>NW_027507758.1:592917470-593517470 GCF_037356315.1 Lithobates pipiens | reverse complement strand
CAAAGCAAGGTCCATAAAGACATGGATGAGCGAGTGGAGGAACATGGCTGGCCTGCCCAGATTCCTGACCTCAAACCGATAGAAGACCTTTTGGCTGAATTAGAGCAGGGACTGCAAGCCAGGCCTTCTCATCCAACACAAATGCACTTCTGGAAGAATGGTCAAATATTCCCATAGACACACAAAACCTCATAGACAGCCTTCCTAGCCTTATTAGGAGCTGTTCTAGCTGCAAAAGAGCAAAATCAATTTTTAACTCTACGGACTAAGTTTGGGCTGCCATTAAAGTTCATGTGTGTGTAAAGGCTTGTGTCCCAATACTTTTGGCTAGATAGTGTATCCAGCAAGATTTACAATGGTGGTGGAACCCTCCTACACATAAATACTACATCTAGACTTAGTTTTAGGACCTGGGAGATGAGACAACTTCTCTACATGAAGCGGCATGTTTGGGATTTGAACCCAGACGCTCTGTAATAATTCTAACCTCTAAGCCACGGAGCTGCCATGTGTGAGAACCTCCTACACATAAATACTGCACTTCTTTGGACAGACAGTTGATGGAATTACATTACTCAAGAGTTATTCTTCTTGATTTATTCTGTGATATTTGGTGGTTCTTTGTGGGTGAGTGTAGAATAATGATATTACCCTCAAATTTTGGGGAATTACATTTTGATTTCTGCTGTTGGTACACATATCACATTTTTTGGGCTCAAATTATGATTATTTGGAAATAAAAAGCACAAAAAAGTGTGACTCATTTTAAATTTGCATCAGCAATGGTATTGTTTGTGCTTTGTAAAGAGACACGTGTGTGTTTGAATAAAGATTGTTGTGAGATGGAGAGTAACAAGTGAAAGTGACAGAAAAATATATTTGACCAAAACATCAAAATATTCCACATTCTAGTATGCTTAAAAACAAAATAGTTGAAGTCAAAGCAACAATGTCAGAGAAAAATACATTTCATCTCAACATTAAAAGGATTTATTTGGGAAAGTTACAATTGTACCATTAGAACCAATGGCTAAAACTTGCATTGGACTATAATAGCGCTGATTTTCACTCCCTCTTTAAAACAGCGCTCATTTTGGTATTTATTATAGCGCCTTGTAAAAAAAGACATTGGAGCTAAAATGAGAGCTATTTGCAGGTCCTAGCATGCTCAGTTGTGTTGGCACCTAGTTGTACAAAAACAGGGAATTCATCTCTTCTCAGACTTTTAAAGATATTTCAGTTTAGAAATCCCTTTTTCACACAGTTTAAAAGCAGATTATCTTTAAATAGTATACCACATATTTTAATGCCATTTAGGCAATTATATCATGCTCTAAACATTATTTCCATGCACATTATTTCCATGTGCTATTTGGTTTCAGGGGACTATAGTAACTTCGATTTTGGGAGTATTTTTTTTACCAGTGCTATAGTGAATACCGTTTTAGTGCTAATTAGCGCAATTAGTGCTAATTTTCGGTAATTATCGCTAATTAGGGCTGCGGGATTATAGTAAATGACCCCCTATATAAAGAAGATCCCACTGTGAATATTAACATAAATATTGATGTACAACCTCCATGGTCCATAATATACCTAAATGGAATGATAGATTTTTTGTTTATATGTTTAGGGCAATGTTTTACTGGGAATTGTACCATCTCCGCATTTATATCTCAAAGTGTATGAATATAAGATTATAACTTCATGTATTACATCTCATGAAATATAGGCAAGTCATGATTTGATTGTCTGCTGGTATAGTAATAATATCATTAGGTATATCATTATGTATTAATCTGATTTAGAAATATACTGTAACCTTATGAGTTTATGTGAAATCTCCATCAATAGCTGTAAAATATTTTAATTATGAATATATTTCAATTAGCATGTATCTATGTAGGGCGTAACATATTATCTTCACAGAAGTCTCTGTTAGACCAGATAGTTCTGTGCCTAGGCATGTGTATCTAAACAATGGGATCCAAACCTCATTGTTCTACACATATTCACTTCAAAGGATCCCATGTTTGGATATGCAATGAAAGGAGGCCAACCCGCAATCAGTACTTAACTTCGTCAAGTTAATCTCCTGCTCAGAATAGTCACAAGGATTTGCATTAAAGAGGGCTGACTAATGCAAAGTATAGGGATTGGAGATGTAGCCAGTCCTTAACCAGGAATAGGGGAGCCCACCAATCAGATCCATGCCATGCCAACCAATGAGGCATCAGACTGTAATGATATACGCAGACTAAGTGGGAGGGAAACACACACTGTGGCAGAGCAGTCGTGTGAATTGAACCCTTGTGGGAATGGTAAATATGGGAAATCTCCCTTGAACGTGTATCTAAATATGTTGGTCTTAAAGTGGTTGTAAACCCTTACAACACACTTTGACCTGCAGGTAAGCCTAGATTAAGGCTTACCTGTAGGTCCAAGAAATATCTCATAAACCTACACTTGCTGAAAGACAGGCACCGCTGAGCGCGCCGTGGTCAACGGTGATATGCCATGAGTGGCGGAGCAGCGAGACCCACCGAGAAGATGGACACTCGGAGCTACAGGGGACAGCAGTGACTTTGCTGGCTCCTGTGTCAGGTAAGTGACACATAATGGACTACTATGCGATGCATAGTAGTCCATTATGCTTTACCTTTGCAGGGAATGAAAGAGGAAGTAAACTCATTAGGGTTTACTTCCTCTTTAAGTATTTTCTGTCCTACTGTTTGTATATGAATGTTTTAAGGAATATACTCTGTATTCCTTCATGTAATCCATGATTTTTACCCTTTTCCTGTACAACTAGATAGCTAGTCTAGGTCTACTTTACTATACAACAATACATTTCTGTTATTGTGTTAAAGCTTTCACTCATGGTCAAAGAACTCTCATTTAACCCAAATCATATCTGAGAGATATTAAATCTCAAATATAGTATACGGGTAACATAATTGGTGACCACAAAGGGACACCAATTAGCGGGAAAATTTAGTTTTTATTTATTTGTTTCTTTTGTGCTCACCTAGCTTCATTGCTCTCACTAACCATTGTTTCAGTATGCTGTATGGTGAGTATATATGTGTTTTATTGGAAAAACACTGAAAGAGTGTGGACTTGGTTGTTTTGTTGAAAAGGTTAAACAGTTTTTTGTTTTTATTTAAATGGTGTGTTCCCTAAATGCATAGTATTTGTGTGTAGGACATTTAACCTGAGCTACAAGATAGTTGTTTGTTTGTTTTTTGCTGTTGGACTTTACAAGTAGTAATATTCTCATTGTTTTCTGTTAAAATACCAAACTGTGGAAGTCTGGTTATTGAAACTAATATCTGATAGCAATTATAGAGTGTAAAATAAGGTGCATTTAGCATACTGTATTATACCTTGACTTTTTTAAGGATAAACCCTACCAATACTTTGATAAGCTGAGTTTGTGGTAGAATGTTTTTTGTTTTGGGTGTAACAGTTATGGGTCTAAATACAGCTGTGTTTACCTTTCTATTGTCTACCGAGAGGGTTATCCTTTTGTTCCCTGTGTGCTGATATCAGCACTATTGTTCAGCACAACTCATATCTTTTGTTTCTTGGGTGTAGACTCTATTCTCTGAAGATACTAGTGTTATTTTAATGTTTGTGTCTCCACTCTTGTGCATATGCTAAGTGGTAGACTACTGTGTCAGAAGTCTGTTCTGTGGTGTATTGTTGCATCATCACTGAACTTGTACATCATGGAGAAATTGATGGCCAGGATTGCTAAAGTTAAAAATAGCTCTGAAATAATAGGAGCAATGAAGGAATCTAAAAGCACCAGGGACAAGGCTATGCAAATATAAAGCTTACAGAAAAAAATACAGCAAACGTGAGGGTGAGATGGCACTAATTTTTGCGGCTTGCTGGTTGGCTAACAATTACAGTCAGTTATTGTTACAAAACATATCTCTCAAGGATGATCTAGAAATAGCCAAACGTAATATCAGTACTCTAAAGCCCCATACACACTATCATATTTTCTGCTGATTTTTGTCTTTAGATTTACCAAAACCATGTAGTGCAAGGACCTGCCTGATTGCATACAAATTGAAACTCCTAAGGTTTGACCTCATATTATATGGTTTTGGTAAATCTGAAGGAAAAAATCAGCAGAAAATCTGATAGTGTGTATGGGGCTTAAGAGTTTGTATGAAAAATTTTAATGCTAGCCACCATCAACCAACAATAGACAACCAAAACAAGCAGGGATAGGTTGATCAGCTGGCAGGGGAGCTGAAGGAGGCAGAGAGTAAATGTAAACAATTGTCTGCATCTTCCAGCCCAGGGCAGCTTGTGCAATCTCCACATACCATAGATTGTAATGCAACCGGTTTGAGTATTTCTAGATGCAACAGGAAATTATCCCCATCTGGAGTATGTGCTAGTTTCAACAACTCATTGAAAGGTGGGAGCTCTTTTGAAAGTGCCCCTATATCTTGTATGAAGACAGAAAAAGTTGTTAATTAGGCTTGTGCAATTAGTTTTGTAACGAATCGAAATTCGGCCGAAAAAACTAATAACTAACGTGTGTATGCATTCCCCCCTTTTTCTTATGAAGCCCATAAAAAGCTCTGGTGCAACCAATTACCTTCAGAAGTCACATAATTAATAAAATGATGTCCACCTTTGTGCAATCTAAGTGCCACATGATCTGTCATTACACATACACACCTTTTTGAAAGGCCCCAGAGGCTGCAACACCTAAGCAAGAGGCACCACTACCCAAACGCTGCCATGAAGACCAAGGAACTCTCCAAACAAGTAAGGGACAATGTTGTTGAGAAGTACAGATCAGGGTTAGGTTATAAAAAAAATCCTAATCTTTGATGATCCCTAGGAGCACCATCAAATCTATCATAACCAAATGGAAAGAACATGGCACAACAGCAATCCTGCCAAGAGACGGCTGCACACCAAAACTCATGGACCGGGCAAGGAGGGCATTAATCAGAGAGTCAGCACAGAGACCTAAGGTAACCCTGGAGGAGCTGCAGAGTTCCTCAGCAGAGACTGGGGTATCTGTACATGGGACAAAATAAGCCATACGCTCCATAGAGTTGGGCTTTATGGCAGAGTGGCCAGAAGAAAGCCATTACTTTCAGTAAAAAACAAAATGGCACATTTTGAGTTAGCGAAAAGGCATGTGGGAGACTCCCAAAATGTGTGAAGGAAAGTGCTCTGGTCTGATGAAACTAAAATGTAATTAAATTTTTTGGCCATCAAAGAAAACGCTATGTCTGGCACAAACCCAACACATCAGCCAAAGAATCCCATCCCCACAGTTAAACATGGTGGTTGTAGCGTCATGCTGTGGGGATGTTTTTCAGCAGTCGGGACTGGGAAACTGGTCAGAGTTGAGGGAAAGATGGATGGTGCTGAATACAGGGATATTCTTGAGCAAAACCTGTACCATTCTGTGTGTGACTTGAGGCTAGGACGGAGGTTCACCTTCCAGCAGGACAATGACCCCAAACACACTGCTAAAGCAAGACTTGAGTGGTTTAAGGTTATACATGTAAATTTGTTGGAATGGCCTAGTCAAAGCCCAGATCTAAATCCAATAGAAAATATGTGGTCAGACTTAAAGATTGCTGTTCACAAGCACAAACCATCCAACATGAAGGAGCTGCAGCAGTTTATCAAGGATAAATGGGCAAAAATCCCAGTGGTAAGATGTAGCAAGCTCACAGAGACTTATCCAAAGTGAATTGGAGCTGTGATAGCTGCAAAAGGTGGCTCTAAAACGTATTGACATTAGGGGGGTGAATAGTTATGCACATAGATTTAACTGTTATTTTGTCCTATTTGTTGTTTGCTTCACAATAAAAAAAACATCTTCAAAGTTGGGGGCATGTTCTGTAAATTAAATAATGCAAATCCTGAAACAATTCATGTTAATTCCAGGTTGTGAGGCAAAAAAACATGAAAAATGCCAAGGGGGTGAATACTTTTGCAAGGCACTGTATGTTTACATGTTGTCTTTTTAGACTTTAAGTACTTACAAACCCACCAAGTTTTGCTATAACATTTGTCAGAGTACAGATGTGGGTGTGTCTGTGCACACCCACATCTTACTGTTGATGGACATTATCTCTGCTGGAAGGTGGTTCCAATAATCCACAACTAATGTAGGTATTGGAAACCTCTCAGAGAGGTAAAGTGAGGTGTTATTAATGGTTTTTGAGTTTTGTATTTTAGGGTAAATACACAAACATGGACTAATAATCCATGTCACCATAATCCATAATAATCCACAATAATCCATGTCACCCCCTTTTGCCAGTGTCACTAAGCAATCGTTTTTCTGATCGCTGCATTAGTGTCACTAGTGCCGCTAGGTAGCTAGTTATTTTTTTAGGTTCACCGCCAGGTTTTTATAGTGCTAGGTACCCCGATATACTACCCAATAATGGTTTTAACCCCCTGATTGCCCCTAGTTAACCCTTTCACCCCCTTTTGCCAGTGTCACTAAGCGATCGTTTTTCTGATCGCTGCATTATTGTCACTGGTGCCACTAGGTAGCTAGTTATTTTTTAGATTCACCACCAGGTTTTTATAGCGCTAGGTACCCCCATATACTACCCAATAACGGTTTTAACCCCTTGATTGCCCCTAGTTAACCCTTTCACCCCCTTTTGCCAGTGTCACTAAGCGATCATTTTTCTGATCGCTGCATTAGTGTCACTGGTGCCGCTAGGTAGCTAGTTATTTTTTAGGTTCACCGCCAGGTTTTTATAGCGCTAGGTACCCCCATATACTACCCAATAATGGTTTTAACCCCCTGATTGCCCCTAGTTAACCCTTTCACCCCCCTTTTGCCAGTGTCACTAAGCGATAGTTTTTCTGATCGCTGCATTAGTGTCACTGGTGCCACTAGGTAGCTAGTTATTTTTTTAGGTTCACCGCCAGGTTTTTATAGCGCTAGGTACCCCCATATACTACCTAATAATTGTTTTAACCCCCTGATTGCCCCTGGTTGACCCTTTCACCAGCGATCACCGTATAAGTACCACTGGTGACGCTGGTTAGCCAGTTAGTTATTTAGGTTCCCCGTCAGGTTTTTATATAGCGTCAGGGACCCCCATATACTACCTAATAAAGATTTTTACCCCCTGATTGCCCCTAGTTAACCCTTTCACCAGTGATCACCGTATAAGTGTTATGGGTGACTCTGGTTAGTTAGTTTGCTTTTTATAGCATCAGGGCACCCACCATTTATTACCCAATAAAGGTTTAACCCCCTGATCACCCGGCGGGTGATACCAATTAGGTTTTAGGGTCAGGGTCTGCGTCGCCCCAGGCAGCGCTAGGTTAGTGCCAGTACCGCTAACACCCACGCGTAAAGCATACACCTGCCGTAGTGGTATAGAATCTGAACAGATCAATATCTGATCTGATCAGATCTATACTAGCGTCCCCAGCAGTTTAGGGTTTCAAAAAAACGCATTGTTAGCGGGATCAGCCCAGATACCTGCTAGCACCTGTGTTTTGCCCCTCCGCCCAGCCCACTCAAGTGCAGTATCGATTGATCACTGTCACTTACAAAACACTAAACACATAACTGCAGCGTTTGCAGAGTCAGGCCTGATCCCTTGCGATCGCTAACAGTTTTTTTTGTTAGCGTTTTATATTTAAATCCTGAAGGCAGTGCTTGGTTTTCGGGGTCCCGTACGTGGCTAGGCTCCCAAAAATTCCCCCACATGTGGTATCCCCGTACTCGGGAGAAGCAGCAGAATTTATTTTGGGGTGTAATTTCACTTATGTCCATAGCATGTGTGAGCAATATATCATTTAGTGACAACTTTGTGCAAAAAAAAAAAAAAAAAATATTTTTTAATATTCCTGCAACTTGTGGCAAAGTATAAAATATTTCATGGACTCAACATGCCTCTCAGTAAATAGCTTGGGGTGTTTACTTTAAAAATTGGGTCATTTGGTGGGTTTTGTGCTATTTTGGCACTTAATGGCCATCGAAACTGTGATAGGTAGTGAGGAGTGAAATCAAAAATTTGCACCCTTAGAAATCCTGAAGGCAGTGATTGGTTTTCGGGGTCCCGTACACGGCTAGACTCCCAAAAAGTCCCATATATGTGGTATCCCCGTACTCAGGAAAAGCAGCAGAATATATTTTGGGGTGCAATTCCACATATAACTATGGCATGTGTGAGCAATAATGGGATTTTTATATACAGCTTACCTGTAAAATCCTTTTCTTGAGAGTACATCACGGGACACAGGAGCTTCATTACATAGTGGGTTATATAGGCACCTCTGGTGATTGGACACTGGTTAACCCCAATTAAGGAGAATTCCTCCCCTATATAACCCCTCCCATATGGGAGGCACCTCAGTTTTGTAGCAAAGCAATAAGAAACCACGTAAAACCCAAGAGGACTTTACAAGTAGTAATATTCTCATTGTTTTCTGTTAAAATACCAAACTGTGGAAGTCTGGTTATTGAAACTAATATCTGATAGCAATTATAGAGTGTAAAATAAGGTGCATTTAGCATACTGTATTATACCTTGACTTTTTTAAGGATAAACCCTACCAATACTTTGATAAGCTGAGTTTGTGGTAGAATGTTTTTTGTTTTGGGTGTAACAGTTATGGGTCTAAATACAGCTGTGTTTACCTTTCTATTGTCTACCGAGAGGGTTATCCTTTTGTTCCCTGTGTGCTGATATCAGCACTATTGTTCAGCACAACTCATATCTTTTGTTTCTTGGGTGTAGACTCTATTCTCTGAAGATACTAGTGTTATTTTAATGTTTGTGTCTCCACTCTTGTGCATATGCTAAGTGGTAGACTACTGTGTCAGAAGTCTGTTCTGTGGTGTATTGTTGCATCATCACTGAACTTGTACATCATGGAGAAATTGATGGCCAGGATTGCTAAAGTTAAAAATAGCTCTGAAATAATAGGAGCAATGAAGGAATCTAAAAGCACCAGGGACAAGGCTATGCAAATATAAAGCTTACAGAAAAAAATACAGCAAACGTGAGGGTGAGATGGCACTAATTTTTGCGGCTTGCTGGTTGGCTAACAATTACAGTCAGTTATTGTTACAAAACATATCTCTCAAGGATGATCTAGAAATAGCCAAACGTAATATCAGTACTCTAAAGCCCCATACACACTATCATATTTTCTGCTGATTTTTGTCTTTAGATTTACCAAAACCATGTAGTGCAAGGACCTGCCTGATTGCATACAAATTGAAACTCCTAAGGTTTGACCTCATATTATATGGTTTTGGTAAATCTGAAGGAAAAAATCAGCAGAAAATCTGATAGTGTGTATGGGGCTTAAGAGTTTGTATGAAAAATTTTAATGCTAGCCACCATCAACCAACAATAGACAACCAAAACAAGCAGGGATAGGTTGATCAGCTGGCAGGGGAGCTGAAGGAGGCAGAGAGTAAATGTAAACAATTGTCTGCATCTTCCAGCCCAGGGCAGCTTGTGCAATCTCCACATACCATAGATTGTAATGCAACCGGTTTGAGTATTTCTAGATGCAACAGGAAATTATCCCCATCTGGAGTATGTGCTAGTTTCAACAACTCATTGAAAGGTGGGAGCTCTTTTGAAAGTGCCCCTATATCTTGTATGAAGACAGAAAAAGTTGTTAATTAGGCTTGTGCAATTAGTTTTGTAACGAATCGAAATTCGGCCGAAAAAACTAATAACTAACGTGTGTATGCATTCCCCCCTTTTTCTTATGAAGCCCATAAAAAGCTCTGGTGCAACCAATTACCTTCAGAAGTCACATAATTAATAAAATGATGTCCACCTTTGTGCAATCTAAGTGCCACATGATCTGTCATTACACATACACACCTTTTTGAAAGGCCCCAGAGGCTGCAACACCTAAGCAAGAGGCACCACTACCCAAACGCTGCCATGAAGACCAAGGAACTCTCCAAACAAGTAAGGGACAATGTTGTTGAGAAGTACAGATCAGGGTTAGGTTATAAAAAAAATCCTAATCTTTGATGATCCCTAGGAGCACCATCAAATCTATCATAACCAAATGGAAAGAACATGGCACAACAGCAATCCTGCCAAGAGACGGCTGCACACCAAAACTCATGGACCGGGCAAGGAGGGCATTAATCAGAGAGTCAGCACAGAGACCTAAGGTAACCCTGGAGGAGCTGCAGAGTTCCTCAGCAGAGACTGGGGTATCTGTACATGGGACAAAATAAGCCATACGCTCCATAGAGTTGGGCTTTATGGCAGAGTGGCCAGAAGAAAGCCATTACTTTCAGTAAAAAACAAAATGGCACATTTTGAGTTAGCGAAAAGGCATGTGGGAGACTCCCAAAATGTGTGAAGGAAAGTGCTCTGGTCTGATGAAACTAAAATGTAATTAAATTTTTTGGCCATCAAAGAAAACGCTATGTCTGGCACAAACCCAACACATCAGCCAAAGAACCCCATCCCCACAGTTAAACATGGTGGTTGTAGCGTCATGCTGTGGGGATGTTTTTCAGCAGTCGGGACTGGGAAACTGGTCAGAGTTGAGGGAAAGATGGATGGTGCTGAATACAGGGATATTCTTGAGCAAAACCTGTACCATTCTGTGTGTGACTTGAGGCTAGGACGGAGGTTCACCTTCCAGCAGGACAATGACCCCAAACACACTGCTAAAGCAAGACTTGAGTGGTTTAAGGTTATACATGTAAATTTGTTGGAATGGCCTAGTCAAAGCCCAGATCTAAATCCAATAGAAAATATGTGGTCAGACTTAAAGATTGCTGTTCACAAGCACAAACCATCCAACATGAAGGAGCTGCAGCAGTTTATCAAGGATAAATGGGCAAAAATCCCAGTGGTAAGATGTAGCAAGCTCACAGAGACTTATCCAAAGTGAATTGGAGCTGTGATAGCTGCAAAAGGTGGCTCTAAAACGTATTGACATTAGGGGGGTGAATAGTTATGCACATAGATTTAACTGTTATTTTGTCCTATTTGTTGTTTGCTTCACAATAAAAAAAACATCTTCAAAGTTGGGGGCATGTTCTGTAAATTAAATAATGCAAATCCTGAAACAATTCATGTTAATTCCAGGTTGTGAGGCAAAAAAACATGAAAAATGCCAAGGGGGTGAATACTTTTGCAAGGCACTGTATGTTTACATGTTGTCTTTTTAGACTTTAAGTACTTACAAACCCACCAAGTTTTGCTATAACATTTGTCAGAGTACAGATGTGGGTGTGTCTGTGCACACCCACATCTTACTGTTGATGGACATTATCTCTGCTGGAAGGTGGTTCCAATAATCCACAACTAATGTAGGTATTGGAAACCTCTCAGAGAGGTAAAGTGAGGTGTTATTAATGGTTTTTGAGTTTTGTATTTTAGGGTAAATACACAAACATGGACTAATAATCCAGAGTGGACCCAGACTGGGCAAATTAATTTGAAACACAGAGGTCCTTAAAGCATAGTTTTTATGTTTGTTTTAAGAAGCCTTGAATGGAATAAATTGCAATCAGGCCTAACTAAATTCTAAAATATATATTTTTTTGGTGATCTGTTTCATTAAACAGAGTTTCTGTCCTCTCTCTAATACTACTTCTTGTGGCCTGCTTGACTTGCAAATTGATCTTCACTGAGAATCAATTAATATATTAATCACTACCGAGAGAGGGCATTGCCTTTTGTATAGCTGCAATGTTTGAAGGCAGTTTCAATTGTTTCTTTGTTTAACAAAATACAGATTCAATGCACTTTAACAATTTAAAGAGAAAGGGGTATCACAGGTTGAGGCAACATTAAATCTGTACATTTTTTTTTTATTGTTTTTTAATTGTTTAAAAAAATGTTTTCTTTCTTTTAATGTTAACTATTTTTCTTTTGTTCCAATGTCACCTTTATATTTTGGTGATTCTTGAGTTTGGTTTCAGTATGGTGAAATAAAAAAAAAAAAAAAAAAAGAGGGGAGTATGGAGAACATTTAAAACAGTTAATAATGTTGATGTAGAATATTAAAGCTTCCCTATAGCATTTTGTGGATTGGTCCAACAGTTCTGTTTATTTTTTTTCTCTTTCGGCATTGGATAATTGTTTTATATAAATTTATGTCATTGTAGCTATTACCAACTATGACAATAGTAACAGCAATACCAGGGTTTAGAAAATCTCATGTGCCTATTTTATTTGTATATGTAACACACAATCCTCTCTACAGTCCTAGTATGTGGCAGTCATCATTTGTGGTCAAAGAAATGGAGTTTACCGTGTATCCTCACAAGGTGACACTGTCAAAAATATGCCAATATCCCGATATTATATGAGAGAGACTAGGAATTACAAAGATGGACTTTATAGGCACAGGTTAGAATAAAAGTTTTGAATTATAATTGGATATGGTTAAAAAGCGTATATACAACACATAAAAGAAACCATACATTATAAAAATGATGACATAGAATATTTGACCTAGGGACTCAAACAACACCTCCAATTATAATATTTTAATCTAGAGAGTGAAAGGTATAATAAAATATAACCAGTAGCATTAGCCACAGGAAGTAAAGTGCATGGAGTGGTTGAGTCACATTCAGAGGTCACAACAAGATTTTTCACTCTACATGTTGCATGCACAGTTGGGCTTCTTCAGGAGCTTACAGATCTAATGAACATGTAAAAAACATCAAATGAGTATATATATATATATATATATATATATATATATATATACATATACATATATATATATATATATATATATATATATATATATATATATATATAAAACACATGCTGTCTGTCTAGTACAAGAAGCAATGTAAACAGAAGAATGGTGATTTCAATGGTATCTAGCAGGAAAAAAAAAACAAGTCTGGTGACCGCTGGGGGGAGAGGAGCATAAACCTTCCATGGGGGCATAGCAATATGTTACAATAAGTTGGAAAGGGGTTCCCTGCCAGGGATGAGCTTTGAGTTCGAGTCAAACCAATGTTTGACTCAAACATCGTCTGTTTGGTCGTTTGCCGAATTCCAAACATTATGGGCAGTTTGCGTCAAATTCGAGTGGCGCGTCACAGCCCATAATTCACTGCAGTGCATTGCTGGCTGCTGATTGGCCAAGCATGCACTATGACCCTCATGCTTTTGCCAATCAAAGCACAGAAAAAACAGAGAGCCATAATTGGCCAAAGCCAGGGTGGTTTTGCCCAATTATGTCTCATGGGGTTTAGTACACGCCACACACTATATAAGGCCACCTGCGTGGCAGCCTTGTGTAGTGTGTTGCGGTGGTGTCATTTAATTTGAGTTAGATAGAGTAGGCAGGCAAGTCAGTGAGCTTCAGTTACAGTGTGTAGAGGATATATATGCATCCCAGGTGTGTTGTATATATATTTATACACTATATTGAGTTTAGCTAGATCCATTCCTGTCATTCTGTTCATAATATACTGACAGGCAGGGAGCTGCAGAACAATACCATTGCGTAATTAATTTTTCTTTATTAACCACTTAAGGACCGCCGCATGGCAATGTACGTCGGCAGAATGGCACCGACAGGCACAAGCACGTACATGTACATGCTTGCCTTCCAGCGGGTGGGGGGTCCTATCGGATTCAGCGGTCCGTTTCGCTTCAGGAGTGATCCAGGATGAGGGGATGGCTGTTGGTTTCTGGCCATCCCCTCTCGATCGCTCCTGGCGAATGAGAAGCTTCCCCCGCTGTGTATTGGAAATACAGGCAGGGAGGAAGTGATGTAATTCTCCCCGGGGCGGTCTTTTTGACCGGACTGCGAGGAGAACAGAGAAAGTAAGTGCACCAAACACTACACTGACATGTAGGTACACATAGGCACACAAATCCCCCCCCCCCGATCACCCCCCCGATCGCCCCCCGATCCCCCTCCCGCCCCCTCCCTCCCAGTCACAGTGTCACTGATTGCAGTGATCATTTATTTACTGATCACTGCATTTAGTGTCAGTTGTGACAGTAAAAACTGGCAGGGCAGTTAGTGTTAGGTCCAGGGTAGCCCCCTACCCCCCCATAAAGGTTTAACCCCCTGATTGCCCCTAGAGTTAACCCTTTCACCCCCTTTTGCCAGTGTCACTAAGCAATCGTTTTTCTGATCGCTGCATTAGTGTCACTAGTGCCGCTAGGTAGCTAGTTATTTTTTTAGGTTCACCGCCAGGTTTTTATAGTGCTAGGTACCCCGATATACTACCCAATAATGGTTTTAACCCCCTGATTGCCCCTAGTTAACCCTTTCACCCCCTTTTGCCAGTGTCACTAAGCGATCGTTTTTCTGATCGCTGCATTATTGTCACTGGTGCCACTAGGTAGCTAGTTATTTTTTAGATTCACCACCAGGTTTTTATAGCGCTAGGTACCCCCATATACTACCCAATAACGGTTTTAACCCCTTGATTGCCCCTAGTTAACCCTTTCACCCCCTTTTGCCAGTGTCACTAAGCGATCATTTTTCTGATCGCTGCATTAGTGTCACTGGTGCCGCTAGGTAGCTAGTTATTTTTTAGGTTCACCGCCAGGTTTTTATAGCGCTAGGTACCCCCATATACTACCCAATAATGGTTTTAACCCCCTGATTGCCCCTAGTTAACCCTTTCACCCCCCTTTTGCCAGTGTCACTAAGCGATAGTTTTTCTGATCGCTGCATTAGTGTCACTGGTGCCACTAGGTAGCTAGTTATTTTTTTAGGTTCACCGCCAGGTTTTTATAGCGCTAGGTACCCCCATATACTACCCAATAATTGTTTTAACCCCCTGATTGCCCCTGGTTGACCCTTTCACCAGCGATCACCGTATAAGTACCACTGGTGACGCTGGTTAGCCAGTTAGTTATTTAGGTTCCCCGTCAGGTTTTTATATAGCGTCAGGGACCCCCATATACTACCTAATAAAGATTTTTACCCCCTGATTGCCCCTAGTTAACCCTTTCACCAGTGATCACCGTATAAGTGTTATGGGTGACTCTGGTTAGTTAGTTTGCTTTTTATAGCATCAGGGCACCCACCATTTATTACCCAATAAAGGTTTAACCCCCTGATCACCCGGCGGGTGATACCAATTAGGTTTTAGGGTCAGGGTCTGCGTCGCCCCAGGCAGCGCTAGGTTAGTGCCAGTACCGCTAACACCCACGCGTAAAGCATACACCTGCCGTAGTGGTATAGAATCTGAACAGATCAATATCTGATCTGATCAGATCTATACTAGCGTCCCCAGCAGTTTAGGGTTTCAAAA
This sequence comes from Lithobates pipiens, assembly GCF_037356315.1. Classification (NCBI taxonomy): domain Eukaryota; kingdom Metazoa; phylum Chordata; class Amphibia; order Anura; family Ranidae; genus Lithobates; species Lithobates pipiens. The sequence continues at coordinate 593,502,202 of NW_027507758.1, read as the reverse complement.
AAACGCATTGTTAGCGGGATCAGCCCAGATACCTGCTAGCACCTGTGTTTTGCCCCTCCGCCCAGCCCACTCAAGTGCAGTATCGATTGATCACTGTCACTTACAAAACACTAAACACATAACTGCAGCGTTTGCAGAGTCAGGCCTGATCCCTTGCGATCGCTAACAGTTTTTTTTGTTAGCGTTTTATATTTAAATCCTGAAGGCAGTGCTTGGTTTTCGGGGTCCCGTACGTGGCTAGGCTCCCAAAAATTCCCCCACATGTGGTATCCCCGTACTCGGGAGAAGCAGCAGAATTTATTTTGGGGTGTAATTTCACTTATGTCCATAGCATGTGTGAGCAATATATCATTTAGTGACAACTTTGTGCAAAAAAAAAAAAAAAAATATTTTTTAATATTCCTGCAACTTGTGGCAAAGTATAAAATATTTCATGGACTCAACATGCCTCTCAGTAAATAGCTTGGGGTGTTTACTTTAAAAATTGGGTCATTTGGTGGGTTTTGTGCTATTTTGGCACTTAATGGCCATCGAAACTGTGATAGGTAGTGAGGAGTGAAATCAAAAATTTGCACCCTTAGAAATCCTGAAGGCAGTGATTGGTTTTCGGGGTCCCGTACACGGCTAGACTCCCAAAAAGTCCCATATATGTGGTATCCCCGTACTCAGGAAAAGCAGCAGAATATATTTTGGGGTGCAATTCCACATATAACTATGGCATGTGTGAGCAATAATGGGATTTTTATATACAGCTTACCTGTAAAATCCTTTTCTTGAGAGTACATCACGGGACACAGGAGCTTCATTACATAGTGGGTTATATAGGCACCTCTGGTGATTGGACACTGGTTAACCCCAATTAAGGAGAATTCCTCCCCTATATAACCCCTCCCATATGGGAGGCACCTCAGTTTTGTAGCAAAGCAATAAGAAACCACGTAAAACCCAAGAGGGGCGGGAGCTCTGTGTCCCGTGATGTATTCTCAAGAAAAGGATTTTACAGGTAAGCTGTATATAAAAATCCCATTTTCTTGATCATACATCACGGGACACAGGAGCTTCATTACATAGTGGGATGTCCCAAAGCAATGCTCAGATTGAGGGGAGGGAGACACAGATCATAATTATAGACCGCCAGGGACCTGAGGCCCTAAACTGCAGCCTGATAGAATCTGGTGAATGTGTGGACTGATGACCAAGTTGCAGCCTTACAGATCTGATCCAGGGAGGCCTGGTGATGCACTGCCCAAGAAGCACTTACAGCCCTAGTAGAGAGCGCTTTCACTTGAAAAGGAGGAATCTTCCCTTTTACACTATAGGCCTGAGATATAACCTGTCTAATCCACCTTGATAGAGTGGATTTTGACGCCGCCTGGCCCTTCCTAGGGCCTTCCGGCAAAATAAACAATCAGTTTTCCTTATCTGAGCAGTTGCCCGAAGATATATACTGATTGCTCTAACCACATCCAAAGTGTACAAAGATTCTTCTTCTGCGGACTGTGGGTATGGAAAAAAGGATGGTAGGATTACGTCTTGATTCAAATGGAATCCCGAAACCACCTTAGATAGAAAGGACCTGTTGGGACGCATGACCACCCGGTCCTTATGAATAATTAGATACGGCTCTTTGCTGGAAAGAGCTGCTAGCTCTGATACTCTTCTAGCCGTAGATATGGCTACCAAGAAGACCAATTTTTTAGTCAGGAGAACTAATGAAACCAGATGCAAAGGTTCAAATGGTTGCCCCTGCAAAGCCGAGAGAACCAAATTCAGATCCCATGGGCATACCAGAGGTTTGACTGGCGGCCTTATCCGCATAGCCCCCTGGATGAAAGCCCGCACCAGGGAATACGATGCAAGTGGCTTCTGAAAAAATACTGACAGGGCCGAAATCTGCACCTTGATAGTGCTTATGGCCAAATTAATTTCTAGGCCTGACTGGAGAAAGGCCAAGATCCTGCTAATGACATACTTTCTAGGATGCCATTTCCTGAGTTCACACCAGGAAACATATGCCCTCCAGATTTTGTAATAAATAAGCCTGGAGGCAGGCTTTCTGGCATTGACCAGAGTAGAAAGTACTGGCCCCGAAAGGCCACGGTCTCTCAGAATGTGGGTCTCAGCAGCCAAACCATCAAATTCAGACTGCGTAAAGCAGGATGGTAAATTGGACCCTGTGAGAGCAGATCTGGCCGGAGAGGGAGGATCCATGGCCTGCCTACTGCCAACTTCATGATCTCTGCGTACCACGGTCGCTTGGGCCAAGCCGGGGCCACCAAAAGGACCGATTTTGTCTCCCTCTTGACTCTTCCCAGGAACCACGACAGAAGCAGGCTCGGGGGGAAGGCATAGATAAGATTGTACTGATCCCAGGGAACTGTCAGAGCATCTGACCCCTGAGCAAGTGCATCTCTTGTCCTTGACACGAATTTGTCCAGTTTCCTGTTGAACCTGGATGCAAACAGATCTACGTCTGGAGTACCCCACCTGCGACATATGTTCCGAAACACGTCGGGTTGCAGAGCCCATTCTCCTGGGCACAACTGCTGGCGCCTGCCAATTTTCCACTCCTGGAATGAAGACTGCAGAAAGACACGGAACATGCTTTTCTGCCCAGACAAGTATGCGATTAACCTGTTTTTGGGCCACCAGACTCCTGGTACCGCCCTGGTGATTGATATAGGTCACTGCTGTGGCATTGTCGGACTGAACCCGAACAGGGAGACCTTGTAGTCCGTAAGACCATTTTATGAGAGCCATATAAATTGCCCGGATCTCCAGGACATTTATGGGCAATAGCTTCTCGATCGCAGACCATTTCCCCTGCGAGCACGTCTCCTCCAACACTGCTCCCCAGCCTGTCAGACTGGCATCTGTCGTGATAATCTTCCATGGAAGAGGAAGAAAAGTTTTGCCCTTCAGCAAATTCTTGGTTTGTAACCACCAGATGAGGCTCCTGCGTGTCCCTGGGGATAGACGCATAGGAAGATCCAAGGATTGGGGCTTCCTGTTCCAAGCCGCAAGGATGCATCTTTGCAGAGGCCTTGAGTGGAACTGGGCGAATGGGACGGCCTCAAATGAGGCGACCATTTTCCCTAATAGTCTCATGCACAATCGACTGGGGGAAGATCTCCTGCCCAGAATTAGGCGCACCAGATCCCCAATGGCCAAGGCCTTTGGCCTTGGAAGAAACACCTTGCCCTGAGCGGCGTCGATGATCATACCCAGGTATTCCAACCTGGTGGCAGGCTGTAGGGACCACTTTTCTAGGTTTATGATCCAACCTAGGCGTTCCAGGTGTTCTAGCATTCTGGTGACGCTGTGGTTCAGGAAAGCTACTGTTTTCTCCATGAGAAGCAAATCGTCTAGATAAGCCATGACGGCTATACCGGGAAAAATTGGCACATGGAGATATGCATCCTTGATATCTATTGATGCCATAAACTCTCCCCCTTGCAGGGAGGAGACCACAGTGCGGATTGACTGCATTCGGAAGGTCCAGATGCGTAAAAAACGGTTCAGATCCTTCAGATCTAGGATAGGTCTGACACTTCCATTTGGCTTCGGAACGGTGAAGAGATTTGAGTAAAACCCTGAACCCTGTTCTTTTGGGTCCACTTCTACTATCACCCCCTGGGATAGTAAGTGATCTAAGGCCAGAAATAGCGGTTTTTGCTTTACTGGATCCCTAGGGATCCTTGACCTTAGAAAGCGAGAAGGTGGAATCTCCTGAAACTCTAGCCTGTAGCCCAGAGATACCGAAGAGATCACCCACTTGTCCCGGATCTCTTCCCGCCAGGCTCCTGCAAAGCCTTCCCCCCACTCGGCCGAGCGGGGGCGCCCCTTCACAAGGAAGCTTTTGGGCTCTGCTTGGCCGGCTTTCGCTCCCAAGTCTTTTTCTGCCCCTGGGCCCGGCCCTGAGCCTTTCCTGCAGAGGAGGGTTGAGAAGGCCGTCGCCACTGCTTAGAGCTTGATGCTCCGGGAGAGAGAGCACGCCTGAAGGAAGGACGCTTGCTCCTTTTGACTGGAAGGAGAGTAGATTTACCCCCTGAAATTTTTTGGACGAATTTGTCTAATTCTTCTCCAAACAAACGTTCCCCTTTAAACGGGAACCCAATCAAATGCTTCTTGCATGACAGCTCCGCTGCCCAATTCTTTAGCCATAGGGCCCTTCGCATGTGTACCAACATGAGGGACAAACGTGATGCTTGTTGGACAGAATCCAAAATCGCATCAATCATGAAACACAGAATATGAGGCATCTCTGCATACTTCTCTACTTCCTCGCTGGGAAGGAGCCCAAGCATCTGCTTAACCTGTTCTTTAAGGAACTGGCACAACCCCACGGCTGCGACTGTAGGTTGCACTACAGCGCTAGCCATGGAAAATAAAGGCTTTTAATAAGGTTTCCAGCTTCTTATCAGTTGGATCTTTAAATACCTGCGCATTGTCCAAGAAACAAGTCAGGTTTTTATTCACGCAAGAAACAGCCACATCAACAGATGGAACCCCCCACTTCTTGGTGAAACTTTCCTCCAGAGGATAAAGCATAGAAAACCTTTTAGGATGAGCAAACAGTTTATCGGGATGTCCCCAATCCTCATACAACAATTCATCCATTAAGGGATGAATTGGAAAGGAATAGGCAGTCTGTGGGGCTTTCCTGACTCCCAGGGAAGAAACAGAGGACGTAGCGACTTCAGCAGCAGGCATTCTGAATGTGGTACGCACCAATTCAGTATACTGTATTTGCTGGCGTATAAGACTACCTTTTACACTTAAAAAAAATGCCCAAAAATCGGGGGTCGTCTTATACGCCGGGTATACAGGTATACAATGCTGCCCGATAGATGTCAGCCCCCAAATGTCTGCTAATACTGTATGTGGTTTTAACTACAAACAGTATACGCCGTTGAGCCAATCCCGGCGAGCAATGTATTCTATGAATACAGAGCCTGCTTGGATTGGAGTAACAACCTCTGCCAATCCAAGCAGGCTACATAGAGTAGCCTGCTCGGATTGGCTTTGAGAGAGAGAGAGAGAGGCAAGGGCTGGTGATGCTACAGCCTCTGCCAATCCAAGCAGGCGTTGTATTCATTAAAATAATACACCGCTCACCATACTTCCCTGGGTAAATCCATTCACTGATCTCCTACTACTATACATCCTGCTGTTTTCCTTTGAAGTCCCAGGCACCCAAGAGGGACAGGTAAATCTGGGACATATGACAGGGGGGTTATTAAATGCATTTTGGTGGACAATTCCCATAGAATGTAACCCAAAAGTGGTATAGGTTTGGTTAGTGAAAAATTCTACTTTCCAGAGTTGTGGCATTCAATAGATCTCTGTTTGTGTTATTATTGTTTGATTTACTTTATGACATAACACAGCATCGCGTATGAGTAGTTGGCATTCTTGCTTTGTATTTTTTAATCGTTCTAATGTTTTTTTAAAATGGTGTTGCCTCAGAAGGGGGGTAGTCTTATACCGCGAGTATTGCCCAAAACCTATGTTTTCACTTGAAAAATAGGGGGTCGTCTTATACGCCCAGTCGTCTTATACGCCGGCAAATACGGTAATACTGCACCTGTTTTCTGAGCGCCTGGGAGGAGGGGACTCTCTCCTCTTCCTCTGAATCATCCGACTGCTCCTGATCCCTGTCCCAAGACAGGGATCTCTCCTCATTTTCAGAAGAATCATCTGAGAGAGGAATTTCAGCAGAGGGAGGGGATCTACCCCTTTTCCTGCTATATTTCAGGGAAGCAGAAATAAAATTCATTATTCTCCCTTCAAAACCCTCCAATGTAGCCCTAAGGGAGTCCTCAGTGACATCAACAGGGGCTGGGACATTAGGAGAGGCTGCAAATCCTGACAGGGGCACTGACTCGTCTTGAGAGGCTGGCTCCAGTCTTGCAGGGGGGGATGGTAACTTACAGGCACCTTTATAACCCCTGGACCTAGGCGGTGATTTACCAGTGCCTTTGCTACCTCCCCCTGAGACCCTCTTACAAGGAGACATAGTCCTAAGCTACAAAGCAGAGGTACTAGTACAAGTGCAATCACTGTTGTGCTTAAAGTCTCACAATAAATATATATGCTTAAACTGCACAACCTGATGCTGAGTAGGTGTCTAAGGTTTGCCTGGATCCAATCCCCTCGAGTGCTTACTGCCCACAGCTCCTGCGTCTCACACTTACAGCCCCCTGATGCTCTGGGCTTTTTAAATCTGCCGCCTGGCGCCTGCGCAGTACAGCGCCGTGCACACTGATGTGCACGGCTCACAACCACACTCCCCCCTCCTCCATTAGGCCGGGAATGCGCCCGGCGCGCGTGCACGAGGACCGCGGGATCCATGGGGGGAAAGGAGAACTTCACCGGATCTGCGTGGGACCCCCAGACTACGTGGGACCCCTGTGTTACCTTGTTGTGGCAGGGACTGCAGTGGAGACGTGAGACAGCTGGAGAACCAGGCTTCACTGAGCATGTGTACTGAAAGGCATGTAAGTATGCATCAGGCTGCTCTTACTCCCTCTAGTGGTGGAAACCAGGTAAGACATGCAACTACTCAAAATGAAGAAATCCATCATATAATTACATATATAGGATTAACTTCCCTTACCTGTCCTCGCCACATGAATTGCTGAAACAGACAAATTCCAGCCTTCACCCATCACGGCGGCAGTGTTAGCCAACCTTCAGGTTTATCTGGGGCTCTTTCTCGGAAGAGCCTCCTACCTGGACCATGTAAAAGACTCTGCCAGAAACTTTCATGCGCTCTGTATAAACAGTACACCAAGTCTGGTTTTCCCAGAGCCCAGTCTTCCAATAGGAGAGGACTTAGCCCACGTACACACGGTCGGAGATTTTGCCAACCAAATCTGTCGGATTTTGCCCGTCGGATTTAGTCTGACGGATTGTGTCCGAAACTGTTGCATACACACGGTCGGGCCAAGTTGGCGAAAAATCCGATCTTTCAGAACGTGATGACCTAATTTCGTTACGATGGGACTACATTCAGGCTAGTAGCCAATAGCTTTGATGTAGGAATTTGATCTGAGCATGCGTGGCACTTGGTCCGATGAAAATGCTCTACACATGATCGGATTAGGTCCGTCCGGCCCAGTTGGTCGGGAAATATTTCCAACATGTTGGAAAATTGGGTCGGACGGAGATTCGGACGGAATCAGTCCGATGCATACCACACAGAGTCGGATTATCTGACGACACGGTCCGATAAGACTCATTCCGACAGATTCTCCGACCGTGTGTACAAGGGCTTACAGGCCAAACCTCGCTTCTTCGGCTGACGAGGCCTGGGTACCATACCATCTTGGGTGTCAAATATCGGCCCGAGGTATGGATCCGGTTTGTTGTAGCCCTTTGGCCCCCGCAGGGACCTGCACAGAGCTAAAGTTTTACGTGACCAACCACCATAGACACTGGCGAAAAAACTGAGGTGCCTCCCATATGGGAGGGGTTATATAGGGGAGGAATTCTCCTTAATTGGGGTTAACCAGTGTCCAATCACCAGAGGTGCCTATATAACCCACTATGTAATGAAGCTCCTGTGTCCCGTGATGTATGATCAAGAAATATCATTTAGTGACAACTTTTTGTAAACTTTTTTTTTTGTGTCATTATTCAATCACTTGGGACAAAAAAAAATATTCAATGGTCTCAACATGCCCCTCAGCAATTTACTTGGGGTGTCTACTTTCCAAAATGGGGTCATTTGGGGGGGTTTGTGTTATTTTGGCATTTTATGGCCTTTGAAACTGTGATAGGTAGTGAGGAGTGAAATCAAAAATTTGCACCCTGAAGGAGGTGATTGGTTTTCGGGGTGCCGTACGCGGCTAGACTCCCAAAAAGTCCCACACATGTGGTATCCCTGTACTCGGGAGAAGCAGCAGAATTTATTTTGGGGTGTAATTTCACTTATGCCCATAGCATGTGTGAGCAATATATCATTTAGTGACAACTTTGTGCAAAAAAAAATTTTTTTTTAATTCCTGCAACTTGTGGCAAAATATAAAATATTTCATGGACGCAACATGCCTCTCAGTAAATAGCTTGGGGTGTCTACTTTACAAAATGGGGTAATTTGGGGGGGTTTTGTGCTATTTTGGCATTTTATGGCCTTTGAAACTGTGATAGGTAGTGAGGAATGAAATCAAAAATTTGCACCCTTAGAAATCCTGAAGGCGGTGATTGGTTTTCGGGGTGCCGTACGCGGCTAGACTCCCAAAAAGTCCCACATATGTGGTATCCCCGTACTCAGGAGAAGCAGCAGAATATATTTTGGGGTGCAATTCCACATAGAACTATGGCATGTGTGAGCAATATATCATTTAGTGACAACTTTTTGTAAACTTTTTTTTTTGTGTGTCATTATTCAATCACTTGGGACAAAAAAAATATTCAATGGGCTCAACATGCCCCTCAGCAATTTCCTTGGGGTGTCTACTTTCCAAAATGGGGTCATTTGGGGGGGGGTTGTACTGCCCTGCCATTTTAGCACCTCAAGAAATGAGATAGGCAGTCATAAGTTAAAAGCTGTGTAAATTCCAGAAAATGTACTCTAGTTTGTAGACGCTATAACTTTTGCACACACCAATAAATATACACTTATTGACATTTTTTTTACTAAAGACATGTGGCTGAATACATTTTGGCCTAAATGTATGACTAAAATTTAGTTCATTCGATTTTTCTTATAACAAAAAGTAGAAAATATCTTTTTTTTAAAAATGTTCAGTCTTTTTCCTTTTATATCGTAAAAAATAAATATCGCAGAGGCAATCAAATACCATCAAAAGAAAGCTCTGTTTCTGGGAAGAAAAGGACGCAAATTTCGTTTGGGTACAACATTGCATGACTGCGCAATTACCAGTTAAAGCAGTGCAGTGTGAAATTGTAAAAAGACCTCTGGTCCTTAGGCTGACATTTGGTCCGGGGCTGAAGTGGTTAAACAATATTAAAAACAACATGCCAAGTGGCCTCTTACTTTATAAGTGCCTTTCCCCCACAGGCTGCCGTGCATCCGCCTCAAAACAGCTGCTAATTGCGGCAGAAGGCGGCCAATAGGGCGTCAGCAGGGGCGGGACAAAAGGAGAGCAGGGACCTTGTGTGATGATGTAAGGAGCCATGTCATTTCAAAGGAGCGACAATGGAATGAGACCGCCCAACCTGCCACACATACGTCGGAACGGCCAATGCAGCAGACAGGGAGAGGGCGGACCGAACAGAGGTCGATGCACAGCCAAAAGTCCCACCAATCACCACGCACCTGGTCAAAGAAACGACCGGATGGGCCGCGCTGTCTGGACACATGGGGGAAGAAAGGCCCCAATTGTACCACAAAGACAGGTCAACACCAAACAGACAAAACAAAGCAAATTACCATATTAAAAAAACTGTATAGATAGACTACCAAAGATGTAAATAGAACATATATACCTGTATACTGTATATAGCCATACATATGTAGGAGTAAAATAACTTTATATCAATAATCCATAACCCTAAAAAGTCATAAAAGGCTGGTTGTATTGAACCTGAACAAACATAAACAATTTTCTCAATTTGTAGGATTTAGAACTGAAAGGTTGGTTCATGCCTTTATCTCCTCTAGGCTGGATTATTGCAATGCACTTCTCATTGGGATTCCGAGAAAGAGCTTGCAGAGGTTACAGTATATTCAAAACTCTGCAGCGAGGATCCTAATGAGAGTGCGGAAGCATGAGCATATTACTCCAATTCTTAAATCTTTGCATTGGCTCCCGGTTTCTGCTAGGATTGAGTATAAGGTCTCTCTTCTTGCCCATCAATGCATATATGGCCATGCTCCACCTTATCTTAAGGAACTTTTAAAGCGGTTCTTCACCCTAAAGGGGAAGTTCCGCTAATCTGATCCCTGCCCCCCTCCGGTGCCACAATCGGCACCTTTCAGGGGGGAGGGGGGTGCAGTTACCTGGATAATCCAGGTAACTGCACCCACTTCCGGCCAGACCGCCGCAGACCCCCGCAGACGCCCCCCCCCCGTTGTGTTCTGGGAAACACACAGTTCCCAGAGACACAGCGGGGGACCATAAGAGACGCGCAGCGCGACTCGCGCATGCTCAGTAGGGAACCGGGCAGTGAAGCTGTAATGCTTCACTTCCCGATTCCCTGACAGAGGATGGCGGCGGGGGCAGCAGCGAGACGAGCAATCGCTCGTCATCTGCCGCCGACATCGCGGGATCCTGGGACAGGTAAGTGTGATTTTATTAAAAGTCAGCAGCTGCAATATTAGTAGCTGCTGGCTTTTAATATTTTTATTTTAGGTGCAGAACCGCTTTAAGATTACAAAATTTACCTCGTTCCCTACGCTCAACTAATTTTAACTGTCTAGAGATTCCAAAAACTAGATTAAAAACAATGGGAGATAGGGCTTTTGTGTTGCTGCCCCATGTCTGTGGAATGCTTTGCCTGATAGTTTGAGGGTTTTTCAGTTGAAGACTTTTCTTTTTAGCAAATGTTTTTTGAATTAAGTTATTTGTTTTTGTAACTGTGTAGCACTTTGAGGTCTTTTGATGGAAAGTGCATTATAAATACAATTTATTATTATTATTATTAGGGCAGGAGCAACAGGCTTGAGCCAAAGTGGCAAATTGCAGAAGGTGCGTGCGATTACGTCATTTGAGTGGCTCACTCAGCCTTACTCTTCTGCACCCTCCTCATCCTCTCGATCTGCACCCTCTTCTTCACTCTCTGCTGTTTGCACCCCCAAACACACTACCACCAACACCACCACCATATACCTTCCGCTTGAGTCACAGGAATTATTTTCAGATCCATATCAAGACATTTCCGATGTGCAGCCACTCTTGGCATTGGATCACGAAGAGGAGGTAGCAACAACCGCCACTCAGCAGTCTGACAACAGTACCCAGATCAGCCCAAGGAGGAGGTTGGTCCCCGGTGTTGCTGCCTACTCCGAGATCTCTAATTATAGCGGTGGGAAAGGTGACGTAGATGATGACGTGTCTAGTGATGTCACGTGGGCGCCCACAAGAGAGGAAGAGGAGGGGTGTTCAGAGGGAGATATGGACCAGCAGATAGGGAGGAGAAGCAGGAAGAACTTAGGGACAGTCTGCAAATCACTAGCTACTAGGTCCACAAAGGTCTTTTTAAGGACTGGTATAGGTGTACAATATATAGGGTGCATTGCTGTGCTGGTGATTGCAGCTGTCTTTTGTCAGTGTAGGGACAGGACGCTGTGTGGAGCAGGGACAGTCAGTTTAATCACTAGCTAGCTATTACTACTAGGTCCACAAAGGTCCTTTTAAGGACTGGTATAGGTGTACAATATATAGGGTGCTGATGCATTGCTGTGCTGCAGATTACTGCTTGTTTCTGCAGCTGTCTTTTATCAGTGTAGGGACTGAGGTACAGTCTGCAAATCACTAGCTACTAGGTCCACAAAGGTCCTTGTAAGGACTGGTATAGGTGTACTATTTGGTGTGCAGTATATAGGGGTGTAATACGCGTATAAAATACTTGCACATATAGAAAGCATAGTATGCCCTTCCGCAGCGGTGGTAGGGGTAGGGCAGGAGCAACAGGCTTGATCCAAAGTGGCAAATTGCAGAAGGTGCGTGCGATTACGTCAAAGGACACACCAGATTTGGTTGAGTGGCTCACTCAGCCTTACTCTTCATCCTCTTGATCTGCACCCTCTTCTTCACTCTCTGATGTTTGCACCCCCTAAACACACTACCACCAACACCACCACCATATACCTTCCGCTTGAGTCACAGGAATTATTTTCAGATCCATATCAAGACATTTCCGATGTGCAGCCACTCTTGGCATTGGATCAGGAAGAGGAGGTAGCAACAACTGCCACTCAGCAGTCTGACGACAGTACCCAGATGAGCCCAAGGAGGAGGTTGGTCCCCGGTGTTGCTGCCTACTCCGAGATCTCTAATTATAGCGACGGGGAAGGTTACGTTGATGATGACGTGTCTAGTGATGTCACGTGGGTGACCACAAGAGAGGAAGAGGAGGGGAGTTCAGAGGGAGATATGGTCCAGCAGATAGGAAGGAGAAGCAGGAAGAACTTAGATTGCACAGGAGGGACAAAGCAGACTGCTAATGTATCAGGAGCGAAGTATCAGCCATGTACGGTCACATCTGGCGCTCCCAGGACGCCGGCACATGACTCCACAGTGTGGGCTTTTTTTACGCTCACGACAGTGTTGACTACCTCACATTTCTAAAAATGAATGAGGCATGGATCTCGGAGGAATTCAACACATGTGACCAGTAGACCAATTTATATGCATAACTCATATTTCTACCTTTGGCTCACTTCTTTGTACAAAAAAAGCACACCGCACTAAATGCCCGTACCCTCCTGTTTGAAGAGGTTGAGCGGTGTCATATTTTTGGGTCCCGCATCGAGTTGCTGGTATCAATGCTGCTGTCAGTGCTCTCTATCTCGGTGCTGGTGTCAGTGCTCTCTCTCTGATCAAAGGAGGAGAAGCATCAAAGATATTGCTCGAGGATTTGATTAGTTCTCTCTGTCTGCCCGTTAGTCTGGGGATGATAGGCAGAAGAGAGTGACAATTCAATATTCAGAGCCTTGCAAAGGGACCTCCAGAATCCGGAGGTAAACTGCACCCCCCGATCTGAGACAATGTTAGAAGGTACCCCGTGAAGTCTGACGATCTCTTTAGTGAACACTTGAGCCATTTCGGGAGCAGAGGGAGTGCCTTTCATTGGAATGAAATGTGCCATCTTTGACAGGCGATCTACGATCACAAAGAAAGGGGTATGACCCTCTGCCGGATGAAGCTCGACAATAAAATCTATGGATATAATTTTCCATGGTCTGTCTGGAACAGGCAGTGGTCTTAATAGCCCCCATGCCTTGGTCTTGTTGCCTTTGCTCCTAATGCAGGTTGTGCAGGGATTCCAGAAACTTCCTACAATCTTCACATAACTGAGGCTACCAAAAGGTACGCTGTACCAAATTGGTGGTCTTGGTTATACCGAAATGTCCTGCCATTGCATGGTCGAGGCAGAGTTCCAAAATGCACACTTGTAGAGTTTCGGGAATGTAAATTTTGTCCTTGTGCCAAAACAACCCCTCTCTGGCCTGTAGTTCTTGCCCAACTGGAAGTCTCTGTCCTGTGGAGGCTTGCTGGATTTGTGAGAGCAGATCTTCTTGGAGCAAAAGAAAATTTCCAGGAGACAGGATCGTGTCTGGGGATGAAATTTCTTTGGGTTTATGGAACATTCAGGATAGAGCTTCGGGTTTTGTGTTCTTGGAGCCTGGGCGATAGGTGGCGTGAAAAGAGAACCTGGAGAAGAAAAGGGCCCGCCTGGCTTGTCGTGGTTTTAACCTCTTTGCAGATCTCAGATACTGCAGGTTCTTATGGTCAGTGAATATCAGAATCGGGTGTGCGGCTCACTCCAAAAGATAGCGCCATTCCTCTAGTGCAGATTTTATTGCTAGCAACTCTCGATCTCCTATGTCATAATTTCTCTCCACTGCTGATAGTTTGCGGGAGAAGAAGGCCACTGGGTAGAGTAGAGCCCTGGTTCCCTGTCTTTGAGACAATATTGCCCCTACAGCGATTTCGGAAGCGTCCACTTCAAGTACGAATGGTAGAGAGGAGTCCGGGTGCTTTAGTATGAAGGCAGAAGTAAAGAGACTCTTGATGGTTTCGAAGGCCTCTTGGGCTTCAGAAGACCAATGAAAGCGTGTTTCCTGTTTAGTTAACTGGGTGATCGGAGCAATGATGGTCGAGAACCCTTTAATTAATTTCCGATAGAAATGAGTGAATCCAACAAAATGTTGGATTCCTTTCTTATCTGTTGGGACTGGCCAATCCAAGATTGCAGCAATTTTCTGAGGATCCATCTTAATGCATTTATTGGAAACAATAAGCCCCAAAAATTGTATACTTTCCTGCTCAAACTCACATTTCTCCGCCTTTGAGTATAAGCCATGTTGTCGGAGTCGGGCCAACACACTTCTGACGTGCCTGCGATGAGACTCAAGGGAAGAAGAGAAGATTAGTATGTTGTCTAAATAGAGGATGACAAACAAGTCTAAAAAGCCCAGTAAAACATCATTGATAAAGTACTGGAAAGTGGCGGGAGCATTGCACAACCCGAAGGGCATCAGCAAGTACTCGAAATGCCCAAAACGAGTACGGAAAGCAGTCTTCCACTCATCTCCTTCCCTGATGCGGACCAGGTTATATTCTTTCAATGCTTCCTGTTCCACTTCAGTCAAGGGAAAAATCCTACCGAAAGGGATTTCAGCCCCAGGGACCAGCTCAATGGGGCAATCGTAGGCCCGATGGGGTGGTAAGGTCTCTGCCCCCATTTACTAAACACATCTAGGAAGTCATGGTAAGTCTCTGGAATAGACTGACGTAGTTCGGCTTCTGTGTCTAGGCATAGCAAGATAGAAGGCTTAAAAGAGTCCCGTGAACCACAGAATTTCTGGCAGTAGGGAGAGGAGAAGGTGATTTCTCCTGTGGTCCAATTAATGTCAGGGTTATGCACCTGTAACAAAGGCATGCCAAGGATTATAGAGAACAAGGGAGAAGAGATGATGTCAATGCGCAAAAGTTCTTGGTGGGAATTAGAGATGGTGACAGGTATAGGAGTGGTTTCTTGAATTACAGGTCCAGACTTTATAGCATACCCATCAGCCAGGTGGATAGAGAGTCCATGGGTCTTGGAAAGCAGAGGAATCTGGTGTTTGGCAGTGAAGGAAGCATCCATGAAGCAGCTGCAGGCTCCGGAGTCAATAATGGCGGGGACCTGCAGAGTCTTTCCTGGAAGCTGCAATGAGACAGAGAGGGCACGATGAGATGGGGTCTTGACCGAAAGGGTGACATAATCAGTAGATAGGGAGAGACACTTACGGACCTTAAGAGGACAGTTCCTGACATAGTGTCCAGGTTCCCCACAGTGCAGGCACAGATTATCCATCTGACGGCGTTCACACTCCTCCTGTGTAAGGGATGGACGCAGGACACCCAGCTGCATGGGTTCGGGTGCGTCGAGCGTGGAGATGGGCGGTGCCGGTGGTAGGTGACTTGGGACTTTTGGAAGCATCCAAGTTGGACAAGAAAATCCGGTAGCCCTCTCCGCCCTGCGTTCCCTTAAACGCTGATCGATCTGGATGGCCAAATCGATCTGTGCCTTCAAAGTCTGAGGTATGCCAACTCTAGCTAACTCATCTTTCAGAGGATCGGAAAGACCCATGCAGAACTGATAGCAGAGAGGGGCATCATTCCAGTTTGTATCTGCACTCCACCGTCTGAACTCGGCCACATAGTCCTCCACTGCCCTGCGTCCCTGCTTAAGGGTACGCAGTGTAGCTTCTGCTGTTGCTGACAGCTGGGGATCCTTGTTTAACTGGGCCATTGCATCAAAGAAGGTGGTGAGGTTGGTCAGCGACTCGTCCTTCTGTTCCAGAAGATGATGAGCCCAGGTTTGGGGATCACCTGTGAGCAAAGAGACCACAAAGCCCACCTTAGCGACCTCCAGGGAAAAGGTGCATGGTTGGAGGGCGAAGTACAGCTGACAAGAATTGCGGAAAGCCCTAAATTTGCTTCAGTCTCTGGAGAATTTTTCAGGCATCGGAACTCTGGGTTTCCGGAGGGAGCATCACTACCGTTGGGGAAGATCCAGTAGCAGAAGTGAAATCATGGGGGGCTCCTTGAACTCCGGTAGGGTTAGACAGGACTGACAGTCGTTCTTCCAACCGGGTGTACCCTTGTTGAAGGTTCTTGACTGCTTCAGTCAATCCAGTCAGATATAGGCATAGTTCCTCCATGGGAGAGGCTCCCTGCTCAGGCTCAGACATGGCTGTCTGCTACTGTCACGTACCTGGTGGTTTTGAGCCTAGATAGACCTCTGCTACGGCTCCCACTCATGGCCCCCTGGAATGGGGACAGAGGAAACAGGCATAAGGAGTGGTATGGGTGCCCCGCAGGATCAACAGTCAGTGTCAGAAGTTCAGGAACCGGAAGATCTGCTCATATCGCGCCCTGGTCATGGAAGCAGAGAACAAGGGTATATGGTGAATTGGGTCAGTGGACCAATATGACCGCAACTCACTCTTTTTGGCTATGCCCATGTTGAGGGAAAGGCCCAGAAAGAGCTTAAATTCAGAAACCGTAATTGGTTTCCAATCTCTGGCAAGGGAGGACTGGGGAATAGTGGCGATGTGTTGTCCAGCATACAAATTGCTTTGGTCCACAATAGATCTATAGAGATCTTCGGTGAAAAACAGCGAATAAAAACCAAGTGACGTAAAATCAACTGTTTTCATCTGGCCAGTGAATGGGGGAAGGATAGGTGCTGCAGAAGTGGTGGGTTCCCAATCAGGATTGGCAAATGCAGCAGGAAGGGCACTATGGGCATGATGGGCCTGTGTTCGTCTTCTTGGTGGCAGCGGGACACTACTTTTGCTTGCCACCTCACCAGCTTGAACTGCACTTATGGGACTCGCCACGTCACCAAGCGTTACTGCAGTGCTGGATGTATGACCAGGGTGTACTAGGCCGCTGGTGCTTGCCAGTTCACCAGAAGGATGATTTGCACTAGTACTGCTCTGCTCCATATAAGGGACCTGCGGATCTTGCACCTCAACGACAGAAGAAGAAGATTGGGGTCTGGTTCACCTGACCTTGGCAGGGACCACAACTCCATCGTCTGAGCTATCTGTCATGGAGCCGCTGTCGTCTACAGGATCGTATTCTGAGCCTGAATCTGACAGATGAGTGACTTCCTCTTCACTATCTGTCTTGCTCAGAAACGTGTAGGCCTCTTCACTAGTGTACCTTCGATTTGACATTTTGGGCTCTAAATTTAGTGGTACACTAGTGAGACAGGTAAAAAAGCTCCTGACTGTTAGCAACTGATTCAAACGCTACCAAAAAAACTGTTAGCGATTGCAGGGATCAGGCCTGTCTCTGTGAACTCTGCAGTTATGTGTGTTGCGTTTTGTAAGTGACAGTGATCAATCGATACTGCACTTGGGTGGGCTGGGCGGAGGGGCAAAATGCAGGTGCTAGCAGGTATCTGGGCTGATCCTACTAACACTGCGTTTTTGGGAACCCTAAACTGCTGGGGACGCTAGTATAGATCTGATCCGATCAGATATCGATCCGTTCAGATACAATACCACTAAGGGAGGTGTATGCTGCGTGTGTGGGTTTTAGCGGTACTGGCACTAACCTGACGCTGTCTGGGGAGACGCAGACCCTAAAACAGATCTTATATCACCCTCCGGGTGATCAAGGGTTTAAACCTTTATTAGGTAATAAACGGCGAGTGCCCTGACACTATAAAAAACAAACTAACCAGCGTCACCCATAACAGTTATACGGTGATCACTGGTGAAAAGGTTAACTAGGGGGCAATCAGGGGGTTAAAACCTTTATTAGGTAGTATATGGGGGTACCTGACACTATAAAAAGCTGGCGGCAAACCTAAATACTTATCTACCTAACTAGCGTCACCTGTGACACTAATACAGCGATCAGAAAAACGATTGCTTAGTGACACTGGTGACGGGGGGTGATCATGGGGTTAAACTTTTATTAGGGAGACTTGGGGGGTACCCTAGACCTAAAGGGAGCTAACTCTAACTGCCTTAACAGTTATAGCAGTCACAATGCACCAATGCAGTAATCAGTAAAAAATAAAAAAACAAGCCCTGACACAAACTTGCTGGTCGCCTATTTAGTTTGCAAGGTTGCATGAAGGCTGCACAGACCTTCAAGCTAGTCCTTTCCTATATCTGCCAAGCAATCCTGGCATAACTGCCCCAAAGGCTGCCTCCCCTCTAGTCAAATAGGTTTGCAATTGCTTCAGAGCAGAAAGGCTTACTTCCTGCATGCCAATCTAATCATCCTGGTAACCCAAGATTGGATGACTCTTGAGGGCTTGATGGCTAAATGAAAAGATTGTACAATTTCCTCCTTTGACCAAGTACACTGTTAGTAACTAAGTCTTCCTGTAGTGCACTCAGTGCCTCATGCAAGAAAATTCGGAGGGACTGCTTTCCAGTTTTTCTGAAACTAAATACCACCTTAAAATTTAACTTGGAGATAGACGTGGTATCCCTATCTCTGGTAAAAAGGAAAAGAAAAAAGACACCAAAGGGCCCTTGCAGGAAAGTGTAGCAATCTTCAACATCTCTATGTCTGAAGTAGTTGCTGTCAGGAGAACTAGTTTTACTGTGAGGTACTTCAAAAGAAATTAAAACTATTTGAGCAAAGGGTGCTCTCAGATCCAAGCCTAAGTCCCACAGAGGGAACAAGGATTTCCCTTGAGGTCATATGGATTGTCATTTGGAGGAAGCAACAATAAACAACAATAAAAATGAAATATTCCTTTAAATATCGTGCCTGGGGGTCCCCTTAGTCTGCCTGTAAAGTAGCGCATTTCCCCCACGTTTAGAAAAGTATTGCAGCAAAATGACATTTCTAAAGGAAAAAATTTAATTTAAAATTGATCAAGGCTGTAATGTATTGCTAGATCCCGGCAATATACATAAAAATCATTAAAAAAAACAGTGTGGGTTCCCCTACGCCCAGTCCAT
Organism: Lithobates pipiens; assembly: GCF_037356315.1. NCBI lineage: Eukaryota > Metazoa > Chordata > Amphibia > Anura > Ranidae > Lithobates > Lithobates pipiens. Next base: position 593,483,583 of record NW_027507758.1, on the reverse strand, counting down.
TCTAAGGTGAACTCTACAGCAATTTTTTTTTTAAATGGCGCGGGATTCCCCCACAAAATCCACATCAGACCCAAATGGACAGGAGGGAATCCATGCCATTTTTTTCTTTATTCTGTCATATTATCTGACATTATAGTGTCATCTGACACTATATTATATAATGTACACTGTACTATATACCCTGCACTGTATTATATATACTACACTAAGGGGACTATATACTCTGAACTGCAGTATATATACTATACAGACTACACTATATACTCTGCTGAAAAATTGAGCCTTAGGTGTTGGTGGTGGCAGAACACGGTAACCCCTCACAGTTACTCTTGATGGGCGCAGGAATGGTCACTGCTGTTAAATATTATTTCAAAAATTGTAATTACATGCCCCTGTTAAACAGGGGCAGAAACATTGGGCTTTAGGTGTTGTGGTGCCAGAACACTGAACCACTCACAGTTACTCTTGTTGGGTGCAGGAACGGTCCCTGCTGTTAAATATTATTTCAGAGGCTGCTTGCCCTCTTTTAGTGGCCTGTGAGCGTCTGCCTCTCCTTGGAGGCCTTCCAGACATGATGGGTATTTTTTTCTTAACACCGCACTACACTGCATTAGGTACTGTGTACACTGCCTGAAGTGTATTTGAAACTGTACACACTGTATTATATACTGTGTACACTGCCTGCACTGTATTAGAAACTATACACCGCCGAATGCACTGTATATATAGGCTATGCTGAATACAGAGTATATATATATATATATATATATATATATATATATATATATATATATATATATATAGTTTACACTGTATATATAGGCTACACTGAATGCAGAGTATATAGAGTTTACACTGTATATATATATAGGCTACGCTGAGTGCAAGAGGGCATTAATCAGAGAGGCAGCACAGAGACCTAAGGTAACCCTGGAGGAGCTGCAGAGTTCCACAGCAGAGACTGGAGTATCTGTACATAGGACAACAATAAGCCGTACACTCCATAGAGTTGGGCTTTATGGCAGAATGGCCAGAAGAAAGCCATTACTTTTAGCAAAAAACAAAATGGCACGTTTTGAATTTGCGAAAAGGCATGTGGGAGACTCCCAAAATGTATGGAGTAAGGTGTTCTGGTCTGATGAGACTAAAATTGAACTTTTGGCAATCAAAGAAAATGCTATGTCCAGCGCAAACCCAACACATCACATCATCCAAAGAACACCATCCCCACAATGAAACATGGTGGTGGCAGCATCATGCTGTGGGAATTTTTTTCAATAGTCGAGACTGGGAAACTGGTCCCAGGGAAAGATGGATGGTGCTAAATACAGGGATATTCTTGAGCAAAACCTGTACCACCCTGTGTGTGATTTGAGGCTAGGACAGCAGTACAATGACCCCAAACACACTGCTTAAGCAACACTTGAGTGGTTTAAGGGGAAATGTGTAAATGTGTTGGAATGGCCTAGTCAAAGCCCAGACCTCAATCCAGTAGAAAATCTGTGGTCAGACTTAAAGATTACTGTTCACAAGTGCAAACCATCCAACGTGAAGGAGCTGGAGCAGTTTATCAAGGAGGAATGGGCAAAAATTCCAGTGGTAAGATGTGGCAAGCTCATAGAGCCTCCTCCAAAGCGACTTGGAGCTGTGATAGCCCGTTGACCCCCACAATCACAACCTTGCCCCAAAGCACCCCCTATGTTGAGGGCATGTGGCCTGGTATGGTTCGGGGGGGGGGGACTCTCACTCACCCCCTCCATTTCCTGGCCTGCCAGGCTGCTTGCTCAGATAAGGGTCTGGTATGCATTTTGGGGGAACCCCATGCCATCCTGCTGAGTGCCCCGCAAATTTGGGTATTCACCGAATGGGTCAATGGGTGATGTTTAGGCTAAACTTATACTCAGTCCAAACCGCTCGCCCAACACTGATAAGAGGAATGGTGAATTGTTTAACATTTTTTTTGCCACAATTCTTTGGAAAATTATGTAAGTAAATACATTTTTTTTTCACAATTTATTTCTCACACGTGACATAGGCATACTTAGACTTTCTTTTTAAGTATGGTGATGCCAAGTGTGTGACTTTTTTTAAAACAGCCAAGCCACATAGAGTGGTCTGAAATCCAAGGAGCATCTTTCTAGGGGCATAAATTGTAATTTCGAGATCATCTTTCAAATTTTTAGAGGTCCTGTGAAACCAGAACAGTAGAAACATTTGGAAAGCAAACACCCCAAAGTAATTTGAGGCATAATGAGTCTTTTGAAAATGTCATTTTTTTTGTCACATATTTTTGGAAAATGGGGAAAGAAATTATTTTTTTTTTTACATAAGGTTGTCAATTAATAAGATATTTGTAACACACAGCATGAGCATACTAGGAGTGACACCTCAAAACACATTCTGGTACCCCTTCCAAGTACGGGAATACCATATGAGAGTTTTTCAGTGTCTGGACATATTATGTACTAGACATTGCATTTTGTGTATCAAAAAAATAAACCATTTGTTTCCAAAACAATTGTCACCTCTGTACGAGTGGTCAGAGAATATAATTTTGTGTAGTGTCACTTATAGCAGTCCCCATTGCTATAAGCCAGACAAGCCTAGTCTACTGGTATTTGGCTGGGACCAGGAATGCCCTGTTCACTGACCAAGACATTGTTGCTGGCTGCACTGATCTGGTGACATTGCCACTGGTGTGGCAGGGATGAAGAATGCTGTGACTAGTGTGATGCAGCTGCTGCATCCTAAAGGACATTGATGGAACAGGGATGCATGGAATATCTGTGCATGCCCCTATGGATAAACATGGCCCTGACACAGGGTAGGCATTGATATGCCCTGTGTAAATAATGTCTTATGGTGACACTGGGATTGGTGTGACAGTGATCAGAGACACTGTAAATGGCTCTACTATAATGACTAATTCACTCAGCATGTATCAATGCATACCTCAAGCAAGGCCCATGTTTACCCACACAGGGATGCACAGGTGTTCCATGCATCCCTGTGTAGGCAGTCCAATTTATGTCTATTGGGATGTTACAGCTGCATGGACACAGCTGCGGCTCCCAATCTAACATCAGTGCAGATGTATGTCCCCAAGCTCACACTGTCTGTGTTTGGGCTTTGCACATGCACGCGTGTGAAATTGGTGATAGCAGCTATGTCTGTGGAGCTGTTGTGTTCCATGCATGGAACACCTGGACTTCCCCACGTGGGTAAAGATGGCGAGTACACATTGATACTTGCTGCAGTGGAGCAGTGAGTGTATAAGGACTCAATACACTTGTAGTTGTGGAGTGATAAAACCCAGCCTCATTGTAACTACCCCTCAACCACTCCCCTTTGGCTGGGAAAGTAACGGCTGGGGGTGCACACACACATGCCACAGCAGAAATTATACCACCTGTCATGCTTGACAGGGACTACCGCCTACCAAGTATTACCTTAGTAGTTAATGGGGCTGCACAGGGTTGCGGCATGGTAGTTCAGCATTTGGGGTATAGGTTCACTTTTCAGAGAGCACCACAAGTGTATATGCTCTAATTAAAGCGGAGGTCCACCCTAAAGTGGACCTTCCGCTCATTGGAACCCTCCCCCCCTCCGGTGCCACAATTGGCACCTTTCAGGGGGGAGGGGGGTGCAGGTACCTGTACAGTACAGGTATCTGCACCCACTTCCGGCGTAGATTCTGCAAAAGCTACGCCCCTTTCCGCAGAATCTACGCCCCTTTCCGAAGGTCCCCCGCTGCCTGCTGGGAAACACACGGATCCCAGAGACAGCGGGGACCATCCTTATTGCGCAGCGCGTCTCGCGCATGCGCAGTAGGGAACCGGAAAATTAAGCCGAAAGGCTCCACTTCCTGATTCTCATACCCAAGATGGCGGCGGCAGCACCCGAGAGACGATCGAGAGATCGGCTTCGGGTGCCGACATCGCGGGCGCGCTGGGCGGGTAAGTGTCTTTATTTTAAAAGTCAACAGCTGCAGTATTTGTAGCTGCTGACTTTAAAAAAAAAAAACGGTGGACTCCCGGCGGACTCCTGCTTTAAAAAAAAAAAGATCACTATCACCAGAGCAGTGGAGTGTACAGTACTGTACACTCTCTCTTCTCTCACAGCCTATCACTTTGAAAAGAAAGACTTTAAAGGCTGCAGAATTGCAGCCTTTGTTTATGTTAGTGATTGCTGTGGTTGGTCACAGCTATCAAATGGTACAGAGCCAATGCCTGAGGGACACAGTGACCACAGACTGCACCTTTGTAGCCTTTGTTTATTAGTAATTGCTGTGGTTGGTCACAGCTATCACATGGTACAGAGCCAATGCCTGAGGGACACAGTGACCACAGACTGCACCTTTGTTGCCTTTGTTTATTAGTAATTGCTGTGGTTGGTCACAGCTATCACATGGTACAGAGCCAATGCCTGAGGGACACAGTAATCACAGACTGCACCTCTTCATGACCCTGCATGAGTGGCAAGATTGGGAGGACGTATCTCCAAAATCAAGACAACTCCCACCCAGCCATAAATACATGCATTGTATAGATGGACTACATATTTTTATATGTATATTTTGCCTTGACACATACCTTAAAGCAAGGTCCCTACACTAGCTTGTAGACATGAGATAAGATATTCTCCAACCACCTTTTATTGGTCCATCTCAAATTAGAGCCTTATGTCCATGGCACAGACAGTCACCACCGGATGACCAATATCTTAGGGGTGTTTGGGTCTCTTCTCTCCACTATCCTTCCTAGACATAAACCTGAATATAAATGACCTGGAAGGAATGCAAGTTTTTTAAATCAGTAATAGGACTTCTGAAACTATTATACAAAACTAAAGAAAAGCAAAGCCAGGATTGTCTGATTGCATTTAGGCTTTCAGATAATTTTTACCTTGACTAGAAAAAAATATTTCCATGCTCTGCTTCTCATAAAGGGTACCAGTGATATGTGTAAGCTATCATGATAGTTCCAACTTATTAAGGACGAGCCCCATGAAATAGAAACTGACATGAAAAGTGGAAATAAGGAGTAACTGTATCTGTGAACATGACACAGTCATATGTGAAGCTGTGTGAATAGATTCAGAAGAGAGGTCATCAGGTGTACCTGGAACTTTCAAGCTGGATCAGGACTAGAATTAACACATTGGGGCTTGCAGGTACATGGCCATTGATGGCCAAAACAACAACCCTACTCTAGGATCATATCTTATACAAAAGAACATTTTCTGGTGTTTATTTTGTTTGTCCGCTAGTCATATCATGGTCAAGAATATTCTGTAATGTCTAAATATGGCCATTGAAAGTGATTGCAGTTCTACTGATCATGGATAAGAAATGTGTAGCCAATAACTATGCAGAGCAAAATGCCTTTTTTCCTTTTGCACTAAAGTCAAAGGCACGAGTTAGATAAATGAGGGTTTTCACTAGGAGCAAACTGGAATAACAAGTTAAAAGTCAGAAAATAGGTACAAAATTCAACACCTTGCATAAGTCTGAACAAGCAAAAAGCTAGAATTTCTTTGTTCTGGCACAGATACATTTCACCATGCAATTCTATAAACTAAGCAGCCTTTCAAAGTGACAGACATGCAATAATTCTGCAAGGAGAAAGACACATGCTTTGGGACAGTCTGTATGGCTCACAGATGGCAATGGGGTGGATTTACTAAAGGCAAATAGACCGCGCGCGTTTCAAGTGCAGTTGCACTAATTTTCCCCAAAACTCCTGAACTTCAGCGGACCATACCTGATTCTTTTTGTTTTTCATTCAACCCCAAAAAATTGAGCCAATTTCCCTGTCTACACACTTGAGGTGAATAAGGGAATCCTTCCCTCTATGGTATTGTATTGATAGTGGGGAGCCTTCCCTGTCTTCAGAATACAATGAAAAGTTTTGCTAGCTATCTCATTCGGGAAGAACCCGACAAACTGGTTATATACAAGCTGGTCGATAGATCGACTTGTGTGCAACCAGCTTACCCATGCATGGATTGAAAATTGTCCGGTCCTTGAATTTTGATCCATGTATAGAGAGTTTTAGTAAATAAAATTCTGCTGATTTCTATCATCCAATCATGTACAAGCAAACCTGATTTTTTTTTTATTTGCACTTGATTAGGTAATCTTTACAAACTGAAGATTTAATCACATTTACTAAACTCTGGGAACAATGAGAGCAACTAAACTTGCAAAGTGCACAGTCTTTGCCTTTAGTAAATCCACCCCAATGGCAGTAAGCTGGATCTGCCGCCTCCAGCACTTAATTTAGTTTTTTGACGGATTATACAACCCACTCTGTTTTGCAATGGCAAGAGGCAGGTGGCCAGGAAAAATGATAGGTGGGCATGTAAGGCAACAGAATTTACATAAGATCACAAAGAAAATTATACCAAATTGTTTAAATTCAATAAAAAAAATAACTGCATCAGATTTGGAAATATCAATGTGGAAAAGTCTGAAGTATCCATGCTTCTTGCTTTATACTGGGTACACACAAGCGGAATGTCAGACAGAAAAAGTCAGACGGAATCTTTTCATCGTATATTCCGATCGTGTGTGGGCCTCATCTGACTTTTTTTAACGAAAATTCTGACGGACCTAGAAATAGAACATGTTTTAAATTTTTCCGATGGAACCAATTCCTATCAGAAAACCGCTCATCTGTATGCTGTTCCGACGGACCAAACACAATGCATGCTCTGAATCAAGTACGAAACAGAAGCTATTAGTTACTGGCTATTGAACTTCCTTTTTCTAGTCCCATCGTACGTGCTGTACGTCACCACGTTCTTGAAGATCGGACTTTGGTGTAATCGTGTGTACGCACGACAGTTTCAGCGGAACTCCGTTGGAACTCCGTTGGAACTCCATTGGAAAAACCTTCAGAGTTTATTCCAATGGGAAAACTGGTCATGTGTACGCAGCATTAGGCCGCGTACACACGGGCGGACTGTTCGCCCAACTTTGTCCGCTGAACAGTGTTTGGGCGGACAGTCCGCTCGTGTGTGGGCTTTCAGCGGACAGTTTCAGCGGACAGTTGGACGGACAAGGTTTTTCGGAATTTCCGAAAAACTGTCCGCTGAAACCTTGTTTCAGCGAACAGTCCGCCCGTGTGTAGGCTTGTTCGTCAAACAAAGTTGCGCGCATGCTCAGAAAGGATTTTCACGCCGAAAGCTATAATGCAGTGTATAGGACGTCATATTTTTCGTCCCGTCGTACGTGCCGTTCACGTCATCGCGCACGGTTTCAGCAAACTGTTCGTCCGTCGTGTGTGGCCATGTCCGTCCATGCTAAGTTTGAGCGGACTGTTTGCCGAAACTGTTGGACGGACAAAGTTGGGCGAACAGTCCGCGCGTGTGTACGCGGCCTTAGTCTGTCTTCTTATCAGTCTAATGTAATAAAAACATTCAAAAATGAATACTGGTATTGGGAAGACTAGGTACACCAGAATGCAGAAATAACAGCTATAACTTGTGTTAGTTTTCTATTAGTCTGCTATGTCTAAGTTTTATCATACTACCAATCAAATACATTGCCTTATGACATTTAATAACCCTTTTATTTAACTCTTTCAGACATGGAAAGGTGTTATAAGTGTGCGGAGGATAAATGGCCCAATGAGAAGAGAGACACCTGTATACAAAGAACAACTGAATTCCTGTCCTATGGAGATATAGTGGGATTGTCTCTCATTTTAATCTCTGTTATTTTATGTTTTGTAACTATTATCATATTTGGAATATTTGTGAAATACAAAGACACTCCAATTGTAAAAATGAATAACAAGACCCTCAGCTTCATCCTTCTGCTCTCACTAATCCTGTCCTTTCTATGTCCTCTGCTGTTCATCGGACATCCTACAAAGGTTTCTTGTCTCCTTCAGCAGGCTGTCATTGGGATGACTTTCTCTGTTGTTATTTCTTCAATGTTGGCCAAAACAGTTACTGTCATTCTGGCTTTTAAAGTTACCAAACCTAACAGTATGCAGACAAAATGGCTGGGCAAACATTTTTCCACATCTATTCTGATCATCTGCTCTGTTGGGCAAGGAGTGATCTGTGTCTTCTGGTTGATCTTCTCTCCACCATTCCCAGAGTATAACACCCAAGTGATGGAGGGGAAAATAATATTACAGTGTAATGAGGGATCCATCACTGCTTTCTATATTATGATTGGCTACATGGGAGGTCTGGCTGTCTTAAGCTTTATTGTAGCATTTTTAGCCAGGAAACTTCCAGACACGTTTAATGAAGCTCAGTACATAACATTTAGCATGCTGATCATTAGCAGTGTTTGGCTCTCCTGCATCCCAGCCTACCTCAGCACCAAAGGGAAATACATGGTGGCTGTGGAAGTCTTTGCCATCTTGTCCTCCAGTGCTGGAGTCCTGGGCTGCATCTTCATTCCCAAATGTTACATCATTCTGCTGAGATCAGAGATGAATGTGAAGACAAGTGTAACCCAAAGAAATGTTTTTAAGTGATCATTCAAACAAATGCTAAATTATATAATGGGGTGGCTTGGGATAATAAAAGAAATACAATCATTGTTTTGTGAATTTAGAACTTTTGTAAAAACACACAATTATATGCAATGGGAAAAATCTAGAGATAGTAAAAAAAATAAAAAAATCTCAACAACTAGCCACAGCTACAAGCCCACATGCTTTTATATAGGGCCATCTTGCCAGTGAAGTTTTCAGCTGGAAGATATTGAATCCCAATTCCAGCTTGGGTACAAAAAAAATTGAGTTCTCCATCAGCTGCTAACAAAAAAAAGAAACTCCATCTGCTATATCCACTCCCTCTTCAAAGATTCACCTTACTCACCTTACAGTCAACAAAGAGGACAAGGGGGCACTCTTTACGTCTAGAGGAAAAGAGATTTCATCTCAAAATACAGAAAGGTTTCTTCACAGTAAGGCCGCGTACACACGGGCGGATTGTCTGCCCAACTAAGTTCGTCAGACAATCCGACAGACAGTCCGTTCAACTTTTGAATGAACGGACTTGACCACACACGATGACCAGACAGTCCGCTGAAAACTTGCGCGATGACGTGTACAGCACGTACGACGGGACTAGAAAAACGACGTCCAATACACTGCAATGCAACCTTCGGCCGTGTAAATCCTTTCTGAGCATGCGCCATACTTAGTCCGTCCAACTTGCCTACACACGAGCGGACTGTCCGCTGAAACCAAGTTTGGACGGACAAAACCAAGTTTGGACTGACAAAATTACGGAAATTCCGAAAGACAAAGTCTGTCAGACTGTCCGCTGAAAAAGTCCGCTGAAGCCCACACACGAGCGGATTTTCCGCTGAAACACGGTTCAGCGGACTAAGTTGGGCAGACAATCCGCCCGTGTGTACGCGACCTAAGAGCTGTGAAAATGTGGAACAGACTCCCTGCAGAGGTGGTTCTGGCCAGCTCAGTAGATGCTTTAAGAAAGGCCTGGATTATTTCCTAAGTGTACATAATATAACTGGGTACTAACATTTATAGGTAAAGTTGATCCGGGGAAAATCCGATTGCCTCGCGGGGGATCAGGAAGGAATTTTTTCCCCTGCTTTAGCAAATTGTATCATGCTCTGCTGGGGATTTTTGCCTTCCTCTGGATCAACTGTGGGTATAGAATTGGGTATATGGGATTGTATGATATTATTATTTTTTTTTTTTTTGTGGTTGAACTAGATGAACTTGTGTCTTTTTTCAACCTGACTAACTATGTAACTATGTCTATAGGTTTGAATTGTGCTAGCATCATTCGAACCACTTGCTGTGAGCCTAGGGCATCAAGTCTCTGCATTTTAGGTTGCACCTAATTCCAGGGGAATAAAAGGCAAAAGGACGACCGGTAACATCATTGGATATATACGGTATAAAGATTTTCTTAGAGATAAAGAGGTTCTCCAATTGGCGGGGGAAATGGGTGGGACTCAAACTATGGAGGAAGCTCCTGAGAGTGAAAGTAGAATTCCAGCTGAAACCAAAATAGTCCCATAAATGTCCGCTTTCCCCCTCCTAACATCTAGGCTGACTAATCAGTGTGTCTTTCTTATACAGATTAATCAGCATAGGTGTTAGGAGGGGAGAATAAACATTGTTAAAGACTAGGAATGAGTTTTGTGTTCGCCCGTTCGGCGAATTCCGAACGTTATGGGCCGTTCGCAGGATGCCTGTGGCCAATCATAGCTCAGGCTATGTAGTACACGCCCCACACTATATAAGGCCGCCAGCGCGGCGGCCTAGTGTAGTGTGTTGGCGTCTGAAGCAGTTAGTGGGTGTTCTGTGTACCTTCAACACAGTACACACCGATCGTTTTCGGCCGATTTTCGATCTTGCTGTTGTGTAGTGGTTGTTGTCTGTGTGCCCTGACCGCAGTATACACCGCTATATTCACCTCACCTATTTAATAAAGACTAGTTAGGACTAGGCAGGACACTGGAGCAGGCTGCAGATGTACTCCTCAAGCAAGTATGAAGCCGGGAAAAGGATTTTTTAAATTTAAATCTGGTGGGCTAGGGAAGGTTGGAACCTGAAGTTTTAACAGCAATGCCATTTGCTTGCAGCCCTCTTGCCTTATGTTCCACAAATACTGAACCCTTTCACAAGACCTAGAAATCCCTTTATCTTGGTTCTTGGGGTAGGGATTATTACCTATACTTACAGAGGCTGAAATCTACTCGGTCAAAAAAAAATACCTATGGATTAGAGAGATCTAAACAAGAACAGACATCCTATACTATACCAGATCTACTCATCGACTTCTGTACAGCCACACTGTGGGGTTTTAGTTGCTGGCTAAACCTTTCAGCTCAGATCAGTGTATTTTGACATTCCGCTTTTCAGAATAAAGTACCTAAGCAGGGAGGATTTCATTGGACATTAAGTGTGAGGATGGGGGATTTATGTAAATTTTTGCAGGTTGAATGAAAAGATATTAGTATATAGGATGCCTAAGGCTTTAAACTCCCTTACATTATGCATTGCACAAGTTTGACTGCTGGCAGCAGTCGCAAGCAAAGCCTAAAGTGTACTCTTCGCTGGTTCTTATCCTACTTATTCAAATGCTCCTTTAGCATTATTTACAATTCTACTTCCTCATCTCCTCTTTCTTTCTCTGTTGGGGTCACCCAAGGTTCTGTTCTTGGACCTCTCCTAGTCTCAATCTACACCTCCTCCCTGGGTCAGCCTCCCATGACTTCCAATACCATCTCTATGCTGACAACACCAAAATGTATCTCTACCCCTAAGCTCACTTCAGTCTCTTCTTGTATCACTCATTCCTATACAACATATCAGCCTGGATGCCACACCACTTCCTCAAACTCAATCTATCCAGAACCTAGCTCATAATATTTCCTCCCCATGTGCCTCTTCCCCTGATTTTCTTGCCAAGATTGATGGCACAACTATCAACCCCTCTCCACATTCCAGAGTTATAGGTGTAATCCTTGACCCTGAACTATCCTTTCAGTCCACACCCAATCCCTGTCCAAATCTTGCTGCCTCAACCTACGCAACATCCCCCAAAATATGCCCCTTTCTAACCAATAACACCACAAAGCTCCTAACCCACTCCCTGGTTATCTCCCTCCTCGACTACTCCCACTCCCTCTTTACTGGATTACCTTTATATTGGGTCGGAGTAAGGTTATAGGTGCTTAAACAGAATAAGTAAGAAATGGCTCCTATTAATGTGATAACATACAATGTGAGGGGTTTAAATACAAGGGAAAAAAGATACAAAATTAATGAAGAACTGTATTTTATGAGGGGAAATGTGATTTGCTTACAGGAGACATACATAACTAACAACTCGGGCATAAAATTGGCATCAGCTCAATTCCCATTCTGGTACTATGGGGACTCACCATCCCCCCATTCAAGAGGAGTAGCCATTGGTTTTGATAGGTTATCAAGATTTGAAATTCAGGACCGACTAACCGACCCAGAGGGCAGGTATTTATTCATAAAAGGAAAATTGGGGGCGATGCAATGTACTATAGCAAATGTGTATGCACCAAACAGAAACCCAGATAAATTTCTAAGGAAGATATTAATAAAATTAGAGGAGTTTAGAGAGGGCAAAGTGGTATTAGCAGGCGACTTGAATTGGTGCATAGATCCAAGGATGGATAGTTCGGGGGGAGTTATAAGAACGTCGGAACATAGATACAAATTGGTAAACAAAGCTTTGACAAACGCCCAGCTCGAAGATTCCTGGAGGATCAGGCACCAAAAAGAGCGTGACTACACGCATTGTTCGGCAGTTCACAAAACCTTTGCAAGATTACGTGTTCATAGAACATCAATTAGTAGCCAACTTGAAAAAAGTGGAAATCAAGCCTACTACTTTATCAGATCATGCCCCGATAGTTGCGCAATTAGAAATACAGGAGGATAAAGGGAAAGAGAGAACGTGGAAGATGAATGACTCCCTCATTCAAGAACAGGAGGTTAGCAGACAAATCGAAAAGGAACTGAGGGAATTCTTTGAGCTAAATGAGTCGGATGAAATGCCCAGAGCCACCCTTTGGGAGACACATAAAACTGTAATTAGAGGTAGTCTGATTGGGATGGGAGCAGGAATAAAGAAGGAAAGGCAGAAAAGGAAGGTTCAACTATATAGCGAGATTGAACAGTTAGAACGGAATACAAGGTCTAGAGGGATTCAGGAGAGTCAGGATTTACAAAAAAAAAAAGGGAGTTGGAGGAGTACCTAGAGCAAGAAAGGAGAACAGTGTTCTATAGAATAAACAAAGAGAGATATCAGTGGGGAAATAGGTCAGGCAAGTGGTTGGCAAAAAGAGTAAAGGACCAGAAAAAGAGGACCTTTATATCCAAAATTAGAGATAAAAAGGGGGAGCTTAAGTTTGCCACCCCTGAGATCGCAGAGAATTTCCACGCTTATTACAGTACCTTGTATGAGATAGGAGGAAGAGGTAGCAAGGGAGGAAACAGGAAGAAAGCTATATGGGAGTATCTGAGGAACCTCGATTTCCCAAGAGGGGTGAAGGAGGAGATGGAGGCCCTAGAGGCTCCCATCTCGATAAGGGAGGTCGAGAGAGTAATTAAGGAAATACCACTGGGGGGCAGCCCTGGCCCGGATGGATTCTCCAGCTTGTATTATAAGAGATTACGGAGCTTTTTGGCGCCAAAGCTGTGTGAGTACTTTAATGCAGTTGGAGAAGGGCAGGGCTTCCGTAAAGAGGCTCTCCTAGCTCATATCGCTCTAATTTTGAAGGAGGGTAAAGATCCGGCTGCCCTAGAGAGTTATCGCCCGATTTCTTTACTGAATACTGATATAAAAATCTATGCAAAAATAATAGCCGACAGACTGAAAGTACTCCTCCCAGCGTGGGTCCACACCGATCAGGTGGGATTCATACAGGGACGGGAGGGAAGGGACAACTCGGTGAAATCCATCATTCTGATCCAAGAGGCAATGAAAGGGAAGACTCCAACAGTCCTTATGTCAGTTGACGCCGAAAAGGCTTTTGATAGAGTTGACTGGGAGTTTATGCATGAGACCCTAAATTATATGGGACTAGGGGAAACAATGATGAGATGGATCAAGGCGCTTTACATCCAGCCGACCGCCAGAATAAGAGTCAACGGATCCCTGTCTCGCCCCCTGGAGTTATTCAACGGGACGAGACAGGGATGCCCGTTGTCACCGTTGTTGTTCGTGTTGAGTCTTGAACCCCTCCTGGTAGCAATACGTAGGAATCAGGATATTCAAGGGATCCGGGTAGGAGGGAAAGAACACAAGCTATCTGCCTTTGCAGATGATGTATTATTATATATAGTAAATCCTAGAACATCGATACCGCTGGTGTTGAAAGAATTATATCTGTATGGAAGACTATCAAATTTTAAAATAAACCTGACAAAGACTGAAATATTAAACTTAAACTTAACCGAGGCAGAGCAGAGCACCCTTGCATTAAGTCTACCCTTCAAGTGGTGTAAGGGTGAATTGAATTATTTAGGGATAAAATTAACGGCACATAGAAACGGACTCTATGAGGCAAATTACATCCCCCTTTTAAATAAAATTAAAGGTCTAATGAAAAACATGAGGCAGAAAGCAGTTTCTTGGATGGGCAGAGTAGAGGTAATAAAAATGTTTATATTACCAATTGTAAATTATACATTTCAAATGATAACTATCCCGGCCCCAATGAGCTTTTTTAGGAAACGAAAATCGTTGGCCCAGGCATTTCTTTGGCCCCTTAAACGACCACGCATACCATATAAAGTTTTAGTGAAGGAAAAAGAAAGGGGAGGAGTGGCACTACCAGATTTTAAAAAATATTTTGAGGCTATAATTATATCTAGAGTAACAGATTGGACATACAACCAGAAAGAAAAAAGTTGGGTGGATCTGGAAATTAGTTTGAGCGGGACATGTTTGGCAAAAATGATATGGATACCTTCACACCACCAGAAGTTAGGAGTAGACACGAGCACCTTAACTAGATACACATTAAAAATATGGGATAAAATCAACAAGGTACATAATTGGACTCATAATTCACCACTAATATCACTCTTAGACACAAATTATTTTTTACCAGGTAAAGAGGAGGGGCTTTATTTTAGTAGATGGGCAAGTAAAGAAGAAATAAGACTAGGAGAAGTAATTAAGGGGAATAGGGTTTTCACATATAGGGAACTTACACAAGAATGGGGGCATAAACCGTTGGATAAATGGAGACACGCACAATTACTGCACTTTACCCAAAGTTTGCCACTACCGTTAAGGGGAATTGAGAACTTAAGACCACTGGAGAAATTACTGAAGGACAGAAAGTGTATAGTCAAAAGAGTATCGAAAATATATAAAATATTAAGAAGTGAAGCAGATCTAGAATTACCGAAATATTTAGGGAAATGGGAAGAGGAACTAGGTCCACTCATAAGTGAAGATCACAGGATAAAAATACTTAAAATGACATATTCAACATCAAGAGAAGTCCGTACGAGAGAAATGTCCTATAAATTGGTAGCAAGATGGTACATGACCCCTCAAAGAATGCTGAGGTTTGCAGGGGCAGAGCAGGCAGCGTGTTGGAGGGGTTGCTCTGGGCAGGGCTCATTTAAACATATATGGTGGGACTGCCCCAATATAACCCCTTTTTGGGACAAAATAGTAGAAATTATATGTTTGGTGACACGAAAGAAGATTAAGAAAAGTCCCTGGACGTGCCTATTTCATGACACTGAGTTAGGAGTAATGCAATACTGTAGCACGATAGTTCCGCATCTATTGAATGCAGCCAAAGCCCTGATCCCATGTCATTGGAAATCCACACAGACCCCAAAAATAACGGAGTGGGTGAAGAGGGTGGAGCAAACTAGGGTAATGGAAGAAGCATTATATAAATTACAAGACATGGAGGGAGATGGTCATGGGACATGGCAACAATGGCTGTCATTCTTAGAGAGCGAAGACTGCTGTGTCATAATGGAGGGACAGGGGGACAGAGAGGGGGGTGATTGAGAAGGGGGAGACAGGGGGGCAAATCTCCCCACTCTGTTTTTTTTTTTTTTGCCCCAGGGTTATGGGAGGGGGGAGGGAGAGGGATATGTAATGTAAGGGAAGTAATCTTTTGTAAGCAAGTGGATGTATTATGTGTATTAATAGGAAATTGTAAAATTAAGAAAACAAAAGGAAAATTGTAAGAAAAAAGAAAAGGATATAAGGAGTGCCACAATGATGTTATGGAGAATAAGCGGAACTATGAGCGACAAGCTGATTAGAAGCCGCTAGGATAAAGCAACTGACTGAGATGGCAGAAAAAAAAAAATACCTTTACATTGGCTATCCCCCCTTAGTCCATCATGAATGCTGCTGCTGCCAGATTCATCCACCTTACCAACAGTTCAGTGTTTGCTACTCCTCTCAGTCAGTCCCTCCACTTGCTCTCGCTCACCCAAATAATTAAATACAAAATGCTAACAACAACTTACAAAGCCATCCACAACTCAGCTACATCACTAACCTTGTCTCAAAATACCAACCTAATTGCTCTCTTCGCTCCTCCAAAGACCTCATACTGTCTAGCTCCTTTGTCACCTCCTCCCATGCTCACCTCCAGGACTTTTCACAAGCCTTTTCAATCCTATGGAACTCCCTACCCCAATCTTACTATCCCCTACTCTGTGCGCGTTTAGACGATCCCTGAAAACCCTTTTCTTCAGAGAAGCCTATTCTACACACAAATAACAACTATACTTTTATTTTCTCCATCAACTCATCCCCCACAGCTATTAACATTTGTATCACTAGACCCTCCCTGCTAGATTGTAAGCTCTAATGAGCAGGTCCCTCTGATTCCTTCTTTATTAAATTGTATTGTGACTGTTCTGTCTACCCTCATGTTGTAAAGAACTGCGCAAATTGTTGGCGCTATATAAATCATGTATAATAATAATAATAAAGTATATGATCTCTGATTATATGGGTTTGACGGTGGTTGTGTACACCCTTAGAGTGAATGACCGCCTTGAAATTTGGGTGTCGAAGATGGACCATTGGTCCATAGTTTGCTCAATGTACAACCAAACTGTGGGCTGCCCTGTGGCCAGTGTGCTTTCAGAACGTGCATTTAGTTAGGTGGGTGATTTTGTGGCAGAAGAGAATCCACCTGTTTCTAGACAAAATATAAACCAGCACTGGATCAGCAATATATACCAAACCCCTGCAGCTGATGCTGCCTAAACAGGAAGTGAGAAGAAATCCCTGCAAATTAAGGGAATCCCTTGGGGCACCCCAAGTCACCAGAACTAGTGTCCTCAATGAAGGCTTTTTCCTCTATTCCTTTTCTGGAGAGAACCCAACATTTTATTCTACTTTTAATAATAATGGTAAAAAGATAAATAAAGAGGGTGAATAAACCTAAAGTAGACACAGAAAACAATAACTACCTAATAGGTGTTTTAATTTATCTCCACATGATCTAAAAGTACAAATGTTTTGCCTTAGTTATACTTTAGCTTTATTTGTTTAATATGGCCCCAAAAACATTATTACAGCCATATCATTGCTTTCCACCATTGCTGGCCTACCACCATTACCAGATTTTTTACTGCTGCTGACCTAAAGCCATAACAATCAACTGGCACTACTACAGACCTGCTACATTACCATCTCATGTTGCCTCTCCTGCCTTATTCCAGTACTCTGTCACTGTCAAGGTTCAAGACCTCTTGTCTATCTGATGCTGCTCTTCTGCTGCTTGATTCCAGCCCTGTGAAGGTGCTGCACATAATGTTTCTGGAAGCTATATTGTGCTTTTTGTCACTTATTTTTTGGTCAATTCTAGTGCTAAATCAATCAAGAAAATGTGTAGCTTTTGTCTCTCTGAAATAATGATTATGGGGCCTGTACATTATTTCATAAAAAATATATTCTAAATTGTATTTAACTTTAAATTCTGCTTCATCACTCATTCTTCCATTACAGCCTAGTAAAACCTTTTACCTGATGTACATCGTGTGGGTGCAAAAATTCTGGCTCTTGTCTCTGAGGTGGTACACTGTTATTTTTATTTATTGATAAAAACTGCCCCTTCTCTTCATCTTCCAATGCAGTCAAGTAAAAATGCTTGCAGTATATAATCTGCAGCCAGTCTTTGCAATATTTCCGACTCTTGTCTCTGACATAATACACTGTAATTTTATTGCTGGATAAAACATGACTTGTCTTTCACTTGTACACCTAGTGACCTAGTATAAACACTTGCATGATTTACAGTGTGTCTGTACAATATTTATGGCTTTTGTCTCTGCCATAATACACTGACATTTTTATTTCACCAAAAAACATCCTCCTTCCATTGCAGACTAGTAAAACCTCTTTCATGATATACACCTTGTCTCTGCAATGTTTTAGGCTCTTATGCCAGACATAAAGCACTGTAAAATTTATTCAATGATAAAAACTGTCTCACCCCTTCCTCTTCATTTGCAGTCAAATAAAATGCTTACATAATCTGCAGCCAGTCTGTACAATATTTCTGACTCTTGTCTCTGACTTAATACACTGTAATTTAAAATCTGGACTAAAATGCCACTAGTATACCCTCCAGCTACTGTGCTATTTGTCTGGCTATTTTGAAAATTTCTGAAATATAGATCTGTAATTTTTATTTCAGCATAACAACTGTCTCATCTCTGACATATAGGGATGTGGCTTTGAAGTGATTGTGTGCACTCAATTTTGACATTTCTGCACTAAAGGAAGACAAGCTATGCCACTAAACATGTTTTGCTACTGTTTAACAATTGCTAAGAAATAGAGATCTTTAGCTTTGTTTTTTCTTCTGTTAATCAAACATATTTGTTGCTATTGTCTTTATGAAATCTGGACTATGGAGTCTGTACAATACTTTTGGCCTTTGTCTCATATACTTGAAGTTGTATTTAAATCTGATTGTGTGTGTGTCTCTCTCTCTCTCTCTTAATTTGCAGCCTAGTAAAACCTCCTTTGTGATGTGCAGAGTGTCTGCGCAATAATTTTGGCTCTAATGTCTGATATAACACTCTGTCATTTTTATTTTTAGATAAAGACTAGCTTTTCCCTCTGTCTTCCGTTGTGCCTTGTAAAACCAATTACATGATGTGCCTGTGCAATATTTTTGACTTTTGGCTCTGACATAATACACTGACACTGTGATCAGAATCAGAGCAGAAATATGAAGGAAAAGGCGATCAGGATTAGAGCAGACTGAGGAAGAGGTGGTCAAGATCAGAGCAAGCTGGAAAATGGGTGATCAGAATTGAAGAAAGCTGAGGGGGGGGGGGGGGGGGGCTGGGATTGGAGCAGGCTGACAAAGAGGTGATCAGGATCAGAGAAGGATGAGGAAGAGGTGGATTTGGAGCAAGCTGGGGGAAAGGTGACCAGCATTGGAGCAAGCTGAGGGAGAGGTGACAAAATCAAAGCAGGCTGAGGGAGAGGAGATGAAGATAGAAGCTGGCTGAGGTAAAAATTACATGGCCATGATCAGAGAAGGCTGGGCAAGTGCCCGCCACAATCAGAACATGCTGGGGGGGAGGTGACCAAGATAATAGCAGGCTTGGGGAGGAGTGAGCAGAACGTGATCAAATTTGGAAAAGGTAACCAGGATCAGGGAAAGCTGAGGTGGGATGACCTAAATTGGAGCAAGCTGGGGAAGAAGTGTCTGGGGTTGTAGCAGATGCTGGTGGAGAGAACTAGAACAGCAGAGGTAACTGTAAACCCAGTTTGTTGTTACTAGATGTACGGGCCAGAGGTGGGTACATTTTCAGTACATCGTGCACTATTTCCCCAACAAAAATACACAGTCTGTGCAGGGATAATGAACATGAGGACCGAGTAGATTTTCATAGTAATCCAGAACTTTTTATCATACATTTTATTATTTGATTTTATTATTTTATTGTACATGTAATGAGTAACTGACAGTCTCACAATGCATGGTGGCTAAGTGCTGCCCTTCTATCCGATTTGGTTGGAAATATATGGTAGAGGCAGCTCTTACGCATTGCACTTTAGCTTACTCCATTAGATATCCATAGCGCAATCTAACCTTTTCTCTTTATACATTTTAGTTAGTGTTCTTTATTTCTTGTAATAATGTTTAAAAATATGTACTATATAATCAAAGGGGTGAACAGTGCTAATCAACAGACATAAACAGGACCCTCAGAGGCAAAGTAAACACTTTTTATTAGTGTTAAAAAAAAATGTTCACCAAGGCATGCAGCTGTCAATTGATGGCCATGCAGAGACTTGGATTAAAAAAATGACAGTACGTAGAGGCTGGAGCCACATGGATGACACAGGGGCTTAGGGAAACCCAGCACAAAGTCATTGAACAAATAACACAGCAGCACTGCTGACAAGGGGCCCATCCAGGACTGTAAGGCCAGGGGCCTGATGAAGGGGGAATCAAACTGCAGGCACAGGAACTGTTGGGGCCAGTATACAGTGGCCGGCTCGCACTGTGTACAAAGCCCTGAAATGATGTCACAGCCTGGCGGAAGTCAGCCAAAGGGATCTGAAGAGTATGGGCAAACCCTGCTGCTGGAGCCAATTAGGAACTGCCGATGCCAACAGAGCAAAGAGAGTCACACATCACCGACTGGAGACACTGCATGTTGGGAAAATAACCCTTCTTCAAGTTATCCAGAAGTTATTTGCTGATCTTGTTAGAAATGCTGTGTCAGTTCCTGTGAGCAGAACATGGATCCTGTCCTTATCTACAGACCCCCATTGGAAGTCCACCTTATACCGAATAGAGAAACAGCCATTTCCACCATCTCCACCAATGGTGTTGGTGGTTATTTACCTGAGAGAGAGAGAAGATACCACATATATTTTAACTTAGTGATGAAATTGTCAGAATTATATAGGCATACTTAGGAACAAGATCAATATGCCCAATCATGCCTGCAGCAATCTGACCTAGAGAATCAATTAGAAGACCTATATGCAAGATCTACTGATGCCCTGGTGGGTAGGATGGCAATGATAATAGATTGAGACCACATCAGAAGAACAAGGAAGAAGCCCAACAAAAGGATGAAGGAAGGTTTTACACCTCCCTGAAGTTTGATTGTATTAGTCATTACTTATTTAGCGTCCATTGTATGCTTGTCTGATGCACCATCATCATTAGAGACTTACTGTACAGCTAAATAAACAAACTCCACTGCCAGACAGCATAGAGGTAGCAAACACCTTTTCACCAACAATATTTATCAGTCAAGAAAGAAAGGAGGCCACAGACATCCTCCCACCATCAAAGACAGGTAGCAGGAGCAACAAGGAGAACTCAACAGTCTACTCACCACCAGGAAGTCACGTCATTAAAAGGGACAGCAACAGAGTGGTCTTTAGGTTCCATCATTTTTTTTTTTTTATGCATTAAACACTGTCAAATGGGTGATAGACTTTTTATTTCTGACCATTAATAATTCCATTATTACATTCATTTTGCAATTTTACAATATATACATTTTATCTCTATTCACATAGGTAGGCCTGTAGTCTGAAAATATCCAGAAAATAACGTTTTTATCGCTTGTTTATTTTTACTTTTTATCTGCAGGATTTAATAAAATAACTTGTCTGTGTCATTATCTTGTTAGGCGCATCTTGTATTCCCTTGTCGATCACCTCACCTCTTTGTACGTAGAACTTTTCTATATAAAGAGAACAGATTCTAGCCGGTGTGCTCCACTGCTAGAGATCCCCGGACACCCTGACGGTAGAGCGCCCTGTAAGTAGAATTATCATCATCCTCTGTGTAAGAGGGAGGGAGGGCAGTTACAGAATAGAGAGACACACAGCTAATCACTTCATAACATATTACACACCGAGTCACCTTCATGTCCTCAATATACTACATAATACAGGGAAGCATTAACATTGCATTGATTACTACTGATCTGGGATGTAGAGATCGTTTTGAACACTGAAAGACTTAGCACAAAGATTCACCTTTCATCTTTTTTTGTTTTTCACATACATGCCTAAAGTGGAACTTTACCTATAACAACTTGATAGAAACAATGATCTTTTAGCAAGGAACATACATTCCACATTGTTAATTATGCTACCAAAATTATTGTGTGCTGTAAATTGCCTCCAGCATTGCTCCCGTTTCATCTTGCCGGAGGCTGCCACTTTGCTAAAGCCCAGAGCAGCAGTAAGTCAAGATTGTCAGCAGATCGGCCTCTCCAAATTCAGCACAGTGCCTAAAAACAGAGAACTGAGCATGTGCAGAGCAAGGGGAGACAGTGTATTACTGGAGTTTAAATTGTAGAGACACTTATTTTTAAAGTTTTACATAGCTATACCTGCAAAAGGGACCTGTCTGAGGTGATCTAGAAGGAATTAGTTTATTGACTAAAGTTTCACATTAAATAGACTTTACTGCCTTGAAAAATTACTAAAGATTATAAAACTTTTTATTTTTCAAACTCTAAAATCCTATAGAACAAAAAAATACAATATTTGCACCTACTTTTCTAGTTAAACATTTACATTTTTTATAGTGCTCACAAAAACAAAAAATATACATTCAAAATGTTAAACTATATATAAAAGATGAGACTGCATGAAGTGAATAAAAACAATATATAGATATCTTCTTCATTAAGTGAGTGAATCTGCCTGGTTTCAATACACCGAGCATTCAGCAAAGCCAGAATTTCCGATGGAAACAGTCCGATGGGAGCTTTTCATCGGATTTTCCGACCGTGTGTATGCCCATCGGTCTTTTTCTGTCGGCATTTCTGGCGGTCTTTAGATTGAGAGCCTGTTCTTAATTTTTCAGAGGGAAAACCTTTCTATCGGATTTTTCGATCGTGTGTATCTATTCCCGACACGCAAAATTCTGACGCATGCTCAGAAACAGTTTGACGCATGCTCGGAAGAATTAAACTTCCCTTTTATAGTGCCGAACGTATGTCGCGGTGTTATTGACCGTCGGAATTTGGTGTGACCGTGTGTAGGCAAGACAGTTTGAGCGAAAATTCCGTCGGAATTCCGACGGGAAAACCATCAGAGCTTTTTCCAATGATAATTCCGATCGTGTGTACGTGGCATAAGGGCAAATTTGAATTTCAAGGGAGGATAATCCTGTTACTAAAGTCTGCCCATTTTTAAAAGGTATAATAGGCAAGCTACTGTCAAATTAAAAGGTATGGGAAGCTGGGCACTGTCATAAGGGGCATGTACTAAAGCAAACGTTAAAAAAATAAGTGGCTTCAAGTACAACATTGAAAATATGCAAATCCTTTCAATAAAATGCATACTTAGGGGATGCATTAAAGCTTTATGTGGTGTTACATAACTGTATAATTTTTATAGACACTCTCTGTAACCAGCTTACACATGTATTTGACTGTGGAATTTGACTTCGCTTTTATTTTTTATATTTTTTTCTTGATTTTATTATTTTATATCTTATTTTATTATACTTTATAATACTTTAAAATATTCTAAATTACTTAGTTAGAATGAGTTTGTGACAAGGAATCTAGAATTGTTAAAATGTTAAACTGTAAAATGTTCCAACTGTTCATCCATGCTTAACAATTACTATTACGCCAAGTTTACAAATTATTATTAACAGATGAACCACACATCCCGTATTTACCATTCTTCCAATATAAGCGTTATTTGACACATTCTGTATGACAACCTCTTGTTTGTACAAATTATCCAGAAAACAATAAAAATTGTGGAAAAAAATACAAAAAAAAAAAAAAAAAAATTAGCTTGGCATACATACAGAAGCACTCCAATCTAATAATAAAAAAAATGCTTTTTCTTTCACATAGCATTTATAGGCTCACATTTATAAAGAACAATTCTGCCTGCACCTACCGGTAATATCTTCATAGGTGCCCTAGACATATATGTAAAATTATACAGTATGTCAATAAAATGCTCGTGTTATAGGCTCACTTTTACCGGCAGATTAAATTTCACTGAGGCTCTTCATGTTCTCACTGATGCCAAACCATCCTGCCACTAGACAATATTTATCAAGCTCTCATCAAGAATTATTCATATTTTAGAATATAAGATATAGTGGTGTAAAACTGGCAAGCAGCAGGACATTTGTAATAAGGGGGAATTATCCAAAATGTACAAGTTTATAGGGCAGCAAGGAGTGGTGACTGCTAACTGATCCTAGAGAATGATCCCAAATTGTCACGGCGGATCAAGACTAGTCTGGTGTTTATTAACCTATCACAAAAATGTCTGTTCTGTTTGATGAATTTGCCTGCCAGTTGGCGATTTTGTTTTCAGAAATTCACCTTGAAGCTTGTGAGGATTTTCTGCATTTTGTGGGACTGTCTTTGTGCACATGCACATATTTCACATAAATGTTTCTTTTTCAGTTTATTCAAATGAATTATACTATTTACCACTAGAAATAAGGTAAAAGCTATATTTGTTATGATTATATTCAAAATGAGACAAAGAGGGTTATTTACTCCACTTTGCACTGCAAGTGCACTTGAAATTGCACCTAAAGTGCACTTGGAAGTGCAGTCGCTCTAAATCTAAGGGGTAGATCTGAAATGTGTGGAAACTCTTCTGATTTTATCATCCACTCGTGTGCAAGCTAAAATGCTGTCTTTTATTTTCCATGCATGTCCCCCTCTGATCTAGAGCAACTTTACTTCCAAGTGCACTTTAAGTGCAAATTGGATTTTTCTTTAGTAAATAACCCCCAAAGAGTACAAACAAGGGTTTTACTGGAAGAATTAAAGAGGATGTAAACCCTGATGGGTTTACTTCCTCTTTGATTCCCTGCAAAGGTAAAGCATAATGGACTACTATGCATCGCATAGTAATCCATTATGTGTCACTTACCTGACACAGGAGCCAGCAAAGTCACCGATGTCCCCTTGTGTACGGAGCCTCCATCTTCTTGGTGGGTCTCGCTGCTCCGGCGCTGTCATTCGACGGAGCCACGATGACGTCACTCCCGGTCATGTGCACGGGAGCCGCCACTCGCGGCATATCTCCGTTAACAGCGGTGCCCAGGCGCACACATGTGCCATAGACAGCAGTGCCTGTCTTTTGGCAAATATCTCCTAAACCGTGTAGGTTTAGGAGATATTTCTTGAACCTACAGGTAAGCCTAGATTAAAGCTTACCTGTAGGTTCAAGAAATATCTCCTAAACCTACACGGTTTAGGAGATATTTGCCAAAAGACAGGCACTGCTGTCTATGGCACATGTGTGGTTTGTATGGGTTTACAACCACTTTAAGAGACCACGGATTATGCAATAGCATAAAATTAGCAAGCAGCAGGACAGATTTTTTTTTTTAGAACCCTATATCATTATTCCAGAGTAGAAAGCCTTAAAAGGTACATACGTGTGAAGCAGCAGGTTATATACCAGAAAAATAAAAGTAAAAAGAAAAAAAACTTGTAATTCCGCAAAAACTGGAGGGCCACCAGTTTGACACTGATAGTTTAAGAGGATTTTGAAGCAACTGGTGCCATCGTGTGAGGGAAGCTGAAAAATGAAGAATCTTTATCTAATGTTCTATCAAGAGTAGTTTATTACAAAGTTGAGGTTTTGAGGTTGTAGGAACAGCTTATAAATAAAATGAATTCCTTTTCCTGTTGGTTTATGGTGGTTATAAAAGCATAATATATCCCAGATAAGTATGCTAGGAAATCTTTTGTTTGTTTGTGACATGTGTTTCCCTTCCATGTATACTTAATGCCAACTTAAAGGGGTTGTAAACCCTCATGTTTTTTCACCTTAATGCAGCCTATGCATTAAGGTGAAAAAACTTCTGTCATTGACCGGCTCCTCAGCCCCCCCATTTTACTCACCTGAACCCTTCGTTCCCTCGGTAGGGATGCACTCTACCCCTCTGCACGGGGTTCTCGGCTCTTGATTGGATAGATTGACAGCAGTGGGAGCCAATGGCTGTGCTGCTATCAATCAAATACAATGACACGGGAACCGGGAGGCAGGGCCGAGTCTGGCAGTCTGTGTCTATAGACGCAAATGCTGGACTCGGGAGCAAGGTAACCCCAGGGAGAGTGCTTCTCACAGGGGGATGCAAAGAGGAGCTGCGAGAGCCGCCGAGGGACCCCAGAAAATGATGTTCGGGGCCACACTGTGCAAAACGAACTGCACAGTGGAGGCAAGTATGATATGATTTTTTTTCTCTTCTAATAACAAAGGAGGAGGGTTTACAAACCCTTTAAGTGTAGTTATAGGTTGGGGTGGTTGCCACTTTTTGTATAGTTGGTTGAACTGGGTGCAGGGATGCACTGGATAACTTCAGCTTGCCATTGTGCTCACATGGGTCTAATGTGCCTTTAAGGAGGGGTAGACTCCCTCCAGGCACACCTGCTCTCAATTTATCCATTTCTATATGTGCTCCTACTAAGGAGGCTCAAAATTTCAGTTGACCTGGGCACTGCAGCTTCCGCATATATGTGCAAACAAAACCATCTGTTTTAACGTGACTTGTGAGACAGGGTTAATTTAGTTGATTTGCAGGCTGGTGGGTAAGTGTGCTGAGAAATCTGTTTGTGACATGCGTTGTCCTTCCATGTACACTTTACTGCTAAGGCTAGTTATAGGTTAGGGTGGTTGGCACTTTTTTGTATAGATCCCAGGTGCTTGTAGAATCAATCCAAGTGACTAAAATAAAGGACAGGACAGATGTGAAGATATATGTAGAAATCCTTATTATGGATAGCAAGAATTATAGACAGACAGCTCTTGGAATGAGACAATATGAGAGCCTTCATAGAGTTCTAACATTGCCGAGACGGACCAGGACCTAATGGTACAGAGATAGATCCAGGCTCATGAGTTCCAAAGCAGAAAGGGGCAGGAGCTGAGAAGTCCTGTTGTAATATTATTGGCTAATTGTAGCATTGATTGCCGGGACACATTTACGGTATCTGGGAAGGAGTGTTGAAGCTATAGGGTACTCAAGAGTAATTTAGTGAGTTTTAGAGGCTTGGTGAAAGCAGATGCCGAGCATACCAGATTTAGTGTGGTTAAGTCTGTATAAAGATACTGATCCAAATATTTCTAATGTGTGTTGAAGGACAGATAGGGATTAAAGAGGGTTGGATGATGAGATAATAACATCATACACATACAGGTCAAT
The DNA here is from genome assembly GCF_037356315.1 of Lithobates pipiens. Lineage (NCBI taxonomy): Eukaryota > Metazoa > Chordata > Amphibia > Anura > Ranidae > Lithobates > Lithobates pipiens. The sequence goes on along the minus strand of NW_027507758.1, from coordinate 593,456,897 downwards.
TTTATGTGCAACATTCCTGACTGTGATACCCGATATTAGAGGGTTGGAGCATATACATTCTTCCAAGGATTCTATAAGGGTGAAGATAAGGGTTACGTCTGTAAGGTGCCATTAGTAACATTAAATGATTCTGAGAGTAGCCCAGATATCTGCAGCTTCACTCTAGGAGTATAATCTAGTCCAAACATGACAGATATACTTAAAGGGCCACGTACAGGTATGATAGTTTGCCTGTACAAGCTCTTCTGCCGATGTATATCGACGTGAGGCGGTCGACAAGCGGTTAATGAGCGATATTTTGGTACTGTATATGGATGCTGGAGCTTGAGTATAGCCTGGTCTGTAACTGTACAAATAGCCCTGGCTGCAGTTAGGAATTGATCTTTCACATGAAAAATATATTCAGGCCAGAAAGTTCATAGGGACAGTGTCTGGTAGATGCTTGAGTTTTAGGACCTTGTGTGCAATGATCAAATATATTATTAACTGCGGTCCTCAAAAGGACATCACCCTAAATATGACCCCAGCCGCTGCTACGAAGTGCTCCCATATACTGCAATATATCATATAGCGCCAGCTCCTGAAGAGCATGCGCAATATGTTTTGAAATTTAATGTTACACCTAAACTGCAGTTTGGTTTGGGTATGATTGTACCAAATTTTGACCTCAGCATCAGTCTGACTGCACTATAGGGTGTTCGGCCTGGCCATAGGGGGGCGCTTTCTCTTCTGGCAGGCATGGAAACACAGTCTGGTTAGGTGCTTTAAGGTTATTTTCTCTCGGAGCCCGCCCAGTGGGAGTGTCATTCTTGCTGTGCTTTCTGGGGGAGGGTACTTAAGATGCGGATGTCACATGGTTTGGGGTTCTGGTCCAGAAGTATGTTCTGACTCCATGGTCCTGGTTCTCCTGACCAGCCCCCAGGAAGGCTATGGCCTGGGGTGCGGATCCACCCGACTTTATGTCTCGGGGCTGGCTAGCCCGAGGCAAGGAAACGAAGGAAAGGATTCAGAGGTGGTCCGGTGCCATCTCCGGTTGTGGAGAGGCCCAGCAGCTTCGTGGCTATCCAGGGGAGGACTATTCAGAAGAAGGCCACACGTGGGTGAGGCTGAAGGACCCAAGAGAATGCAATTTAGTGGGTATCGCCAAACCGGCTGAAAGATACTGGTACTACATGAGTTTTCTAAAAGTATCCTAGTTTCCTACGTGTCCTACAATAAAGTCTGTGGCAGAGACTTATTCCTACGTGTTCTACAACAAAGTCTATGGCAGAGACTTATTCCTGATTTAAGCACCTTGTTGGCTGCTATGCCTTGTGAGAGAGGGACTATCCAACTTGAGTGAACATCCAGCTGTGTATGGCTATTCTCTGGATTTAGTCGAAGTAAGCAAGTCCTTTATTATTGACTTTGACATTAAGAGTACCTGGACTTTTCTTCCTAACCCTCTGTCCCTATACTAAGAGACTGTTCATTAACTATGTTTTTACAAATAAAAATCCCTTTAAGCGGATCTGTCGTCAGTCTCTAAAGTTTCTGGGCCATCTACCACAGGAAACCCCTAGACACAAATCGAGGTGAAGAAGGTAAGGGTAAGCCCAATCAAACCAGCAGCTCCTTTGGGGGTTAGTGCTACATGTGAGGGCACGCAGTCCAGGATTTACCGTTACCCCTCGAAAGAAAGAGCTGTGTATGTGGTGAATACAGGACAGAGGGTTGTGTGTTTTTTTGACTACGCCATTTTGTGAAATGATGGACATCCACTGTTGGTGCATAATCGTGGGAGGAGCCTGGAAAGAGGCTGCAAGTTGTGCAATCGAAGGAACCAGTGTGAGGAGTCTTGCCTTTCTCTTTGCCCTGCACGAGGCACCATGTGAGAGTGTCGTGGAAGAGAAAGGAGGAAGGCTGTACGGGAGATTAAGAGCGAAGCTGCTGAAAATGTTTGGTGTTCCAAGAGCATCACCTGACATGGGTCCTAGGATGCCAATTGCTGGTATCCCTGCAGGTGTGAGGCTCCCAGGAACTTTGATTATGGACACGGAGATATGCCTGGGACCTCAAGGGCGTTTCCTACTGTACACCTCAGGAGACATTGAAGCCCTCGGGATGCTGTGTGGGAAGTGTGCAGGACTGGCCACAAGTCCCCGGCCATTCGCCCATTGTACAGGATGCAGAGAGCATCTATTCCGTGTGGGACAACCTGTTGTTGTACCCCAAGGGTAGGGATGAGCCGAACACCCCCCCTGTTCGGTTCGCACCAGAACCTGCGAACAGACCTAAACTTCGTGTGAACTTTAGAACCCTATTAAAGTCTATGGGACTCGAACGTTCACAATCTAAAGTGCTAATTTTAAAGGCTAATATGCAAGTTACTGTCCTAAAAAGTGTTTGGGGACCTGGGTCCTGCCCCAGGAGACATGGATCAATGCAAAAAAAAGTTTTAAAAACATTTTTTGAGGAGCAGTGATTTTAATAATGATTAAAGTGAAACAATAAAAGTGTAATATTCCTTTAAATGTCGTACCTGGGGGGTGTCTATAGTATGCCTGCGAAGGGGCACATGTTTCCTGTGCTTAGAACTGTCCCTGCACAAAGTGTCATTTGTGCAGGAAAAAAAGTATTTTAAAATCACTTGCGGCTATATTGTCTGCTCCCGTAATACAGAGAACACTCAATGAGTGTTCTCTGTATTAGCCGACAATTCATTCATTCATTGATAAAAAAAAAAAAGTGTGGGGGTTCCCCTAAATTCAATTACCAGGCCCTTCAGGTCTGGTATGGATATTAAGGGGAACCCCGTGTCAAATTTTAAAAAAAAAATTGACGTGGGGGTCCCCCTAAATATCCATACCAGACCCTTCAGGTCTGGTATGGATATTAAGGGGAACCCCGTGTCAAATTTAAAAAAAAAAAATTGACGTGGGGGTCCCCCTAAATATCCATACCAGACCCTTCAGGTCTGGTATGGATATTAAGGGGAACCCCGCATCAAATTAAAAAAAAAATTAGACGTGGGGTCCCCCTAAAAATCCATACCAGACCCTTTATCCGAGCACGCAACCTGGCAGGCCGCAGGAAAAGAGGGGGGACGAGAGAGCGCCCCCCCTCCTGAACCGTACCAGGCCACATGCCCTCAACATTAGGAGGATGCCCAGTGACGTATGGGTGACCCCGCCCCCCTCTGATGTAACGCAGGTTTCCGTTACATCAGAGGGGGCGGAGTCACCCATACGTCATTAGGGAATCCCTGGCACCCCTCACCAGCGTCAGAGGGGCGGGGTCAGGTGACGGGTGGCCCTGCCCTCCTAATATAAGAAACCTCAGCGCTGGGATCCCCACAGTGTCTCCGCAGTGGAGACAGAAGACGGATGTATGGACAGCGCTGGACTGAGAGATCCCCAGTCGCTGGATATGATTACACTTTTTTTGTGAAATGGTAGGGGTACTTTTGTACCCCCTTACCATTTCAAACAGGGGGGGCCGGGATCTGGGGGTCCCCTTGTTAAAGGGGGCTTCCAGATTCTGATAAGCCCCCCGCCCGCAGACAACCACCGCTCAGGGTTGTGGGGATGAGGCCCTTCTCCACATCAACATGGGGACAAGGTGCTTTGAGGGGTCACAGACCCCCAAAGCATCCTCCCAATGTTGAGGGCATGTGGCCTGGTACGGTTCAGGAGGGGGGGGCGCTCTCTCGTCCCCCCCTCTTTTTCTGCGGCCTGCCAGGTTGCGTGCTCGGATAAAGGGTCTGGTATGGATTTTTAGGAGGACCCCCACGTCAAAATTTTTTTTTAATTTGATGCGGGGTTCCCCTTAATATCCATACCAGACCCTTTAGGGGACCCCCACGTCAATTTTTTTTTAAATTTGACACGGGGTTCCCCTTAATATCCATACCAGACCTGAAGGGCCTGGTAATTGAATTTAGGGGAACCCCCACGCTTTTTTTCTTTTTAATCAATGAATGAATGAATTGTCGGCTAATGCCCCGTACACACGAGAGGGATTAAGTCTGACAGACCTCCAAAGGAGTTCCGCCGGAGTTCCGCCGGAGTTCCGACGGAGTTCTGGCGGACTTTTCGACCGAACGGACTTGACCACACACCATCACACCAAACTCCGACGGAGTCGAACGTGATGACGTACGACTGGATTCGACGTAGGAAGTTCCTAGACAGTAGCCAATAGCTGCCCTAGCGTCGGTTTTAGTCCGTCGGAGTAGCACACACACGAGCGGATTTTTCAAAGGGGACCGGGTCCGGCGGAGTTCCGTCGGGAAAATTTAAAGCATGCTTCATTTCTAAAGTCCGTCAGACTTTAGCTTCGCTAAAGTCCGTTGCAGCCCACACACGATCGGATAGTCCGCCGGACTCAGTCCGTCGGAGTTTGGATGTCGAAAAGTCCGCTCGTGTGTACGGGGCATAATACAGAGAACGCTCATCAATATAGCCGCAAGTGATTTTAAAAGACTTTTTTTCCTGCACAAATGACACTTTGTGCAGGGACAGTTCTAAGCACGGGAAACATGCGCCCCTTCACAGGCATACTATAGACACCCCCCAGGTACGACATTTAAAGGAATATTACACTTTTATTGTTTCACTTTGATCATTATTAAAATCACTGCTCCTGAAAAAAGGGCCGTTTTTAAAACTTTTTTTTGCATTGATCCATGTCCCCTGGGGCAGGAGCCAGGTCCCCAAACACTTTTTAGGACAGTAACTTGCATATTAGCCTTTAAAATTAGCACTTTAGATTTCTACCCATAGACTTGTATAGGGTGTTCCGGCTTTTCGAATTTGCCGCGAACAGCCCAAATTGTTCACTGTTCGCTGAACAGGCGAACAAGCAATGTTCGAGTCGAACATGAGTTCGACTCGAACTCGAAGCTCATCCCTAGCCAAGGGCCTTACGAGTGGACTGGACCACGGGCATGGTCGTGGAGGAGTTTTCTGCTCATACGCCTGTCGTGGTCAGTACTCCGGATGGAGAAGTGACCACCATAACCCCTACCACTGCTGCCATCGTCGGAGGAACTACTCCGGAGGTAATGGATACAGAATCATCCACTGTGACTGTCACAACTATGCTTGCCTTGGAGAAGCTGGGACGTTCCAAGTCTTCCAGCGGCCGTGGTTGGAGGCATTTCATGAGCTCCATCAAGCCTGACCGGAGGAAGGAAGCCACTTCAGAGAGGTCAACCAACACAGAGGGTGAGAGATCTGGGGCTGTTGTGTTGGGGGGGCTATAAAGAACTATCTCCCAGCGGAGGGACTGAGAGATTCAGAGTTACACTCTCTATCCAACGCTGGTGATGATGACATTTTAGCGACATTATCTCAGGAAATGCTTTGGGCTAATTTGGATGATGTTGCCGCAACTTGCAGTATCTCCGGGTGGCTGGCTCTGGGTTCAGGGAGTGGAATGCCACGTGCAGGAACCCCAACAACCATTGACTTAGCCTGGCCAAAACCCGTTGCTTTGCCCACGCCTACACCCAGCTCAGATACTCTGGTGCGCAAGGCCCCTGATTCTTGTGTGCCCCTCGGATCTGGAAACGCCAGGGCTCTACCAAAGCTTACCAGATCACAGAGACTATTGAACAAGCGGGTGGCGTCTGAATATGGGCTTGAGTTCCCTTACGTGTCTAGAGATGTAATGGACACTATTGAAAAACACTGTGAGAATGTCAGAAACCATGAATCAGACTGAGACAGAAGTACAATTAAATCACACTTGTTTATTAATAAAAATAAAAAGGTAAATAGAAAATGCATAGTCAAGCATAGCCAGAGTCCAGTAACCAGATCGGGTAGTCAGCCAGTCCAAAGTTCAATAACCAGATCGGGTAATCAGCCAGGCCTGAAGTCAGGGATCCAAGTAGCGCAACTGCAAGCAGGATAAGGAGCCAGGAGGGATGTCAGCAAGCCAGTCTTGAAACAAACCGCAGGAGATGGTTCCTTGGGATGTGACCAACGCGAAGGCAGAGGTGAAGTGAGCTGGAAGGCTTTAAGTAGGCAGGTCAGACGAGCATCATCGGGAACAGCTGGTAACTGTGGAGAGAGAAGAGAGCTGGCAATTAGCCGACAGCTGAGCGGCCAGCCCAGAGAAGGAAGGGCTAAGCCAGCCCTGACAGAGGAATGGTATGCGGAGGACGTTTGGAATTATCTAAAAGTCCCAAAACTGTTCCGGAAAAAGATTTTCTCCCTGGACATGTACGAGAGATTTACGGGTTGCCTCCAGCAGTGGAGTCATGGGAGGCATGTGTACGTGGACAAGGTGGTGATCTGCAGACCACGGAGGGACGACGTTGTTTATTTCATTACGACAATAGACACATAGGGAAAGTCTGTAACTTTGCCGGATTCCAGATTTTACTGGTGAGGACATTTACCGGAACTGTTTTTTTTTGTTGAAAAAAGAAAAAGAAGAACTTTTGCTCCCTTTACTTGTGCGTGAGATCAGAGACTGTGGGAAGATAGCTAGGCAGTAGGTTCTGGAAAGACTACAGGTCAAGCTGAACACAGCAAGCAGAAAACTAAAAAAAGTTTTGTGATGGACTAGCACATATGGCTTTCACCACCAGGTGGTGTAAGTTTGCAAGGGTATACTCCAATATTCTAAGTGTGCAGTGTTTAGTAACAGTTGAGTTGGAAGAGAGGGATCCATCAGTTTCTGATGGGGACTTGTATTCCTGGAATAGTGGTTTATTGTATTAGATGTTCTCCCTGCAAAGAAAAAAACATGCATCAAGCTTCTGGAGAGTGGGTGGTTTAGGTAGATTTTAGATTTAGGTTTTGGGCTGCATTGTATGTGTATGATGATCCTGTGTTGCTAACGATGTTCCAACAATGTTTAAAGTTTTATTGTTCCTTCCCTTTCCCCATTCAAACCCCAAAGTTCAGGTACTCTATTTTTGATAGAGCTAGATTTTTGTCTCTGGGTTTTTTTCCTGTCCTTCCCAGACGATGAGGACATTGTCTAAATTGGCAGGGGGAGTGTGTAACGCCGGGTCGTGAAAGAGCATGCGCTATATTTTTTGAAATTTAAAGTTACACCTAAACTGCAGTTTAGTTTGGGTATGATTGTTCCAAATTTTGACCTCAGCATCAGTCTGACTGAACTATAGGGTGTTTGGCCTGGCAATAGGGGGTGCTGTCTCTTCTGGCAGACATAGAAACACAGTCTGGTTGGGTGTTTTAAAGTTACTTTCTCTCGGAGCCCGCCCAGTGGAAGTGTCACTCTTGCTGTGCTTTCTGGGGGAGTGTACTTAAGATGCTGATGTCACGGGGTTCGGGGTTCTGGTCCAGAAGTATGTTCTGACTCCATGATCCTGGTTCTCCTGACCAGCCCCCAGGAAGGCTATGGCCTGGGGTGCGGATCCACCCGACTTTATGTCTCGGGGCTGGCTAGCCCGAGGCAAGGAAACTAAGGAAAGGATTCGGAGGTGGTCCGGTGCCGTCTCCTGTTGTGGAGAGGCCCAGCAGCCTCGCAGCTATCCGGGGAGGACTTTTCAGAAGAAGGCCACGCACGGGTTGGCTTCTTAGCAAGAGCCTGGTGAGGCTGAAGGACCCAAGAGAATCCAATTTCGTGGGTATCACTGAACCGACTGCAAGATACTGGTACTACACGATACTGGTACTACACGAGTTTTCTACAAGTATCCTAGTTTCCTACGTGTTCTACAACAAAGTCTGTGACAGAGGCTTATTCCTGATTTAAGCACCTGATTGGCTGCTAGACCTTGTGAGAGAGGGACTATCCAACTTGAGTGAACATCCAGCTGTGAATGGCTATTCTCCAGATTTAGTCGAAGTAAGCAAGTTCTTTATTATTGACTTTGACATTAAGAGTACCTGGACTTTTCTTCCTAACCTTCTGTTCCTATACTAAGAGACTGTTCGTTAACTACGTTTTTACAAATAAAAATCCCTTTAAGCGGATCTGTCGTTAGTCTCTAAAGTTTCTGGGCCATCTACCACGGGAAACCCCTGACGCAAATCGAGGTGAAGAAGGTAACGGTAAGCCCAATCAAACCAGCAGCTCCTTCGGGGGTTAGTGCTACATACCAAAAGGGACAAATGATCCAAATAAAGAATATAATTGTACAACATGCTTATTAACTACTTTTAATATCAAGTGCTTTCACCCCCTTTCACCTTGCCCAGGCCAATTTTCAGCTTTACCCATATGCAGTGGCGGCCCGTCCATAGGGGGCGCCCGGGCGCCGCCCCCCCCCCCCCCTTCTGTGTGGTCACAAAAAAAAAAAAAAAAAAAAATGTAAAAAAAAAAAAAAAAGTTTTAAAACTGCCCCTTTAAAAAAAAAAAAGTTCTTTAAGGAAGTGCACTGTGCTCGAGCGCCGGACACAGTGCACTATGGGAACCACCACGTCAATGCAATCATGAGATTGCAGACGTGGCGCTTCATTTGCGGGTGTTTAGCCCGCCTCAGGGCGCTTTCTGAAGCGCTGAGTAGTTTCCGCCCGGCGCTGTAGTATGTGTTACTACGGCCGGGCAGTTTGATTGACATCTGAGTTGACTCAGATGTCACTTCCTGTCTTCTCTCTCCCATTGCACCTGAGAGAGGAAACAGGAAGTAAGAGGAGTAGAGCGGTGTGCAGGAGAGGAGCGGAGAACACCGGAGAGGAGCACACAGTCAGGTAAGTGGGCTTCGGGTGTGTGTGCGGGTCCTGGGCATACATGGGGACATATATACTGGGCATACATGGAGGTGTATAGTGAGGGCAGGTGACAGCAGACATAGCCTGAAGATCAATCTCATACTAGATGGCATAATAGATTTATTCATGATGATTGGTGTCATGCTGACATCTGGTTTTAATTCATTCCAATCATTGCACGGAGCCTGATGTGTGGAGGGTTCATTCATAAGCGGAGGATTTTTGTTGCAGATGGAGAAATCCATTGCTTTTATCTGTAGACTTTTTATAGTAGATATCTACTGCTAATTATATGCAAATTGCTTTGAGAATTGGGTTATTTAATGGAAGGTGTACCCCAGGAGATCAGTGTACTGGAGGGGGTGATGGACGCAGAGAGGGCATCTTCATTTATAGACGACTGAACATGGCATTTGTCATTTTAAACCCATACATGACATTTATTGTTTATGTGTATATGTTGTGCAGCCTGTTATATGATGTGCAGAGCCTGGTGTATAATGTCCAGCCTGTTATGTGATGTGCAGAGCCTGGTGTATAATGTCCAGCCTGTTATGTGATGTGCAGAGCCCGGTGTATAATGTCCAGCCTGTTATGTGATGTGCAGAGCCCGGTGTATAATGTCCAGCCTGTTATGTGATGTGCAGAGCCCGGTGTATAATGTCCAGCCTGTTATGTGATGTGCAGAGCCCGGTGTATAATGTCCAGCCTGTTATGTGATGTGCAGAGCCCGGTGTATAATGTCCAGCCTGTTATGTGATGTGCAGAGCCCGGTGTATAATGTCCAGCCTGTTATGTGATGTGCAGAGCCCGGTGTATAATGTCCAGCCTGTTATGTGATGTGCAGAGCCCGGTGTATATAATGTGCAGCCTGGTATATGATATGGATTCTATAAGGGGTGTGGCTTATGAGAAGTGGGATGGGCCAACCGTGGAGGGGCGGGGTCTTGCACCCCCCCCATCCTAAAACTTCACCAGCCGCCACTGCCCATATGAAATTGTCATCATTTGTTCCATACAAATAGACCTTTTTTAGTGATGTTTGTTTCTGTTATAAATTGTGCAAATAAATAATTTTTGTTTCATAAATTTAGGCCAAACTGTATTCTGCTTTGGTGAAAAAAACCCAAGTCAGTGTTTATTATATAGTTTGTAGTAAAGTTATAGTCCACAAACTATGGTATATATCTGAAAATCAATCAATCCTGATGTACTGACAGCCTGATTTCTTAACCACTTCAGCCCCGGACCAATTAACAGCCTAAGGACCAGAGGTCTTTTTACAATTTCGCACTGCACTGCTTTAACTGGTAATTGCGCGGTCATGCAATGTTGTACCCAAACGAAATTTGCGTCCTTTTCTTCCCACAAACAGAGCTTTCCTTTGATGCTATTTGATTGCCTCTGCGATTTTTATTTTTTGCGATATAAATGGAAAAAGACCGAAAATTTTGAGAAAAAATGATATTTTCTAATTTTTGTTATAAGAAAAATCGAATAAACTCAATTTTAGTCATACATTTAGGGCAAAATGTATTCAGCCACATGTCTTTAGTAAAAAAAATGTCAATAAGCGTATATTTATTGGTTTGCGCAAAAGTTATAGCGTCTACAAACTAGAGTACATTTTCTGGAATTTACACAGCTTTTAATTTACGACTGGCTATCTCATTTCTTGAGGTGCTAAAATGGCAGGGCAATACAAACCCCCCCCCCCCCAAATGACCCCATTTTGGAAAGTAGACACCCCAAGGAAGTTGTGGAGAGGCATGTTGAGCCCATTGAATATTTTTTTTTTGTCCCAAGTGATTGAATAATGACACAAAAAAAAAAAAAAAAAGTTTACAAAAAGTTGTCACTAAATGATATATTGCTCACACATGCCATAGTTATATGTGGAATTGCACCCCAAAATATATTCTGCTGCTTCTCCTGAGTACGGGGATACCACATATGTGGGACTTTTTGGGAGTCTAGCCGCGTACGGCACCCCGAAAACCAATCACTGCCTTCAGGATTTCTAAGGGTGCAAATTTTTGATTTCACTCCTTACTACCTATCACAGTTTCGAAGGCCATAAAATGCCAAAATAACACAAACCCCCCCCAAATGACCCCATGTTGGAAAGTAGACACCCCAAGGAAGTTGTGGAGAGGCATGTTGAGCCCATTGAATATTTGTTTTTTTGTCCCAAGTGATTGAATAATGACAAAAAAAAAAAAAAAGTTTACAAAAAGTTGTCACTAAATGATATATTGCTCACACATGCCATAGTTATATGTGGAATTGCACCCCAAAATATATTCTGCTGCTTCTCCTGAGTACGGGGATACCACATATGTGGGACTTTTTGGGAGTCTAGCCGCGTACGGCACCCCGAAAACCAATCACTGCCTTCAGGATTTCTAAGGGTGCAAATTTTTGATTTCACTCCTCACTACCTATCACAGTTTCGAAGGCCATAAAATGCCAAAATAGCACAAAACCCCCCAAATGACCCCATTTTGGAAAGTAGACACCCCAAGCTATTTACTGAGAGGCATGTTGAGTCCATGAAATATTTTATACTTTGCCACAAGTTACAGGAATATTACAATTTTTTATTTTTTTTGCACAAAGTTGTCACTAAATGATATATTGCTCACACATGCTATGGGCATAAGTCAAATTACACCCCAAAATAAATTCTGCTGCTTCTCCCGAGTACGGGGATATCACATGTGGGGGACTTTTTGGGAGCCTAGCCATGTACGGGACCCCGAAAACCAAGCACTACCTTCCGGATTTAAATATAAAATGCTACCAAAAAAAACTGTTAGCGATCGCAGGGATCAGGCCTGACTCTGCGATCGCTGCAGTTATGTGTTTAGTGTTTTGTAAGTGACAGTGATCGATCGATACTGCACTTGGGTGGGCTGGGCAGAGGGGCAAAACGCAGGTGCCAGCAGGTATCTGGGCTGATCCCGCTAACAATGCATTTTTTTGGAACCCTAAACTGCTGGGGATGCTAGTATAGATCTGATCAGATCAGATATTGATCTGTTCAGATTCTATACCACTACGGGAGGTTTATGCTTTGCACGTGGGTGTTAGCGGTACTGGCACTAACCTAGCGCTGCCTGGGGCGACGCAGACCCTGACCCAAAACCTAATTGATATCACCCGCCGGGTGATCAGGTGGTTAAAACTTTATTGGGTAATAAATGGTGAGTGCCCTGATGCTATAAAAAGCAAACTAACCAGAGTCACCCGTAACACTTATACGGTGATCACTGGTAAAAGGGTTAACTAGGGGCAATCAGGGGGTTCAAATTTTTATTAGGTAGTATATGGGGGTCCCTGGCGCTATATAAAAATCTGACGGGGAACCTAAATAACTAACTGGCTAACCAGCGTCACCAGTGACACTTATACTGTGATCACTGGTGAAAGGGTTAACTAGGGGCAATCAGGGGGTTAAAACCATTATTGGGTAGTAAATGGGGGTACCTAGCGCTATAAAAACCTGGCAGTGAACCTAAAAAAATAACTAGCTACCTAGCGACACTAGTGACACTAATGCAGCGATCAGAAAAATGATCGCTTAGTGACACTGGCAAAAGGGGGTGAAAGGGTTAACTAGGGGCAATCAGGGGGTTAAAACCATTATTGGGTAGTATATCGGGGTACCTAGCGCTATAAAAACCTGGCGGTTAAACCTAAAAAAATAACTAGCTACCTAGCGACATCAGTGACACTAATGCAGCGATCAGAAAAAACGATTGCTTAGTGATACTGGCAAAAGGGGGTGAAAGGGTTAAATAGGGGCAATCAGGGAGTTAAAACCATTATTGGGTAGTATATTGGGGTACCTAGCGCTATAAAAACCTGGCGGTGAAACCTAAAAAAATAACTAGCTACCTAGCGACACTAATTCAGCGATCAGAAAAATGATCGTTTAGTGACACTGGCAAAAGGGGGTGAAAGGGTTAACTCTAGGGGCAATCAGGGGGTTAAATATTTATTGGGGGGTGGTAGGGGGCTACCCCGGACCTAACACTAACTGCCCTGACAGTTTTTACTTTTACAACTGACACTGAATGCAGTGATCAGTAAATAAATGATCACTGCAATCAGTGACACAATTTATTATTATTATTATTATTAGGGCAGGAGCAACAGGCTTGAGCCAAAGTGGCAAATTGCAGAAGATGCGTGCGATTACGTCAAAGGACGCACCAGACTTGGTTGAGTGGCTCACTCAGCCTTAATCTTCTGCACCCTCCTCATCCTCTCGATCTGCACCCTCTTCTTCACTCTCTGCTATGTGCACCCCCAAAGACACTACCACCAACACCACCACCACCCTATACCTTCCGCTTGAGTCACAGGAATTATTTTCCGATCCATATCAAGACATTTCCGATGTGCAGCCACTCTTGGCATTGGATCAGGAAGAGGAGGTAGCAACAACCACCACTCAGGAGTCTGACGACAGTACCCAGATCAGCCCAAGGAGGAGGTTGGTCCCCGCTGTTGCTGCCTACTCCGAGATCTCTAATTATATCGGTGAGGAAGGTGGCGTCGATGATGACGTGTCTAGTGATGTCACGTGGGTGCCCACAAGAGAGGAAGAGGAGGGGAGTTCAGAGGGAGATATGGACCAGCAGATAGGGAGGAGAAGCAGGAAGAACTTAGATTGCACAGGAGGGACAAAGCAGACTGCGAATGTATCAGGAGCGAGGCATCAACCATGTACGGTCACATCTGGTGCTCCCAGGATGCCGGCACATGGCTCCACAGTGTGGGTTTTTTTTAACGTGTCCGCTGCTGACAATAGCGTTGCCATCTGCAATCTTTGCAGTCAACGCATAAGTCGCGGTAAGCCCAACACTCACCTAGGGACGACTGCCTTAAGAAGGCACATGAGCTGCCATCACCGAGCCCAGTGGGAGCAACGGAACACACAAAGCCACACTCCAGGCCTCATCTTCTACTTCTCCTTCTCCTCTCTCCTCACAATTGTCCTCCACTCCACCTTCCATCACGTCATCCTCACATTTTTCTGCAAAAAGGCAGGCTTCCGTGGGCCAAACGTTTTGAGCGTAAAAAAATGATGACACCGGATAACCCTCTTGCCCAACGGTTGACCGCTGGCTTGTCAGAACTGATAGCCCGCCAACTACTGCCATATAAACTGGTGGACTCGGAGGCCTTTTGAAAATTTGTGGCCTTTGGAACACCACAATGGAAGGTGCCAGGAAGGAAGTATTTCTCACAGAAGGTCATCCCAGAGCTATATGGCCATGTTCAGCGGCAAGTGAATGTATCTTTGGCACACAGTGTCGGTGCCAAGATACATCTGACCACAGACACGTGGTCTAGCAAACACGGGCAGGGAAGGTATATCACTTTTACTGGGTGAACCTTCTGACGGCCGTCAAGCATGTAACCCCTGGCACCTGTGTAGATTTGGTTTTACCGCCACGGATTGCATGCAGGCCTGGCTCTTCTTTTCCTCCTCCTACTCCATCCTCCTCCCTCTCCTCCTCGGCTGACTCCTCCTTTTCCACTGCTAGAGTCTCTTCCACTGCGCCTTCCAAGCTCCCCAGAACCTATTCGACATGCCAGGTGAGACGTTGCCATGCTGTGCTGCGCCTGTTGTGCCTGGAAGCCAAGAGCCACACTGGCCCTGCACTCCTTTCAGCTTTGCATTCACAGGCAGATCAGTGGCTAACACCGCTGAATTTGACAGTTGGTAAAGTGGTGTGTGACAATGGTGCCAATCTGCTTAGCGCATTGAAACAGGGCAAAATTACGCACGTGCCATGCATGGCACACGTCTTAAACTTGGTCGTGCAACGATTCGTTGTCAAATACCCTGGGGTCCAGGACATCTTGCGGCAGGCAAGGAAAATCTCGGCCCATTTCAGAAGATCTTACACGGCCATGGCTCACCCTGCTCAAATTCTGCGGCGACACAATCTGCCGGTCAGACGTCTTATTTGTGATTGCCCGACGCAATGGAACTCAACTTTCTATATGCTTGATAGGCTGCTCCAGCAGAAACGTGCAGTTAACGTCTACCTGTACGAACTCTGGGGCAGAACAGGTTCTAGGTAGCTGGGTTTTTTTCACCCCTTCAGTGGCTGCTCATGCGCAATGCATGCAGACTTCTGCGGCCATTTGATGAGATCACCAAACTGGTCTGTCGCAGCCATGGCGCCATCAGTGACATGGTACCTTATGCCTTCTTTATGGAGCGTGCATTGCGTCGTGTCATTGATCAAGCCATGGAGGAGCAGGAGTGGGAAGATGAGGAAGTTGCAGATCTGGATGAATTCCCAGGGGGGGCTACTCTATCTGAGACAAGTCAACAACAGGAGTCTGAAGAGGAGTCAGAGGAGGATGGTGCCGGGGCGGATGAGGAGGAGCAAGAAGAGCATGCTTTAAACCTTTCTGGGATCCCTGTTGTTGTGCGTGGATGGGGAGAGGAGAATGAGGAGGACGACATTATCCTGGATGATGAGCAGGAGCCAGGCCACCACGCTGCTTCCAGTTTAGTGAAAATGGGGGCCTTCATACTCCAGTGTTTTACCAGGGACCCCCGTATAAAAAGCATAAGGGTCAAGGACCAGTACTGGGTGGCAACGTACTTAGACCCCCGGTACAAACACAAAATGACGGAAATGTTACCACCGTCACAGAGGGCTGTCAGAATGGAACACTTCCAGGCCTTGCTTCGAGAAATTCTACATTCTGCTTTTGCGTGCGCTGGCAGAGGAGGAATTCCCACTCCCAGAGAAAGAGTTGCGGGTACCAATCCAACAGCGCCTGCAAGAAGAGGACGGTTTGAAGATGTGTTGGTGACTTCTGATATGAGGTCATTCTTTCAGCCAACCCATCGACAGGTCTCATCCGGATCCAGCACCAGGAAACGCCTAGACTGACAGGTGTCCGACTACATCGGGTTAACGGTCGATGTGGACGCTCTGAGAAGTGATGAACCCCTGGACTACTGGGTGGGCAGGCTTGACCTCTGGCCAGAGCTTGCCCAATTTGCAATGGAACTGTTGGCTTGCCCCTCATGCAGTGTCCTGTCCGAAAGGACGTTCAGCGCAGCAGGGGGGATCATGACCGATAAGTGCACTCGCCTAGCTTGTGACAGTGTTGACTACCTCACATGAATGAAAAATGAATGAGGCATGGATCTCGGAGGAATTCAACACATGACCAGTAGACCATGTATATATCTATATACGATTTATTTAATCAAGCACACAGACCTTTTTTCTACCTTTGGCTAACTTCCTTGTACAAAAAAAGCACACCGTACTATATGCCCATACCCTCCTGTTTGAAGAGGTTGAGCGGTGTCATATTTTTGGGGCCCAGCAGTGAGTTGCTGGTATCAGTGCTGCTGTCAGTGCTCTCTATCTCGGTGCTGGTGTCAGTGCTCTCTATCACGGTGCTGGTGTCAGTGCTCTACATCACGGTGCTGGTGTCAGTGCACACTATCACGGTGTTGGTGTCAGTGCTCTCTATCATGGTGCTGGTGTCAGTGCACTCTATCATGGTGCTGGTGTCAGTGCACTCTATCATGGTGCTGGTGTCAGTGCTCTTTATCTCGGTGGTGGTGTCAGTGCTCTCTATCATGGTGCTGGTGTCAGTGCTCTCACAGTGCTGGTGTCAGTGCACTCTATCATGGTGCTGGTGTCAGTGCTCTATATCACGGTGCTGGTGTCAGTGCTCTTACGATGCTGGTGTCAGTGCACTCTATCACGGTGCTGGTGTCAGTGCTCTATATCACGTTGCTGGAGTCAGTGCACTCTATCACGGTGCTGGTGTCAGCGCTCTCTATCTCCGTGCTGGTGTCAGTGATCTATATCACGGTGCTAGTGTCAGTGCACTCTATCATGGTGCTGGTGTCAGTGCTCTATATCACGGTGCTGGTGTCAGTGCACTCTATCACGGTGCTGGTGTCAGTGCACTCTATCACGGTGCTGGTGTCAGTGCTCTATATCACGGTGCTGGTGTCAGTGCTCTATATCACGGTGCTGGTGTCAGTGCACTCTATCACGGTGCTGGTGTCAGTGCTCTATATCACTGTGCTGGTGATTATCTTCTGCACCCTCTTCATAGCCTACCTTGACCTTTCCTCTCCTCCATTGCCTTTATGCGCTCTGGAGTCCTGAATTGTCAAAATTTCACAGATAAAAAAAGAATGCTTGTAGTCGATCCCAAATTCACTTCATACATGTGTTATGTCAGTGGCCATGTGGTGGGACTATGTGTGCACAGCTAGTAAGTATTTTGTGGCTGAAAATATGACCTGTAGGTTTTTAAAGTTCGCCTGCCATTGAAGTCAATGGGGCCCGCCGTGAAATTTGTGGTTTGCGAACTTTTGGCCGCGTTTGCGGTTTGCATTCGCGAAACGTCCCGTCGGAAGTTCGTCCATCTCTAGTCAGCATCTCTCTGAAGTCAGTGCGTCCCTTAAACAGGCTGTCTGTTAAAGGAAAGCGCAGACGCACTCCTACAGATGCGCACACTGCTTTGCCCACGCACATTGGTGCATCTATGATCTGATGAGTTCTTCATGCATGTGCGAGTACGCCCGGAGCGCAATGATAGTTCTCTTACAGCTGCTGTTAAAAAGAGCTTAAATGAAGATTGCTGGCTGAACTAAATGTGCCACACCTGGGGCAGTGTAACACGCCGCCATGGTGTGCCCTTCCCTTCCCACCTATACATCATGACAGGTCCCCAGGGAGGACGGCGTACCACTCCGTCCCGCCCACACACTGGTTGGAACATGTGTTGGGATGCAAAGCCTAGTCACGTCCCAGAGGCGTGGCCAGGATGCATCAGGAAACACTGCCATAGAGACTGGCCGAGGCTGGTCACATGACAGCGTCAGCGCCTCCGATCGGAACTGATTGGAGGACAACAGAGGCGCTGCTATGGAAACACAGCCGAGGGTGGACACCTGACACAGCGAAACCCTGTGTCCCAACCCAGACCAATGCTGTCGTCACCACCCTCTGGAGGAGGAGCGGTCTGTACGGCTTGGGGAAGTAGCTGGCAGTGCAACGGTAGACCCGCACATGAACCAAACTGTCAAAGATAAAAATTATAAGTTATCATAAGAAAAAAGGAAACAAAAGGAGAGAAGGGGAGAGGAAAAAGGGAAAGAAAGCCGAATTAGAAGAAAGGAGAAAAAGAAAAGGGGAAGAAAAGGAAAAATGAAAATAAAAAATGAAAAATAAAAAAGCAGAACGAGGGGAAAGGAAGAAGAAAATTAGACAATGTGATCCACACAGGGGGAGAGAAGAATAAATGCAAAAAGGGGGAGGAGGAAAAAACAAAGGAGAGGGGAAAAAAAATAAAACTAAACCAGATGAAAAATACAAAGAACGAAAAAGGGGAAAATTACTGCACAAACCATGAAGTCAACAAGTGACTTAATTATAACAATCATGAACACAATATAGAACCCCAGAGTTATATTCTTTTTACTAACCCATTAATGCAAATTCTTTGAAGAATTTCAACTTGAATAGGCCATGTATATATATAAAAGAGTAATAGAAAAATATCTCCTATGTGTTCGAAGACGAATCTTAAAAACCATAGTTATGCAATAAAGTAATTTTAACCACTTAAGGACCGCCGCATGCCAATGTACGTCATCACAATGGCATGTACAGGCACAAGCACGTACATGTACGTGCTTGCCTTCCAGCGGGTGGGGGGTCCGATTGGACCCCCTCCCGCTGGATGCGGCGGTCCGTTTCGCTTCTGGAGCGATCTGGGATGAGGGGATGGCCGTTGGTTTCTGGCCATCCCCTCTCGATCGCTCCTGGCGAATGAGAAGCTTCCTCCCACTGTGTATAGTAAACACAGGCAGGGAGGAAGTGATATCATTCTCCTCGGGGCGGTCTTATTGACCGGACTACGAGGAGAAGTGAAAGTAAGTGCACCAACACTACACTGACATGTAGGCACACACAGGCACACAAACCCCCCCCTGATCGCCCCCCGCCCCCCCCCCCCCCCCAGTCACAGTGTCACTGATTGCAGTGATCATTTATTTACTGATCACTACATTCAGTGTCAGTTGTGACAGTAAAAACTGTCAGGGCAGTTAGTGTTAGGTCCAGGGTAGCCCCCTACCACCCCCCAATAAAGGTTTAACCCCCTGATTGCCCCTAGAGTTAACCCTTTCACCCCCTTTTGCCAGTGTCACTAAGCGATCATTTTTCTGATAGCTGCATTAGTGTCGCTAGTGTCGCTAGGTAGCTAGTTATTTTTTTAGGTTCACCGCCAGGTTTTTATAGCGCTAGGTACCCAGATATTCTACCCAATAATGGTTTTAACCCCCTGATTGCCCCTAGTTAACCCTTTCACCCCCTTTTGTCAGTGTCACTAAGCGATCATTTTTCTGATCGCTGCATTAGTGTCACTAGTGTCGTTAGGTAGCTAGTTATTTTTTTAGGTTCACCGCCAGGTTTTTATAGCGCTAGGTACCCCGATATACTACCCAATAATGGTTTTAACCCCCTGATTGCCCCTAGTTAACCCTTTCACCCCCTTTTGCCAGTGTCACTAAGCGATCATTTTTCTGATCGCTGCATTAGTGTTGCTAGTGTCGCTAGGTAGCTAGTTATTTTTTTCGGTTCACCGCCAGGTTTTTATAGCGCTAGGTACCCCAATATACTACCCAATAATAGTTTTAACCCCCTGATTGCCCCTAGTTAACCCTTTCACCCCCTTTTGCCAGTGTCACTAAGCGATCATTTTTCTGATCGCTGCATTAGTGTTGCTAGTGTCACTAGGTAGCTAGTTATTTTTTTCGGTTCACCGCCAGGTTTTTATAGCGCTAGGTACCCCGATATACTACCCAATAATGGTTTTAACCCCCTGATTGCCCCTAGTTAACCCTTTCACCCCCTTTTGCCAGTGTCACTAAGCGATCATTTTTCTGATCGCTGCATTAGTGTCGCTAGTGTCGCTAGGTAGCTAGTTATTTTTTTAGGTTCACCGCCAGGTTTTTATAGCGCTAGGTACCCCCATTTACTACCCAATAATGGTTTTAACCCCCTGATTGCCCCTAGTTAACCCTTTCACCCCCTTTTGCCAGTGTCACTAAGCGATCATTTTTCTGATCGCTGCATTAGTGTCACTGGTGCCGCTAAGTAGCTAGTTATTTTTTTAGGTTCACCGCGAGGTTTTTATAGCGCTAGGTACCCCGATATACTACCCAATAATGGTTTTAACCCCCTGATTGCCCCTAGTTAACCCTTTCACCCCCTTTTGCCAGTGTCACTAAGCGATCATTTTTCTGATCGCTGCATTAGTGTCACTGGTGCCGCTAAGTAGCTAGTTATTTTTTTAGGTTCACCGCCAGGTTTTTATAGCGCTAGGTACCCCGATATACTACCCAATAATGGTTTTAACCCCCCGATTGCCCCTAGTTAACCCTTTCTCCAGTGATCACAGTATAAGTGTCACTGGTGACGCTGGTTAGCCAGTTAGTTATTTAGGTACCCCGTCAGGTTTTTATATAGCGCCAGTGACCCCTATATACTACCTAATAAAAATTTGAACCCCCTGATTGCCCCTAGTTAACCCTTTCACCAGTGATCACCGTATAAGTGTTACGGGTGACTCTGGTTAGTTTGCTTTTTATAGCATCAGGGCACCCACCATTTATTACCCAATAAAGGTTTAACCCCCTGATCACCCGGCGGGTGATATCAATTAGGTTTTAGGGTCAGGGTCTGCGTTGCCCCAGGCAGCGCTAGGTTAGTGCCAGTACTGCTAACACCCACGCGCAAAGCATAAACCTCCTGTAGTGGTATAGAATCTGAACAGATCAATATCTGATCTGATCAGATCTATACTAGCATCCCCAGCAGTTTAGGGTTCCAAAAAAACGCATTGTTAGCAGGATCAGCCCAGATACCTGCTAGCACCTCCGCCCAGCCCACCCAAGTGCAGTATCGATCGATCACTGTCACTTACAAAACACTAAACACATAACTGCAGCGTTCGCAGAGTCAGGCCTGATCCCTGCGATCGCTAACAGGTTTTTTTGGTAGCGTTTTATATTTAAATCCGGAAGGCAGTGCTTGGTTTTCGGGGTCCCGTACGTGGCTAGGCTCCCAAAAAGTCCCCCAAATGTGGTATCCCCGTACTCGGGAGAAGCAGCAGAATTTATTTTGAGGTGTAATTTGACTTATGCCCATAGCATGTGTGAGCAATATATCATTTAGTGACAACTTTGTGCAAAAAAAAAAAAACTGTAATATTCCTGCAACTTGTGGCAAAAAAATAATATTCAATGGGCTCAACATGCCCCTCAGCAATTTCCTTGGGGTGTCTACTTTCCAAAATGGGGCCATTTGGGGGGGGGGGTTTGTTATTTTGGCATTTTATGGCCTTCGAAACTGTGATAGGTAGTGAGGAGTGAAATCAAAAATTTGCACCCTTAGAAACCCTGAAGGCAGTGATTGGATTTCGGGGTGCCGACTCCCAAAAAGTCCCACATATGTGGTATCCCCGTACTCAGGAGAAGCAGCAGAATATATTTTGGGGTGCAATTCCACATATAACTATGGCATGTGTGAGCAATATATCATTTAGTGACAACACTTGTAAACTTTTTTTTTTTTGTGACATTATTCAATCACTTGGGACAAAAACATTTTTTTCAATGGGCTTAACATGCCCCTCAGTAATTTCCTTGGGGTGTCTACTTTCCAAAATGGGGTCATTTGGGGGGGGGGGGGGGGTCTGTGTTATTTTGGCATTTTATGGCCTTCGAAACTGTGATAGGTAGTGAGGAGTGAAATCAAAAATTTGCACCCTTAGAAATCCTGAAGGCAGTGATTGGTTTTCGGGGTGCCGTACGCGGCTAGACTCTCAAAAAGTCCCACATATGTGGTATCCCCGTACTCAGGAGAAGCAGTAGAATATATTTTGGGGTGCAATTCCACATACCGTATATACTCGAGTATAAGCCGAGATTTTCAGCCTCTTTTTTGAGGCTGAAAGTGCCCCCTCGGCTTATACTCGAGTCGCCGCTGTCTGACTGCTCGATCAGCGTATCGAGCAGACAGACGGCGGACATTAATTTTCAAAAGCCGCGCCTCCTTCTCCGCCTCCGCCTGTGATAGGCGGAACACTGAATTTCCCAGCAGTCAGTATTGCCTATCACGGACATCCGCTCATTCTCATACTACGGACGAGTATGAGAGGATGTCTGTGATAGGCGGAACACAGGCTGCTGGGAAATTGAGTGTTCCGCCTATCACAGGCGGAGGCGGAATTTTGAATTGTAGAATGGCCGCCGAGAAGAGCGGCGATCCATCGGCACGGGACGGAGGAGGCACGGCACGGCACGGGACGGAGGAGACACGGGACGGAGGAGGCACGGCACGGGACGGAGGAGGCACGGGACGGAGGAGGCACGGCACGGGACGGAGGAGGCTCGGGACGACGGCGGCTCGGGACGGAGGCTTGGGACACAGGTAGGCTGGACACACACACAAGGCTGCACGGACACACACACACACACACACACACACACACACACACACACAGGGATGGATGGATGGATGGATGGATACACACACACACACACACACACAGGGATGGATGGATGGATGGATGGATGGATACACACACACACACACACACACACACACAGGGATGGATGGATGGATGGATGGATACACACACACACACACACACACACACACACAGGGATGGATGGATGGATGGATGGATACACACACACACACACACACACACACACACACACACACAGGGATGGATGGATGGATGGATACACACACAGGGATGGATGGATGGATGGACACACACACAGGGATGGATGGACGGACACACACACAGGGATGGACGGACACACAGGGATGGACAGCCATGTCTCACCCTCGGCTTATACACGAGTCAATACGTTTTCCAGTTTTTTGGGGGTAAATTGGGGGCCTCGGCTTATACTCGGGTCGGCCTATACTCGAGTATATACGGTATAACTATGGTATGTGTGAGCAATATATCATTTAGTGATAACTTTTTGTAAACTTTTTTTTTTTTTGTGTCATTATTCAATCACTTGGGACAAAAAAAAATATTCAATGGGCTCAACATGCCCCTCAGCAATTTCCTTGGGGTGTCTACTTTCCAAAATGGGGTCATTTGGGGGGGGGGGTTTGTACTGCCCTGATATTTTAGCACCTCAAAAATGAGATAGGCAGTCGTAAATTAAAAGCTGTGTAAATTCCAGAAAATGTACTGTAGTTTGTAGACGCTATAACTTTTGCGCAAACCAATAAATATACGCTTATTGACATTTTTTTTTACTAAAGACATGTGGCTGAATAAATTTTGCCCTAAATGTATGACTAAAATTGAGTTTATTCGATTTTTCTTATAACAAAAAGTAGAAAATATCATTTTTTCTCAAAATTTTAGTTTTTTTTCCATTTATATCGCAAAAAATAAAAATCGCAGAGGCAATCAAATACCATCAAAAGAAAGCTCTATTTGTGGGAAGAAAAGGATGCAAATTTTGTTTGGGTGCAACATTGCATGACCGCGCAATTAACAGTTAAAGCAGTGCAGTGTGAAATTGTAAAAAGACCTCTGGTCCTTAGGCTGAAAATTGGTCCGGGGCTGAAGTGGTTAAATTAAAGATCGTTCTCTGGACCACCAGAGACGAATCCTTTCAAAAAGGTCTTATAAGAAACTGACTCATTTAGGCCAGGGATGGTGGTAGCATTAAGTTGAAAAATCCATTGGTACTCCCACTGCAACAATGTTTTATTCCAGTCCCTGCCCTTAAGGCCTGGGTGAACACAATCCAGTATTAAAAACTTGATTTGTGGGAAAATTCCGCAATGGGATGATATAACATGGCAGCCCAATGGTAAATCAGAGTTACATGATTGCATACTATGGATGTGTTTATATGCCCTCTGCCAAAGTTGCATTTTAGTTTTTCCCAAGTAGAAACAAGAACAGGCACATTGGCGTAAATATACAACACCATTTGTGCGACAATTCGCAAAATGTTTTGGAACAAGCCGAAAATTATTTGGGAGATGTGGATGCTTTGCCACATTCATATATTGACAGTATCCACATCCCCCACATGTGTAGGTGCCAGATGTTTTACAAGGATCACCTCCATCCGGCTTAAATTCACTAGAGACAAGCTTGTCTCTCAGAGACCTAGCTCTCCGGAACATAAAGGATGGTCATTCCCATACGCATGATCCAGCTATGGGATCAAGCGTCAGAATGTGCCAGTATTTGTTTATGTTCCGTTTAAAACTCTCCTGTTGATTTGAGAAACATGTTATGATTCTCAGTTGACCTGCATCGGATTTTTGAATTTTTGCTTTGTATTATAGTTCTTGTCTATTTTTAGTGATTGCCTTTTTAAAAGCTCACTTGAGGCATTTGTTGGAATATCCCCAAGCTTGTAGTTTCAGCTTCAGTTTATCTGCTTCCTCTATAGAAATGATGTCATTCGAACAATTTTGTTTGTCTATTGTCCGTACGGTATTGAATTAACCAACTTTTGGGGTGAAAATTGGTGGCATGAAGTATGCCATTTCCAGCAGATGGTTTATGATAAAGGCTGCTGGATAACATGCTCTCCTCATCTTTATGAATATATATATATCCAGAAATTAGATTTTTTGTTGGATTACATGACATAGTGAAGCTGAAATTGAAGGTGTTAACATTGGGAACCGGGGAGTGTGGCCGGACGTGAAATGTGTGTGGTGTGCGTAGCGGTGATGAGCGGTGTTATAGAGTGAGAGCTGAGAAGCCGCTGTGTGAGCTCCCTCCCCCTGTTACACCTGCTATGGGACGCACCGGGAGACAGAGCCGGCTCTCAGTGAGAGAGAGAGAGCCTGCATGACGTAGCTGCTGTATAGCTTCCCTACATCGCGGTGCTTCATTATCCTGCTGAAGCGGGAGTGGATAACCCAATCCCATGCGAGGGAACCCGAGGGAGACAGAAAGAGCCTGTATGACATCCGCCGGGCCAAGCCATGCTAGGTAACTGAGAAACTGCCGGGAAGTGGTAAGAGAGAAAGAAGACCATATACATTATGAGTAGCTGAAGTGAGGTTGCCCGCTGTATCAGAGGACATTTTAAGTAATTTCTTTCCTGCAAACAAAAACGGTGGATGGCTGTCTTTCTTTTCTCCCTTTTTTTTGAAGCTGGAGGAGATATCTGCCTGTTGTACTCCCCATTTAAATGCTAGACAGAGCAAAAAGGCACCAGGCAACTTATGGTATGTTGGAGACCATAGGATTGGTGCTTGTTAATCCGTATGGGTGATATGCTGCTATACTGTGCTTGTGCAAGGACTAATCATTGAATGGTATCTCTGGTATATGATTTACGAGCTAAAGGGTATACAGGCACGGAGAAGATTTATTTTTGGCTTCTTATGACCAGTCCCATTATACTCTGGGCTCAATGAGTGTCATTTAATAAGGGGAGGGTAGAGCGCATCCACGAATGTTTTGTTCAATTAGAATAATTACACCTCCAGGAAAAGGGGGAAGGGAGAGGAGGAAAGAGAAAAAAAAAGGGAAAAAAATAAAGTCGTCTGGCACCAGCATAGTTGATAAGTATAAAATGCTGCAGCTACGCTCCGCAAAAGAGAAAAACTCTCAACAAGTGGGTACAGCCGCAGCAGCAAAATTAGAACAATATGCACATACCCCAGGCAGACCTCCTCACAGTCCCCCCCCAAAGAAAGGATCGCAATCCAAGTTGCAACAGGGGGGCAACAGAAAAAGCCAAGGTCAGAGTCAAGCAACTGTTTCAACCCCCGAGGGCTCAAATAACAAAAATCTAGGACTGTCTGATCAAAATGTAAAAGTAAATATAGAAACAACGGACATTGCAGATGGGCCCAATACATCTTTAGAGGAAGAGCCAACATTAATGGATGTGCTTAAGGCAGTAAAAGTTTGCAATGACTCACTTAAAGAGCTCTGCAAGCAAATAAAGGGAGTCAAAGAGGACTTAGTTATGGTCAGACAAGATGTGCAGAAAATAGCAGAGAGAACTACAGTTCTGGAAGGAAGGATCAGCCAGTTGGAAGATGAGGTGTCACCATTAATAAAGGAGATGAAAAGTATGAAAGGACAGCTACTCAGACAAGCCTCTAAGCTAGAGGAAATGGAAAATAGGAGCCAAAGGGATAACATATGGGTAGTGGGGCTGCCCGAAAAGAGCGAAGGTCCTTATCCCATAGAATTCCTAGAAAAATGGCTGATTGAGCTTTTTGGGAAGGAGTCGTTCTCATAAATGTTCAGTATAGAGAGAGCACATAGGGTCCCATTCTGGCCCCCACCAGCAGGAGGATACCCTAGGACTTTGCTAATAAAGTTCCTTAATTATCAGGACAAAGTGTCACTATTACGGAGGGCTAGAGATATGGGAAATATTCTCTTTAATGGGATCAAGGTATCTTTTTACTCTGACTTTTCCCAGGATCTCCAGAGACGCAGAGCGGAGTTTATGCAGGCAAAACGCTCCTTACAAAAATTTAAGGTACCATATGCCCTTCTTTATCCAGCAAAATTGCGTGTGACCGCTGTGGGGGGGAAACCTGTTTTTTGAAGCTCCGGCTGGAGTTAAAAAATGGTTGGAAGAAAACAAGGAGAAATTATTGACATTTTGTTGAGAATGAAGAGAAGGGGTATAGACAATAAAAAGAAATGGGGGGAAGAGTAAATTAGGATATATGGGATATATTGTTTGTAATATGGCAGGAGGGAGGGTGGGAGGGGGGTTTTGCACAGTGGGAGTTTGAGAAATTATGTAAGGGGATGAATGTGTGAGTAGGAAGAGGGAACAAGTGGTATGGGAAAAGGTTTTAGGGGAATACCTAGAGAGGTGGGGGAGGGTAGGGGGTGTGGGGGGGGGGAGAGGAGAGGGGGAAGGGGGAGGGATTACCAGTATGGTTCAAGGTTGTACACTAGGGAAGCGTGGATTAAATGAAGGCACTATTGGAAATAATATAGGAAAGTTGCAAGAAGTTAAACAGAAGAGGGAGAGAAATGGTGTGTTTTTTTTCTCCTCTCTCTTTGGGGATTATACAAAATTAATTATAAAAAGGAAATGGGTGACACAAATAATAATAGGTAATGTGAGAATTAAGGAGGAAGTGCACATGTACTTGTAGTTAAAATACTTTGTAAGAGGGTATATATTGTTTGAATTTAGATGCAATTTAAAACACTAGGTTTTAAGATAGGTTCATGGAATGTAAGAGGGCTGGGCACAGTGGGCAAGAAAGCAGTAGTATTTTCTATGTTGGAAAAGTATGGTGTAGAACCGGTTTGCCTGCAGGAAACACATCTAACAAAGGACACAGCCCAGCAATTTCAAAGAAAAAAGAGAGTATATCAACACCAGTTTCACTCGGTCTATAGTTCCTATAGCAGGGGGGTTAGTGTGATGGTGAAGTGTGGGTTGAACTTTTCCAGCATGCAAATCAGTATAGACGAATTAGGTCGATATGTTTTTCTTCATTGTTTAATTGACAACAAAGCACTTGCAGTTGCAAATGTTTATATTCCGCCTCCATTTAAAATAGATATTTTGCTCAGGTTAAATTAACTTTTGTTGGATAAGCAAAGTATGCCAATTATAATAGTGGGAGACTTTAACGAGGTCCTAGATAGTAAGTTGGATAGATTCACTGTTCGGAATATAACAGAGCCTATTGAGAAGGGACGATTGAGTCAGTTTCTGGAAGAGATGGGATTATTGGATCTCTGAAGTGTGTGGAACCCAGGCGTTCAGCAATACTCTTGCTATTCGGCCTTGCATTCCACAGTCTCCAGGATAGTTATGGCACTAGGAAATGATAGAGTACTGCAGATTATGGAAAAAATAACATACTGGTCAAGAGGGATATCAGATCATTCTCCATTAGTGATTATGTTAAAAATGGGGGGGGAGTACAGAAGGAGTGGAAAATAAATCCATACTGGTTCAAATTAATCAATAAAACAGATTGTACTCCTCCCAAAATGAGAGAATTTATAGAATTCAATACAGGTACAGCTACGACAGGGATTTTATGGAATACCTTAAAAGCTTTCCTTAGGGGTACATTGATACAACAGGTGGCCAAATATAATAAAGATGTGACAGCTCAGGAGGAAAGAACTAGGAGGGAAGTGGTTGTGGCTGAGGATAATTATATATTAGATCCAACACCAGAAGGGTGTATGGTTAAATAAACAACAAGAATACAAGCTGTTAATTATGCAGAGGGTAGAGACTAAACGGCTACTACAGCGACAGGCCTCCTTTATGGATGCTGAAACTGTAGGGAAGCGCAATTAGTAAGGTCCAATGCCTCGCTACCAACTATTACAGCTATTCGGTCTACAGGAGGGGAGATAATATCAAACTCCACATAAATAGTGCAAAGTTTCAAGGAATATTACAAAAGTTTGTACACCGCCCAAATAAAAGGAGGAGGGGGTATAATGGAGGAGTTTCTGGGGAATTTGTAAACACCAGTATGTTTATGTGTTATGTTCAGGCGGGGTTCATATCTAATAGATCTACCAGCACAAATATCAGGAGAGCCTTTTTAAACTTGCAAATGCCAACAGAAAATTAGGGATCGAGAGCTATAATATCACTAGATGCGATTAAAGCCTTTGATACTCTAGAGTGGGGTTATATGTGGCGAGTAATGGAATTTGGATTTGGGCCCTCACTGATCGGATGGATTAAAATGCTCTATGATAAGCCCACAGCAAGATTAAAAATGAACAATGAATTTTCAGACCGGATAGAATTAGAGAGGGGGACAAGACAGGGGCGCCCGTTGTCCCCCCTGCTCTTTGCTCTTGCAATGGAACCCCTGGCTGTGTCCATAAGAAAGAGTTTGGATATAAGGGGCTTCCATAGGAGCTCGGGAGAAGAGTGAATAGCGATATACGCGGACAATATATTGCTTTTTCTGGGGGATATGGGCCATTCACTAGAGGGGGCAATGAATATCGTGGAGAGGTTTGGTAGTTTTTCTGGTCTGGAAATAAACTGTGCGAAAACCGAGCTCTTCTGTGTGGACACGGTGAGGGAAGGGATAATATGGGATAGACCACCAACTGGCAGTTGTAAATACCTTAAAATATTTAGGGATAATGATAACAAAAGATCCAAATATATTTATAAATAGAAACTTAGTCCAACTTTTGGTTAAATTTATGAACAAAATTGATATTTGGAAGCGTCTGCCGCTATCAGTAGCAGGCAGATGCTCCCTAATAAAAATTATTTGGCTACCTCAACTGATGTACATAATTCATAATTCTCTGGTGTGGATATCAAGGAAATGGTTTAATAAAATAGAGAGTCTTTAGGGAACTGATATGGAAAGGGAGACAAGCCAGGATACGGTTGCGTACATTACAACTTCCGGTGGGGAAAGGGGGATTTTCATTGCCCAACCCTGAGTACTATTATTTAGCATCACAATTACAGCAACTATTGGGATGTGGCGAACAAAATGGAGGTACACCCAATGGTAGAATCTTGTTAACAGGAACTTTGCATGACACAATAATAGAGACACTGGAGGGCAATTCTTTTAGGTACAAATACCCAACAATAAAAATGATCATTAGAATATGGAAAAAAGCTAAAAAGTTGATGAAATATATAGGGTTTAATACATATACCCCCATTTGGAATAATAGCAATCTGCAGGAAATTAGCTCAATAGGAAAGATCAGAGAGTAGGAAAAACAGGGAATTAAAAGGCTGAGACAAATTTATGTAGGTAACACTTTTAAAGAATTTGCTGAGTTGAAAAGGGAATTTAACATTCCTCAGAATACACTTTATAATTATCTTCAGATAGGGCATGCCTTAGAAGCCCAATTTAGAAATCAACCTCTAGAATGGAAAGAGTTCCCTCTGATACAATGTATACTTGGGACGGGCTCCACTAAAGGTCTAATCTCAGAAATATATAGACAGATAATTAAGGAGGTTAATGGAGAGGAGAAAATAGACTCAGTAAAAGAAAAATGGGAAAAGGATATAAGGGTAATACCCCCCGAATCTGTGGAAGAAAATATTGGAGGCAAGTCAGTCTGTATCAGTTTCCCCTTCACAGAAGATTTCACTTCTAATGCTATTGAGTAGAGCATATTACCAGATACCAGACCAGATGATAGCTGCCCTAGGTGCTGGGGGTCTGGGGATCTTCTCCACATGATGTGGAGATGCCCCAAGCTCTTCCGGTACTGGGAAGGAGTAACTGAAATCTTGAAGGAAACGTTTAAAATCAGACTGTAAAAAGAAGTTAAGACATGTACAGTATACTGGGATATAGGCAAGAGCAGGGTGAAATTAAGAATACTACAGTAGCTATATTAAGGAGTATATATCAAGCCAGGAAAATGATAACAGTGAGATGACAATCAAAGGTACCGCCTACGGTAAAAAATTGGATAGATACATTAAATGAAACCCTTCCTAAAGAGAGAGCTGCTTATGTAAAGAGACACAACTTAAAGGAGTTTAACAGGATAAGGAGACCTTGGATGGAAGGAAAACACAAAAATTTGATAGGAAAATAAAAATGGGGTACTGGTAAGGGAGGGAAGGGGGGGATGGGGGAGATAAAATATACAATTAAATATATGGGGATAGGGGGAAACGCGATGGAAGGATTAAAAAAGAGGTATCTCCTTGTTATGTTGCTCTATCTTCCTTAAGAGGCTTTTTCTTTCCTCCCATGTTGGGATAAGCGTTACGGATTCAAAAAAAGGATTTGGAATAGCCGCGCTTAGGAGAAAGTTCAGTTTGCTGCCACCCCCTAACTCCTCAGCCCCTGTTAGGAGGCTGTGGCTGTTTAGCTGTTTACAGTGTTAATATGGGGCTTTAGGCGCTACCTATGCCAAACCAGATGTTTTGCCTTTATAATATCCACATTATATTTCCCAGTGTTCATTACAATATGTAAACAGTGGGGTTAGTTAATCCACAAACCACATTGCAAACCATATATGCACTAGATATTATGAATGGAGCAATGGCCCGAAAGAAGAGAGAGGAGTAGGAAGAGGGAAAAAGGGAGTATTATTTGAATTCAAAAGCCCCCAACCAAAGATACTTTAATACTACTTCAGTATGTGGGAAGTGTGCGTGAAGTGGTATTAAAGTATCTTTTGTTGGGGGCTTTTGAATTCAAATAATACTCCCTTTTTCCCTCTTCCTACTCCTCTCTCTTCTTTCAGGCTATTACCCCATTCATAATATCTAGTGCATATATGGTTTGCAATGTGGTTTGTGGATTAACTAACCCCATTGTTTACATATTGTAATGAACACGGAAATATAATGTGGATATTATAAAGGCAAAACATCTGGTTTGGCATAGGTAGCGCCTAAAGCCCCATATTAACACTGTAAAAAGCATTGCGGATTGTATTAATTTAAGAATGCTAGTATAAATATTGATTGATAATTCACTGCTTATGTAATAAGAGGTTTTTATAACTTTGTTAAAATATTTAAGGAAAAAAACTTAATAAAGAATACATTTAAAAAAAAAAAAGAAGGTGTTGACATTAGGGGTCTGCACAAAAGTATGTAGCAGCTCATCAGAGCCGCCCCGCACTAAAAAAATATCATCAATAAAACGAAACCAAAGAATCACATAGCCATATAAAAAGGCCAGATCGCCAGAAGTACTAATCCTATGTTCCCACTCCTCCAGGTACAGATTGGTGTAGGATGGGGCACAAAAAGTCCCCATAGCCATGCTCTGTCCCTGGAGGAAGTGGGACCCATTGAAAGCTAAATAATTGTGATTAGAAAAATCGAATGCGTCAACAATGAAATTGTTAAATTTACGATCAAAACAACTTTTTTCTGATAGAACTCGTTGGATGCAAGCCAGGCCCCTATCGTTTCGAATGGAACTATAAAGGGCCTCCACATCAATGGCCACCAGGATCGCATTGCTGGGAACCTGGAGGCCATCGATGTTTTGAAGAAGGTGAATAGTGCCCCTTTGTAACTTGGGACATTCAAAATATAAGGACGAAGATGACTATCAATGAATTTGGTCAAATTTTAAGTTAAAGAACGTTGCCCAATACAATGGGGCGACCTGATGGATGCAACATACTCTTGTGCAGCTTTGGTAATGCGTAAAATGTAGGTGTACATGGGAAAGGAATATGAATAAATTCCCATTCATTTTTAGAGATTCAATTATTTTGATGGAAAAAAAAAGAGCAATGCGAATGTACACATCAGCTAGATCTAGAGAAACTGTAGCTGCTTTATCTGACGGTTTGAGTGATTGGTCTCAATGACTTCATATGATGCTTTGGATCATGATCCTTCCTTCCATATCTTGCCTAAATCTGCTTTCTGACTAAAGAACAATGGACTGATTGGTAACATTTGCTTAAAGCCTTGATTGCTCTAAAGAACCATAGTAGGAATTAGAGGAGTTGGAAGAGTGGAAAGAAATTCAATTGACTGCCTTACTGCACAAAGTACAACCCGCCAGCACACCAGGAATCTTCCGTTGTTGTCCCAAGGTTTTGTTGCAGACAGATCATATCACAAAAACAAGTGCTGCACAGGCCCCACTGATCCTGGGCCCCCTGCCCCAATTTTGCATTAATTTCCGCAATACAACACCTACTGGGCTTATTTGAGTGAAAAGGAACTTTCCTGCTCCTCTAGAGCAACAGACTTGGGCTTAGGTGATCAAAAACGATTATGGATCTTCCAATTTTTTTGCTAGCTCTTCTCAGGCCCTATCACCAACTCTTTGTTATGAGACTAGGTGACTAGCCTAAGGGATTAGTCCCTGATCTAGACATCACTGATCCCATCTTAAATCGCATTACATTTGACTTAGAAGAGGTATAAGCAGTCAGTGAGTTAAGCCATAAGACTTGACTGACCCCACAGAATAGTAGGAGGAACAGCCTGCTGCATCCATAGTGGTTGTACTGCCTCGCTGGTCACTCTAATTCAGTCAAGGATCAAACACCACATAGGCGTATTACTGGCCAAGTTTTCCTTCAACTCATCTGCTGAGAATCAAATAGCCTTGTCTACTGAGGTGAACTCCAAGGCAGGTCAGACCATACGCTTTTTCTATTTACCTTTTTATTTTTATTAATAAACAAGTGTGATTTAATTGTACTTCTGTCTCAGTCTGATTCATGGTTTCTGACAGTAGGTGAAGGCCATGAATTCAGAAGATACAGTCAATCCACTTGTTGGTAATATTTTTTCCAGATTGGATGAGCAAGAT
The DNA here is from genome assembly GCF_037356315.1 of Lithobates pipiens. Classification (NCBI taxonomy): domain Eukaryota; kingdom Metazoa; phylum Chordata; class Amphibia; order Anura; family Ranidae; genus Lithobates; species Lithobates pipiens. The sequence goes on along the minus strand of NW_027507758.1, from coordinate 593,423,866 downwards.
CACCGCATGGATCAGTTTGCCATGGCGTTACAAATGCTTCTGAGTCACACAGCTCACCTGGAATCCTCCATGGTGGCTGCTCCGGAACAACCTGAGTCGCAGGCCATCCTTGCTGCGCCAGTCTTTGTGCAGGCACCTGCCTCAAGTATTACCTCTATAAGAGGTATGTCTGGTTCCGCTCCACTTCCCCAGTGATTTTGGGGTGATCCAGTTCAATGCAGAGGGTTTTTCAATCAGGTTGAGATATACTTTGAGATGCTGCCCCAGGCGTTTCCCACGGACAGAAGCAAAGTGGGTTTCATGATATCTTTGCTTTCTGAGAGAGGCCTAGGCTAACCCTCTATGGGAGATGCAAAAACCCGTTGTCTTAAGTTATCTTCAGTTTGTGGACTCCTTTAAAAGGGTATTTGATGTTCCTGCATGCTCTTCTTCTGCTGCCAAGTGCCTCATGTCCATCAAACAGAGTACAAGAACTGTTGCCGACTACGCCATTGAATTCCGTACTCTGGCAGCAGAGGTTGCTTGGAAAAATGAGGCCCTCGTGGCTGCTTTTTCTCATGGTCTCTCGGATTCCATCAAGGATGAGATAGCAGCCCAAGATATACCCACTGAGCTGGAGAGCTTGATCTCGTTTGCCATCCTCATTGACTCCAGACTCAGAGAAAGATTTTCTCTTAAGGAGCGCTGGCGGAAGCCTCCTGTAAGTTTGCCTCCAATCTTTGTAGTCCTACCCATGCCTCCCTCACCCCCTTTGCCTCCTGGTACCGAGTCGGTCAGTGAAGATGAACCCATGCACCTGGGCTTCACGCATCTCTCTGCGGATGAGAGAGCCTTTAGGAGGAGGGAGAGACTGTGCCTTTATTGTGGCCAGGCAGGTCACTTTTTGAAGTCTTGTCTTACCCGTTCAGGGAATGCCCGAACATTGAGGTCCTGTCATGGACAGACCTTAGGTGGCGTTGTTTCGTCCCCAGTTATCCAGAAGGATAAGCCCCTGATTTCGGTTAACCTTTCTTGGGCTGAGTTGTCCATCGAGATACAGGCTCTAATCGACTCTGGGGCAGCAGGCCTGTTCATTGATGCTGCATTTTTTTTGCAGCACTCGATTCCGCTGCAGCTGTGTAACACTCATCTGACCATTGAGGATCTTGACAGGAGACCTTTACAGCCTGCCCATGTGACTCATGAGACGGTTCCATTGTCCATGGCGGTAGGGGCTCTTCACCATGAGATAATCCAATTCCAAGTTATTTCCTCACCCAGGTTTTCGCTGGTTATTGGTTATCCTTGGTTAGAGAGGCCCAACCCCTCTTTTGATTGGCTCCATGCTGAGTTTCTCTCCTGGTCACCACAATGCAGTGAGACATGCTTCCTGAAGGTATCCAAGGTCCTGTGCACCTCTTCACTCCCCTCCCTGCTGGAGGAGTACCGCGATTTTAGCGATGTCTTTGATCAAGCCAGTAGTTTGCCTCCACATCGGTCTTATGATTGCGCAATTGACCTTCAACCTGGTGCCATACCTCCTCATGGCCGGGTTTACCCTTTGTCAGTCTTGGAGGTTAAGGCCATGGAGGAGTATGTTGTTGACGCACTTTCTCGAGGTTTCATCCACAAATACTCGTCTCCTGCTGGTGCTGGTTTATTCTTTGTGAAGAAGAAGAGTGGTGAACTGAGACCTTGTATAGATTATAGGGGTCTCAATCGTATCACCATTAAGAATGCCTACCTGATTCAATTGATTACAGAGTTATTTGACCGCCTCAGGGGAGTAACGGTTTTCACAAAGCTTGACTTGAGAGGGGTATACAATCTCGTGCGCTTTAAGGAGGGCGACGAGTGGAAACTGCGTTTAATACCAGAACAGGCCATTATGAATACCTGGTAATGCCTTTTGGCCTTTGTAACGCCCCGGCAGTTTTCCAGGAATTTATTAGAGATGTCCTCCGAGATTTGTTGCAGTTATGTGTGGTGGTTTATCTCGATGATATCCTCATATTTTCCAAGTCCCTGGAGAGCCACCACACAGATGTATGTCGTGTGCTTCAGAAACGAAGAGAGAACAATCTCTATTGTAACCTGGAGAAGTGCAAGTTCCATCGTGAATAGGTTACATTCCTGGGCTATGTCATTTCCACTGCTGGTTTTTCGATGGACCCAGAGAAACTTTCGGCAGTCCTACAGTGCCCTCGACCCCTGGGTTTACGTCCTCTGCAGCGTTTCCTGGGTTTTGCCAACTACTATCGGAAGTTTATTCGTAACTTCTCGTCTCCGGTCAAGCCCCTGACTGATATGACCAGAAAGGACGGTAACCCACAGAGTTGGTCTCCGGAATCCATTAAGGCCTTTGAGACTCTCAAGGCTACCTTTGTTTCTGCTCCTGTGTTGGCACATCCTGATCCTACATTGTCTTTTATCCTAGAAGTTGATGCTTCTGAGACTGGAGTTAGCGCCCTTCTGTCTCAACAACCTAACTCTGAGTGCGCTATGCATCCGTATGGCTACTTTTCCAATAAATTGTCACCTGCTGAGTGCAATTATTAAAAGGTTACAGAGAGCTTTTGGCAATAATTTTAGCCCTAAAAGAATGGAGACATCTCCTTGAAGGTACCACTGTGCCTGTTCTTATTCTTACTGACCACAAGAATCTTACATTCTTGTCTGAGGCTAAGCGACTCTCTCCCAGAAGGGCGCGATGGGCTCTTTTCTTGTTGAGCTTTAATTACATTGTCTCATTCTTACCCGGTACTAAGAATGTAAGGGCTGATGCCTTGTCACGACAATTTTCCTCCACTTCCAAGTCGGAGTCGGTTCCGGTTCCTATGATTCGCACCAGTCTTACTTCTCCTTTGGGTGACAAAATTCTTGCTGCTCAGGTCCATGCTCCTCCTGAGAAACCTTGTGACCGCTGCTTTGTCCCAGAGAGTCTCTGTACTGCTGTGCTCCAGACTTACCATTCTCCCAAGGCAGCTGGCCATCCTGGGAAGAATCAACTAATTTGGGCCATTTCCCAACAATTCTGGTGGCCTAGTCTATGGGCTGATGTTACTGCCTTCGTAGCTGCCTGTCCCGTGTGTGCTCAGAGTAAGACTCCACGACACTTTCAGTGGGCCTCCTACAACCCATACCCAATGGAGAGAGGCCCTGGACTCACCTGTCAATGGATTTCATTGTGAAGTTGCCCAACTCCCAAGGCAACACTGTTATCCTTATGGGGGTTGACCGGTTCTCAAAGATGTGTCATTGTATTCCACTTAAGAAGTTGCCTACCTCTAAGGAACTGGCTTCCATTTTTGCGCGGGAGATCTTTAGCTCACATGGGCTACACAAGGTGATTGTCTCGGACATGGGCAGTCAGTTTGTCTCCCGGTTCTGGCGAGCCTTTTGTGCACAGTTGGGAATCCAGCTTGCATTTTCTTCTGCGTATCACCCGCAGTCTAATGGGGCCGCAGAACGAGCCAATCAGTCCTTGGAGCAATTCCTACATTGCTATTTTTCTGACCATCATAACAACTGGTAAGACCTATTACCTTGGGCAGAGTTTGCTCACAACAGTGCCTTGAATTCTGCCTCCCGATTGTCTCAATTTATGGCGAACTATGGTTTCCAACCTTCCATGTTGCCTGACTCGTTTGTTCCGCCAGGTATTCCTACATTAGAGGAGCATCTCCGTTTTCATTCCACTTGGGTACAAGTCCAGGAGGCTTTGCGTCATGCTAATGATAGGTACAGACTCCATGCTGACCGCAGACGCCTGCCTGCGCCTTCCTACCAGGTTGGGGACAGGGTCTGGCTATCATCTCGCAACCTCCGGCTTCGTGTTCCCTCACTGAAGTTTGCACCTCGGTTTATTGGGCCTTTCCGTATCCTTCGCAGGATTAACCCAGTGGCTTACGCATTGGACCTTCCTCCTAGTATGCGCATTTCAAATGTGTTTCATGTCTCCTTATTGAAACCGTCCACGTCCCTATTCAGGTTGAGAACCATGAGGAGTATGAGGTACAATCCATTGTTGACTACCGTAGGTTCCGTGGGCGCATACAGTACCTGGTGCATTGGAAGCGGTACGGTCCGGAGGAACGCTCCTGGGTTTCATCTTCAGATGTACATGCCCCTGTCCTCCTCCGCGAGTTCCATAGACGGTTTTCCTTCAAGCCCGGTGGCCCTCCGAGGGAGAGGGGTCATTGAGTAGGGGGTACTGTCAGGGCTGGCTTAGCCCTTCCTTCTCTGTGCTGGCTGCTCAGCTGTCGGCTAATTGCCAGCTCTTATCTCTCTCTCCACAGTTACCAGCTGTTCCTGATCATGCTCGTCTGACCTGCCTACTTAAAGCCATCCAGCTCACTTCCCCTCTGCCTTCACCTTGGTCACATCAATAGAAACCATTTCCTGCAGTTCTGTTTTAAGACTGGCTTGCTGACATCCCTTCTGGCTCCTTATCCTGCTTGCTGTTGCTCTACTTGGATCCTTGACTTCTGGCCTGGCTGACTACCCGATTTGGTTATTGAACTCTGGCCTGGCTGACTACCCTATCCGGTTACTGGACTCTTGACTACGCTTTTTCTATTTACCTTTTTATTTTTATTAATAAACAAGTGTGATTTAATTGTACTTCTGTCTCAGCGTTTAAACCTCTATAGTCGATGCAGGGTCTGAGGGTACCATCCTTTTTGGCAACGAAAAAGAACCCTGCTCCTGCAGGCGATGAGGATTTCCGGATGAAACCTCTCTCCAGATTCTCGGCGACATACTCAGACATGGCCTGGGTCTCTGCAATGGACAAAGGGTAGGTACGACCCCTGGGCAGGGTTTCTCCAGGGACAAGGTCAATAGCACAGTCAAAAGATCTGTTGGGAGGAAGCACCTCAGCAGACTTATTGCAGAACACATCTCGGAAATCGCTGTATGCCGCGGGAAGATCGGACGATACAGATGTGGTAGCAATGGGAAGTTTCCTCTTGGGGGTCACCTTGGGAAGACAGGATGAGAAACACGAAGGACCCCAGGCCAGGATCTGCCCAGAGACGCAGTCAACATGTGGCGAGTGGAGCTGTAGCCAAAGAAGGCCCATTACAATGGGGGTAGAGGCCTTGGGTAGGATGAGGAAGGAGATCCACTCCTGGTGGAGTATCCCTACCGACATCCTAATAGGTAGCGTCTGGAAACGGATAGGGCCCCCTGGGAGCACAGTGCCATCAATTGCCGAGACTACTAGTGGAGTAGGGAGGGGAGAAAGGGTAAGCTTCATAGAAGAAGCAGTTCTCCAGTCCATAAAATTGCCGGCAGCCCCGGAATCCAGATATGCTAGGACCGATTGGGGAGAAGTGCCTACATGGAGGAACACCGGAAGAAGGAGACAAGAAGGTGATGTTTCTGGGTCCAATACTCCACCTTCCAAATGTATTAGACCCGAGCGTTTTCTGGACGGAGCGAGCAGGAGTCACGAAAATGACCCTTGCCCCCACAATAAAGACACAAGCCCAGAGTTCTGCGTCTAGCACATTCTTCGGGGGTTAGTCTGGTCCGGCCCAGCTGCATGGGTTCCTCAGCAGACAGAGGATGCTCCACAGGGCGACGGGGAAAAATCTCAGGCTGACTAGGACCTAGGGGGTGCTGGTGTCTTTTTTCTAAGGACCTCTCCTGGAAACGAATGTCAATCTGATTACATAAGGAAATTACATCGTCCAGACCGGCGGGGATAGCTCTTCCTGCTAATTCGTCCTTCACTCGGTCAGAGAGGCCATGTAAAAAGGTTGCGACCAGGGCCTCATTGTTACAGCTCAATTCTGAACTGAAGTGCATATTGTCCCACTGAACAAGATTCTTGGCGAAGGCGTAAAAGGGCACTAGCCGCAGAAGAAACCCGGGCTGGCTCCTCAAAGATGTTACGAAAGAGCTTCAAGAAGTTGGACAGGCTGGAAACCACTGGATCATTTTTCTCCCACAGGGGAGCAGCCCAGGCTAAAGCTTCACCAGAGAGGAGGGAAATTATATAGGCTACCTTTGCCCGATCAGGCAGAAAGTTTTGAGGCTGGAGCTCAAAACGAATGGTGCATTGGCTGAGGAAGCCCCTGCAGGCCTTGGAGTCCCCAGAGAAATGGGACGGAGCTGGCAGTAATAATGAATGCGTGGATGTGACTGGTGCGATAGGTGCAGTCGCAGACTGTACTTGAGGCTGCAGGTTCGGGGTTCCCAAGGAAGCCTGTAGCTGCTCAAAGCAGGAAGCCAGATCCTGAAGGAATCGCATCACCTGAGTCTGATTAGATTCCTGGGTCTCGAGTCTGCGCACTATGCCCTGCAATGGATCGACTGCAGGGAGCGGCACGTCAGCCGGGTCCATGACTGTCGGGTCACCTAGAACCCAGGTGACAGATGCACACTGTAGGGCTTAGGAGTGCACCGCAAGGTTGTGGACCCTACGGCTGACTGCTGCAGATGGGGGACAGATCCCACTGGGGTTAGAGCGTAAGATTCCCTTGGGCGTGGAGTCTAAGAGCCAGCAGGTGTTCACAAGCGCCTCTGGTGGTGAGGATGAACTTGGCTGCAACTGGCTCCAGGTCGCGACCCCCAGGGTCCCCCAGCTCACACCCACAGTAGGCAACAGGAGGATAGGGATGGTGAGGGACAAAGCCAAGGTCGGGGCCACAAGCAGACAAGAATATTCAGGTACACGCCAAAAGGTCAGGATCACAGGCAAACGGGGATAGTCAAGATACACCAAAGTCGGTAACGGAAAACAGTAGCAGAGCACACGGCAGGAAACAGGAAGCTAACACACAAAGGTTGATCAGCAGGATTGGCTAGCAGTGCACAGGTTAATATAGAGTAGTCTGATAGGAGCTAGGGTGGAGCCATGCCAGAGGATGGATTATAAAAGCAGTCAGGTGAAGCTCGGCTGGTCTCTAGAAATGAACACATGGAGACAGGTAAGCAGACGAACTCTATTGCATAACCATGACAGTAAAACTTTTGGCCTTAGGCTCATGGTAACTCACATAATATACATTATAGAGGTATCATTAATTCGGGTGTAAACCCTGACCGAAAACAATGTCCGGGCATGTATGCATGAGGGTACATTCATCCACAGAGGAAGGTAGTCTCACTAGTGGGGGGCATGCATGTCCACCCGACCCAAAAGTCATAAAAAGGAAAAACAAATAAGTAAAAATAAACAAATGTGTGAACAGGAACTATGCTTTAACTAGTTAAACCTTGTGGGACAACAATTTTTTAACATATCCCCTGTTCCCATGGCCCAGAGGTCCCCACCAGGCCAGTGCCATCGCCTGGTGTGCTCCGGGGCCGTGGGCCCGGGGGGGGGAGGGCCTATGATTGTCCCCCCCAAGAGACAGGCTCCATACATCAGTGCTGACACTTAGATGGCTTAATCAATCAATAAATCAAATATAATGTTAAACTGAGCAGCTAACTTGCAACCGGCACAACTGCGACGAGTCGACTGTCAGAGACAGGTATCCACCAGTCCAACTGGGGGAGAACTTTGTCAGCCCCTTATGAGGCGAGCTTATAGTTCAGCTGGATTCAGGGGATTGGGGAGGACCGCCAGGCCGATGTTTTACGATCTTGTCACAATGGGGAGAGAGGGCGATTTGCTTAGCGGGAGGGGGAGGCAGTTTGGGAGTCCCGTGTAATGATCCCCAATTCTACCAATAAATCTTCGCCGTCCTGGAACATAGAAAATGCGTGGGATCTGCGCTTGTATGAAAATGATCATTTGAATGGTAATGCCCATCTGTATTTTATTTGTCTGCTCATGAGCTATTGCAGTAAGGGCTTCATATTCCTCTGTTTTTGCACTGTGGAAGGGGCTAAGTCTGTGAAAAGCTGGATAGGTGTTCCAAATAGGGATAGATCTGGTCTACTGCGGGAAGCTGACATTAGCTTCTCTTTTATGCGCTAATAGTGTGGTTTTACTATTATATCGCATGGTAGGCCATCCGACTTAGGGGCTGTGAGTGCACAATGGAGTCTATCGATCTCCATTTGGTGTGCGGTTATGTCAGGAATCAGATCTGTCATCAGCTCTCTCATGGCTCTTTCTAAATCAGTGTGAATTTCAGGAAGTCCCCTTATGCGCACAATGCGCACATTGTATCTGCGAGACCGATATTTCAAATCCTCGATTTTGGTATGCGCCTCATCCAATCTGTCCTGGAGATCGGTAATCATATTAGAATTCTAGTTGACCTTAGTGACAGTACTGTCCATCTTAGACTCAATCATCTCAAACCGCTCTCCTATGCCCTGGATGTCACGTTTAAGGTCTGTAGTGATTATTGAGCAGGCTTTGGATAGTTCTTGCTGTAGCATAGCAGGGAAACATGCCAGCAGCACAACATCCCCAGCATAGTGTGTTGGTTGGGGTGTGGGCAGCTCCCTATCAGGCCTGGGTTGGCTGAGGATTAGGTCTGTCATTTCTGCAATGTTTCTGTCCATGGATGACATAGGGGAGTCAACAGGCTCTTTCATGTCCCTGTATGTGGCATGTGATGGGGGCTGTGATAATGACTCACCCTGCTGCTCTGTACCCAGGTCCCCAGAAGGGGTCTCTGCTGAGTTCACGCCGGGCTGTTTGGCCTTCCTCTGCAATCTGGTTGTGTCCTGATTGAGGCCGCCTCATGTGTTTCCTCTGACCAGCGCCATCTAGTGCCGCGTACACACGACCGGACTTTCCGGCAGACTAGGTCTGACGGTCTTCCCGACGGACTTTCAGCAGAGTTCCGATGGACTTTCCAAATGAACGGACTTGGCCACACACAATCACACCACCGTGATGATGTACGACCGGACTAGAATAAGGAAGTTCATAGCCAGTAGCCAATAGCTGCCCTAGTGTCGGTTTTCATCCATCTGACTAGCATACAGACGAGTGGAGTTCTCCATAGGAGAAACGAGAACGGAAAAATTTCAAACATGTTCTATTTCTAAAGTCCCTCAGATTTTTGGACAGCAAAGGTCCGATGGAGCCCGTCTGTTCCGTCGGACCTTTGCTGTCTAAAGTCCGGTCGTGGGTACATGGCATTAGGTGGAGGTTTCTGGCCAGAGGAGGGCCCCGCCACTCCGTTCTGGTGCTATTGTTTATACGGCCTTCGTTTGGGCTGTCCGGTTGCCCGCCGCTGCATCACCCGCTTGGGGTGTGAGCCAGTGAGTCTCTGGTGCTCATTCCGGCGGATGGTGCTGATTATAGCTGCCGTTCGGGCCAGTGGTGTTCGGAGCTCACTCGGAAACGTCCGCTCCTGATTTCCCACACATGCGCGCTTTAAGAAAACACATTTAAACATTTTTAACTTATGAAATGGCATGTTAACATATGATAAAAATCATTATACCTCCAAAACAAATTAAAGTAAAAAAAATAAAAATAAAGAAATACTCCCCTTTTTAAAGGAAAGCCTTTTGACAAAAGAAAAAGCAGGTAAACCTAAAAAAGGCCCTATAAACATACAATAAAAAACAGTATACCACATAAGTAAAAAAAAAGAAAAAAAAAAGAAGAAATGTCCTTTTTTTAAAAAGTAGTCTTGCAGTGTGTAATTGCAGTCTTCTAGCATGCCAAAGCATAATGGCTTACTGAAATACTACAGAAGAAGGGTCATTGGAGGTTATTATGAAGGTGTTTCCTTCATATGTTAATCACTTCACAGACAGACTATAGCTCCCAGGATTCTCTGCGCTCTGCATAGAAGTTAATCAGCTTGATTGGCTTTAACCCCCCTGGCGGTATTCCTGAGTCTGGCTCGGGGTGGAGATTTTGTACCAAAAGCAGTAACTCCCGAGCCAGACTCGGGACCGCTTCGCTGAATGCAGGGAGGGTTTACTTACCTTCTCCCCTGGATCCAGCGATGCCCCCCCCCCCCACTGGGCGAGCGAGCCGTCCTCCGCCCGATCTATCATGGAGCCGATCTCCGTTCCCTCCGTTCAAAAAGTGAAACACACACATTACATACAGTATAATGTAATCTTACAGATTACATTACTGTATGTAATTATTTCACATCCCCTTTGTCCCTAGTGGTCTGCCCAGTGTCCTGCATGCAGTTTTATCTTATAAAAACTGTTCTTTATGCCTGGAAACTGGAGATTGTCCATAGCAACCAAAACTGTCCCTTTACATCAAAAATGGTTTTAGACCAACTAGAAAACAGCGATAATAAATTAGAATCACTCGCAGAATTAAGCAATAGCGATTTGTGGGGAGATCCGTCATCAAACACTGAAAAGTAATGACAGTGACAATTCTGCAACTGAGCAAATTTCTGTGTTTTTGATTTGATTACATTATTGAATAATTTTTATTATTTTTATATTATTATTTGGTATAATTATTTATAGTTATTTAATATATTATAATTTATGATTTCATTTTTCAAACTTTATCATACCCGGGATGTCTGCTAGACTCTGGTTTGGACAGATTTAAGTGAGTTATTCCTAAGAATTACAGGACTACAATATAAAACGCCAAATTTTCATGCAAAATAATTGTACCGCTTTCAGCACCTAAAATCTGAAATAACCATACCGCCAGGGAGGTTAACTCTCCTCCTGCTGTATAGAGGAGGATGGTTCAGCATAATATTAATATCTTAGTAGAGGGAGAGAAGAATAAAAGGGCAATGTTTTCATCTTCATATTGCTGTAGACTAGCACCTACCTGTCTACATGTCCTCTCTCCTTCCAGGTACAAATGCTGAAGAAATTACTCAATTTATCACTGTTAATCACTTTGTTAATGTTTGGCGAGGATGAATATGTGAAAGAGCCAGCGTGTAGCTTGGCAATGGTCCAGAAAAAGCCTCAATATTTTTCGAGAGATGGAGATGCCATCATTGGGGGCATTTTACAAATATCTAAATTGACAACATCATACCCCCCGAACTTCTTGTCTCATAGACACCCAGAGGACAAATGTGTACTGTAAGTAACTTATGTTTATGGAAATTCACCAATACCCCCTACTGACACATACCTTTCTCATATGTAAAAAGTAGCAACAGAACATTTCCAAGAAGTTATCAGATCATTCCTTTTCTTCTAAAACAAATTAAAACATCTGTGACACAACCAAAAATCCTTCCCAACCTCACAATTTCAGTTCAGTTGGCTCAGGATCACGATATTTCTGTATTTACTAATGCTATTTGTGAGTTCAGCTTTAATTTTCATAGCCACTGTCCTGACGAAGCAACTCCATTGCGTAACGCATTGATGTGATACGTGGATTTGGAGACGCCTACATTACAAATACTTGTTTTATGTTGTGATACATTTATTATATTGGACTATATGCTTCCCTATACAGTTATGTGTATTGTCTGTATGGTTTTATGAGAATTAGGGGTTATATTCCTATCATTTTAAATGGGTTTGATTTTAATATGATTCAATAAATCATTTTAAATGGGTGTTTATGTTTTAATATGTGTCCCATGTTGTGCCAATAATATCTGTTATCTGTAGGTGGTCAAGTTGGGGGGGGGGGGGTTCCCCCTTCACCCCACAATTTTTCTTTATTTTTATTAAAATAGTTCAGAGTTAGAGGAGCCCATCCATATGGGTAAAAAAAAAATACCGCTCACCCCAAATTATGTAACAAAACCATAAATATAGACAACAATCTCCCAGGGGCTGTTAGGCAACAAAAAAATACTAAATAAATTAATTGGATATATTGGATATATAACAAATATATTTTATTGATAGAAAATGACAAAGTTTCAAAAATAAAGTGCAAATATAAAAAAATGGGCACTGGTTTATGCACCCTCTATACTACACAGGATGTCCTAATGACATAGATAAACAACATTATATACATGAGAGAAAAAAAATTCACTTGATATACTGCTCAAAAAAACCCCAACAATTGATTTATGCTAGTTAAATGTTCCTCAGGGGGATAAGGACATCCTAATCATGAAACATATTAAGGTAAAATATGTTTACATACAGAGAAACCAACAACATATGTGTCCATACTATATTGGATCAACAGTTATGCAGTGACCATCAATGAGCATACAGGTGGTTACAGGTGACCAGAGCATACTAAAAAAAACACCCAAGAAGGTGGGTTTCAGAATGGACACCCAACAAGGAAACACACCGGGGCCCAAATTGAGTCTACGACAGTTGTGATCCAATATAGTATGGATTGGACACATATGTTGTTGGTTTCTCTGTATGTAAACATATTTTAACTTTATATGTTTCGTGATTTAGATGTCCTTATCCCCCGAGGAGGATTTGAACTAGCATAAATCAAAATGCGTTGGGGTTTTTTGAGCAGTATATCAAGTTTGAAAAAAAAAAAAACATGTACAGGTCCTTCTCAAAAAATTAGCATATTGTGATAAAGTTCATTATTTTCTGTAATGTACTGATAAACATTAGACTTTCATATATTTTAGATTCATTACACACAACTGAAGTAGTTCAAGCCTTTTCTTGTTTTAATATTGATGATTTTGGCATACAGCTCATGAAAACCCAAAATTCCTATCTCAAAAAATTAGCATATCATGAAAAGGTTCTCTAAACAAGCTATTAACCTAATCATCTGAATCAACTAATTAACTCTAAACACCTGCAAAAGATTCCTGAGGCTTTTAAAAACTCCCAGCCTGGTTCATTACTCAAAACCGCAATCATGGGTAAGACTGCCGACCTGACTGCTGTCCAGAAGGCCATCATTGACACCCTCAAGCAAGAGGGTAAGACACAGAAAGAAATTTCTGAACGAATAGGCTGTTCCCAGAGTGCTGTATCAAGGCACCTCAGTGGGAAGTCTGTGGGAAAGAAAAAGTGTGGCAGAAAACGCTGCACAACGAGAAGAGGTGACCGGACCCTGAAGAAGATTGTGGAGAAGGACCGATTCCAGACCTTGGAGGACCTGCGGAAGCAGTGGACTGAGTCTGGAGTAGAAACATCCAGAGCCACCGCGGACAGGCGTGTGCAGGAAATGGGCTACAGGTGCCGCATTCCCCAGGTCAAGCCACTTTTGAACCAGAAACAGCGGCAGAAGCGCCTGACCTGGGCTACAGAGAAGCAGCACTGGACTGTTGCTCAGTGGTCCAAAGTACTTTTTTCGGATGAAAGCAAATTTTGCATGTCATTCGGAAATCAAGGTGCCAGAGTCTGGAGGAAGACTGGGGAGAGGGAAATGCCAAAATGCCTGAGGTCCAGTGTCAAGTACCCACAGTCAGTGATGGTCTGGGGTGCCATGCCAGCTGCTGGTGTTGGTCCTCTGTGTTTTATCAAGGGCAGGGTCAATGCAGCTAGCTATCAGGAGATTTTGGAGCACTTCATGCTTCCATCTGCTGAAAAGCTTTATGGAGATGAAGATTTCATTTTTCAGCACGACCTGGCACCTGCTCACAGTGCCAAAACCACTGGTAAATGGTTTACTGACCATGGTATTACTGTGCTCAATTGGCCTGCCAACTCTCCTGACCTGAACCCCATAGAGAATCTGTGGGATATTGGGAAGAGAAAGTTGAGAGACGCAAGACCCAACACTCTGGATGAGCTTAAGGCCGCTATCGAAGCATCCTGGGCCTCCATAACACCTCAGCAGTGCCACAGGTTGGTTGCCTCCATGCCACGCCGCATTGAAGCAGTCATTTCTGCAAAAGGATTCCCGACCAAGTATTGAGTGCATAACTGAACATAATTATTTGAAGGTTGACTTTTTTTGTATTAAAAACACTTTTCTTTTATTGGTCGGATGAAATATGCTAATTTTTTGAGATAGGAATTTTGGGTTTTCATGAGCTGTATGCCAAAATCATCAATATTAAAACAAGAAAAGGCTTGAACTACTTCAGTTGTGTGTAATGAATCTAAAATATATGAAAGTCTAATGTTTATCAGTACATTACAGAAAATAATGAACTTTATCACAATATGCTAATTTTTTGAGAAGGACCTGTATATAATGTTGTTTATCTACAGTATCTCACAAAAGTGAGTATACCCCCTTTCACATTTTTGTAAATTTTTTATTATATCTTTTCATGGGAAATATGACACCCCTGTCAAACAGGTGTGGAAAAATTGGTCTTTGAGTGTTAGTGCCTTTATCCCGTAACCTTATAGAGATACTCTTGATGAAAGAAAGAATTGGCCTTGTTGTAAAAAAAAAAAATTAAATGCTCTCCCAGCTATGAGAGCATGACTGCCAATTTGTGTACCATTGTTCTCCCCTCTCTGTAGTCTCATGTTCCTTCCTTCCTCAACATCAAAACCAACATCTGAATCAAGTAATGACTGTGCATCGTCAAAGTGCAAGTGGCTGACGCTGTGTTCAAATATCTCTGCTGACTCCTCCATGTCTAAGGCTGGGGCTATGGCAGGAATAGCTGTGGACAAGGAGGCAGGTTTAGCCACTTTGCTGACAGCACCCACCATCCAGCAGGGCTTGCGGCACTGACAGCTAACCCCCTCAGTGGGGCTCGTGGCTCTAAGCAGCAGCAGCAGCGGTGGCAGGGGAGGTGTCCTTCCTGGAGTCCAGTTCATGTCTCCCCTGCTGAAGCCTCTTCCTAAGAACCAGGTGTCCAATAGGACAGCGCTTTGGCCAATCGGGAAACAGCTCTCACTGACCTGCCTCCTGATTGGTGGGGAGGAATGATAGTGTGAAAATAGCAAAAATGTATTCGCTATTGTCACACAATTGGGTGGGATCAGGGCGCACTCTCTGCACCTGATCCCACCCTATTTTGAAGCCTATTATGCATGGGCACCCTCAATGCATGGGCTGCCACTAGTTAAACCTGTACTAATGCACAGAGATGTACTGTGTTAAACGGCATGTAATGCATGGAAATAGTTAAACCGCATCCAAGGCACTGAAATATCCTGAGTTAAACGACGTGTAAGGCCCTGAAATATACGGCATTAAACTTGCAATGAGGCACTGAAATATACTGCTTTAAACGGCATGTAACTCACTGAAATATACTGCATTAAACAGCATGTAACGCACTGAAATATACAGCGTTAAATTTGCTGTAATGCATTGAAATATACTGTGTTAAACGACACATAAACTGAAATATAGGGCGTTAAACTGCAGTAATGCACCGAAGTATAGTGTTTTAAATGGCACGTAACACACTATAAATATACGGCATTAAACTTGCAGTAATGCACTGAAATATACTATGTTAAAGTGCACTAAAGCACTGAACTATACTGCAGTAAACCTGCTCTGACAAAATAAACTGACGCTAATGTAAAGATGAATGGTCACTACTCCTATGCCACGTACACATGATCAGACTGGACAATCCGCCCATGTGTGGGCTCCGGCGGACTTTTTCTTTACAAAAGTTCAGCGGACTTAGAAAGAAGTTTTGACTCAAAATTGTCCGCCGGACTCGGCAATCCACCCGTCTGTGTGCTAGTCCGCCGGACTTTTGAAATGAACGGACTTGCCCATACACGGAGTAAAGTCCATTCATTTTGAACGTGTCTCCAGGTAGCCGGGACTAGCGAATGAAGTCAATGTCGCTGCCTCCATCAGCGAGATTTACACCTCGCTGGCCCCGTCACCTGGTATGGATTTAAAGGGGAACCCCTACGCTGAAAAAACGGCGTGGGGGTCCCCCCAAAGTCCATAGCTGACTCTTATCCAAGCACACAGCCTGGCCAGTCAGGAAAGGGGGTGGGGACGAACGAACACCCCCCTCCTGAGAAATACCAGGCTGCGTGCCCTTAACATGGGGGGTGCCTTGGGGAAAGGGGGGGCCTGCAGCACCCCCACCTCAAAGCACCTTGTCCCCATGTTGATGAGCACAAGGTCCTCTTCCCGACAACCCTGGCCGTTGGTTGTTGGGGTCTGTGGGTGGGAGGTTTATCTGAATCCGGGAGTCCTCTTTAATAAGGGGTCCCCCAGATACCGGCCCCCCACCCTATGTGAATGCGTATGGGGTACATTGTACCCCTACCCATTCACCTGGTGAAAAAAGTGTAAATAAAAAAACACAACACAAATTTTTAAAATAATTTAATAGACAGCTCCGGTGGTCTTCCTTCATTTTGGGGGGTCTTCTCGTCGGACTCCTCTGCTATCTTCTGCTAGCTCTTTTACAAGTGGAGGAGTGTGGCTTTCTTCTTGGACGTCGCCGCCGCCCGGGGGTCTTCTTCCAACTTCGGGGTCTTGTCTCGCTCTTCTGGAGTCTTGTCTCACTCTTCGGTTCTTCTGCCGGGCCTCCGCTATCTTCTTACTCCCGCCATAGTCCTCCCAACCTAGCCTGCCGGAAAAGTCCGGTCGTGTGTGGGCAGGTCCGCTCATTTGGAAAGTCCGGCTTAAGACCGCCAGATAGTCCGATCTTGTGTACGTGGCATTACACTGACTGAAATATCACTAGATTCACACTAATTGTAAAGCTAAATGGTGGTCACACAACACTCACACTGACTGAACTGCCACTAGATGCACACTAAACTGATATTCTATACTGACAATTGAATCACAATAGCACACTAATGTCCCATACACAGGAAAGGAATTTCCGTTGGAAAAATCTTGGATGATTTTTTCGAAGGAATGTTGATCAAGCTTGGCTTGCATACACACAGTCACACAAAGGTTCTCTGAACTTTCGACCATCAAGAACACGGTGACATACAACACTACGATGACCCGAGAAAATTAAGTTCAATGCTTCTGAGCATGCGTTGAATTGTTTTGGAGCATGCATAGGAATTTTGTGCGTTGGAATAGCTAAAGATGATCAGAATTTCATATCGAAGTTTTTCTGACCGAAAAATAGAGAACTTGCTCTCAATCTTTTTCTGGCAGGAATTCCACCAGTAAAAGTCCGATGGCGCATACAAACGGACTTTTGCTGGCGGAATTTCCGATTGCGTGTACGCAGTATTACTCTCTAGTGACACTGAACAGAACCCTGTTCTATCTCTCGCCACGTCAATATCACACTACAAATGGCTGCTATTGAAAGAATAATTTTATAGTAAAAAGGGGGGGAAAACACCGCGCTGATCAGAAAAACAAGTGAAAAAACAGCTGCCAACACTTCAAACAAACAAAGTCAAACAATTCAAAACAATAAGTAGTGTAGCGCTTCTATTAAGTGAAAAGGTAATCACAATGAGAAGAAAACCAAATGTGATCACAGAAAATCAAACTTATTGGTAATCATATAAGGGAATCAATGGTCACATGGAGAAAGTCCATAGACAATTGCAAATGATAATAGAGTCCTCTATAGTGTGACTGGTGCACAAAGGGTGTGATAAGAACTTCTTCAGAAGTCGAGTATAGCCCAATATATCAGCTTGTCTGAAGATATCAGAAAAGAGGTGGGTAGAATACTCTTACCGACTGTGATGGACTCACACGGTCTTACGACGGTTGAGTCGGGAACGCTTGGGGTCCAGACCTCGGACCAGAAGATAGGTTGATGGTGGTACGACCAGATGTAGAGAAGACTCCAAGCGACTGTAGACCCTGGGGGGCGTCTCACATGGGGTTCTCCGGAGTGTTCGTCAGGTGGTCCAGTTCAGATGTAACTCAATTGGAATTACAACTCCAAACGAGGAGTAAGGGATTTGTAGAAATTAGAACAAAAAAGAAAAAAGAAAGCTCCACATGGTGCGGGTCAAAAAATATTAACCATCAGGTTTTATTAAAAGTCATATAATATGATAAAAATTATGACTAGTGATCACAGGTGAACAAAATAAAATAGAATAAAAGCAATGTGGGGTGCCAAAAGCGAGCCTGACGCGTTTCGACATAGAGTGTCTTCAACACTATTTTATTTTGTTCACCTGTGATCACTAGTCATAATTTTTATCATATTATATGACTTTTAATAAAACCTGATGGCTAATATTTTTTGACCCGCACCATGTGGAGCTTTCTTTTTTATTTTTTGTTCTAATTTCTACAAATCCCTTACTCCTCGTTTGGAGTTGTAATTCCAATTGAGTTACATCTGAACTGGACCACCTGACGAACACTCCGGAGAACCCCATGTGAGACGCCCCCCAGGGTCTACAGTCGCTTGGAGTCTTCTCTACATCTGGTCGTACCACCATCAACCTATCTTCTGGTCCGAGGTCTGGACCCCAAGCGTTCCCGACTCAACCGTCGTAAGACCGTTTGAGTCCATCACAGTCGGTAAGAGTATTCTACCCACCTCTTTTCTGATATCTTCAGACAAGCTGATATATTGGGCTATACTCGACTTCTGAAGAAGTTCTTATCACACCCTTTGTGCACCAGTCACACTATAGAGGACTCTATTATCATTTGCAATTGTCTATGGACTTTCTCCATGTGACCATTGATTCCCTTATATGATTACCAATAAGTTTGATTTTCTGTGATCACATTTGGTTTTCTTCTCATTGTGATTACCTTTTCACTTAATAAAAGCGCTACACTAATAATTTTATAGTGTTGGGCAAGACTAAGAGAAATGAGCCATGATTGGATAGTCATCATGACAGCGTTCAATCATGGCTCTGACAGTGCTCTGTGCCTTGATTGGGCAAAGCTTTCTTTGCTTCAGCCAATCAGAGATTCCAATGCACTGTGCGGCAGCGCAGTGCACTGTGGTCATTCGGCAGGCCGAACAAACGGTGGAACGCTCCAATAATTTGGGTATTCGTCAAATGGGTGAACAGCCAATGTTCGGCCTGAATTCATGCTCGGAAAGAACCTTTGGCTCATCCCTACTTCACGCGAAACAACATACCTGTAGATAGAACCCATGGGTCTAGTTTACACTTACTTCAAAACATGACTTTTGGACACGCTTTGTTAAAGGTCTCTGAACGCCAGTCAAAGCTCCTGCCACTAAATAAAATGGTTAGCTTACAGTCCTGTTTACACCTTGCTTTTACTTGGTGCTTCGATGAGGCTTCGATGAGGCTTCAATGAGCCTTTGGTGGTTCTTCGATGAGGCTTCATGGAGCTTCGATTGAGCTTCAGTGAGCCTTGGTGGGGCTTCGATGAAGCTTCAATGAGCCTTTGGTGGGGCTTCAATGAGGCTTTGGTGGGACTTCAAGCAAGCTTTGCCATAGACTTCTATGGAGGCTTTGAAGTCGCTTTGAAGCACAGCTAAAGCGGCATGGGGTAAAATTTTGGAAGCAAAGCCGAAGCAAAGCAAAGCAAAAGCAAGGTGTAAACAGGACTGTAAGCTAACCATTCTATTTAGTGACAGGAGCTTTGACTACCATTCAAAGAACTTTAATAAAGCCTGTCTGAAGCCTTGTTTTGAAGCAAGTGTAAACTAGCCGTTAATGTGTGTTGAAGGCAAAGCAAGTGTAAAAAAAACCTTAGTTTGGATTGTTAGGTGCATATGAGTTACATGCAAAAATAATATTGACTGTCTCTCTTCAGTGAACTCGGTTTTCTGAGACATCTTTTAGTCTTCATGTTTGCCATAGAGGAGATAAACAACCAAACAGATTTGTTGCCAAACATCACGTTGGGGTACCAGATTTATGACGTGTGTAATATTGAAAGTAAAGCTATACAAAGTGTGCTGGATGTATTATCTGGGATGGAGCATCCAGCTGCAAACTATGACTGTCATAAGAAGAGTAAAAAAGTCATGTTCGTAGGTCACAAGATGACTTCCTCATCTGTAGCATCGGCAACACTGACCGGAATCTATGGATATCCTCAGGTAAATAACTCCCTGTCATTAACCTTAAAATTGTAAGTAAAATAACAAACAAACCAGGTATTTTAAATGCTTACTTGCATAATTTTCCTTTGCTAGAATTTTTTTTTTATGCACTTGCAATGTCTCTTTGAACCTGCTAGGGAAGTTATCCACTCCAGAAAGAGTTGATTCCTTAGTGTAGCCCCCCCCCCCCCTTCCTCCTGCCACACCTTAGCCTCCTGCAGGAGGGGAAACTACGCTAGCTGCCTTGCTGCCCTTGATTTACAGAGACATCATCACTTTACCCATTAAGGGCAAGGTAATAGTAATTCTAAAGTGCTTTCAGTACAAAGAAAAAAGGAAGTGGGACAGAACATTTTTTACATGTCCTTCCTACAGGTACCACATCCTTAATCACTTCAATAATTGACCAGCCACTTTTACCCCCTTCCTGCCCAGGTACATTTTCACCTTTCTGCGCTGTTGCACTTTGAATGACATTTGTGCGGTCATGCAGCAATGTACCCATATGCAATTTTTTTATCATTTTGTTCACACATATAGGGCTTTCTTTTGGTGGTATTTAATCACCACTGGGTTTATTTTTATTTTTTTTGCTATCTTAAAATTGATCACTCCTGATGTACTGATACATTTTGTGAAACCCCAAAATGCCAGGACAGTACAAGAATATCCAAATTACCCCTTTTTTAAAAGTAGACAATCCAAGGTATTTAGTAAGAGGCATGGCAAGTTTTTTGAAGTTGTTATTTTTTTGTCATCATTTTTTGGAAAATTAAGAAATTATTATTATTTTTTTAACAGACTGTCACCAGTGCAGTACAGCATCATCGTATAACTGGTGTGGCGGTCATCAGGGACACTGACTGGTGAAAGTATGAAAAAAATTTAATTTTTTGTATTTTTTATTTTTAATTATATTTTTTTCAATTTTACAATTTTTTTTAACACACTTTGACCAGAGCAATATAATTTTATCATAGTGACATTGCATTACTCTGGGTAAGTGATCAGTATTTTTTTTTATACATTATGTTTGCTTATAGCAGTGAATTCCATTAGGCGGGTCCTAGTGTTAACCCATTCCCTGCCAGTGTCATTTATACATTGATTCGTGCATTTTTATAGCACTGATCAATGTAATAATGTCACTGGTCCCCAAAAAGTGTAATTTGAGGTCAGATCTGCCTGCCGCAATGTCGCAGTCCCAGTAATTTTTTTTTTACCAAAAATATGTAGAAGAATACATATTGGCCTAAATTCATGACAAAATGTGTTTTTTTTTTACATTTTTTTGGATATCTATTATAGCAAATAGTATTTAGTTTTTTTCAAAATTGTCACTCTTTTTTAATTTATAAGGCCGCAGAGGTGATCAAATACCACCAAAAGAAATCTCTTTTTGTGGGAAAAAAGGACATACATTTTGTCTGGGTACAATGTCGTACAACCACGCAACTGTCAGTTAAAGCGAAGCATTGCCGTATTGCCAAAAATGGCCTGGTCATTAAGGGGGCAAATCCTTCTAGGGCTGAAGTGGTTAAAGAGGTTGTAAACCTCCATAGTACCTATAGGTACTGTTAATATCTCCTAAACATGCGTCAGGTTTGGATAGTATAGGGTGGTATAGTGGCAGGTTTGGATAGTATAGGTGGTATAGTGGCAGGTTTGGGTAGTATAGATGGTATAGTGGCAGGTTTGTGTAGTATAGGTGGTTAGTGGCAGATTTGGGTAGTATAGGGGGCATAGTGGCAAGTTTGGGTAATAAAGGTGGTATAGTAAATGGTTTGGGTAGTATAGGGCAATATAGTAGCAGGTATGGGTAGTATAGGGGGCAGGGCCGGGAGCACCACTGACGCGCTGACCCCGCCCCATGTAGCCTGTAGACTGTATGCTCGGAACAGAGCGGCTGTAGTTAGAGCAGTGATCGGAGTGGGCATGTCAGTGGAGCCTCCGACCCTGTCCCCTCTATACTGGATGGGGAATACAGAGGTCTGGAGGCGGGGCTGGGAGCTCCATTGATGCACCCACTCCGATCACTGCTCTAACTACAGCCACTCTGTTCCGAGTGGAGCTCCCGGCCCCGCCCCCTAGCGAGCGAATACAGCCTCCGGTGCACTCTGCAAAGCTGTCATCGGGGCCCCAATTCACGGATAATCTCATGCAGTATGTCCACAGTCTCTGGTAATCTCATGCAGTATGCCCGCAGTCTCTGGTAATCTTATGCAGTATGTCCGCAGTCTGGTAATCTCATGCAGTAAACCCGCAGTCTCTGGTAATCTCATGCAGTATGTCCACAGTCTGGTAATCTTGTGTAGTATATCCGCAGTCTGGTAATCTCGTGCAGTATGCCTGAATTCTCTGGTAATCTTATGCAGTATGTCTGCAGTCTCTTATAATCTTGTGCAGTATGTCCGCAGTCTCTGGTAATCTCCTGCAGTATGTCTGCACTCTCTGACTCTCTCCTGTAGTATGTGTATTAATGTGCCGCTTTACTTGCTTAATTATTTGGGATTGCTCCACTGCTCAGTGAGTGGTAATGATGTGCATTAACCTATAGCAACCAATCAGCTAACAGAAAAGATGTGTTGTAACCTCAAGCAACCAGCCTGTGAGCGGTAAGGATAGGCTGTAACCTCTGGCACACAAATGCAATCGCTGCGTGATCTGCTGCAGTAAACAGATTTTCAGTCTATATGCTATTTTTTTGTATGTCTCAGAATGGGGGGTGGGCCCAAGAAAATGTTTGCCCAGGACCTGTCCACTGCCAGCTTCTCCATGTTAAAAGGAATGTAGATGGAGCCTGCACACCACTTATGATTGTCTTATGTAAATTACACACTTTACATGTAAATTTAACAACACAGGTTCAAATAATAAACATAACATCTGATGGACAGAACACCCTCAACATGGGGAGGGTGCTTTGGGGTAGCCCCCCAAAGCACCTTGTCCCCATGTTGATGGGGACAAGGGCTCATCCCCACAACCCTTGCCCGGTGGTTGTGGGGGTCTGTGGGTGGGGGCTTATTGGAATCTGGAAGCCCCCTTTGACAAGGGGACCCCCAGATCCCGGCTTCCCCCCTTACATTCAACTCGAACATCGATTATTCAATAGTCTCTGTGATCTGGCGAGCTTTGGTAGTAGTTTTGGTGGTAGTGGTCACTTTGCTGTCCGGAGTACTGACCGTGACAGGCATCGCAGCTGTGGTAGGCCTCACGACAGGAGTATGAGCAGCAAACTCCTCCACGACCACGCCCGTGGTCCAGTCCACTTGTTAGGCCCTTGGTGGCGCAACAGGTTGCTCCACGTGAAATAGGTATTCTCTGCATCCTGTACATTGGGCAAACGGTCGGGGACTTGTGGCTAGTCCTGCACACTTCCCACACAGCATCCTGAGGGCTTCAGTGTCTCCTGAGGTGTACAGTAGGAAGCGCCCTTGAGGTACCAGGCGTATCCCCGTGTCCGTAATCAAAGTTCCTGGGAGCCTCACACCCGCAGGGATACCAGCAATTGGCAACCTAGGACTCATGGCAGGTGATGCTCTAGGAACGCCAAACATTTTCAGCAGCTTCACTCTTAATCTCACGTACAGCCTTCCTCCTCTCTCTTCTGCAACACTTTTACGCGGTGCCTTGTGCAGGACAAAGAGAAAGGTAAGACTCCTCTCACTGGTTCCTTTGGCTGCGCAACTCGCTGGCTTTTTCCAGGCTCCTCCCACGCTTACACGCCAACAGTAGATGTCCATCATTTCACAAGATGGCGTAGTAAAAAAAAAAACACAACCCTCTGTCCTGTATTCACCATGTGCACAGTTGTTTCTTTCGAGGGGTAGCGGTAAATCCCGGACTGCGAGCCCCAACATGTAGCACTAACCCCCGAAAGAGCTGCTGGTTTGATTGGGCTTACCGTTATCTTCTTCACCTTGATTTTCGTCTAGGGATTTCCTGTGGTACATGGCCCAGAAACTTTAGAGACTGACGACAGATCCGCTTAAAGGGATTTTTATTTGCAAAAACGTAGTTAATGAACAGTCTCTTAGTATAGGATCAGAGGGTTGGGAAGAAAGTTCAGGTACTCCTAGTGTCAAAGTCAATAATAAAGAACTTGCTTACTTCGACTAAATCCAGAGAATAGCCATTCACAGCTGGATGTTCACTCAAGTTGGATAGTCCCTCTCTCACAAGGCCTAGCAGCCAACAAGGTGCTTAAATCAGGAATAAGTCTCTGCCACAGACTTTGTTATAGAACACATAGGAATAAGTCTCTTCCACAGACTTTGTTGTAGAACACGTAGGAAACTAGGACTTGTAGAACACTAGTGTGGTACCAATATCTTTCTTTTTTTTAAAGAAAGTTTATTCGAGAAAAAACAAACAAAGCAAAAGAATTACATCATTCTCGTACAACTTTTACTCATAAAAGATATACTGAGTATATCTAGTTTTTAACAAACACAAACAACTCGGGGAACATCCTTCCTCATGAGCAAATCAACCCAGAACCCTTGTGTGCTGGATTTCGTAGTCTTAGGTGACCAGGGTATGGTTAGCGGTATTTGAGGGTGTATTGTATTGTTGCCTTTGCTGTCATGTCCTGGGTGGTCCTGATTGGGTGCATCTAGAAGGTTTATGGTCTGAAGGAAGGTTACAGCGAGAATCTGCAAGAGCTTGAGATGAGGGTCATATTATTGGGTGTGGGTTAGGGGGACTGGGATGAGGGGGTAGGTCTGGAGTGTTAACTAAGGGAGATAAGGGGGGATGGGGTGGATGGGGGGAAGTCTAGGGAGGCCAGGTCATAGGGGAGCTGGGGGGGGGGAAGGAAAGAGCGGAGAGAGAAGAAAAAAAAAGGGCGGGGAGAGGGGGAGAAGGTATGGGGGTCCAGCATTGACTACTCTCTCCCATGTGTTTTTAAGGGTGGGAGTATTTGTTACTGTTTCGGGTAACTTGAAAGGAGCAGTTGGTCGTTGTTTGACTCGTCTTTTTCTGGCAATTTGTGTATTTAGTTGTCGTGATATGGTCTCTAGTTCTATATTCTTCTCAAGTTGGTATTTATTATTAGTCTTTGTGGTCAGGGCTAAATTAATTCTTTGAGTTGATTACACTTAGATATACGGGTGTTGTTTGGAAGTGTGTCTTATGAAATGTGGATCATCTCTTCCATTTCTACTGTTTTGCAGATTCTGCAAAACCACTCTTGGACTGTAGGTGTCTTGGAGAAACTCCAGAGTATCGGGTTGCATTGTTTTGCCGCGTTTAGCATGTGCATTGTAAGGGACTTATGGTAGGAGCTGTGCGGTAGGGAAGAGTTGTGTAGGAGGAATTGATCTGGGGTGAAATTCAGTTAATATGGGAGATGATACGGCAGACCTCCCTCCAGAATGCTTGTAATGAGGTGCATGTCAACCAGATGTGTAGTAATGTGCCCCTTTCCTTTTGACATCTCCAACACATGCCTGGAACGGCTGGATATATTTTGTTCAGGAGGGACGGAGTGCGATACCATATTGCCTGTATTTTATATCCATTTTCTTGCATGGAGACATTCATTGAGCCTTTATGTATATTTATGAAGATTTGTTCCCAACCCTCCTCTGTTAGTGGGTGAGATAGGTCTTCCTCCCATCGCGTACAGGCAATGTTGTCCTTAGGGCTAGTGTCTGCATAGAGGAGGTTGTGCGTGTAGGCTATCAGGTGTCTTTGGGGGATCCTTGAGTGCAAAGCTTTTCAAAGAGGGATAGTTGCCTGGAGCAGTTCTTGTTTTTGTCTAGGTTTTTGATGTAGTGGGATATCATTAAGTACGTCCAGGGGGGGATGGGTGGCTTCTCTGTTATTTCTGCTAGTAGTGAAGCAGAGAGGAGTTACCCGCTGGAGAAGAATTTGTGGGTTTGAATGTGATTGTGGGGCCATTCTTCTGAGAGGAAATGGCGAGACATCCCTTGAGGGAAGTCAGAGTTAAGTTTTATTGGAGTTAGACGGCTTGGTATACATGATATAGTGGTTTGGGTGCATAGTTCCATGAAACATTGTAGTGTTGGTTCTATCAGTGGATGATTCCTGGTAGCCAATGGTGGTGTTTAGGTGCTGTCCATGGTAGGGAGGCCAGGGGGAGGGGTGGAGAATGAATCCTCCAATTGAACCCAGTCTTTATACTGGGAGTGTACATTCCAATCTACAATTCTGGAAAGATGGATGGCTCTGTAGTAGTTGTATAGGTCTGGGAGTCCTATCCCTCCTAGTCATTTCGGTCTTGTCAATTGTGTAAAGCTGATTCTGGGTTTCCCATCACTCCAATTGAACTTTGTCAGGCAGATTTGTATTTTTTAAAAAAGGTTTGTGCTGGAATTCTGCTAGAAGTACAGGTAACGTGGTCAGGGGTTCCATAAGCAATAGTAATATGTCTTCTGCAAATGCAGCGTATTTATATTCTTTGCTGGCGGTTCTTATTCCTTTGATGTCTTTATTTAGCTGTAGGTTCTGGAGGAAGGGCTCTAACGTGAGAATAAAAAGAATCAGAGACAGGGGGCATCCCTGCCTTGTTCCGTTGCAGATGGGGAAGGCGTCTGACAGAGTGTTGTTCGCTCTTACTCTCGCTATGGGGGCGGAGTATAGGGACATTATGAAACTTAACATGCGCGGGCCTAGGCCTATTTTCAAAACCTCTTCCATGTAGTCCCAAGCCACACTGTCAAACGCCTTCTCCACATCTAAAGACAGAAAGAAACCCCTAGCCTTGGTCTGTGTCATCAGATGATGTAGATTTATTGCTTTTATGGTATTGTCCCTGGCCTCTCACCCAGGAACAAATCCCACTTGGTCTGGGGGGATGAGTGAGGGGAGAAGGGGTGATAGTCTGTTTGCTAGTATTTTGGAAAATATTTTGCTATCTACATTTAGTAGAGATATCGGTCTATAATTGCTTGTGTTCATGGTGTCCTTGCCTTCCTTGGGAATTACTCTGATGTGGGCTTCTAGCATGCAGCATGCAAAGGAGTTTGAAGGGGAGAGGGAGTTGTATGCGAGAAGGAATGGGGATTAAAGAGTTTCCGCAAACGCTTTGTAGTAGACTGCGGAAAGCCCGTCCGGGCCTGGGCTTTTCCTGGGTTTTAATTGTTTAATTGCCTGCTTCCATTCCTCCGGAGTGATAGGAGAGTCCAGTGTTTCAATAGTCTCCATAGGTATTTTCATTCTAGTGAATTTGGTCAGGAATGTGTGAATCTCGTTTAATCTCTCCTGAGTTGGAGGGGTATTGGGAGAACTTTTCTTGATGTTGTAGAGAGAGGAATAGTATTGTTTGAATTTGCGTGCTATATCTGCATTCTTCGTGAATACTTTGCCTTTCGAGGAATTCAGATGGTGTATTGTGTTCCTGGCTTTCTTTGCATGTAGTGTTTGGGCTAATAGGTGGACAGACTTGTTTCCGTATTCATAGAAGAGTTTCTGTGAGAGAATGTATATTTTTTTTATCTCGTGCCCTTGCTCTTCTTGTGTGCTTGTGCGGATTTCCATAAGTTCTGCTTGAGTGTTTTGTGCCAGTGTACGCTTGTGCATTGCTTCCAGAATTTTAAGTTTGCCAAATAGCCCTACAAGTTTCACCGCTTTCTCTTTTTTCATTGCTGTTGCCATGGAAATAAGTTTCCCCCTCACTACGCACTTGTGTGTCTCCCATTGGGTCATCTTTGATATGTCAGGGGTATTATTATCACTAAAGTAGTGTGTCAGGCATTCGTTAATCTCTTTTTCCTTAATTTTATTCCTTAGGATATGCGGATTCAACCTCCATATGTGCGTTTTGGTGACTTTGCCTGGGAAAGAGAGTGTAATTGAGATGGAATGGTGGTCTGAGATTGCCATAGGCTCTATTGTGGCCTTTGCTAGGTTTGGAAGGTCTTGTTGGGTGATGAAGACGTAATCGTTACGAGAGTACCTATTGTGTGGGATTGAGTAGTAGGTAAAATTTTTCTCTTTGGAGTACAGGTTACGCCAAGTATCATGTAAAAAAAGATCCTGGAGGCATTTTCTAATTTGTTTGATCGCTCTGTAAGGCATGTGGGAAGTACCAGAGGATGTGTCTAGTAGAGGGTCCAATGGGGCATTGAAATCGCCCCCTAGGATCAGTGTGCCCTCTTGAAAGGTGGCCAGTTGTCGTGCAATTGTGTGAAAGAAGGGAACCTGGGCTGTGTTGGGGCCGTATATGTTGGCTAATGCAACCCGCTTGTTGTTAAAGACCCCTTTAATGAAAGTAAATCTACCCTGGTCATCTTCTAGAGTGTCTGATATTTGGAAGTGGGTGTTTTTAGAGAAGAGTATGGAGACCCCTTTTGATTCTGTGTTTGGTGAGGTGGCGTGGAAGTTCTTGGCGAAGTGGTGATGTGATAATTTGGGTATAGATTTCGTGCAAAAGTGAGTCTCCTGCAACAAGACAATGTCGGCCTTCATGGTTCGCATACTGGATAGCACTTGCAATAGTTTTCTGGGGTGTTCAGGCCTTTGGCGTTCAGTGAGATAAGTTTTAGAGAGGAGTTGCTTACACGCATTTTTGAGGTGGTCATCTTGATACCCGAAGTTAGTTGATTGGGTTGTGTTTTAGGTAGGAGGGAGTGTTAATGCTGGATGAGAAGAAGAGGGGGGGGTTATCAGAGCATAAGACAGTGCTGGAAGAAAAAGAAAATATAAATGGGGGGGGGGGGGGAGGAAAGAGGGAGAAGGAGCAGGAGAGAGGGGGAAAGGAAAAAGTAGGTGAGCGAGGTAGGGTTTGCTGAGGTTGTGTGGAGGGTTTTAGATAAGGTCTTGTTTGGGGGGTAGGTTAAAGGGTGTTGGTAGGTGTACGGGCTGCGGGAATGGACCAGTCAGCCAGTAGGGGGGGGGGGGGTGTGGGCCGGTGAGGTCAACGGTGTCTGCCAGAGGCCATTGTTTGAGGGGTGGTCGGTAGCGTGCTACAAGAGGGACAAGCTCTGTGTCCATTAGAGGTAATTTTAGCTCTATAGTCAATGTATCCCGTGATGGAATCTCAAATTCTTCCTCTGCTGTTATTGTGTGTCGGTTGCGAATGGTGGTGTTGCTCAAGTTGGTGAGTGTGTCTTCGGTTTGGGTAGTGGTGCTTGTTTAGTGTATGTTGGTAGAAGTTTTATTGTAGTGTTTTGGTCTGAAGTTTTCCCCCTCCATTTGGTTGAGTCTGAGGTGTGGGTATGTTCTAGTCATGTGAGCTTGTTAGTTTAACGCTAGTTTGATTTAGGTTTGATATTACTTTTGGTTTCAGCTTTCAGTTTTCACTTTAGAGCTGGGAGAGGTTAACGTTGAGGGGTGTCTCTGGGCGGTAGTCTGGTGTATGGGCTTCCACTTTTGGCAAGTAGTGGTGTGAAGGCAGTGAAAATAACATGGACATAAAAGTATAGGAGAAAACATGCTCCAAACAAGTTTTAACTATTGCATGACACGCACTTACACAAACAAGGCATCTATAACAGTTTCAAGTATCGTATTATATCATGGTGGATTGTTTGGTCCCGGGGGAGACATGCATGGCTCCGGCTTTGCGGGTGTCAGGTAAGTGCAATGGCCTATCCAAGTTCAGTGGTTGGAGAAATGTGCACATGTGCTGATTGCTCCCTTGGTTAAGTATTTATGTGTCTCGGAATTAAGTTTTACTGTATATTTTGCCTGTTAACTTGAGCTCTCGCCTGTGCATCTCCCCCCTGGTCACCGAAAACCTGAATTTGGCTAGTGTACTTGATTATCTTTTTTCTCAGGCTAGCTCATATGGAGATATACAAAAATTATATTAACCATTTGTTAACTGACTCGTTGTTTTTCCCCATCTCTTTTGTAGTAGGTAGGTATGAAAAGACAAGCAAAGAGGTTTACTCAGCAGGAGCGAAAGAGATATTGAGCTCAGAGAGAGAGATTTTGAAAGTGGGACCAGAGGACGGTGAGAAGGGAGGAAAAAAAAAGTTGAGGTATGCACTTCTGATTAGGAGCTCTTGTCCTCTGCTCCTTCAAGATGCTGTGGTGTGGATAGTTGTTTATTCCGATACCAGGTAAACCGGCTGGGATAAACAGTTCGCGTAAGACGTCTCTAATGAGCCAGTTTCCAGAGTCATATATATTCTTCTTATCGTGTCGGTACTAGGTTTCCCTTTTGACTATAGGGCAAGCAGTTCTCTAGAGCATGGTTGCTGTGTTTTGAGGTTTTCTAGAGGAGTTCTTTCACAATAGGGAGAGTCGGCCCTATTTCAGGAGCTCAGGAATGTGAATTAGGTATTGTGATTTTATGGTTTCTATTTTCCTGTCTCTGGTCCCATCCTGCTACTATGATTAATTGAGTGTTTTTGTGATACCTGAAGTGGGTGATGGTGCTGATGTTCTTAGGTACAGGTGGATAAGTACTGGTTCTTGTCCGCAGTGATACTTGGCATACCTGTTGTGTTCTCAGTCTTGAGAGGGGTCAGGTAAGCTGGGCCGTGAAGTTTCTCTGGTTGGTGCGAAGAGGTAGAGATGTAATTCAGGTAATAAGGGAGTATATTGATAGGGTAGCTTAGTCTTATCTGCTTTGGAGGCTTAGTCCGCATTGGCTTAGTCCCGAAAAGAATTGGCGAATGGCTTTCCCTTTTTGTGTACATGGTATATCTAGGTGGTGAGCTCTTAGTGTGTATTGCAGTATTGATTGTTTGGCCATTGTGCCAATCGTGTTTAAGTCCATAAAAGAAGTTTGTGTCATGCAAAATTCCAGAGTTTAACCACTTGCTTACTGGGCACTTAAACCCCCCTCAGTCCCAGACCAATTTTCAGCTTTCAGCGCTGATGCACTTTGAATGACAATTGCGCGGGCATACAACACTGTACCCAAATGAAATTTTTATCATTTTTTTCCCACAAATAGAGCTTTCTTTTGGTGGTATTTAGTTACAGCTCGGAGTTTTATTTTTTGCTAAACAAACAAAAAAAGATGCAAAAAAAAAAAAAAAAAAATCATGTTTTAATAGTTTGTTATAAAATTTTGCAAACGGGTCATTTTTCTCCTTCATTGAAGTGCGCTGATTAGGCGGCACTGATAGGCTGCATTGGTGGGCACTGATGGGCTGCATTGGTGGGCACTGATGGGCTGCATTGGTGGGCACTGATAGGCTGCATTGGTGGGCACTGATAGGCTGCACTGGTGGGCACTGATAGGCATAGTTAAGGCGGCACTAATAGGCACAGATAAGGCGGCACCGATGGGCACAGATAAGGCGGCACTGATGGGCAAAGATGGGCACAGATAAGATGGCACGGATGGGTGGCACGGATAAGTGGCACGGATGGGTGGCACGGATGGGCACTGATAGGTACCACAGATAGATGGGACTGATGGGCACTGATAGGTGGCACTGATAGGTGGCTCTGATAGGTGGCACTGCTGGGCACTGATGGGCGGCACTGCTGGGCACTGATGGGCGGCACTGCTGGGCACTGATGGGCGGCACTGGGGTGCAGCACCTTTGAGGCAGATTGTGGGCACTGTGGGTGGCACTGTGGGGTGGCACTGTGGGGTGGCACTGTGGGGTGGCACTGTGGGTGGCACTGTGGGTGGCACTGTGGGTGGCACTATGGGCACTGACGGGGGGCACTTACTTTTGCTTTTACTTTTACTTCAGGATGGCACTGCGGGAGGCAGGTGGGCACTGGCAGGTGGCAGGTGGTCCCTTGTATTGATGGCCGTGATCGGGACTGATGTCCCGATCATGGCCGCCGGTGATCGGCTTTTTTTTTTTCTCCTCGCGCTGTCAGCGCGAGGAGGAATAATAGCCGATTACCGGCTCCGTTCTATCACATGATCAGCTGTCATTGGCTGACAGCTGATCACGTGATAAGGGGTCGGGATCGACCCCTTGCACGGATCGGGGATCAGGCGAGTCTCATGGACTCGCCGATCACAGAGCGCGCCGCGCGCGCCCCTCGGGGGGCGCGCAGGCCGCTCGTACACGGGACGACATCAATAGACGTAGTCCCGGAAATGTAGGTCCGCGCTAATGCCGTCATTTGGCAATAGCGCGGATCCCAAGTGGTTAAATTTTGTTTTTTAATTACTTATCTTGACCTGGTCAGTTGATGCGCGGCCTGCGTTGTGCCGGGGACGCTGTAGGACTGCCATTTCTTGGCGCACCAGCAGTCTGTGCAGTAGAATGTGGTGGCGGGGGCTGGTGGTGGTGTCGGTGGCATCTGGTGGCGAAGCCACCCGCCTCGCTAATGCCATCCATTGAAATAGACCTGTTGATTGGGGGTAGCCTGAAATCACTGTACCAATCTGGGAGGTCCACGCGTGGTATATCCAGTGTGGTACAGAAATGGTTCAGGTGTTCTGGGACTCTGAGATTATCATTATGACCTTGATGGGTCACTGACAGGCAGAAGGGGAACTTCCAGCGGTATGGTATTGATCTGGCCCGTAGTATATCTAGCAGGTGCCTTAGTTCCCTTCTGCGCTGCAGGGTGATATTGGATAAATCTTGAAAGATTTTTATTTCGGCTCCCCTAAAGGTGATCTGATGTCTGCTTCTGGCCTTGTGGAGGATTTACTCCTTAAGGGGAAAATTCATGAGACAACACGCTGATTCCCTGGGTGGGTCTGCGTCCCTGCCTTTAGGGCGAAGCGCCCTGCGTACTTGCTCAAAGGAGATCGGTGTCTCAGGGGGTCTCTCTAAAAGATCATTAAAGATGTTGGTAATGGCTTGTGAGAGTTGGCCTGGCTCTAAAGTTTCAGGGATCCCCCTTACCCTGATGTTGCAGTGTCTCCCTCTGTTATCGAGGTCCTCCATGTGGCGGTTGATTTCTCTCAGGTGCATAGCGTGTGATTCAGTAATTTGTTGTACGTGGCACAGGGAGGCATCATGGCGTGTTTGAACTGTCTCCACTTCCTCCACCCTAAGGACAATGGCTTGGATGTCTGCTTTAGATCTGCTATGGCAGCTGACAGTGTGCTTTTTATGTCTGAGGCAAAGCGCTGGTGAAGCGCGTGACTCCGGGTCTGATCTGTCAGGGTGCAGGCTTCTGCTGGGCGAGCATGACTCACGCAAGTACTGCGGCTGTGGGGCCGATCTCGTTGCCGACATGTTCCACGATGTTCTCCCCATTCTGTGATCGCCGTGGCTTTGGGATACTGCTGTCTCACTATTTATGCTGGACCTTAGGACGGGAGCTCCGAGATTACACATCCATCTTGGCCCACTGCTTGGCCACACCCCCCACCAGTATCTTTCAGCCAGTTTGGCGATACCCACAAAACTGTATTTGCTTAGATACTTCAGCTCTACCAGGCTCTTGCTAAGAAGCCAACCCATGCGTGGCCTTCTTCTGAAGAGTCCTCCCCTGGATAGCTATAAAGTCGCTGGGCCTCTCCACGACCAGAGACGGCACCGGACCATCTCTGAATCCTTTCCTTAGTTTCCCTACCTCGGGCTAGCCAAGACATAAAGTCAGGTGGATCCGCACCCCAGGCCATAGCCTTCCTGGGGGCTGGTCAGGAGGACCAGGACCATGCAGTCAGAACATACTTCTGGACCGGAGCCCCGACCCACGTGACATCTGCATCTTAAGTACCCTCTCCCAGAAAGCACAACAAGAGTGACCCTCCCACTGGGCTGGCTCCGAGAGAAAGTAACCTTAAAGCATCCAACCAGACTGTGGTTCCGTGCCTGCCAGAAGAGAAAGTGCCCCCTATGGCCAGGCTGAACACCCTATAATCCAGTCAGACTGATGCTGAGGTCAAAATTTGGAACAATTATACCCAAACCAAACTGCAGTTTAGGTGTAACTTTAAATTTCAAAACATATAGCACGGGCTCTTCAGGAGCCGGCGCTACACTATGTTATTCATAGACTCTGTATAGACGAGTATCACATTCATGGATATTACTATCATGGCAAAAGTCATTCACTATATGAGGCAAACTACCTTAATTAATATCCAATTATGGCAGTGTAGGGGCGAGGGTTAGTGGGCTAGCCAGCCACCTGTCCCAGATCTTGTGAAATGTTTTTTCCTCTTTCAGATATAAAAGATGAGCTTATTCAGTGGTAGGGATTCGTTAACCAGTTTTAACCAGAGACCCCTAGAAGGGGTCGCAGTTCCCTTCCAGGTCAGCAAGATGACCTTCTTTGCGTAGAAATAGAGGATACAAAGCAACCTTTTAGCCTGGGAGGGAACATCATCAAGGATGCCCAAGAGACAGTTCTTGGGGTTAAGTATGTTGCGGAGACCCAGTTCTGAGGAGAGAAAGGTGCTTCTGTACAATAGGACAAGTCCAGAAGCAGTGGAGGAAGTTAGCTGTGTGTCCACATTTCTGAAAGCATTTGGCCGAGGGGGATATGCCCATTTTTTTAATTTTAACTGGAGTAAGGTGTGATTGGTGAAAGACCTTGAGTTGAATTATCCTATCTCTAGAAGAGATAACCGAGGTCTTAAAGGTGTCACAGAATTCCGACCAGTCTTCATCTGTGATAGGGATGTCTAAGGAGTACCATTTCTGTTGTGCTGCCCTGAACCTAGGATTTGAGTTTGTCACTAGGGCTGAGTAATAGGTAGATATAAGTTTTGTCTGGTGTGGAACTCTTAGGAGCTTTTCCAGGTCAGGTGACTCTAGGGGACTAGCTAGGGAGCCAAACTAAGCGCAACCCTGCCTGGTGCCTCTGGTAATAGGGAAAGTCTTGGTAACTTAAGAATTAATTAGTATTGGGCCAGTGGCAAGGTATACATGAGCCGTATCCAGGCTATCAGTCGGGGGGCCGAATCCATATCGCTGCAGTACTTGAAACAGGTATGGCCATTCTACACTGTCAAAAGCCTTGCAGGTGTCAAGGGACCACAATAACCCAAGTGGGTGGGCAATCATGTGGGTAGATCAGGTTGTGAAACAATCTACAGACGTTCATTCTGGTCAAACGACCTGGTATAAAGCCCCCTTGGTCACTCCCTACCAGCTTCGCAATCACTTAGTTCAGACGGTTGGCCAGCACTTTAGCTAGAATTTTGACATCTACATTGATGAGAGATATCGGCTGATAGAAGTCACATTTAAGAGGATCTTTTCAGGGTTTAAGTATTAAAACAATTAAAGCCTCTCGTGTGCATGTACCATTCAGCTGGAAAACTGTCTAAGCCTGGTGTCTTACGAGTCGGCAGTTGTGAAAGCACAACGGAGAGTTCCTCCACAGAGAGAGATTCATCTAGCTCCTCGCTGTCTTGGTCTGTCATTTGGGGAAGTGGCATTTGGGTTAAATAGTCATCAAGTTGTGTTTCCGTGTATTGAGCTTTGGAGGTATAGAGATCACGGTAGAAGTTTAGGAAGGCGTTTGTTATATCCTGAGATACATCACTGATGTGATCCTCAGAGACCAAGATCCTGGGTAGAGATGAGCCAAACACCCCCCTGTTTGGTTCGCATCCAGAACATGCGAACAGGCAAAAAATTTGTTTGAACACACGAACACCATTAAAGTCTATGGGACACAAACATGAATAATCAAAAGTGCTCATTTTAAAGGCTTATATGCATGGTATTGTCATAAAAAGTGTTTGGGGACCTGGGTCCTGCCCCAGGAGACATGTATCAATGCAAAAAAAGTTTTAAAAACTGAAGTTTTTTCGGGAGCAGTGATTTTAATAATGCTTAAAGTGAAACAATAAAAGTGTAATATTCCTTTAAATTTCGTACTGGGGGGAGGGGGTATCTATAATATTCCTGTAAAGGGGCACATGTTTCCCGTGTTTAGAACAGTCTGACAGCAAAATTACATTTCTAAAGGGAAAAAAAGTCATTTTAAAACTACTCACGCCTATAATGAATTGTCAGTCCGACAATACACATAAAAGTTCATTGATAAAAATGGCATGGAATTTCCCCACAGGGGAACCCTGAACCAAAATTTAAAAAAAAATGCATGGAGTCCCCCTAAATTCCATACCAGGCCCTTCAGGTCTGGCATGGATATTAAGGGGAACCCCATGCCAAATAAAAAAAATGGAGTGGGGGTCCCCTCAAAAATCCATACCAGACCCTTATCCGAGCATGCAACCTGAAAGGCAGCAGGAAAGGAGGGGGGACGAGAGAGCGCCCCCCTGAGGAACCGTACCAGGCCACATGCCCTCAACATTGGGAAGGTGCTTTGGGGTAGCGGTCCCCCCAAAGCACCTTGTCCCCATGTTGATTGGGAGAAGGGCCTCATCCCCACAACCCTTGCCCGGTGGTTGTGGGGGTCTGTGGGCGGGGGGCTTTTCGGAATCTGGAAGCCCCTTTAACAAGGGGACCCCCAGATCCTGGCCCCCCCATGTGAATTAGTAATGGGGTACAAAGGTACCCCTACCATTTCTCAAAAAAAGTGTCAAAAGGGTTAAAAACCACAAGAGAGGTTTTTTGACAAGTCCTTTATTAATTTCTTCTTCTTTCCGCTTCTTCTTCCATCTACTTTCTTCTGGTCATCCTTCAGTGTTCTTCTTCCTCATCTTCTTCTTCATCCGGTCCTCTCATCCTGCATCTTGCTCCCGCTTTTTCTATTGCTCCGTCTGTATGATCCGCTACAGTGGGAGTCTTCTGCCGCGTGGCAACACGGGGAAAGCCATAGGGAAGTCCCCATGCGCCAGAGGGGGCAGGGTCACTCCCTCCGTTATAAAAGAAGTGCCAGAAGAACAGAAGCTTCACACGGTGGAAGACTCCCACTGAGGCGGATTGTGCGGATGGAGCAAAGAAGAAGCTGGAGCAAGATTCGGGATAAGAGGAGCGGAGGAAGAAGAAGATGAAGAAGAAGATAGAGGAAGAAGAAGAACACCGAAAGAAGACCAGAAGAAAGAAGATGGAAGAATAAATGGAAAGAAGAAGAAGAAATTAATAAAGGACTTGTCAAAAACTGTCTCTTGTGTTTTTTAACCCTTTTGACACTTTTTTTGTGAAATGGTAGGGGTACATTTGTACACCGTTACCAATTCACACAGAGGGGGGCAGGATCTGGGGCTCCCCTTGTTAAAGGGGGCTTCCAGATTCCGATAAGCTCCCCGCCCGCAGACCCCAACAACCACCGGGCAAGGGTTGGGGGGATGAGGCCCTTCTCTCCATCAACATGGGGACAAGGTGCTTTGGGGGGGGGGGGGGCGCTACCCCAAAGCACCCTCCCAATGCTGAGGGCATGTGGCCTGGTATGGTTAAGGAGGGGGTCTCTCTCTCGTCTCCCCCTCTTTTCCTTCAGCCTGCCAGGTTGCGTGCTCGGATAAGGGTCTGGTATGGAATTTTGGGGGAACCCCACACCATTTTTTTTTATTTTAATTAAAATTTTAACATTTTAAAATTTAATTTTTTATTTTTTTTATTTTACTCCCCTGGGGCAGGACCCAGGTCCCCAAACATTTTTTTTATGACAATACCATGCATATAAGCCTTTAAAATTAGCACTTATGATTTCTCCCATAGACTTTTAAAGGGTGTTCCACGGCCTTCAAATTTGCCGCGAACACCCAAAATTGTTTGCTGTTCGGCGAACTGGCAAACAGCCAATGTTCGAGTCGAACTCATGTTCGATTCGAACATAAAGCCCATCCCTAATACTGGGGATTGAGATGGGGGGGGGGGGGGCGGTCAGGTCTAGTAAAATATGTGAGTAGGCGACCTGCTTTGTTACCATGTTCAAATGTCTTCTGGGTGACACAGAGCATGTGTTTTTTAGTGAGGTCTAGCAAGGGAGTTCGTACTCCCTGTGACATTGCAGTCATGGAGTTAATGTAGCTGTACTGGGATTTTGGGTGAAAGTCGCCTCTGCCACTAGTAATACATTTTCTAGTTCCTTAGTATGTTGTTGGGCATTTTTGGGTAGAATACCAGTAATAGACATGAAAGTTCCCCTTAACACTGCCTTTGAGGCTTCCACAAGCCGTCGTGGGTCCACAATAGGCCATCGTGGAACCCCGATTCACCCGCCAGTATTCAGTGATGCCCTTCTGGCATTCACTCTGTATGATCTCATCCTCCAGCCAATGAGAGTTCTGTCTCCAGACCCGAGGGCCTGCTCTTAGCAGGAGGAGAAGGTCAACAGACATAGGGGCGTGATCGGAGATCCCCTAGAGCAAATATGAGACTGACTGGACAAGAGGAAGTACCTCTGCTGGGGCAAATGCCAAGTCTATGCGAGACATAGTATGGAAGGAGTCAGAGTGACAGGAAAACTGTCTGTCATCTGGGTGCTTCCATTGTCATATACCTGGGTCCAGTCAACAAATGAGGAGTAGGGTCTGCCCCCTCCCCGCAAGTGGTCCACAGTAGGATCAATTATAGTGTTAAAGTTGCCAATGAACAGTAGGGGACCAGGGGATCTGGAAAATAGTAAGAGATATATGAGAGAGAATTTCTGGAGAAAACGGAGGAGGAACATATACGTTCATAAAGGTACACTCTAAGATATTCACTGATATCCAAAAAAAAAGCCACCAATGGCTACAAAAAGGTTTTTGACTACTCCTAAACTCACCAATGTGATGTTGATTCCAGATTAGCTATGGAGCTATGGATCCAGTCTTAATGAATAAGTTACGCTTTCCCTCGTTTTACTGCACAGTCCCTGATGAGAGAGATCAGTTTAACGCCATCATCCTTCTACTGAAACATTTTGGCTGGAATTGGGTGGGCATTGTGTCTCCACAGGACCATGATAGTGAAAGAGTCATTACAGAGCTGAAGAGTCTACTGTTGCATAATGAGATCTGTGTTGAGTTTGCTGTCACTGTCAATGCACATATTGGATCTTACAATTTAAACACTAGTGATGGACGAACTTCCGACGGGACGTTTCGCGAAAGCGAAATGCGAACGGACCCAAACGTTCGCGAAACCGAACGTTCGCCGCGGGCCCCATTGACTTCAATGGGAGGCGAACTTTGCAAACCTTCATGTCGAATTTGCGGCCACGTGGTAATTATTAGGGGGTAAAACGTAGTCCCACCATCTGGACAATGACATAATACATGTATGAGGTGAATTTGGGATCGATAACTACAAGCATTTTTATTTTATTTGGGAAATTGTTCTAACAATTCAGGACTATGGAGCTAATGAAGGCAATGGAGGAGAGGGAAGGTCAGGGACCAGGGTAGGCAAAGAAGAGGGTGCAGGAGATGATCACCAGCAGCGTGACATACCGGAATGACACATGCACCGTGATAGAGGCATCTGACAGCAGCACCGTAATACAGAGCACTGACAGCAGCACCGTGACATACAGCGCTGACAGCAGCACCGTGACATACAGCGCTGACAGCAGCACCGTGACATACAGCGCTGACAGCAGCACCGTGACATACAGCGCTGACAGCAGCACCGTGACATACAGCGCTGACAGCAGCACCGTGACATACAGCGCTGACAGCAGCACCGTGACATACAGCGCTGACAGCAGCACCGTGACATACAGCGCTGACAGCAGCACCGTGACATACAGCGCTGACAGCAGCACCGTGACATACAGCGCTGACAGCAGCACCGTGACATACAGCGCTGACAGCAGCACCGTGACATACAGCGCTGACAGCAGCACCGTGACATACAGCGCTGACAGCAGCACCGTGACATACAGCACTGACAGCAGCACCGTAAGCAGCCCCAGGAGGAAGTCAGCACAGCACAGGGATGGTGTGATCCCCTCATAATAAGAACCCCCAGGAGGAAGTCAGCACAGCACAGGGATAGTGTGATCCCTTCATAATAAGAACCCCCAGGAGGAAGTCAGCACAGCACAGGGATATCATAAGCAGCCCCAGTAGAAATATGACACCGCTCAACCTCTTCAAAGAGGAGGGTAGGGGCATATAGTACGGTGTGCTTTTTTGGGTCAAGGAAGTGAGCCAAATGAATTAAGAAGGTCTGTGTGCTTGATTAAAAAAATAGTTTATAGACATATACATGGTCTACTGGTCACATGTGTTGAATTCCTCCGAGATCCATGCCTCATTCATTTTTAGAAATGTGAGGTAGTTAACACTGTGGTGAGCTAGGCGAGTACGCTTATCGGTCACAATCCCCCCTGCTGCGCTGAACGTCCTTTCGGACAGGACACTGGATGAGGGGCAAGCCAACAGTTCGATTGCAAATTGGGCAAGCTCTGGCCAGAGGTCAAGCCTGCCCACCCAGTAGTCTAGGGGTTCATCACTCCTCAGAGCGTCCACATCGGCCGTTAACCCAATGTAGTCGGACACCTGACGGTCTAGGCGTTCCCTGATGCTGGATCCGGATGACACCTGTCGATGGGTCGGCTGAAAGAATGACCTCATATCCGAAGTCACCAACACATCTTCAAACCGGCCTCTTCTTGCAGGCGCTGTTGGATTGGTACCCGCAAATCCTTCTCTGGGAGTGGGAATTGCTCCTCTGCCAGCGCACGCAAAAGCAGAATGCAGCATTTCTCGAAGCAAGGCCTGGAAGTGCTGCATTCTGACAGCCCTCTGCGACGGCGGTAACATTTCCGCCATTTTGTGTTTGTACCGGGGGTCTAAGTACGTTGCCACCCAGTACTGGTCCTTGACCCTCATGCTTTTTATACGGGGGTCCCTATTAAAACACTGGAGCATGAAGGCCCCCATTTGCACTAAAGTGGAAGCGGTGTGGTGGCCTGGCTCCTGCTCATCATCCAGGATAATGTCGTCCTCTTCATTCTCCTCTCCCCATCCTCGCACAACAGGGATCCCAGAAAGGTTTAAAGCATGCTCTTCTTGCTCCTGCTCATCCGCCCCGGCACCATCCTCCTCTGACTCCTCATCAGACTCCTGTTGTTGACTTGTCTCAGATAGAGTAGCCCCCCCTGGGAATTCATCCAGCATTGCGACTTCCTCATCTTCCCGCTCCTGCTCCTCCACAGCCTGATCAATGACACGACGCAATGCACGCTCCAGAAAGAAGGCATAAGGTACCATGTCACTGATGGCGCCATGGCTGCGACTGACCAGTTTGGTGATCTCCTCAAATGGCCGCAGAAGTCTGCATGTGTCGCGCATGAGCAGCCACTGGCGCGGTGAAAAAAAACCCAGCTCCCCAGAACCGTTTCTTTCGCAGAGTTCATACAGGTAGACGTTAACTGCACGTTTCTGCTGGAGCAGCCTATCAAGCATATAGAAGGTTGAGTTCCATCGCGTCGGGCAATCGCAAATAAGACGTCTGACCGGCAGATGGTGTCGCCGCTGAATGTCAGCAAGGCGAGCCATGGCCGTGTAAGATCTTCTGAAATGGGCCGAGATTTTCCTTGCCTGCCGCAAGATGTCCTGGACCCCAGGGTATTTGACAAGGAATCGCTGCACGACCAAGTTTAAGACGTGTGCCATGCACGGCACGTGCGTGATTTTGCCCTGTTTCAATGCGCTAAGCAGATTGGCACCGTTGTCACACACCACTTTACCAACTGTCAAATTGAGCGGTGTTAGCCACTCATCTGCCTGTGAACGCAAAGCTGAAAGGAGTGCCGGGCCAGTGTGGCTCTTTGCTTCCAGGCACAACAGACGCAGCACGGCATGGCAACGTCTCACCTGGCATGTGGAATAGGTTCTGGGGAGCTTGGGCGGTGCAGTGGAAGAGACGCTAGCAGCGGAAAAGGAGGAGGCAGCTGAGGAGGAGAGGGAGGAGGATGGAGTAGGAGGAGGAGAAGAAGAGTCAGGCCTGCATGCAATCCGTGGCGGTAAAACCAAATCTACACGGGTGCCACGGGTTACATGCTTGACGGCCGTCAGAAGGTTCACCCAGTGGGCAGTAAAACTGATATACCTTCCCTGCCCGTGTTTGCTAGACCACGTGTCTGTGGTCAGATGTATCTTGGCACCGACACTGTGTGCCAGAGATACATTCACTTGCCGCTGAACATGGCCATATAGCTCTGGGATGCCCTTCTCTGAGAAATACTTCCTTCCTGGGACCTTCCATTGTGGTGTTCCAATGGCCACAAATTTGCGAAAGGCCTCCGAGTCCACCAGTTTATATGGCAGTAGTTGGCGGGCTATGAGTTCTGACAAGCCAGCCGCCAACCGTTGGGCAAGAGGGTTATCCGGCGTCATCATTTTTTTACGCTCAAACATTAGGCCCACGGAAGCCTGCCTTTTTGCAGAAAAATGTGAGCTTGGCGTGATGGAAGGTGGAGTGGAGGACAATTGTGAGGAGAGAGGAGAAGGAGAAGTAGAAGACGAGGCTGGACGGTGAGAGCCTGCAGTGTGGCTTTGTGTGTTCCGTTGCTCCCACTGGGCTCGGTGATGGCTGCTCATGTGCCTTCTTAAGGCGGTCGTCCCTAGGTGAGTATTGGGCTTACCGCGACTAACGCGTTGACTGCAAAGATTGCAGATGGCAACGCTATTGTCAGCAGCGGACACGTTAAAAAAAGCCCACACTGCGGAGCCATGTGCCGGTGTCCTGGGAGCGCCAGATGTGACCGTACATGGTCGATGACTCGCTCCTGATACATTTGCAGTCTGCTTTGTCCCTGCTGTGCAATGTAAGTCATTGCTGCTTCTCCTCCCTATCTGCTGGTCCATATCTCCCTCTGAACTCCCCTCCTCTTCCTCTCTTGTGGGCACCCACGTGACATCACTAGACACGTCATCATCAACGTCACCTTCCCCACCGCTATAAGTAGAGATCTCGGAGTAGGCAGCAACACCGGGGACCAACCTCCTCCTTGGGCTGATCTGGGTACTGGCGTCAGACTGCTGAGTAGCGCTTGTTGCTACCTCCTCTTCCTGATCCAATACCAAGAGTGGCTGCGCATCAGAAATGTCCTCTTGATATGGATCGGAAAA
This sequence comes from Lithobates pipiens, assembly GCF_037356315.1. NCBI lineage: Eukaryota > Metazoa > Chordata > Amphibia > Anura > Ranidae > Lithobates > Lithobates pipiens. The sequence continues at coordinate 593,381,404 of NW_027507758.1, read as the reverse complement.
TAATTCCAGTGACTCAAGCGGAAGGTATGTGGTGGTGGTGGTGGTGGTCGTGTTGTTGGTGGTAGTGTCTTTGGGGGTGCACATAGCAGAGAGTGAAGAAGAGGGTGTAGATCGAGAGGATGAGGAGGGTGCAGAAGAGTAAGGCTGAGCGAGCCACTCAACCAAGTCTGGTGCATCCTTTAAAGTAATTGAACGCACCTTCTGCAACTTCCCACTTTGGCTCAAGCCTGTTGCTCCTGCCCTACCCCTACCACCCCTGCGGAAGGGCCTGCCTCTTCCTCTGCCTGTCATTTTTTAAATGACCCTGTGACAAAACTCTTAGTCCCTATACCGATGAAGGACTGCTGCAGTATAGGGCAGCGGTCAGCAGTGGTGCACGTCAACCCTATCTATTGTGGACCGATAGCGGTCCTTACAGAACAGCAGACTGTACCGCACTCAAGCCTATGTACCGTAGCACCCTATACCAAGTTACCAGTCCTTATAAGAACTTTTGTGGACCAAGCAGGTTGTGTATTAGTGTTTAGCAGACTGTACGTCAGTCCCTATACCGCTGAAGGACTGCTGCAGTATAGGGCAGCGGTCAGCAGTGGTGCACGTCAACCCTATCTATTGTGGACCGATAGCGGTCCTTACAGAACAGCAGACTGTACCGCACTCAAGCCTATGTACCGTAGCACCCTATACCAAGTTACCAGTCCTTATAAGAACTTTTGTGGACCAAGCAGGTTGTGTATTAGTGTTTAGCAGACTGTACGTCAGTCCCTATACCGCTGAAGGACTGCTGCAGTATAGGGCAGCGGTCAGCAGTGGTGCACGTCAACCCTATCTATTGTGGACCGATAGCGGTCCTTACAGAACAGCAGACTGTACCGCACTCAAGCCTATGTACCGTAGCACCCTATACCAAGTTACCAGTCCTTATAAGAACTTTTGTGGAACAAGCAGGTTGTGTGTTAGTGATTAGCAGACTGTACGTCAGTCCCTATACCGCTGAAGGACTGCTGCAGTATAGGTGAGCGGTCAGCAGTGGTGCACGTCAACCCTATCTATTGTGGACCGATAGCGGTCCTTACAGAACAGCAGACTGTACCGCACTCAAGCCTATGTACCGTAGCACCCTATACCAAGTTACCAGTCCTTATAAGAACTTTTGTGGACCAAGCAGGTTGTGTATTAGTGTTTAGCAGACTGTACGTCAGTCCCTATACCGCTGAAGGACTGCTGCAGCATAGGGCAGCGGTCAGCAGTGGTGCACGTCAACCCTATCTATTGTGGACCGATAGCGGTCCTTACAGAACAGCAGACTGTACCGCACTCAAGCCTATGTACCGTAGCACCCTATACCAAGTTACCAGTCCTTATAAGAACTTTTGTGGAACAAGCAGGTTGTGTGTTAGTGATTAGCAGACTGTACGTCAGTCCCTATACCGCTGAAGGACTGCTGCAGTATAGGGCAGCGGTCAGCAGTGGTGCACGTCAACCCTATCTATTGTGGACCGATAGCGGTCCTTACAGAACAGCAGACTGTACCGCACTCAAGCCTATGTACCGTAGCACCCTATACCAAGTTACCAGTCCTTATAAGAACTTTTGTGGAACAAGTGAGTTGTGAATGTTTAGCAGACTGCAGCAGAAGGGCAGCAGTCAAGTATAATATCCTTTCTATATTTGGAAGAAAGAATATTATACATGTACAAGCCTATTACTGTACCACTGATACCAGTCCTGAAAAGAACCTTTGTGGAACTAATAATAACAGCAAGTCTTTAAAATTACCCTCACTGCCTGACAACACTGCTTCCTTCCTGTCCCTATACAAATTGGCAAAAAAAGAGAACGATTAGTGGTTACTGGAACAGCTCTTTTGTGGACCTTGATAGTAACAGCTAATGATGATGATGATGATGATGATGATGAAAGACTAATCTGGCTGTCCCTGTAGCATACACCGTCCTTTCCCTTTCTCTAAACTAACAAAAGACACTCAGGCTGCTGCAAGAATCAGCAGCACAGCAAACCTATCAACACCTAACACCTATACCAGTCCTGAAAAGAACTTTTGTGTACCAAATAGCTAGTGGTTTATCTCTCCCTACTCCACACAGGAACCTGTCCCTATCGTAACAGAAGAAAGAATGTAAAATGGCCACCGGATCGGGTGTATTTATAGGTTAGGGGGAATGTACAAGTGTCCATGTGCTGTCATGTCTCAATTGGCTGTCCTGTATCACATGATAAACGTGTCACCAAAGGTTAAAGTTCTTGTATACATTAAACACGTAAGTCCGCCGCGGCGAACGACGGAAAAAGGCGTTCGAACGTGCGGACCGCGAATGTCGGAAATTCGCCGCGAAACGACCGCCGGGCGAACCGTTCGGCCATCACTATTAAACACTATGTACAGAATTTTAAAAGCTACCAGCAGTGTTATAATACTTTATGGTACTGCAGAAAGCACATATCTTTCCAGTGTCATTCATTTTACTACCAAGAAAAGGAAAATTTTCATATTGTTTGGGACTTTTCAGATATATGATAAGTTAAACATTACTCTTAATGGTTCTCTGATGGTCCATTTGCACAGCGGGAACATTCCAGGACTGAAGGATTACCTGCTAAATGTGAACCCTGAGAAATATCCTGACAACCCCATGTTACTGAATGTTTGGAGACAACAATTCTTCTGTGTGCCTGAATCTCTTCTGAATGTCTCAGAATTTCCAGAATTTCCTTGTAGAGAGTCTCATAGTTTTCAATCTGTGGATCTAATTAAATATGATGTGGAAAGTTTCCGCTTCTCTTTCAATGTCTACTCTGCAGTTTACAGTCTGGCACATGCTCTGCATGATACATATTTATACAAGGAAGGGAATGTCTTTAAATCAGAAATCTCAAACTGGCAGATGTGGCAGGTAGGGCATATGTTTGGTGTAATATCACACTACAATCTCCTTGCCAGGTTTTATATTATTAAAACCTCTTATTGATCCTTTTTATTCCAGATGTACAAAATACCACCCCCCCCCCCCCTCCCCAACAACACCTCTTTCCATCTCCTTATCTCAAGTTATTCCCAAAACTTTGAAAATGTAGGATTTCAGGTATGAATATTGTAGAGCTGGCTCCTGATGAGCGGGCGCTATGTTTTTTTCAAAGTTAACTTTCCTGAAACCACAGTTGGGTTTTGGGGCTAATTTGCTACATTTCTGGTTTCAGTACCATTCTGGCTGGGTTGCACTGGCTTCTCCTTGGCCGCAGGTGTTGCTGTCACCGCTGGCAAGGTTAGAAGCGCAGTCTAGCTGGGTGTATTGAATGCCACTGATTCCCTCGGAACCAGCCCAGTGGGAGTGTTCTCCTGCTGTGCATTCTGGGGGGTGGTATTTAAGGTACTGACATCACGTGCTTTGGGCTTTTCGTCCTGGAGATTATTTTCTGTCTGTTTGGTTCTTGTTCTCCTGACCAGCCCCCATGGCCCTCCTGGCCTGCGGTGTGCAACCATGCATTTCCAAGCATCGGGGCTGGCTGGCCCGAGGTGGGGCAACTGCAGGGACAGGTCTGAATGGAATTCTGGGCCTACTGATCCAAAGATGGTCCGGTGCCGTCTCATCTGAAGGGAGAGGCCCAGCAACTGGAAAACTCCAGGGGAGGACTTTTCAGGAAAAGGCCGTGCGCAAGGCTGGCTTCTCTGAAGGAGCCTGGAGGCTAGGTTGAAGGATCAACACTCATATGGTATCGCCGGATCGGCTGAGAAATACTGGTACTGTATGATAGCTCTTTAAAAATTGTCTACGTCCCTCAGTAATGCACAAGTCTGTGGCAGAGACTTTGTCAAACACCTTACCGGCTGCTAGGCCTAGTGAGAGGAGGTCTATCCGGGGGTTTATACAATCCAGTTGTGAAACGGTCTTTATTCTCTGGATTTTCTATAAGGACTCCCTTGTATTTTTTGCAGTCTAAAGTACCTGAACTCGCTCCTAACCCTTTACTTTATAGAAAGACTCTGTTTCTGTTTCAAATAAATATCCCAAAAAGAAGATTCAGTGTCAGTTTCCACATTTCTTTAGGCCATCTACCATGGGAACCCCTAGATGGAGAAATAAACAAGAAGGTAATGGTAAGCCCAATAAAACCAGCAGCTCCTTCGGGGGTCAGTGCTACAATATAGATAATGGCTAGTGTCAAGGCAGCATGCAAGCACTGGAATATGCAGAAAATAAACATTACTCAGCAGTGTGTTGTATCTTGCTCCACCATTGTGGGCTGTAGACTCTGCCTGCAGTGTATCAGCTGTGGTAAAAGTATTAGCAATTTGGGTACCACATGCATTAGAACACATACAACTCTATACAACATACAATGACACTTCCATTCTCATCCTGCATTTCCTAGCTCACGGGATTCCATTCAGAAAATATGCCTGTCAAAAAGCATAGGATTTTTTTACTGAAAAAGCCGGATGCTGTCTCCCTTGCTATGGAGGGTCCCCCCCACTTGTGTAAGTGGGGGAACATTTGCAAACATTTTCAGAAGTATGGCGATGGCTATTATGCAATGTATGGGTCCATTGTATGATTGCCCTTGTTTGCAAGTAATTATGCCAGTTCTAGAGGATGAAGGGTTCTGAGGTTCTGCTTAAGCCTTGTTACTATTTCAAAGCTGAGCGATGAGGTTCATCTAATAGTAAAATGTCAAATGGAGCAAGCACATGGAATAGTGGCATTTCAGGAGTGTTTTTTTCTGGCATCATAGGACAAAATTATACTACCTAAATGCCCCAATCTTTGTTTTTTCTATCCAGAGGTTCTTTCACTTGAAGTGAAGGATGGGCATTTTTTTTTTTTTTTAGTCTGGGGCCTGACCCGCAAGTTCAAGTTTTCTCTCGCTTGGGTGGAGCCCCAAGCGGTTTGGTGTGCACACGCGCCCCCTTCTGTATGGATGTCCAGGCCATCCATACATGGGATATGTTGGGGTGTAGAATGGTCTAGGGGTGAGTGGACCCTCGGTTAAGGTATCTGCTTAGAGTATCCTTCAAACCCAGCAGGCCTGGAGACCACTCTGATCAGGAAAATATTCACACACACACACACCATACAGTTCTCAAAATTGTCTGACAATTTATTTCTGGACTTCAGCTCATAAGGGCAAAATTACCTCACAAAGAAAGCCCAACCCTCCTTACATTGATATATGATAAAATACAGACATTAATTAAATCAAGCAGTGGAAAATTACTGAGTACATGCATAAAATAATATACACCCTCAAATTCATATAGAATCTGACCACAGGAAGGCCAGTAGAAAAAAATAGATTGTTCTCAAGAACATTTGTTCTCAATAGTGATGGATGAACTTCCGACGGGACATTTCGCGAACGTGGACCGTGAACGCGGCCAAAAGTTCGCAAACTGCAAGATTTGCGGCGGACCCCATTGACTTTAATGGCAGGCGAACCTTAAACCTTAAAAACCTGCAGGTCATATTTTCAGCCACAAAATACTTACTAGATGTGCACACATAGTCCCACAACATGGACACTGACATAACAAAAGTATTAAGTGAATCTGGGATCGACAACGACAAGCATTCTTTTTTTATCTGTGAAATTTTGACAATTCAGGAGCGCATGAAGGCCATGGAGGAGAGGCAAGGTCAGGGCAGGCTATGAAGGGGGTGCAGGAGATGATCAGTACCACAATCAGTCCTGTGCCAGTGTCCCAGTGTGCCAACCTGTGCTTGAGCCCCTCCCTCTGCCCGGCCCTTACCCCCCCTATGCAGGGCTCCACTGCGGTGGTCTGGAGGTGCTAGTCCAGTGCTGATCCTCAGCCATGGTGCTGGCACTGCCTGCTGATTGGCTTCTCCACTGCTATCTCCCTCACTGTCTGAAAACAGCACCACAATAGAGACTGAGCACTGACACCAGCACAGTGATAGAGAGCACTGACACCAGCACTGAGATAGAGAGCACTGACAAGAGAAATGAGATAGAGAGCACTGACACCAGCACCATGATAGAGAGCACTGACACCAGCACCGTGATAGAGAGCACTGAGACCACATCAGCACCAAGATAGAGAGCACTGACACCAGCACCGAGATAGACAGCACTGACACCAGCAACCAGATAGAGAGAGAGCACTGACACCAGCACCGTGATAGAGAGAGAGCACTAACACCAGCACCGTGATAGAGAGAGAGCACTGACACCAGCACCGTGATAGAGAGCACTGGCACCAGCACCATGATAGAGAGCACTGACACCAGCACCGTGATAGAGAGCACTGAGACCACACCAGCACCAAGATAGAGAGCACTGACACCAGCACCGAGATAGAGAGCACTGACACCAGCACCGTGATTGAGAGCACTGACACCAGCACCAAGATAGAGAGCACTGACACCAGCACTGTGATAGAGAGCACTGACACTAGCACCGAGATAGAGAGGAGAGAGAGCACTGACACCACACCAGCACCGAAATACTGTATACCTATACCAGTCATTAAAAGGACTTTTGTGGACCTAATAGCAATAGCTAGTGATTCAACTGACTGTCCCTGCTCCACACAGTGTCCTTTCCCTACACTGACAAAAGACAGCTGCAGAATCAGTCAGCAGTGTACTCAGCAGCACAGCAGTCAGCAGCAGTGCACCAGAATATACTTTGTATATTTGAAAGAAAGTATATTCTAAGTGTATTATATATAACACTATATACTGTACACCTATACCAGTCCTCCTTAAAAGGACTTTTGTGGACCTAATACTAATAGCTAGTGATTAAACTGACTCTCCCTGCTCCACACAGCGTCCTGTCCCTACACTGACAAAAGACAGAATGTAAAATGGCCGCCAGATCAGGTCTATTTAGAAGGTAGGGAGTATGTCCAATTGTCCATGTGCTGAAATGTCTCAATTGGCTGTCCTGTACCCCATGATGGATGTGTCATCATGGGTCAAAGTTCTTTCACAATGTAAACGTATATGTCTGCCACACAAACAGCGCCAGATGTCCGCCAGTTTGGCGAATCGCGAAGGAGCAAAATTCGAACCGACCGCCGGGCGAACCGCAAGGCCATCTCTAGTTCTCAATAAGAGTGACTTAACTTATCTCTTAATTTAATTTAACTCCTAACAGACTCTATGTGAATATTTATCTTAAAATGGATACTCATATTATAGGTTACAATATCTAAGATGACAGGCAATAAGATAAAAAACATTAAGCTAAAATATCCCTTCAGGACAGACACCCTCCCTGACGGCCTGTCCACAAATCCAGAAAGGTTGACAATGGTTTTTTTGGGCCTTTTTAAGGGTGCCTATTTGGAGGTGACTGAACAAGCTGCTGCTCAGGGAGCAGTCTTTGCAGCATCCGGAGCACAATGCTTCTCTGATAATGTGCTTTCTGGCGAGGTTGGATGGTTCCTATTCTCTTGCGTTTGGCATTGGTGCCAGCATTAGGTACCTGTGCCTGCTGCTGGACATGGTCCAGGTGAAGCTGGCTCTTCCTAAAAAAAGATGCCTGTTTTAGAGGAATCGGGTGTCAGCTTTTATTCGGAATGCTAAGGTATCTCTCAATTAATCTTGGCATCATTGGCATGAGAAGATTGTGGAAGAGTGTTGCCTCGTATAAGACAGTGTGTTTTCCAGAACTATTCAACAGAATGTTCGATTGGCATGGGGCAGGAGGAGGCTCCAATGTCCTTACATTCCAGTGATTATAGTCTAGACTGGTGGATGTCTCCCCTAAAGTTGGAGACAGGGAGATCTTTTCTCACTTTTTCAGGACATTAAGAGACTGGATAGTTACCAGATCCAAGGATCCTTAGGCATTAGCAGTGGGTCCTTGCAACATTGTGGGATCAGTTCTCCCTGAAATAGGTATTTTTTCTACTGTACAGTTCTTCCATATCTGCATTCACAGGATCTGGGTATGGTTGAGCCGAACACCCCCCGGATCAGTTCCCACCAGAACTTTTGAACGTGCCAAAAATTTGCGCAAACTTTTGAACCCCATTGAAGTCTATGGGACTCGAATGTTTGAAATAAAAAGTGCTAATTTTAATGTCTAATATGCAAGATATTGTCCTAAAAGGGGTTTGGGGACCTGGCTCCTGCCCCAGGGGACATGGGTCAATGCCAAAATTGTTTTTAAAAAAGGCATTTTTTTCGTGAGCACTGATTTTAAAGTGAAAAAAAGTGAAATATTCCTTTAAATATCGTGCCTGGGGGGTGTCTATAGTATGCCTGTGAAGTGGCACATGCTTCCCGTGTTTAGAACAGTCCCTGGACAAAATGATATTTAACGGAACAAAAGTCATTTAAAACTGCTTATGGTTTTAATGTAATATCTGGTTCCGGCAATATGGATGAAAATCATTGAGAAAAATGGCATGGGTAGCCCCCCCTGCCCATTACCAGCCCCTTTGGGTCTTGTACGGTTTTAAGTTGAACCCCGTACCCACATAAAAAAAAAGGAAAGGCGTGGGGCCCCCAGGCCCTATATACTCAGAACAGCAGTATACAGGCGGTGCAAACAAGACAGGGACTGTGTAGGTTTGTTGTGTTAAGTTGAATCTGTTTGTAATTTTCAACTGGAACATTTTGAAAGTTTAGCTGCAGTCAAAAAATCTATTTTTAAGCTTTTTGGAAAACATGGGAAGGGTTATCACCCATGTATAATTTTTTTTGCCGTCCGTCTCTTTTCATCTCACTTCCTGTTGTCTCCTTCTGTTTGCAAGTAGGAGACGTTTGTAAGTTGGATGTTTGAAAGTAGGGGCCTGCTCTATATGCTCTGCAGAAATGGCGGAACAAGGTATTGGTGTAGCCACAACACTGTAAGCCCTCAAAGTGACTCTTGGTGGGCGCTGGAGTGCTCTGCTGTGAACGATTATATCAAGAATTGTAATTACATGCCCCTGTTAAACAGGGGCTGAAAAATTGGGCCTTAGGCACTGCTTGCTGGTGCCACAACCCTGCAACCTCTCCCAGATACTCTAGTTGGAGTGCAGAAATGAGCCCTGATGCAAAGCATTGCATCAAAAATTGTAATTACATGCCCCTGTTAAACAGGGGCTAAAAAATTGGGCCTTAGGCACTGGTGCTGGTGCCACGACACTGCAACCTCTCCCATATACTCTATTTGGAGTGCAGGAATGAGCCCTGTTGCAAAGCATTGCATCAAAAATTGTAATTACACGCCCCTGTTAAACAGGGGCTGAAAAATTGGGCTGGTGGCATCACCCAGAACCAAAAACGTTCTTCCAAGATATCAGCGGGATCATTGAGGAGGAAGAGGATCATCAGTCAACATAACAGGACAGTCACTCAGCATCAGCATAGACAGTCTCGAAGGGATGTGATATTTCCAAAAAAACTATTCGGTTACATCAGCTTCAGGTGCTTGGTAGCTGGTGGTGATCCAAGACTGATTCATCTTTATGAAGGTCAGTCGATCAACTGAGTCGGTGGACAGATGCACCCTGTAATCGGCTACAAAGCCAACAGCAGCACTGAAGGTGCGTTCCGAACGCGCTGGATGCAGGACAGGCCAGTAGCTCAATTGCATACTGTGCAAGCTCTGGCCAGTGATCCATCCTCAAGACCCAGTAAGCCAGAGGATTTTCGGTGGGGAAGGTGTCCAAGTCTGACCTTGCCACTAGGTATTCCTGCACCATGTAAATCAGACGCTGGCGATGGTTGCTGGAACCGATCATACCTCGGGGCTGCGGACTAAAAAATTGTCTGAATGCATCAGTCAGACGGCCACCTTCTCCACCGCTCCTTCTGACCGAAGCCTCAGCAGCACATTGTCTAGGACCAGGAGTTTGTAACCTCCCAGTCTCTGGGAACGCGTTGCACAGACCTTTCTGCAAGACCTCCCGGAGATGTCTCATCCTCTGCTCCCTCTGCGATGGCAAGATAAGGTCGGCAACCTTACCCTTGTACCGTGGATCAAGGAGAGTGGCCAGCCATTAATGGTCCATCTCCTTGATCCGAATAATATGAGGATCCTTCCGCAGGCTTTGCAGGATCAGGGAGGCCATGCAGCGTAGGTTAGCTGAGGCACTCGGTCCGGACTCCTCTGGGTCACTAAGGACAACATTATCCGCAGCCACCTCCTCCCAGCCATGTAGAAGTCCACGGGTTTCTTGGGACTGTAAATCATCCCTACAAGACTTCTGCTGCTGATGCTGAGTGCCAGGCTCCACCTCCATGCTGACACAATCCACCTCCTCCTCCTCGTCCTCTTCCTGTGTGATGGGTGGGACAGCAGGAACACTGTCTGGATAAAGGGGGCCTTGAGAGGCACAGAAGTCCTCCTCTTTCTGCCTGTTCTGCCTCAAGGGCCCTGTCCATTATTCCATGCAGCGTATGCTCCAAGAGGTGGACAAGATGTACAGTGTCACTAAAACATGCACTGTCACTGCTGAGTATCATCATCAGACCCTTCAAAACACTGGGCATCCTCCTGGAGCATGTACCCAACACTGTGCTCAAACAGTTTGGGGGACTCCTCGGGAGGACATGGTGGGTCTAGGGAAGGAGTGACTGATGATGACATTGAGACAAGGGAAGAGGATGCATTGGCAGCTACTTTGCTAGTACCCTGAGCCTGGGTGAGAGAGGATGAGGAGGATGAAGAGGGCTTGGTCATCCACTCTACCAAGTCTTTGGCATGATGCGGCTCAACACGTCCAGCTGCTGAAAATAAGGACAAGCGTGTACCATGGCCATGTGCTGATGACGATGCACCACGTCCACAACCAGCACTGTTGTCTCTAGACACAGAGCCTGCTTGCCCTCTTTTTTTGCCTCGTGACTGTCTGCCTCTCCTTGTTGGCCTTCTAGACATGGTAATGGCCTGCAGGGAGATGGGAAAACCAGCAATTGGGTAGTGTATATTGTCCTGGAGGCACACAACACCCACTAACTCCTGCAAATGGCTGTATTAGAGAACACCAGCAATAAAGGGTATATACAGGTGTATACTGTTCTGTGCTGGAGGCACACAACACCCACTAACTCCCGCAGATGCCCTTATTATAGAACACCAGCAATAAAGGGTAGATACAGGTGTATACTGTGCTGTGCTGGAGGCACACAACACCCACTAACTGCTGCAAATAGCTGTATTGGAGAACACCTGCAATAAAGGGTAAATACAGGTGTATACTGTGCTGTGCTGGAGGCACACAACACGCACTAACTCCCGCAGATGCCTTTATTATAGAACACCAGCAGTAAAGGGTAGATACAGATGTATACTGTGCTGTGCTGGAGGCACACAACACCCACTAACTCCTGCAGATGCCTTTATTATAGAACACCAGCAATAAAGGATAGATACAGGTGTAGACTGTGCTGTGCTGGAGGCACACAACACGCACTAACTCCTGCAGATGGCTCTATTAGAGAACAGCAATAAAGGGTAGATACAGGTGTATATTGTGCTGTGCTGGAGGCACACAACACCCACTAACTCCTGCAGATGCCTGTATTAGAGAACTCCAGCAATAAAGGGTAGATACAGGTGTATACTGTGCTGGAGGCACACAACACCCACTAACTCCTGCAGATGGCTGTATTAGAGAACACCAGCAATAAAGGGTAGATACAGGTGTATACTGTGCTGGAGGCACACAACACCCACTAACTCCTGCAGATGGCTCTATTAGAGAACAGCAATAAAGGGTAGATACAGGTGTATACTGCACTGGAGGCACACAACACCCACTAACTCCTGCAGACGCTGGAACACTACACAAGGCCGCCATGCTGGCAGCCTTACATATTGTGTGGAACGTGTACTAAACACCCTGAGCTATAATTGGCCACAGGCATCCTGCCTGTGGCCAATTATGGCTCTCCTCACTGCTGGCGCTGTGATTGGCCAAGCATACACGGTCACAGTGAATGCTTGGCCAATCATGAGCCAGCAATGCACTGCGATGGCGCCGTGCATTGTGGGCCGTGAGCGCCACATGAATTTGGCACGAACGGCCCACAGAGTTCTGGCTTCGCCGAATGGGCGAACAGCCGGTGTTCGAGTTGAACATGCGTTTCGACTCGAACACCAAGCTCATCCCTAGATCTGGGTGAAAAAAATATGGTTTTTCATTACACCTGCTTGCCCCCAGGAGAAAATAGTATTGTGGTCTTCCTCTCTTCCTTACATTTGCTGGCTTGGACAGCAGGGCTATTGAAGAGATTGAGTTGAGAGATGGAGAAGTGCCTGATTCAGTCATCCTTATGCTTTTTAGAGCTAGAATAGCTGCTTCGGGGAAAATTTACCACGTTAGGGAACTCGTGTGTTGTATGATATAAGGCTATGATGCTCATTCACACAAATTGTGTGGATGAGAGCATGACAGGATTGGGACTATGGTTTGCAGTGCACCCAAAAGGGACGGTTCTGTTGGCCGGAGAACCTGTCAAGTGGTTGGAGGTAGAAACTGTCACCACAAAGGAACCAACCACCTTTACCAGGGTCCACAGTGAGTAACTGAATAAAGTACTGGAACCACATTCTCACCAAATGGGCACGGTGGAGAATTGGGAAACTTCAGGCAGTGATCAAGTCAAGGACCCAACTAGGGTTGCCACCTGTCCAGGATTCGGGTTTGGAATCATGTATCCGGGTTTCAGACAGTCTGAAACCCAGACACATTATTTAGACTGGACTATGGCTTCCCAGCATGATAGCTGGCTGCAGTTGTCTAAGCTGAGAGTGTCTGTTGCATTCTTTCACAATGCCCAAAGCCAGCACCAACAACTCCCCCCCAACACACACACAGAAGGAAGAGGCGAGAGGGCTCGATCCACACTTCTTTCCCCCACCCCTACCCCTCTGTGTCTGCCTACAATCTAATCCCTGGCACTGTGCCTCAGAAAAGGAAAGTTGGGGCCAAAATTTGAAGTCCAGCAGCATCAGAGACATCTGGATGAGAGGCGCTGACTGCCAAGGGGTAATTGAGTTCACCATCCATTCCCGTCTGTGACTGAAGTCTCCCCCCTCTCTCTCCTGCCTCTGAGTAAGTACAGTAAGGTAAATCAGGGTTCTCACAAGACCAGATTCTCTCGGTTACTTCAGCCCTTCCAGGCTCTTGCTAAGAAAACCAACCCGTACGTGGTGTTCTTCTGAAGAGTCCTCCCCTGGAATGCTGGAAGTACACTGGGTCTCTCCCGAACTGGAAACGGCACCCAACCACCTCAGAATCCTTCCTTAGTTTCCTTGCCTCAGGCTAGCGAGCTCCGAGACATTAAAATTGGTGCATCTGCACCGCAGGCCATAGCCTTCGTGAACCACGTGTCCTCCGCATCTTAAATACCCTCTCTCAGAAAGCACAGCGAGAGGACCACTCCCACTGGGCGGGCTCCGAGAGAGAGTAACTTAAGCACCTGACCAGACTATAGTTCCATGCCTACCAGAAGAGACAGTGCCCCCTGTTGCCAGGCTGAACATCTCACAGTCCAGTCAGACCCAATTTAGATAATTGTGCCCTAACCAAACTGCAGTTTAGGCAACTTAAGAAAAACGCATAGCGCGTGCTCTTCAGGAGCCGCCGCTATACACTCCCCCTGCTTATTTAGACGATGTCCCCATCATTTGGGAAAGACAGGAAAAAAGAAACCCAGAGTTAACAACTAGTTCTACCAACAAACAAACAAAACCTTAGAGTACCTGAATGTTTGGGAAGGAATGGGGAAAAAGGGAAGGAAACAATATAAACATAGTTTAAGCATAAAATTACTATACATTAAGGTTACCACCCAAGCCTGTTTATCTAACCCATCCATTCTCTGGCAGTTTGATAGATGCTCCTTGGTGAATCCTGAAAAAGAAGAAAACATACAGACAATACATTATACACCGACCATTAGAAGGCAGAATTTCATCCAATCTCAATGGATTCCTCTCCTCTAAACTCTAAAACTTTTAAAACTTCTTTTTTTTTTCTTGTAGAGCAGTGCTAATTGTGCCGACTCATGGCACCTAGTGGTATGCGTTGCTGAAGTGCAGTCTCTTACTTAAAACAGGTTAAGTGTTCTTGACACGGTGGATGTTCCATTCTCTGTGTAACTGGTTCTGTCTAACTACCCCATAGTTCAGCAGCTTCAAGAAAAATTGCAGAGGCAAAGACCAAGAAAAACCCTCCTTGCAAATTTCAAAGTCTTGACTCAGGAGCAGTTCACCAGTAGAAACGGGGATCAGGCAAAGTCAAATCTTTCCCCTGTGCATCCACAGTAGTAACAAAGTACACAGCACTGTCTTTATCCGGTCTGCAGATCACAACTTTGTCCTAATAAATGTGCCGACCATAGCTCCAATGCCGTAGACATCCAACAAACCGTTCCTACAGCTGCGGTGAAAAAGCCTTTTTCCGAAGAGGCTTCGGTACTTTTAAATAGCTCCAAACATCGTCCTCGTACCATGCCTCGCGGTTATTTTTAATAACGGTCATAATGTCCCTTGGAACATAGGGGAATTCCAACCCCATACTCTGTTGCCACCCGCTTATTCCAAAAGTCTCGGAGACCAGAATTTGCCTCGTCATAATTGGGCAATTTTTTTTGTTTTTTAGAATGGCTTAACAACTACAAGCTGTTAAAAGAAAGTTCAAAAAGTACTCACAGCAGTTTGTGTTCTAAGTGCCAGTCATCTCCTTCTTCAGAGCCAGAACTGTTCCCTGAGCTCTGTGACGACTCCCCTGTGGGCCGGCAGTTCCCGGTAGCAATACCCGCAGCTTTCCTGTGCTTGTCCACGGGTATCTTTTTCCAAATGTTCGGCCTGGAGCGGCGTAGGGGCAATCTGCTCTTACGGCCACAAGAAGCGCTAAGTTGTTTCCCTTCTTTATAGCCGAACTCCTCAGTGGCAACACTCAGGGCGGAGGTCGTGTCCACTACCTCCAGGGTAGTCTCCGGGACTTCAGAGGGAGCAACATCCTTTCTTGCAATGCGAGCTCCGACGGATGATGCTGGGGCATACACGATCGGCTCCTCAGTCGCTATACCGTGACCTAATCCATGTGGTAGTCCCGAGGCAATTCAGTGAGCTGCTCTACTTTAAAGGTGTACTCTCCACACCTCTTGCATCTGGCAAACGGTCGAGGGCAGTTCATAACACAACCCTCTTTCCTTGCTTTACCACATGTACAGTTCTTTTGCTGGGTAACGGCAAATCCCGGACTACGTGCCCCCACATGTAGCCCCCGAAGGAGCTGCTGGTTACTTTTGGGCTTACCGTTACCTTCTGTTCTCCTTTTAGCACGTCTAGGGGATGTCCTGTGGTAGATGGCTCAGTAACTTGAGACTGACAATAGACCCACTTGAATGGATTTTATTTGCAAAACTCAGACAATTGAACAGTCTTTCAACTTGGGATAAAAGGGTTGGATCGTTGAAGAACTTGCTTACTTTGACTGCATCCAGAGAATAGCCATTCGCAAATGGATGATCACTCAGGTTGGACAGTCCTTCTCTCACAAGGCCTAGCAGCCAACTTGGTGCTTACTCAGGAACAAGTCTCTGCCACAGACGTTGTTGTAGAACCTGTAGGAAAACTAAGCTTGAGAACACTTGTGGGATACCTGGATCTCTCAGCCTACTTGGCGATATCCACAAAACCGGATTCTCTCAGTTACTTCAGCCCTTCCAGGCTCTTGCTAAGAAAACCAACCCATACGTGGTGTTCTTCTGAAGAGTCCTCCCCTGGAATGCTGGATGTACACTGGGTCTCTCCCGAACTGGAGACGGCACCCAACCACCTCAGAATGCTTCCTTAGTTTCCTTGCCTCAGGCTAGCCAGCCTGAGACATTAAAGTCGGGTGGATCCGCACCCCAGGCCATAGCCTTCCTGGGGGCTGGTCAGGAGGACCAAGACCATGAAGTCAGCACATCATTCTGGACCGGAACCCCGAACCCCATGTCCTCCGCATCTTAAATTCCCTCTCCCAGAAAGCACAGCGAAAGCGCCACTCCCACTGGGCAGGCTCCCAGAGAGAGTAACTTAAGCACCTGACCAGACTATAGGCCCATGACTGCCAGAAGAGACAGTGCCCCTTGTGGCCAGGCTAAACGTCTCACAGTCCAGTCAGACCGATGCCGAGGCCCAATTTAGATAATTGTACCCAAACCAAACTGAAGTTTAGGGAACTTTAACTTTAGAAAAACGCATAGCGCATGCTCTTCAGGAGCCGCCGCTACATACATACATACATACATACATATATATATATATATATATATATATATATATATATATATATATATATATATATATTGTGAAGGACTAGCGTCAAATGTAGAGCTTTAAGGACACTGCCACTCGCTAGTTCTTCTTTTAATAAAAATGGGCAAACAAAGCCCTTAAAAAGAAAGTTCAACAAACAGGTTTTCCTTGTAGGGGTTTTCAGCATTCCTTTTTCCATAAATAAAATGACCTAGTAGGATCTCACTTGCCGCACTGCTGCTCTGGCCTTACACTCCTAGCCCTTGTCTGTCTTGTACAGACTGTTTCACCAACCACCTTGGTGCATATAAGCTAGCAACCTCTTGCTGCACTGGCTCCCCCGTGGAGCCCTCCTGACTCCTGGTACTCAGACTTCCTATCTGCCGGGGTGAAGCCCAGAACCATGGTCAGGTTACTACTAAAAACCCAGCACACACCTGACCAATCATCATGCTGGCTGTTCTCAAAATCAAGACCCAGGACTAGGGATTCCATCCCACCCGGATCTCTCAGAAATTCCTGAGCTCCAGGTCCCAAAGTTAACTTTGCAAAACACTGAGGAAACTGAAAGGCCAGTTTCATCTTCATGTTACCAGCTCCCTAGAGCCCCTCAAGTCGTCCGGTTGAGAATTCTGATTCACAACCTCCTTCTAGACCCTGGCAGGGCAACGCTCTGCCACAATATATATATATATATATATATATATATATATATATATATATATATATATATATAAACACACACACACACATATTATATATAATGTGAATTCTGTCCCAGATCCCCAGTGAAGTGCTGAGATCGCAGCTTCAAACTGTGCGTTCCTGTGTCAGTCAAATAAGGATTCTCAGTGTGCGGAGATCATCGGTGGGAGAACATTTTCAAACTAGTTCTCCCCGATTATCTCTGGTTCATTAACTGTTTATGGACTGTGATCAATGGCGATCCTCGGGATCACTGCCGTTCACTGCTTCATAAACGGACACCTATGTGTGGGGGAAAACTATCACTGCACATAACCCTGAACACTTCATCCCCACTGTGAAACATGGTGGTGGCATCATCATGTTGTGGGGATGCTTTTCTTCAGCAGGGACAGGGAAGCTGGTCAGAGTTAATGGGAGGATAGATGGAGCCGAATACATGGCAATCTTATAAGTAAACCGGTTGGAGTCTGCAAAAGACTTGAGACTGGGGTAGAGGTTCACCTTCCAGCAGGACAATGACCCTAAACATACATCCAGAACTACAATGGAATGGTTTAGAGCAAAGTATATTCATGTGTTCATGACCCAGTCAAAGTCCAGACCTAAATCCAATTGAGAATCTGTGGCAAGACTTGAAAATTGCCGTTCACAGATCCTTTTCATCCAATCTGACAGAGCTTGAGCTATTTTGCGAAGAAGAATGGGCAAAAATGTCACTCTCTAGATGTGCAAAGCTGGTAGAGACATTCCCAAAAAAACTTGAAGCTGTAATTGCACCCAAAGGAAGTTCTACAGGGGGGCTGAATACAAATGTGCACCACACTTTTGACATATTTATTTGTAAAAACTTTTGAAAACCATTTATCATTTTCCTTCTATGTCACAATTATGTGCTAGTTGGTGTTGGTCATTATATTAAGGGGTATGAACACTTTTTCAAGGCGCTGTAAGTATGCCCAATCTTCACACTGGCATAATCTTTAACAACTTCACCCCCTGGAAGAATTTACTCCCTTCCTGACCAGAGCACTTTTTACGATTCGGCACTGCGTCGCTTTAACTGACAATTGCATGGTCGTGTGATGTTGTACCCATACAAAATTGACGTCCTTTTTTCCCCACAAATAGAGCTTTTGGTGGTATTTGGTCACCTCTGAGGTTTTTATTTTTTGCGCTTTAAACAAAAAAAAAGTGTAAATTTTGAAAAAAAATGCATTATTTTTTACTTTTTGCTATAATAAATATCCCCCAAAAATATATAAAAAACTTTTTTTCCTCAGTTTAGGCCGATACGTATTCAACATATTTTTGGTAAAAAAAAAAAATAGCAATAAGCGTTTATTGATTGGTTTGCGCAAAAGTTATAGTGTCTACAAAATAGGGGATAGATTTATGGCACTTTTATATATATATTTTTTTTACTAGTAATGGCGGTGATCAGCGGGTTTTTTATCATGACTGCGACATTATGGCGGACACATCGGACAATTTTGACACATTTTTGGGACCATTGGCATTAATACAGTGATCAATGCTATAAAATTACATTGATTACTGTAAAAATGTCAATGGCAGTGAAGGGGTTAATCGCTAGGGGGCGGGGAGGGGTTAAGCGTGTCCTGGGGCATGTTTCTAACTGTCTGGGGGATGGGCTAGCAGTGACACAACACTGATCGCTGCTCCCGATGGCAGGGAGCAGGCGATTGGTGTCCTGTCACTAGGCCAAACGGGGAGAGGCTGTGTTTACATCGGCATCTCCCCATTCTTCAGCTCCGTGACATGATCACGGGTATCCCCGCAGACAGAGTCCGTGGGTCCTGCAGGCACAGTGACGGAGCTCGCAGCAGGTGCACGCGTGCGCATGGCATGAAATTCAAAGTAAGGTACGGGTACATTACTTTGCCCAGGCGTGCCATTCGTATAAATACCGGAGCCGGTCGGCATGTGGTTAAAAATGATGATGGGGTATCTTTAAAAACTGTTCATTTACATATACAGCATTTATTGTAAAATAATTTTCCCTTTAGATTAACAGGTATCTAAGGAAAGTGCATATTATAACCAAAGGAGGAGAGGAGATAAAGTTCAATGAAGGAAAATTTTCACCCAGGTTTGACCTAATAAACATTGTCTTTGCACCTAATAAATCATTCTCATTGGTTAAAGTTGGATATTTCCACAATGATGCAGAAGAATTTAAATTTAAAATGAATAAGAAAATGATCCAGTGGCATCCCAGGTTCTCCAAGGTATCTAGACCAGTGCTTTTCAACCTTTTTCAGTCAAAGCACCCTTTAGGATTGTGCACAATCCCGAGGCATGCCAATCTGATGGCTCGTTCACACCAGAAGGTTTGTTCGAGCACTCACTTTTTTGCATGTTCATGCACGTCACATTTTTTAATGAGTGCAAACGTACACGTATTTGCTATGCGTGAGGATATTAAAAAATATTGGCGCCCATGTGCAACTGCAAAAGGCAGCACATTTTTGTGTGGTACAGGAAAACGTGCGATTTCGCATGTTACCCCACTGTACCTGGTGTGAATAGGCCTTCAAATGTGATCCGTGTGGCCGCAGTTCAGTGATCTTAGACTGTAACTCTTATTCTTCCAAGTTCCGCCTTCTAGGACAAATCCCCCCAGCACACTACCCCCCCCCCCTCCAAATTCCTTCTCCTAGCACAAACCCCACTCTAACCTTCTCCCAGCACACCCCCCCAATCCCCCCCCCTCCTGGCACAACCCCCCAAATCCCCCCTCCTAGCACAAACCCCCCAAATACCCCCCTCTTATCGCAACCTCTCCCCCAAATACCTGCTCTTAGCACAAACCCCCACCCCAAATCCCCCCTCTTAGCACAACCCCCCAAAGCCTTCTCATAGCACAAATGTGGCTTGTGCCCTCTTCCTCCCTCTCCTCCTCTTCCTCCCTCCACCCTCACCTGCAATTTCTGCTGTCTGTACAGGAGCAGTGCGGGGAGGAGATAGGGACAGTAGTGAAATCCTGCACATTAGGATAAGAGTGCTACTTTGTGTTAACTCCCATGTTTTGCGACTTTGCAAGGAGAGAGAGTACAGCCCACCCGGCTCTTTCCTCCTCCTCCCTGCAGATACAGTATGTCAGCCTTTCTCAAACTTTTCAACACAGAGGAACCCTTGAAATAGTTCTCCGATCTCAGGGAACCCCTGTTAAAAATTAGAAATCTACAACTCGTGATACATTAGTGTGATGGTCAGTGGGAAGAATAGTCCTTACACTTGTGGTCCTTGGGAAGAATTACCTCCTTACAGATAGTTATTTTATGCAATGTTGCCTCAATAAGTCAGTATCATGGATAGGGTTAGGTACCATCATCCTATAATTGTATAGTGAACAGATACAGATAGTTAAAAAGATCAATGGTGTCAGTGGGAACTTATCTGAGAGGCAGAAATTTCCCAATGCTGAAGGAACCCCTAGCAACCACTGGAGGAACCCTAGGGTTCCACGGAACCCTGGTTGAGAATCAATGCAGTATGTGAATAGCTATGTGAACTATTGCCGCCTGACATGTCCTTAACAACCAATGATGTCATCAGTTGGTAGGATGTGGGTGGATGACCAGCACAGCTTTCTACTTTGTCAGCAATGGTTCACATAGCTGTTCATTTAGTATACATAGCCACAGGGAGGGGGAGGAGGAGAGAGCTGTGAAGGCTTTGCTCTCACTCTCCTTGCAGAGTCACAGTGCACGGGAGTTAACACAAAGTGGTCAAGGCACCCATGAGGACTCTTTGCGGCACCCTGGTTGAAAAATTCTGATCTAGAACATGAATCACACTGAAAACGTTTATAATGATAGGATACAAAAAGCAACAACATAAAATGAACCAGATAGTAAACATGATAAATATGCCACATACAGTAGGGTAGGAGGCTAAGAGGCTCACCGTGGCATATATACAGGATATATATTTTCATTAACTAAGTTGATCATTTATTTCCTTTTCTCATTATGAAGAATGCACCAGGAGGAACAGAAAATGAAATCTCTTTTGTTGCAATAGAAGTGCTAGATAGATTAAAGGTGGATAACAGAAAAAAAGAAACAAAAAAAAGCACTTTAAGAATAGCAGGATACCATCAGAAGTGATAACTCACTGGGACTCTGCTCACTCTATGTCAGAAACCATGAATCAGACTAAGATAGAAGTACAGTCAAATCATACTTGTTTAATAATAATAAAAAAAGTAAACAGAGTAATCGTAGTCAAAACATAGCTAGAGTCCAGGAACCAAAATGGATATTCAGACAATCCAAAATGTCAGGGAGCCAGAGAACAGCATAGTAGAAAAGCAAACAGGATCTGGAGCCAGAAGGAATGTAAGCCAGGCAAGTTTTTAACAGGAACACAGGAGAGCGTTTCTAGAGATGTGACCAAGGTGAAGCAGAAATCATCTGGACTGGACGGCTTAAGTAGGAAGGACTGATGAGCAGGATATCATCAACAGGGGAGTCACTGTGGAGAGATAGGAGCTTAGCAATTAGCTGACAGTTGAGCAGCCAGCTCAGAGAAGGAAGGGCTGAGCCCAGCCCTGATAATAACCCCTCAATGACCCTTGCCCCTCCGAGGACCACCAGGCTTGAGGGGAAAAATGTCTATGGAAATCAGGGAGGGGAACAGGGGCATGCACGTCTGAGGATGAGATCCAAGAGCATTCCTCCGGACCTTACTTTTTCCAATGCACCAGGTACTGTATGTGCCCACGGAACCTACGGGAGACAACAATGGTATGTACTTCATACTCTTCATGGTTCTCAACCTGTACAGGGTGCGGACAAGGCAACGAGGTGGTAAAGCGGTTGCAGACCAAAGGTTTTAATAAGGAGACATGAAATACATTTGAGATATGCATATTAGAAGGAAGGTCTAATGTGTAAGCCATTGAGTTAATCCTGTGAAGAATACCGAAAAAAGGCCCAATAAACCAAGGTTCGAACTTCAGAGAGGGAACACGAAGTCGGAGGTTGCGAGATGACTGCTAGACCCTGTCCCAAACCTGGTAGGAAGGCACAGGCAGGCGTCTGCGGTCAGCATGGAGTCTGTACCTATCATTAGCATGTTACAAAGCCTCCTGGACTTGTGCCCAAGTGAAACAAAGATCACGGAGATGCTCCTATAACGCAGGAATACTCTGCTGATCAAATGAGTCAGGCAACATGGAAGGTTGGAAACCATAGTTCACGATAAACAGGGATAATCGGGAAGCAGAATTCAAGGCACTATTGTGAGTGAACTCTGCCCACGGTAAGAGGTCTGACCAGTTGTTATGATGGTCAGAAATATAGCAACGTAGGAATTGCTCCAAGGACTGATTGGCTCGTTCTGTGACCCCATTAGACTGCAGGAGATACGCAGAGGAGAAAGCAAGCTGAATTCCCAACTGTGCACAAAAGGCTCACCAGAACCAAGAACAAACTGACTACCCCTGTCCGAGACAATCACTTTGGATAGCAAAAAAGGAAGCCAGTTCCTTAGAAGTGGGCAACTTCTTAAGTGGAATACAATGACACATTTTCGAGAACTGCCATAGGGATAACTGTGTTGTCCTGGGAGTTGGGTAACTCCCCAATGAAATCCATAGATGGGTGGGTCCAGGGCCTCTCTCCATTGGGTATGGGTTGTAGGAGGCCCACTGGAAAGGGTTATGGAGTCTCACTCTCAGCATATACGGAACAGGCAGCTATGAAGGTGGTTACATCAGCCTGTAGACTAGGCCACCAGGATTGTTGGGAAATGGCCCAAAAGAGTTGATTCTTCCCAGGGTGGCTAGCAGCCTTGGTAGAATGGTAAGTCTGGAGCATGACAGTACAGAGACTTTCTGGGACAAAGCAGCGGTCACCAGCTTTCTCATGAGGACCTGAAGCATGGACCTGAGCAGCAAGAATTTTGTCACCCAAAGGAGAAGTGAGACTTGTGCAAACTGTAGCCAGAATATAATCAGGAGGAACCACAGGAACCGGAACTGACTCCATCTGGAAGTGGAGGAAAATTGTCATGACAAAGCGTCAGCCCTTACATTGTTATGACTGGGTAATAATGAGACAATCCAATTGAAATTAGACCTTCTGGGAGAGAGGCAGCTCTCTGTCACCAATCTTGTAATTGCACTCCGCAGGTGACAATTTCTTGAAAAAGTAGCCACAAGGATGCAAAGCAATCTCAGAGGTAGGATATTGAGACAGAAGGGCACCAACTCCAGTCTCAAAAGCATCTTCTGAATTCATTGCCTTCGCCTACTGTCAGAAACATGAATCAGACTGAGACAGAAGTACAGTCAAATCACACTTGTTTAATAATAATAAAAAAAAGGTAAACAGAGTAAAAGTAGTCAAAACATAGCCGGAGTTCAGGAACCGAAACGGATAGTCAGACAAGCCAAAACCTCAGGGAGCCAGAGAACAGAGTAGTAGAACAGCAAGCAGGATCTGGAGCCAGAAAGAATGTCAGACAAGCAAGTCTTTAACAGGAACACAGGAGAGCGTCTCTAGAGATGTGACCAAGGTGAAGGCAGAGATCATCTGGACTGGACGGCTTAAGTAGGCAGGACTGACTAGCAGGATATCATCAACATGTGAGTCACTGTGGAGGGATAGGAGCTGGCAATTATCTGGCAGCTAAGCGGCCAGCTCAGAGAAGAAAGGGCTGAGCCCAGCCCTGACACTCTACTAGTGACTCTGACTCCTCTTTTCTCTGTTTTCCATCCTCTCTCGCCCTTTTTTCATCTCTCACATCCAACCATCTGCAAAAAGTCCAGTACTAATCCCATCATCTATCATTATGAATCACAATGAACACTGATTCAGTTGGCTCAAAAATTATGATCCATGCCAATGATTTTCTCCCAATGTACTATCATTGCAGCTTACAGCTCTCTGTCTAGCTGCTGAATACAGTGGGGCCATGTCCATTTTGGTCAATGACCTCAGCCAGTATAACCAGTCATTTATTTTACAGTCAGCAATCAGCCAGGGAATCCCTACTTGACAATTGAATGGGGATGTGTTATATGTTGTTAGAACACAGACGCCCACCAGTATCCTAGCAACTACTGAGAGCTCTGAGTAAGAAACTGTCACATTTAGAAAAGGGTATTAATACCACCACTAAATCAATGACTACAACACATCCAGAGGTTCAATTTGGCAAGACCCCGTGCCTAGTCAAGTGCACAGTACTGTGCAAAAGTTTTAAGCAGGTGTGAAGAAATGCTGTAAAGTAAGAAGGCTTTTGAAATATTATTTATTTTTATGAATTTATTTTTAACAATTTACAAAATCCAAAGTGAGCGAACAGAAGAAAAATCGAAACCAAATCAATATTTGGTGCGACTATCCTTCAACTTCAAACCAGCAACAATTCACTTTCACAACCACTTGCACACTTTGTACACGTGCACAAAGTCAGGGATTTCGTAGGATTACAATCAGGGGTATAATTAACCAATTATATCAAGCAGTTTCTAATGATCATCAATTTTGTATGTAGGAAACAGAAAGAACCGCGTAGGAGGCTTAAAACTGGTTAAGGAACAGCCACACTCTGCTACTAAGGAAAGGTTGTAGAGGACAGTTTCATGTCACAGGTTATACACTTTGGTAAGACTGAGCACAGCAACAACACATAAGGTAGTTATATTGTGTCACCAAGGT
The DNA here is from genome assembly GCF_037356315.1 of Lithobates pipiens. Lineage (NCBI taxonomy): Eukaryota > Metazoa > Chordata > Amphibia > Anura > Ranidae > Lithobates > Lithobates pipiens. Next base: position 593,356,766 of record NW_027507758.1, on the reverse strand, counting down.
CTTTTTCATGCAATATTTTCAAAGTAGAGGTTTCAAGATATGCTGTTCAAGCTCTTTTGAAGACACACAAAGAAACTGGCGATGTTGAGGATCGTAAATGTAGTGGTTGGCCAAAGAAACGTAATACAGCAGATGAAAGAATGAAAGACGCATCACGATTACAACCCTTCAACATCGGAAAATGTTCAGCAGTGCCTAGAGGCGATTCAGTTCGTATTGTGCGCTATACAAGTATTTCATTCATTCATTCATTCATCAGCACAGAACTAGCAGAAACCAGTGGGACCCAGATACACCCACCTGCTGTCTCCGGAGGAGTCTAGAAAGAAGTGGTGTTCATGGAAGAATTATGGAAAAAAAGCCATACCTCTGACATGGAAACAAGGCTAAGCAACTCAACTATGCATAAAAAACATAGGACCTGGTGCAGAAAAATGGCAGCAGGTCCTCTGCTGATAAGTCAAAATATTTGGCTGTAGCGGCAGGGAGTTTTTTCACAGAAGGGCTGGAGTGAGGTACAATAACGAGTGTCTGCAGGCAACAATGAAGCATTGTGGAGGTTCCCTCCAAATTTGGGGCTGCATTTTTACAAGCTCAGGACTAATGGTGTCCTCAATGTTGAGAAATTACACAAATAGAGGCAGTTACTAACCAATCATGCCATACCATCAGGGAGGCATGTGATTGGCCCCAAATTTATTATGCAGCAGGAGAATGACCCCAAACATAAAACTATTGTCATGAAGAGGAACTATCTTCAGCGTAAGGAAGAACATGGAGTCCTGGAGGTAATAGTCTCAACATCATGGAGTCTGGGATCACATGAAGAGACAGAAAGATTTGAGGCACCGTATATCCACAGAAGATCTATGCTTATTTGTATAATATGTTTGGAACAACCTACATGCCGAGTTCCTTCAAAAACTGAGTGCCTAGAAGAACTGATGCTGATTTGAAGGCAAAGGGTGGTCACACCAAATTTTGGATTTTATTTGATTTGATTTGAATTTCTCTTCTGTTGATTTACTTTCCATTTTGTTAATTGATAAAAATAAACTATTAACATTTCTAGTTCTGAAAGCATTCTTCATTAAAAGCATTTTTTCACATCTGTCTAAAACTTTTGCACAGGAGTGTATGTTTGTTTTTTATGCAAGCACAGAAGTAGATTTTTTTTTTTGAGTGCTTTGCGCACTAAAAAGGGGTTATTTCACAATTAAATTGGTTGTAAAGGCTAAAGATTTTTTACACATTTTTTGCGCATATGGGGCATTTTTTATGCATTCGGGGCTGCTCTGTGTAAAATCATTGCACAGAGCAGGTAAGTATGACATGTTTGTTAATAAAAAAAACTGAACCTTTCAGATCACTTTAAAGAAGCACCAAATAACCAAACCAACCTTGCATTGTCACCATTTTTACAAGATGGCAACATGATAAAGTAAAATATTAATTTGTAAAGTTGAATTTCCCTTTAGACTCCACATTTTCGGTGCTCTGAGAGCTGTCTTCCTGGATACCAAAAACATTTGCAGGAAGGAAGACCACCCTGCTGCCATTACTGTGTGCCCTGTCCGGAGAACGAGATCACCGATAAATATGGTTGGTGTACCATATTCTTCATTCACATTTTCTCTAGCTATAGGCACTTCTATAATGAAAGAATGCATATGATTACAACACTTACTTCTATGGGCTCTTCAGCTTCATCTTTTAAGAGATATTTTAGGTGGAAGTAGATAATATGGCTACAATCACATTAAGTTAGGTGGAAGTAGATATTTTTCATAAGAATGTTGTCAGGAAAAAAGGGACAATTGCAGGTATGATGAGCCATGAACCCTTTATAGGAAGCGATGATGCTGACTATCTGTGTCAGTAAAAAGTTTGATCACGAAATCTTGGGCAATTTCACCCTTTTTTTCTCTCTTATATGTGTGTTCTTAACCCTTTCATGACTAAGCCTATTTTTGGAATTTGGTGTTTACAAGTTAAAATCCATATTTTTTGCTAGAAAATTACTTGGAACCCCCAAACATTATATATTTTTTTTAGCAGAGGCTCTAGAGAATAAAACGGCGATTGTTGCAATATTTTATGTCACACGGTATTTGCGCAGTGGTGTTTTAAACGCAACTTTTTGGGAAAAGGGACACTTTCATGAATAAAAAAAAAAAAAAAACAGTAAAATTAGACAATTTTTTTGCGTAATGTGAAAGATAATGTTACGCCGAGTAAATAGATACCAAACATGTCACACTTTATAATTGCGCGCACTTGTAGATTGACGACAAAGTACGGTACCTAAAAATCTCAATAGGCGAAGCTTTAAAAAAAAATTACGGTTACCAGGTTAGCGTTACAGAGGGGGTCTACTGCTAGAATTATTGCTCTCGCTCTGACGATCGCGGCGATACCTTACATGTGTGATTTGAACACCGTTTACATACGCGGGCGCGACTTCCGTATGCGTTTTCTTTGCTTCGCGAGCTCGCGGGGACGGTGGGCGCTTTGAAATTTTTTTTTAAATTTTTTTATTTATTTTATTTATTTTAAAACGACTAAATTGTTTAAAAAAAATAATAAAATTTTGATCACTTTTATTGCTGTCACAAGGAATGTAAACATCCCTTGTGACAGTAATAGGTGGTGACAGGTCCTCTTTATGGAGGGATCGGGGGTCTAAAAGACCCCCCACCCCTCCTTTACACTTCAATGTATTCAGATCGCCGAAAACGGCGATTCTGAATACCGGATATTTTTTTAAAACCGGCGCCATTGGCAGCCGAGTAAACGGGAAGTGACGTCATGACGTCGCTTCCGTGTTTACGATGAGGAGACTGGAACGAAGCCGATTACGGCTTCGTTCCAGTTCCTCCGCAGCAGCCAGAGGCGTCGGACCACTGATCGGTGCTCCCGATCGAGCGGGAGCACCGGTAACAGCGGCGAGAGGCGGTGGGAGGGGGGGACGTCCCCTCCCGCTCCTCCGGCATAACAGCCCAGCGGCTTTTAGCCGCATCGGTTGTTATGGCTGGAAAGCCAATCGCCCGCTGAACAAAACGGCACCGGGATGATGCCTGCAGGTGCGGGCATCATCCCGGTATACCCCCCGGAAGCCGAGTACGCAGATCTGCGTACGCTCGGCGGGAAGGGGTTATATTCGGGGGATTTTTAATCTTTAATCTAATTTCATCTTTATCTCATTTTGGTTTGTAATGGATTTGAGGACAGCAGTATTTTTTTGCTGATCTCCCATCCATAGCAAATCACTTTTTTTTCTTTTGAAAAAACTAGTGTAGTTTTGTTTTTGGAGGTAGATTTTGGGAGTTTTCATTTAATTTGGGGGATTAGTGTTTTTTTTTTCTTTATTTTTTTTAAGTGCTTTTTACACAGATGTTTTATCTGAGGGCTGCTGCTTTCTTTTGCCCTGTGTTTAGTATATTGGTTATGTTCTTGCCAATTAAAGCTATCTTGTTACCTTCCAATTTCTTATCAAACTCCTAGATACATGTGTGTAAAAGATGGTCAAAGGAAGGAAAGTGTCAATCAGCAAGGATAAGCCCAAATACAGAGACACATGACATAGGCATGTGCTTTTCTGCAAGATTTAAGAGTGTCAGCCCTCAAATGATACAGCTGAATAAAAATTGACCAGTGGCAGGATAGATTGCACTAGCAAGAACAGGGACAGCGTCAGAGAACTGCTGGTTAAATCTGCCAATCAAAGCAGCCCAGGCAATGCTTAATGAAAGGATATATGTCGCTACTAAAACTACCAAAAAAAAAATCATGATTTTAATAAAATAGAGAATTGGAATGCTGCCAAGATACTGTAATTGAAAAAAAAAAAATTCATAACCAAAAGTGTGCTGCCGATGTTTACTATTCGGCCTCTTTCACACTGGGTCGGTGCAAGATTCAGCAGTAAAGTGGCGCTATTTTTACCGTCGTATTTGCGGCGGTATGCGGCCGCTAGCGGTGTGGTTTTCACATGGTCGGGGTGGAGATCACAAGGCCGTTCAGTCTCTCCTGCAGTAGCCATAAAAACCGGCCGAGAGTTACATGACCAGCCTGAAGACAGCGCTAAAACAGTATTTACAGCGCTTGTTTTGCTAAAAGAAAATTACAGTGTGCTCTGCCAGGATATGAAAGTATCTGGCAGGGAGCAAAAAAGATTTTTATTTTTACTAGAAGTGGTGGGGGGCGGGGGGCGGAGACACAGACACAAGCTGACATGCAGGAAGGAGGGGGGTGAGGGGGAGACAGGAGAGCAGAGGGGACAGCAGCACATGACGGAGGCATGCATTTAGACCACAGTGATCAGGGCAGCGCTGCCCTGATTTTCATGGTCTATTTAGAGAGGGGATACAGGAAGTGCCAGATTCAGGGTTTTTATTTTATAGTTTAGAGGCGGGTACTGTGCTCTGTAATCTCCTTTAAGGCGCCAGAAAATCTACTTTTTTTTTGGGTTAACAAACGTTTTAATTCTTCTCTACTGGAGACTACTAAGCCCTTGTACACATGGTCGGAGAATCTGTCGGAATGAGTCTTATCAGACCGTGTCGTCAGATAATCCGACTGTGTGTGGTATGCATCGGACTGATTCCGTCCGAATCTCCGTCCGAACCAATTTTCCAACATGTTGGAAAGATTTCCCGACCAACTGGACCGGACGGACCTAATCCGATCATGTGTAGAGCATTTTCATCGGGCCAAGTGCCATGCATGCTCAGATCAAATTCCTACATCAAAGCTATTGGCTACTAGCCTGAATGTAGTCCCATCGTAACAAAATTACGTCATCACGTTCTGAAAGATCGGATTTTTCGCCAACTTGGCCCGACCGTGTGTATGCAACAGTTTCGGACACAATCCGTCGGACTAAATCCGACGGGCAAAATCCGACGGATTTGGTTGGCAAAATCTCTGACCGTGTGCACGTGGGCTAAAGCCCCGTACACACGAGAGGACTTATGTCCGACAGACTTCCGAAGGAGTCCTGCCGGAGTTCTGCTGGAGTTCCGACAGAGTTCTGACGGACTTTTCGACTGAGCGGACTTGGCCACACACAATCACACCAAACTCCGACGGATTCGAACGTGATGACGTACGACTGGACTCGAATAAGGAAGTTCATAGCCAGTAGCCAATAGCTGCCCTAGCGTCGGTTTTAGTCCGTCGGAATAGCATACACACGAGCGAATTTTTCGAAGGGACCGGGTCCGGCGGAGTTCCGTCCGAAAAATTTGAAGCATGTTCCATTTTCTAAAGTCCGTCAGACTTTTGCGAATCAAAAGTCCGTTGCAGCCCACACACGATCGAATAGTCTGACGGAATCATTCCGTCGGACTTTTGATGTTGAAAAGTCCGCTCGTGTGTACGCGGCATAACAGTAGCTGGCAGAAGCATTCAATAACCTGAGTTTAGGACTTTTTATGTACCCATCAAAATAAAACATATCATTAGACTGGCTACAGCCTGGCTGCTTCTAGAAGACACAAGGTAAACTAGGGACACTATTGCTTAATGTGTATGTAAATTTTTACTTATTTGTTCCCTTTTGCTCTGTTACATATTCCATTGAAAGTGGTTTGTTAAATCTGTTCAATAAGTTAAAAATTGCCTGTTGGTCTTGTCAGGAATTCAGAGCTATCCTCTAAATTCTGCCTGTGAAGTCTACATAGTTCTTATAACGAACTACATAAAAACGACTCTCTATGGTATGGAGAGGAGACAATGGAGAAGGATTCTGTAGCTTACCAGAGATTTTAAATGCAAAAAGGCACTGTTCAAGGAATCAAGGAAAAAAACGGTGTAGCCCCCCCATGCCAAAATGTAAAAAGAAAATGGCGTAGGGCCTCCCCCCGATCCATACCTGACCCTTATCTAAGCACGCAACCTGGCAGATCAGGAAAGGGGGGGGAGCTCCCAGATCCCACACTCCCCTATGTGAATGGGTATCGGGTACATTGTACCCCTACCCATTCACCAAAAAAAGCAGTAAAAAGTGACAAAAAACAATAGCTGGTTTTGACAATTCCTTTATTGTAAAATAGCTCTGAGTGGTCTTTTACCACGAGCCATGTCTCCCGCCGTCGTCTTCTCCTGGTGCCTTGTCTATCGCCACCGCCTACTTCTCCAGCTGCTGTGTTCTCCCCACTACCGTGTTCTTCCTTACCGCCGTCTTCCTCCGTGTGTTGTCCCCCACTCTCTGGCGTCTCTTACACAGCACACTTCCATATGCAAACTGCTGGGAGTGTCAGTAGAAAGCTAATGATACCCCCAAATCAGTTTGCATATCGCAGAGCAAACTGCAAATTCACACAACACCGATACGATTCGATTCTGCCGTGGACCAAAAAAGGGCCCTGTGCGAGTTTGGTCCGAAAGCAATGCAATTTCAACCATACAATCTGTATGGCTGAGTTTGCCTCACACAGACATCACATGTGATTTGCAGTGCGAGTCAAATCACATCTGATGTCGGACAGCACAGCAGTGTGAACCAGCCCTAAGGCCCTTTTCACACTTGTGCGACTTGTCCTGTGACTCCTGTGTCCATAGACCTCAAGATAACACTGGCATTCCTTCAAATAACTTCAAATTTGCAGCAAAAAGCGCTGCAAAATTGCTGGACTTTCAGGTAGCACAAGTGTGAAAGGGGCCTTATAGACCTCAAGTTGTATGAAACGTCGGTCAAGTTTGAAAGGAACCCAATGAGATTAATTGATAACACCTTTGAATTAGGCCCCATTTACACTTGTGTGACCAATGACTGTGTAATCTTGCAGTATATGGACCTCAAGTTGCACCAAAGTCAAAGTCAAACCAAAGTAGTGCAGGGATGAATTTGACCCACTTGCAGGATGCACAAGAAGGAATAGTTCCTAATTCAAAGGTATTATCCATGAATCTCATTTACACTGCTGCAACCTGAAAGTCACACTATTTTGCTGCTGCAACTTGGCCCCAACTTTTGGGAATGCCTGTGTAATATTGCGCCCTATGTACCTCAAGTCACACCAAAGTAGTATAGGGACTCCTTTGAAGTTGTTGCAACTTGAAGTAGCACAGATATGAATGATTATCATTGAGACTCATGGGGTACAACTTGTCATGCAACTCAGAGGTCCAAATTTGCTGGAAAAGTCGCCCAACTGTGAAACAAGTCATATACATTTTAATAGAAAGGAGCTCTCATTTATATTTGCATAGTCCTTACTGTGTTACATCAGCAGAACAAATGCAGGAAATGATGTGTGCACATGGTCCAGAAGCAAATGTGTGGTGATGCCAAACAAATCAATGAACCCCACCCACACCAAATATAACTACCACATCCACCTACACATTGAGTAAGCATTGATGTCAATAACAATCACACCCAAAGTCCCCAAAAATGAGTACAGAGACTACATTTGTAAATTAAATCGGTGCAATTGCCACTGATTTGACATGTCAAATTGCACCAATGTGAACCAGGGCTGACACATACAACACTGCCTATCCACCAGCTGAATTCATTACCTGCAATTCTCCACAGTTGTTATAAAGATTCCACCTTTATCATTTACTTGCAGGTGTGCTGAAGAGATTTGTTTTTTTGGTGCACAAATACATGTGGGAAGGCTGGCCGTAGGCCAGCCTGTATTTGTGGGAGGAGTCGGAGACTATATAACCCTCCTCCTCTGTCAGGGACAGGGTTGGGGTTTTCTAGGTAGGGCTGTCCAGCTATCCCCCACCGCTCACTTCTCTACAGTCATGCTGGTGGAGAGGGGGGTGCGTTCCCCTGTCCTCCTCCAGTGTGGGGAGAGGGGGGGTGAGCTTGTTTTTGCAGAGCGGCGGTCGGCCGCCTCTCTCCCTCATCCCTGGGTCCACTGGCTTGTGGTGGCCGCCCCGCCTTCGCCCCCCCCCCCTTTTGGTTCGGCCGTGTTCCAGCAGGGAGGGGGGTTGCTTCTCCCGGCATTCGGGTACGGGGGAGGGGGGGAGGACGGGACGGTTCATCCATCCGTCCGTCCTACTTCCTCCCTTTGCCACCCACAGCTCTGGCTGACGTGCCGCCCGCCTCCTTCTCCTGGTGCTCATGCCGGGGGGAGAGGGGCGCCCTTCTGTTATGTTCCGCCTCTCGTTGGGAGGATGTTCACCTGCTCCACGAGGGAGCCACCCGCCAGCTCCGCTCTCCAGGCATCTTTTCACGGGGGAGCCGCACGCCTGGTAAGGGGAGGTGGAGAGAGTCGGCCTCCCCCTCTCCCCTCGTGGGTACGGAGCACCCGCCGTTTCTCCTCGTGGGGGGGGGAGGATGGTCGACTGCGCCGCCTCCCCCTCCCCCACATATGCTCTGTTCCGATGATTCTCCTGGCGGGGGGGGAGGGGGAGGTGGTCGGCCGCCCCCCCCCCCCCATACACTCATATGCTGTACACCCGCCGATTCGGCCGTCCTTCACTCTCCCCTCCCTCAGCTCTCCGGCAGGCAGTCGGCTCGGTGTTCCTGCGGGGGGGGGGGGGGGGTGCCTGCGATTTTCTGTCACAGCGTTCTGCCTGCGATTTTCTGTCACAGCGTTCTGCCTGCGATTTTCTGTCACAGCGTTCTGCCTGCGATTTTCTGTCACAGCGCTCGGCCCAGCATTTCTGTCACAGCGTTCGGCCCAGCATTTCTGTCACAGCGTTCGGCCCAGCATTTCTGTTACAACGTTCTATCCAGCATTTCTGTCACAGCGTTCGGCCCAGCATTTCTGTCACAACGTTCTATCCAGCATTTCTGTCACAACGTTCTGTCCAGCTTTTCTGTCACAGCGTTCTGCCCTGCATTTTCTGCCCAGCATTTTCTGTCACAGCGTTCTGCCCAGCGTTTTCTGTCACAGCGTTCTGCCCAGCGTTTTCTGTCACAGCGTTCTGCCCAGCATTTTCTGTCACAGCGTTCTGCCCAGCATTTTCTGTCACAGCGTTCTGCCCAGCATTTTCTGTCACAGCGTTCTGCCCAGCATTTTCTGTCACAGCGTTCTGCCCAGCATTTTCTGTCACAGCGTTCTGCCCAGCATTTTCTGTCACAGCGTTCTGCCCAGCATTTTTCTGTCACAGCGTTCTGCCCAGCATTTTTCTGTCACAGCGTTCTGCCCAGCATTTTTCTGTCACAGCGTTCTGCCCAGCATTTTCTGTCACAACATTCGGCCCAGTATTTTCTGTCACAACGTTCGGCCCAGCATTTCTGTCATAGCGTTCTATCTAGCTTTCCTGTCATAGCGTTCTGTCCAGCATTTCTGTCACAGCGTTCTGTCCAGGTTTCGGTCATAGCATTCAGTCCAGTTTTTGTCACAGCGTTCTGTTCAGCATTTTCTGTCATAGCGTTCCATCTAGCTTTCCTGTCATAGCGTGCTGTCCAGCATTTCTGTCACAGCGTTCTGTCCAGGTTTCGGTCAGCATTCAGTCCAGTTTTCTGTCACAGCGTTCTGTTCAGCATTTTCTGTCATAGCGTTCTGTCCAGCATTTCTGTCACAGCGTTCGGGCCAGCATTTCTGTCACAGCGTTCGGGCCAGCATTTCTGTCACAGCGTTCGGGCCAGCATTTCTATCACAGCGTGCAGTCCAGCATTTCTGTCACAGCGTTCGGTCCGGCAATTCTGTCACAGCGTTCGGTCCAGCATTTCTGTCATAGCATTCGATCTAGCTTTCCTGTCATAGCGTTCTGTCCAGGTTTTGGTTATAGCATTAGTCCAGTTTTTCTGTCACAGCGTTCTGTTCAGCATTATCTGTCAACGTTCGGCCCAGCATTTTCTGTCATTACGTTCGGCCCAGCATTTTCTGTCATTACGTTCGGCCCAGCATTTTCTGTCATTACGTTCGGCCCAGCATTTTCTGTCATTACGTTCGGCCCAGCATTTTCTGTCATTACGTTCGGCCCAGCATTTTCTGTCATTACGTTCGGCCCAGCATTTTCTGTCATTACGTTCGGCCCAGCATTTTCTGTCATAACGTTCGGCCCAGCATTTTCTGTCATAACGTTCGGCCCAGCATTTTCTGTCATAACGTTCGGCCCAGCAATGCTGTCATAGCGATTGTTCCAGCATTCTCGGTCATAGCATTCTTTCTAGCTTTCCTGTCATAGCGTTCTGTCCAGGTTCGGTCACAGCGTTCGGTCCAGTATTTCCGTCATAGCGTTCGGTCCAGTATTTCCGTCATAGCGCTCTGTCCAGCATGGCGGTCATAGTGGTTTGCCCCTGGGTTCCTGTCATAGCATTCTGCCCGGCATGTCTGTCATAGCGTTCCGCCCCAGGTTATCTGTCAGTGTTCTGCCCCTGGAGTTCTGTCATAGCGTTCTGCCAGCATGTCTGTCATAGCGTTCTGCCCCGGGATTTCAGTCATCGTTCTACCCAGGTTAACTTTTAGCATTTCTGTCATGGCATTGTCGTGACTTTTTTCTGTCAGTATTTCTGTCATAGCGTTTCTGTCATGGTGTTTCAACCTCTGTTTGGCTTCAGAGTTCTCAGAAGGGCGTTGTTCACTTATGACATATTCTGGTTAGGTTTGTCTGCATTGATTGTCATGTCTCATCGTATCTGTGTTCATGTTTGTACCGGGGTCAGTTAGCTAGGGCTCGCACATCGGGATCTGTCACGTCTACAGATCCATACGGGCTGAGGTTTCGTTATTAATGATTGTTGACCACAATCTTCTCGCCTGTATACCATACGTCATACGATGCATGTTCATTCACCACACCTGTACGTCTACCCACCACAGTCTGTGGGTACTCTAGGCCTGAGTTTCTGTTAATTACCTGTCTCTGCGCTGCAGGTTACTCGGGTTAACTCACTATTCACAACTCAAACACGGGGGGGGGGCTCATCATTAGGTTCATTCATGCGCCGTGGTCTTGACTTTTCTGCCATGTTCTCATTCTTAGGTAGGCAGAGGGGCGTTGTTGTTCTCATGTCTGGTTGTCTGTCTTTCCTTCTAGTTGCGTTTTCAGGTTGGGTCGTCTTGGCATCCATACCAATATCAACCATGCCTGCACTCACTTACAGATGTCATTTCGCCACTGGGCGCACCCTCGGGTTGGAAGCAGACGTCAATTTTCTTAGTTGACATCCTGTTGCATAGAGGCCCTGGTTACCGCCTTGGGATTCATACTCTCAGGGTGTGTCCAAGCCATGGTCCTTAGGTATTAGGTTGGGCGACATCATCACCATTCTGGATTCCACTCTCAGCTCCGATCTCTTGTCTAGGAGGTTGCCTGGACTACTGCTCAGGGACGTCGGTCCAGTCATCTTTGCTCCTCCCCGGTTTGTTCCAGGTGGGGAGGGGGGTGCTTTAGTCACTTCGGGCATGGCTGGATCATGCTATGGGACTTATTCCCCTGGGTTCTCCTTCTTCAGTTCAGGATTCGGTCTCGGTTGGGAGGTCTCGGGCAGTAGCATGACCTGCTCGCATCCGGTGGGACCAGTTTGTCTTGGTGTCGCCATGTTGATGATGCTCATTGCCATGGCACCTACTCCATCACATCCATCGGGCAGCCAGGTTTCCTCTCCTATCACTGGTATTTTTGCCACTCACCCTCTCACTTCCTCTTACCAGTTATGGGAAGGGGTGTTTTCACGGTGCTTCTTCTGGTGTCTGTTGTAGGGGTTCTTCGGGTCAGCCCTTGCTCTCTTTTCCCCACGTATCCTCTCATTCATAGCAGTTCATTCTCATGTCCGGGTCACCTTGGGCATCAGGCTCATCCTATCCTTCACGGGACGTTCAATTGGGTTTGCGTAGCTTGCAGGCTCTAAGGAGGTTCCTTCTCATCTCCAGGTCTGGAGTCGGTGGGTTCTACTCTCACAGTGGATACTTACCGGTTACTTACGATTGGCGTTTGGGCATACGTCATTTTATGGATGGGATCTCTACCTTCCCTCTCCCACCTAAACTTGTGTCTTTTTGCCCTCTTTTCAGGCATACTGACCATCCAGGCCATGGCACACCTCAGGCCTTGTTTCTTAAGTAATATTGCATTTCCCACTTGAAGACTCCGATTACAAGTGGGAAGGCTGGCCGTAGGCCAGCCTGTATTTGTGGGAGGAGTCGGAGACTATATAACCCTCCTCCTCTGTCAGGGCCAGGGTTGGGGTTTTCTAGGTGCCCACCCACCCGTTTCCCCCAGGTTATTCACTCATACTCATAGTATTTTTCTTATTCTTACATTCAGGGTATGCCCTCTTTTCAGGCATACTGACCACCCAGGCCATGGCACACCTCAGGCCTTGTTTCTTAAGTAATATTGCATTTCCCACTTGAAGACTCTGATTACAAATAGAAATTACAGGTTATAAAAAATAGATATTGCACTTCCCCCAAAACCAATTAAAAAGAAGAAAAAAACATAAGCTGAATAATGTACTTTTATTTTGCTAGCAGAAACAAAATTATGTACATTCATTTATTAGCTTCAGAAAAATAATAATTCTACAGTATATATGGTGCTACATTAGAAATATTTATTAGACTCATGTGCTATGGCATGTTATTGCCATCATCCCTGAAAAGTGAATACAATTGATCAAACCTCAAATTTGGTTGGGATTTTTAAGGCAATGTGAAAAAATATACTAAATATATATAAAAGAATATATTTTATTATAGATACAAAAAAACAAAAACATTACAACTATATGTACAAAAGAATCCATAAAATAACATTGTTGTACTGGAATATAGTATAGCATAAGACAATACCACATGCATAAATTTATGCGACAAAGCGAGCGGCTATTTTTCCTATGGTGCTACATTTAGCAAAACAGCAATTGGGTTTTAAGGGCCCTGCTCATTGGAGCTTACAATCTAAAATGTGTCTAAACCTTATAATGGACACAGCTTTACTGTCAGTGTATAACAGGTAACATTTCATACTACAACTCACCCACCAGCCCACATCATTTTTATGTGCAAGATTATAGAAACATTATTCCTACAAAGCATTCCAACATAGTATTAAAAAAGCACATATTCAAAATATAACCCACCACCACCCCACAAATCCACACATATAGATAGGTGACCATGTTCTACTGGAAGCTTAATTTCTGTGTACATGATTAAGCAATGAGATCAAAGAGTAGAAGGTCAGCACATGCTCCCAAACCATGAATGCATGGTCAGAGAAGAACACATTGACCGCATGGCCACATAAACCCAAATGCACAAGAATTTCAGCAAACAATATGCACAATATCATTCATTCTCTCCCACAATTTTCTTATCAATTCAGTAAATGAACAACAGCACCCATATACGATCAGTACTTAGTGACTGCACCCTTCACATCATATGACCAAACAAATGAATAATACAGAGTACATCTTAATAATCATGCAAATATATCAAAAGACATTCCACTTATCCCTCTTCCAATATCTCCCAGCTTCTTCCTCCCCATCCCTTTCACATCAAAAAGATAAACAATATACATCCTAGCCAAAAATAACCTCACCGCATCGTCTACAGAAATTAACCTCTTCCTTCCTACCCATATATTCCTAACATCCCACATTACTTCCTTGTAGACAACAGAAAAGCACCATGCCTTCCTGCCTACATTTTTCTCCAATCTCCACAAACCCAGAACCACCATTTCATCCCTTACAAAAACCACCCCCACCACCTCCCTTAGGAAGCCCTTCAACTTTCCCAAGACTTCTTTAGCTAAGACACAATTCCTAAACACATGATACACGTCCTCCACTCCCCCACAGCCCTCCCTTGGACACAACTCCAATCTTACTACATCCCTACTTTTCACAAAACTCATGGTCATCAGACACCCCATAAAGGTCATCCAAGATATGTCCCTATGGCGGTTAGTCACTCCTTTTGTGCTCAATGCTCATACTCTTCCAAATTCTCCCAAGAAATCCAAGCTTTAAGTTTCTTTTTATCACCAATCTCCTTCCCCAGACCCCCCACACTCCATCCTTCCCAGATCTTGGTTAAGACCAAAAAATACTGAGGAACGACCCATGCCTGTGACTTTTCCAGGGCCTGCCTGTAGAATCCCCATCTTGTAAACAATCTTCCTCCAAGGTACTGCATCATCTCCTTCCTGATTCTGTTACCTCTTATGGTCCTTATCACCCAGTAATGCAGCATAAAAAGTCCAAAGCCACCTTTGGCCCTTGGTTTAGTAATCTTCTCCCTTGCAGACTTCTCCATCCTCCCTCCCCAAAAGAACAAGAACAATAGCCTCGTCATCTTCCTCACCCAACCATCAGGAGGTGGGAAGACAACAGAGACATACAACATCTTCGGAAGGATCACTGACTTGATGATCAACACTTTTCTAGTGCAGGACAATGCAGACATCTGCCAAATAGACAACTTTTCCTCCACATGCTTAGTCACCTTTTGAAAACTGCGACTCCCCCTCAACTCCCTGTCAAAACACATACCCAGCATCCCCATCCATTCCACCTTCTGACTCTGTCCCTCATTCCCCTCCACCTCACAGCCCACACTACACACCCAACACTTACTCCAATTCACACTCATCCCAGACACACTGCAGAACAGACTCACCTGCAATCTTCCACGCCGCACATAAGACATTCAGCCACCAACACAACATCATCCATGTACCCCAACACTTTCACACTCCTTCCACCACTGCCAGGCACAAACACACCCTTGAATGCCTTGTCCTTCTTCACTGCACTGGCTCCATCATGCAGATGAACATCAAAGGCGACAGGGGGCACCCCTGCCTAACACCAGACATCACAGGGATACTCCCCCCTAGGGTACCGTTAACCAAAACCTGACTTGAGACACCTTTGTATAGTCCTCTGATAACCTTCATCAGCTGGTCCAGAAACCCTAGGACCTCCGGAATATGAAACAGAAACTGATGGGAGACTTTGCCATAGGCCTTTTCAAGGTCAATTGACTTGACCCTCAGCAAAAATAGATTGTCTGAAATCCGCCGACCAGGAACCGCACACACCTGCTGCTCCCCAATCACTTCGCCAATCACAAGCTTGACTCGATCGGCAATCAACCCTGCCACAATCTTGTAGTCAATGTTCAGCAGTGTAATTGGCCACCAATTCCAAATGTCTCTCTTGTCACCCTTTTCATAGATGAGGTTAATCACCCCTCCCTTAAGGACTTTGACATCTCCTCCACTTCAAACAACAGCGTCACCAACTCACACACCTCATTCTTCATCACCTCCCACACTTTACAAAAGAACTCAACAGTCAGCCGATCCTTCCCAGGCATCCTATTCCGGTTCATCCCATCAATCACACGCCTCACTTCCTCCTCAGACACAATCACACACATACCAAACCTATCCTCCTCAGACAATCTTGCATCCACTTTCTCGCAACACTCCTGCATCTCCTCAGCACTTACTCCACGTCCGCCTGCAAACAAAGCTTCTCACCATGCACCTCCTGTCCCTGCACCATCACCGATTTCATCACATTGCGTCCCCTAAAGAGCTTCTTGAAGAACCGCAAACATGTCTCCCCTTCCTCCATGTCCTTGACTTTAGCTTGGAAGATTAGCTTCTTCCCTCTCATCACCCAAGCTTTCTTTATCTCCTCCCTGAAGCTTTCCAATCTCCTCTTCTAACTCCCAGCCCCCCTGTCTTAATTTAAGCAGGAGTCTCAACCTATGCAGGAGAGCCCTCCCTTCTTTTTTCTCTTTCCTTGCCTTCTTTTCACCTGCTTGAAGAAAGAAGAGCTTGATTCGCTCCTTCAGCCAGTCCCACAACTTGAAAAAGGATTCAAAATCCCCCTTCCTTCCAAACCACACCTTGTATTGGAGAGCAAACTTATCAAAAATCCCTTGGTCTTCCAATAGCAGATTACTTAATTTCTAGATTCCTCTCCCAGTCTTGACATCTTGATCAAAAATAAACTTTCCCACCAAAACCTGGTGGTTGGAGAAAGACACCTCCCGTTGCTTCCACTCTGCGACCTTCAGTCCCCTGGAACCTAAAATAAAGTCAATTTGAGATTTCACGCTTCCCTTATCTGAAAAAAAGGTTGCTGGAGCTTTACCATTTCCATAGTAGCAAACCGCTCCATCTTTCAAACAAAAATCCTGCAAAATTGCATTAAAAGCAGTGCTGGTGACATCGGTCAGGCTTTCACCTTGGCCTACTCTATCTTCAGCAGTCCTAATAAAATTAAAGTCTCCAGCAACAATGGTCTTTCCTCCCCCACAAGGTGGGGCCTCAAAATTTCCAACAAATCCATCCTGGCAGATTTTCGCACTGGTGCATAAACACATACCAACTTAAAGTATTCTTCCAGGTAGGTAAACATTACATTCAGAACTCTTCCTATCACCACTTCCTCCCATGATTCAACTTTAAATTCTGTTCTTTTTTTTTTAAAAGAGCATCCCCACCCCTTCACTTTTATTTTCCGCAGCACAAAACCAAACCGTTGGTCCTGCTTACCAGTCCCCATGGCCTGGAGCATACCACAAACCACACTTTTGCAAACACAAGACATCACACTTAATCTTAGCCAACTCAGACAAATCAGCTGCACGACTATAGACAGAGCCAATCGAACGCACATTCACACTACATATAGACAAAGCCATGAGAAGCATCAAAAAAATCCTGAAAGAAAACACTAAAACCCTCCATCAGGAAGCTCTTTTCCGTTCCCTGTACCTTTTACAAGAGGATCAACTGATTCACTCTCCAAATATTGCATGGCAGGAGAACCTACCAAGCCCAGTGGTGATGTTGCTCCACTTAAATCATCTGACACTTGTGAATCCATACTTGAACTAGGCAGTACACACCCACCACAACCTGGACTCAAACTCAGAGACAAGTCCCATATATGCTTCTTTCTCTGTGCTTCACTCCCCTGCTCCACCTCAGGCTCTGGTCTTTGAGTGGCAGTTAAAAGTTCTTTTGATCCTGACCCCTCCTTCCTCCTCACCTCCAGCACCTCCATATCCTCAGCCCACTCACTAACCTCCTCATCTACATATTGACTCTCCTGCTCTGCTTCCACCTGTTTTATCAAAGCAATCAACTCTTCACACACTCCACCCATCTCTCTCCCTCCATGCCTTCATCCGCCACAGCTTCTTCCGCCTCACCAACCTGCATCTCATTATCCCATTTTATACAGTTTAATATTCACTTCACTTTTACCCATACTCCCTTGCAGTTCCTGTCTGACACCTTCCTTGACCTTTTTACCTTCCATGCCGGCCACCTGCTCACTCCCTTCATCTGGCCGCTCAGTCTCCTGCTCCTCTGGTTCCCAGCTCACATTCTGGCCTGTAAACCGCCATCCACTATTTTCAGAAAGTTTCTGACCATATGCTCCCCTGAACCTCACATTTTTTTACCTTGCACTCCGCTGCATTGTGTCCGGGCTTCAAGCACACTCTGTAGCCGGTAACGGGGTTACCCAGAATATAAAACAGTACACCGCTCCCCAGCAATGGTATCATCTCATATGCAGCTTGGCAGGTATCCTCGGTATGAAAAGAAACATCGTATTGACCACTGTCAACAAAATCTTGGAAAGCAAATATGTCACTGACCTGTAAATTCAGCAACTTCTGTAAAACACACCCCCCAGTATTTTTCAATCTGTGCCTCCATGTATGTCTAAAGTGATTGCACCTGATGAGTAGGAACACATAATCCTATTTGCAACTGTGTTAGCCCTTGGCTATGTGCATCAAATCTCAAACTACAGGCCAAAGATCAAATTCCATTTGCATGCACATAAACCAAGCAACAGTTTTCTAAGCATATGTACCTGTGCAGTGTAAACACTACCATTTTAAATGTCCCTGGGCATGATTAGTGCTAACAAACATCAGTCCCTGGCTGCAATGAGCTTCCAATCTAAAGTCCAAAACAAACTTTCTTACATTAGAGACTATTTCGACAGGAGACAAATAAAATACCAGCACCTCTTTGGGTTTTGGTGAGAAACACACACAGGGAGGACATATAAACTTTATCACAAGCATTAGCATGTTGGGGATTTGAACCAGAAACCCTAGTACTGCTAGATGGAATTGCTACCCATTTAGCCAGCAGGCAGCCTCATGCATGTGGTCTGCATCTCTGTTATGTGAACCAGCCCTATGTTCCATAGCCATGCTCAGTGTCACAAGCAATATACAATATATTGGCCTAAGTATTGGGACACCTGCCTTTATATGCACATGAACTGTAATGGTATCTCAGTCTTAGACCTTAGGGTTCACAATTCATTTGGCCCACCCTTTGCAGCTATAACAGCTTCAACTCTTCTGGGAAGGCTGTCCACAAGGTTTAGGAGTGTGTCTATGTGAATGTTTGACCATTCTTCCATTCTTCCAGTACACATTTGTGAGGCCAGGCATTGCTGTTGGACGAGAAGGCCTGGCTTACAGTCTGTGCTCTAATTCACCCCCAAAGTGTTCTGTTATTTTGAGGTCAGAACTCTGTGCAGGCCAGTCAAGTTCCTCCACTCCAAACTTACTCATCCATGTTGTTATGGACCTTGCTTTGTGCACTGGTCCAAATCATTAGGTGGAGGGGGGAGATTATAATGTGGTGATGTTTTTCAGGGGTTGGGCTCGGCCTCTTAGTTCCAGTGAAGGGAACTCTTAAGGCATCAGTATACCAAGACATTTTGGACAATTTCATGCTCCCAACTTTGTGGCAACAGTTTGGGGATGGCCCCTTCCTGTTCCAACATGACTGCACATCAGTGCACAAAGCAAGGTCCATAAAGACATGGATGAGCAAGTGGAGGAACATGGCTGGCCTGCCCAGAGTCCTGACCTCAAACCAATAGAACACCTTTAGCTATCCTAACAGGATGTGTGGACTTGATGTGATGGGTCTGTTATATTTAAATGTTATTATTACTCTCACATCATGGACTGCACATCAAGTTATTATCAGACTTTAAGATTTCATTTCTGTAGGAAAACTTCCTTATGTATCCCACCCATCTTGGCTTTGTTAAACATTATTGCAGCTGTATTCAAATTAACAACCTCATCTTAATCTTTCTTTTCTTTCCACTCAATAAATGTAAAATTACAAAATTGCTATCTTAATCTAAACTAATTCCTTTTTTACCAATTTCCCCATTAACCTGGATTTAATTTCCAACCAAAGGTTGTCTAAACCAGTTTCAATATATCTATATTTATTAATAAAATTGTTAAACTCATATTAGAAATTAATACTCATATGATAATTTCAATATCACACACTAATATATATGCACAGATAAATGTCCTTAAAGGGGGACATATTACTTAATTTTACTCAATTTCTCTCTTTTTTTTTTAAATGCAATTTAAAAGTCAATTTCCACTATCAAAAGATATTCAATTAGTGTAAGACATGGTTAAATGTAACCTTGATTTTACCATGTTTGGAAAACAGATTCAAAAATAATTGTGATCACATTGTTTATCATTAGATTCGTTAACCCGGCATATTTTGTTATAAATGTTTTGTCTAAAAAACTGAAATTGGCATGGTGTCCTTGCAGCTTATCACCAATCTCTCATGTCAGCCACATTCTTTCAGGAGAGCACAAAGGAGGGGGTCACATCTGCGTACATGACACAAGCGAGCGAACTAAAGGTTCCAGCATTCACAAACATACTCAAATATATCTCTAAAATCGCTTACATTATTCCCATTTGTACACAACACATGCATATCATTCTCTCAAACCAATAGAACACCTTTTGGCTGAATTAGAGCAGGGACTGCAAGCCAGGCCTTCTCGTCCAACATCAATGCCTTGCCTCACAAATGCACTTCTGGAAGAATGGTCAAATATGGATATTTTGATGATAGGCAACTCCTATCCTCATATTGATTAGTGGTTCCAAATTAATAACTACTGCAGTAGGGAACAGACACAAAAGATACGCTCAGCATCTTTCCAAATAACCGTTCTCCTTTATTATGACGCATTTGAAGGCTTTTATACACATGATTACGTAGGTATCACATTAATATTACAATTGTACTTTATGGTAACAAGGGGCGTTACATAGGCAGGCTAATTCTAATCAGGACTTGAAAGAATGCAAAACATGTACTGAAAACATTGTTAGTGCCGTGTGCACAGTGAGGGCATCGTGCAATACATATAAAATAGAATACAATTATATACAGAACCTACAAATTTCCATTACAGTCTCCTCTCTTTTGATCAATATTTTGATCACTAACCATACCTGCTCTCACCTTTAACCTGGAACCTCCACACGCTTAGGTGGAGGTAGTCCTGGCCAAAGAAGCAAAAACTCCATTGTGGAGAAAATAATAGCTGAGCAGCTTTTTTCATTACAAAACGACTTTTCACTGTGAAAAACAAATGATTGATAAGACATATTTACAGAGTACTGGCTGTACACTCCTGTGGCCAGAATGGCCTTCTAGCTTAATTGCTGGTATGCTGACTTATCAGCATATGTAAACACAGACAATTCTACATAAAATGGAAAAGGTACAAAAGACAAATATGACTTCAACATGGCTAAACTACTTTTCAAATATATGTATCCCTTACAATTAAAGTAATTGAATCAAAAAGTACCCTAGACTGTTATCGCAAGAGGGAAACAAATCAAACACAGAGATTTCTTTTATTTAGACATATTACAGTGTCTGGTGTGGATTTGGGTGACTTTTCCTTCAAGTTTTGCAAAACTGTACATAAAATAGATGCTGTATTGAGTCTCCAAACATTTCCTTATATATAAATGTCTCTTAACAATCCACAAGTCAACTGGCTTTAGTTTTAGATCCTTCCAAACTTTTAGGATCTGGAATTGGGGAGAAAACACATAAATGAGTTTGTCAAAAACCTTAAAAGATCAGCAACATTCTCTGTGAGATCCGAATGGAGGACTTCAGCTGCTGAGACAAAATATAAGCAAGTGAGTAACACACTCCCAAACCAAATCCCATAGGGAAAGAGTCCAACATCCCCCTACAGGCTTGATAAAATATAATAAAACATTCAGGCAAAAGTTTTATAGTTTCTTACTCTACTTTGTCCACTACATTGTAGACAGTAGGGGGTGTAAAAATAAAACCTCAAAACTTCTAGTAAGGACTCTCCTATAAAAATGATTTCCTCTGTTACTCTCTGTAGATTCTGCACTCTGTACTTAAAAACTACTTCTGATAACACTTTTTTACTATGGCCTTTGCAGTAGCATTTGCCACTGGACATCCATAAAACATGTCAATACATACTCGTAAGATTCCTGACTTGGGCATCTGGATATATCTTTTTGTTATCTCTGGAAAGGATGTTCAGCTTTTGGTAACACCTTTGGTAACAGGTAAAACAAGAAGTGGTATGTTATAAAAACAACTGTGGAGAACCCTGGCTCTATCCCACGCTCATTTACTAAGGCAGCCATAACTGCTTGTGACTGATGACACGGTCTACGTGTCAAGCTGAAGGGAAAAGAGTGTCTGGCAGACATAAATGATCACCTTTTCCAAAGTCTTGTTTCGTAAGAAGTTGCCCTCTGTGGACCACTTGTGCTTCTCGTTCTGGGGTCCTTAAAGTTGAATTATTAATCCCAGCTATACTGGGCCAGAACTAGGGTGGAATCTGTGAGTTGCACAGACCCAGCAAGTGTCCGGGGCTGTAAATGCAGCATTCTTAGATTAGCCTGGTCAGCTTCCATATGTGAGTTTTACTGTTAGTATGGCTACCTCAGTAAAAACCTGGAAGGCTGAAAACAGCCAATCAAATTAACTTGGCAAGCTTGATTGGTTTACCCGCCGAAGTAAAAACAAACTTCTGGCCCTTCAAATGGAACCAAAAGCTCTCTATATCTCGACTATCTATATAAATATATACTCTTTTTATAGCTCACAGGCTTTTCTAAAACATAAAGCTCTGCTTCTTGAGCTGGGGAAAAAGGATCCAATGACTGAATACAGGGAATCCTTCTGGGTGATAAACTTCATCCTCGGTATAAAACCAGGAATAACACTACAAAAAAGTAAATACTCGGGTCTTCTGGGAGTGTGTCCTGCACTGGGCTCACAGCAGCTGATTCCCACGTCATCAATTTAACACATGTGTTTTTTCTTTGTTTCCAGCCTCCTCCAATAGAGGCAATAAGGTGGCTGGATTCAAATGTACACATTTTTCATTGTTAGATTTGTACATAAACACACAAAACAAATTCATATTTTGAACCTTTCATTAGACAAACACTTAGCTATATATTTGCTGTGCAGAATGTCGGACTATTAAAAATTAAATATTCAACCAAAATAATATCTGTAACTTTGTCTAATAGCAACTTTGCATAAAGCTACAGCTCTGATACATCGTAGTGAACCCTTGATTACTGGGTCCAGCTTGCATAAATATAACAATGGCTTGTTTTCTATCATGCTGTTTGTGTAAGAACTCCAGTTTCATGTTTCAAAAAGACAACTTTTTCCTAGCAATATTATAATAAATGATAAGAATACCCTGCAGTGCTGCAGAGATGTCCATAAATCCAAAATATTCTTCTACTTATACCCACTGCACTTACAAGGAAAAGGGGCACATCATTTCACAATCCACACATTCTGCTTTGGATTTCAAAAATAAAAATACATAAAAACAAAAGGACCAACAATATGTATGAAGGACCAGAAAGCACTTGGCCATCCTTATATATATAAACCAACTGGCTGCAGGCAGCAGCTATCCTAACAGGATGTGTGGACTTGATGTGATGGGTCTGTTATATTTAAATGTTATTATTACTCTCACATTATGGACTGCACATCAAGTTATTATCAGACTTTAAGATTTCATTTCTGTAGGAAAACTTCCTTATGTATCCCACCCATCTTGGCTTTGTTAAACATTATTGCAGCTGTATTCAAATTAACAACCTCATCTTAATCTTTCTTTTCTTTCCACTCAATAAATGTAAAATTACAAAATTGCTATCTTAATCTAAACTAATTCCTTTTTTACCAATTTCCCCATTAACCTGGATTTAATTTCCAACCAAAGGTTGTCTAAACCAGTTTCAATATATCTATATTTATTAATAAAATTGTTAAACTCATATTAGAAATTAATACTCATATGATAATTTCAATATCACACACTAATATATATGCACAGATAAATGTCCTTAAAGGGGGACATATTACTTAATTTTACTCAATTTCTCTCTTTTTTTTTTTAAATGCACTGTTTCCACTATCAAAAGATATTCAATTAGTGTAAGACATGGTTAAATGTAACCTTGATTTTACCATGTTTGGAAAACAGATTAAAAAATAATTGTGATCAAATTGTTTATCATTAGATTCGTTAACCCGGCATATTTTGTTATAAATGTTTTGTCTAAAAAACTGAAATTGGCATGGTGTCCTTGCAGCTTATCACCAATCTCTCATGTCAGCCACATTCTTTCAGGAGAGCACAAAGGAGGGGGTCACATCTGCGTACATGACACAAGCGAGCGAACTAAAGGTTCCAGCATTCACAAACATACTCAAATATATCTCTAAAATCGCTTACATTATTCCCATTTGTACACAACACATGCATATCATTCTCTCAAACCAATAGAACACCTTTTGGCTGAATTAGAGCAGGGACTGCAAGCCAGGCCTTCTCGTCCAACATCAATGCCTTGCCTCACAAATGCACTTCTGGAAGAATGGTCAAATATGGATATTTTGATGATAGGCAACTCCTATCCTCATATTGATTAGTGGTTCCAAATTAATAACTACTGCAGTAGGGAACAGACACAAAAGATACGCTCAGCATCTTTCCAAATAACCGTTCTCCTTTATTATGACGCATTTGAAGGCTTTTATACACATGATTACGTAGGTATCACATTAATATTACAATTGTACTTTATGGTAACAAGGGGCGTTACATAGGCAGGCTAATTCTAATCAGGACTTGAAAGAATGCAAAACATGTACTGAAAACATTGTTAGTGCCGTGTGCACAGTGAGGGCATCGTGCAATACATATAAAATAGAATACAATTATATACAGAACCTACAAATTTCCATTACAGTCTCCTCTCTTTTGATCAATATTTTGATCACTAACCATACCTGCTCTCACCTTTAACCTGGAACCTCCACACGCTTAGGTGGAGGTAGTCCTGGCCAAAGAAGCAAAAACTCCATTGTGGAGAAAATAATAGCTGAGCAGCTTTTTTCATTACAAAACGACTTTTCACTGTGAAAAACAAATGATTGATAAGACATATTTACAGAGTACTGGCTGTACACTCCTGTGGCCAGAATGGCCTTCTAGCTTAATTGCTGGTATGCTGACTTATCAGCATATGTAAACACAGACAATTCTACATAAAATGGAAAAGGTACAAAAGACAAATATGACTTCAACATGGCTAAACTACTTTTCAAATATATGTATCCCTTACAATTAAAGTAATTGAATCAAAAAGTACCCTAGACTGTTATCGCAAGAGGGAAACAAATCAAACACAGAGATTTCTTTTATTTAGACATATTACAGTGTCTGGTGTGGATTTGGGTGACTTTTCCTTCAAGTTTTGCAAAACTGTACATAAAATAGATGCTGTATTGAGTCTCCAAACATTTCCTTATATATAAATGTCTCTTAACAATCCACAAGTCAACTGGCTTTAGTTTTAGATCCTTCCAAACTTTTAGGATCTGGAATTGGGGAGAAAACACATAAATGAGTTTGTCAAAAACCTTAAAAGATCAGCAACATTCTCTGTGAGATCCGAATGGAGGACTTCAGCTGCTGAGACAAAATATAAGCAAGTGAGTAACACACTCCCAAACCAAATCCCATAGGGAAAGAGTCCAACATCCCCCTACAGGCTTGATAAAATATAATAAAACATTCAGGCAAAAGTTTTATAGTTTCTTACTCTACTTTGTCCACTACATTGTAGACAGTAGGGGGTGTAAAAATAAAACCTCAAAACTTCTAGTAAGGACTCTCCTATAAAAATGATTTCCTCTGTTACTCTCTGTAGATTCTGCACTCTGTACTTAAAAACTACTTCTGATAACACTTTTTTACTATGGCCTTTGCAGTAGCATTTGCCACTGGACATCCATAAAACATGTCAATACATACTCGTAAGATTCCTGACTTGGGCATCTGGATATATCTTTTTGTTATCTCTGGAAAGGATGTTCAGCTTTTGGTAACACCTTTGGTAACAGGTAAAACAAGAAGTGGTATGTTATAAAAACAACTGTGGAGAACCCTGGCTCTATCCCACGCTCATTTACTAAGGCAGCCATAACTGCTTGTGACTGATGACACGGTCTACGTGTCAAGCTGAAGGGAAAAGAGTGTCTGGCAGACATAAATGATCACCTTTTCCAAAGTCTTGTTTCGTAAGAAGTTGCCCTCTGTGGACCACTTGTGCTTCTCGTTCTGGGGTCCTTAAAGTTGAATTATTAATCCCAGCTATACTGGGCCAGAACTAGGGTGGAATCTGTGAGTTGCACAGACCCAGCAAGTGTCCGGGGCTGTAAATGCAGCATTCTTAGATTAGCCTGGTCAGCTTCCATATGTGAGTTTTACTGTTAGTATGGCTACCTCAGTAAAAACCTGGAAGGCTGAAAACAGCCAATCAAATTAACTTGGCAAGCTTGATTGGTTTACCCGCCGAAGTAAAAACAAACTTCTGGCCCTTCAAATGGAACCAAAAGCTCTCTATATCTCGACTATCTATATAAATATATACTCTTTTTATAGCTCACAGGCTTTTCTAAAACATAAAGCTCTGCTTCTTGAGCTGGGGAAAAAGGATCCAATGACTGAATACAGGGAATCCTTCTGGGTGATAAACTTCATCCTCGGTATAAAACCAGGAATAACACTACAAAAAAGTAAATACTCGGGTCTTCTGGGAGTGTGTCCTGCACTGGGCTCACAGCAGCTGATTCCCACGTCATCAATTTAACACATGTGTTTTTTCTTTGTTTCCAGCCTCCTCCAATAGAGGCAATAAGGTGGCTGGATTCAAATGTACACATTTTTCATTGTTAGATTTGTACATAAACACACAAAACAAATTCATATTTTGAACCTTTCATTAGACAAACACTTAGCTATATATTTGCTGTGCAGAATGTCGGACTATTAAAAATTAAATATTCAACCAAAATAATATCTGTAACTTTGTCTAATAGCAACTTTGCATAAAGCTACAGCTCTGATACATCGTAGTGAACCCTTGATTACTGGGTCCAGCTTGCATAAATATAACAATGGCTTGTTTTCTATCATGCTGTTTGTGTAAGAACTCCAGTTTCATGTTTCAAAAAGACAACTTTTTCCTAGCAATATTATAATAAATGATAAGAATACCCTGCAGTGCTGCAGAGATGTCCATAAATCCAAAATATTCTTCTACTTATACCCACTGCACTTACAAGGAAAAGGGGCACATCATTTCACAATCCACACATTCTGCTTTGGATTTCAAAAATAAAAATACATAAAAACAAAAGGACCAACAATATGTATGAAGGACCAGAAAGCACTTGGCCATCCTTATATATATAAACCAACTGGCTGCAGGCAGCAGCTATCCTAACAGGATGTGTGGACTTGATGTGATGGGTCTGTTATATTTAAATGTTATTATTACTCTCACATTATGGACTGCACATCAAGTTATTATCAGACTTTAAGATTTCATTTCTGTAGGAAAACTTCCTTATGTATCCCACCCATCTTGGCTTTGTTAAACATTATTGCAGCTGTATTCAAATTAACAACCTCATCTTAATCTTTCTTTTCTTTCCACTCAATAAATGTAAAATTACAAAATTGCTATCTTAATCTAAACTAATTCCTTTTTTACCAATTTCCCCATTAACCTGGATTTAATTTCCAACCAAAGGTTGTCTAAACCAGTTTCAATATATCTATATTTATTAATAAAATTGTTAAACTCATATTAGAAATTAATACTCATATGATAATTTCAATATCACACACTAATATATATGCACAGATAAATGTCCTTAAAGGGGGACATATTACTTAATTTTACTCAATTTCTCTCTTTTTTTTTTTAAATGCACTGTTTCCACTATCAAAAGATATTCAATTAGTGTAAGACATGGTTAAATGTAACCTTGATTTTACCATGTTTGGAAAACAGATTAAAAAATAATTGTGATCAAATTGTTTATCATTAGATTCGTTAACCCGGCATATTTTGTTATAAATGTTTTGTCTAAAAAACTGAAATTGGCATGGTGTCCTTGCAGCTTATCACCAATCTCTCATGTCAGCCACATTCTTTCAGGAGAGCACAAAGGAGGGGGTCACATCTGCGTACATGACACAAGCGAGCTAACTAAAGGTTCCAGCATTCACAAACATACTCAAATATATCTCTAAAATCGCTTACATTATTCCCATTTGTACACAACACATGCATATCATTCTCTCACTTTCTTTTAACGCTTTTTAATACTTTCTTGCTTAAATTTCTGCTTTCTTTATTTTGTTCTGATATCCTTTGCATCCAATGTATTGTAATTCCATACTTCACATACTGTACCTTCTATGATCAGATGGGCAGCTATAGTGCTCATCCCATCTTCCCTCTCTGACAACATATAAAGCATTCTGTTTTAACTCTCATTACTTTTTTTTTTGACTTTACTAGTTGTAATGCCTGACCCCAAATTCATCCCACAACTTAACATCAAAAAGTCCCTTTTTGTCTAGTGTTAATGTCACTCTTGATCCATCCTGCTCACATAAATAGCTGTTTCTCTAGCTGTATACTCTGCGTGATTCTTTGTCCCTGTGGACTTTGGTGGTAACCCAGTTACCCTTTGTGGATCCCTGTCCACTTTAACCATTAATCTAGGGGCTCAGTATAGGCGGAACCGCACCTTCGGTTCATATATAGCGCTCCTCTTGCGCTGGGCATTTTTGAGGGTCTCTTACCCGTCATTCCCTTACTTCATTTAATGCCCATAATGACTGGCCAGTCTTCTCTACATGTGCCTATACCCTTTTGCCTCTAAACTACTTTATCTAGCAGATGTACTACATATACCTGTGAACAGCACTATTCTTCCCTTTCTCTATAACACTCCGATGGACAATAGACAGTGACAATATAACATATAACCACTAATCAATACAGTTCGATTAAGGGGAGTAAAATAGGTACCCTTTGTCCCGAAAATGCCTTACCGATCAAGGAAGTCTGATAACTCAAATGTAAGCAAAAGGCTTACCTCAGCCGGCTGATTATCAGAAATTCCCGGATCATCTCAAGCTCCTCGTTTTGGATACTCAGGGTCACCTGATAACCCCTGCTGGGCTGGCTTCGCCACCTGAAATGGATATTTTGATGATAGGCAACTCCTATCCTCATATTGATTAGTGGTTCCAAATTAATAACTACTGCAGTAGGGAACAGACACAAAAGATACGCTCAGCATCTTTCCAAATAACCGTTCTCCTTTATTATGACGCATTTGAAGGCTTTTATACACATGATTACGTAGGTATCACATTAATATTACAATTGTACGTTTATGGTAACAAGGGGCGTTACATAGGCAGGCTAATTCTAATCAGGACTTGAAAGAATGCAAAACATGTACTGAAAACATTGTTAGTGCCGTGTGCACAGTGAGGGCATCGTGCAATACATATAAAATAGAATACAATTATATACAGAACCTACAAATTTTCATTACACCATAGACACACAAAACCTTGTAGACAGCCTTCCTAGCCTTATCAGGAGCTGTTCTAGCTGCAAAGGAGCAAAATACATTTTTAACTCTACGGACTAAGTTTGGGCTGTCATTAAAGTTCATGTGTGTGTAAAGGCAGGTGTCCCAATGCTTTTGGCTAGATAGTGTATCCAGCAAGATTTACAATGGTGGTGGAACCCTCCTACACATAAATACTACATCTAGTAGTAGGACCTGGGAGATGAGACAACTTCTCTACATGAAGCGGCATGTTTTAGTTTTAGGACCTGGGAGATGAGACAACTTCTCTACATGAAGCGGCATGTTTGGGATTTGAACCCAGATGCTCTGTAGAAGTTCTAACCTCTAAACCACAGAGCTGCCACATGTGAGAACCTCCTACACATAAATACTGCGCTTCTTTGGACAGACATGATGATCTGTGATATTTGGTGGTTCTTTGTGGGTGAGTGTAGAATAATGATATTACCCTAAAATTTTGGGGAATTACATTTTGATTTCTGATGTTGGTACACATATCACATTTTTTGGGCTCAAATTATGATTATTTGGAAATAAAAAGCACAAAAAAGTGTGACTCATTTTAAATTTGCATCAGAAATGGTATTGTTTGTGCTTTGTAAAGACACATGTGTGAGTTTGAGTAAAGATTGTTGTGAGATGGAGAGTAACAAGTGAAAGTGACAGAAAAATATAGTTGACCAAAACATCAAAATATTCCACATTCTAGTATTCTTAAAGACAAAATATTTGAAGTCAAAGCAACAATATTGCAAAGTAAAATTTATTTCAGAGAAAAATACATTTCATCTCAACATTAAAAGGATTTATTTGGGAAAGTTACAATTGTATCATTAGAACCAATGGCTAAAAGTTGCATTGGACTATAATAGCGCTGATTTTCACTCCCTCTTTAACACAGTGCTCATTTTGGTATTTATTATAGCGCCCCGTAAAAAAAGACATTGGAGCTAAAATGAGAGCTATTTGCAGGTCTGAGCATGCTCAGTTGTGTTGGCACCTAGTTGTACAAAAACAGGGAATTTATCTCTTCTCAGACTTTTAAAGATATTTCAGTTTAAAAATCCCTTTTTCACACAGTTTAAAAGCAGATTATCTTTAAATAGTATACCACATATTTTAATACCATTTAGGCAATTATATCATGCTCTAAACATTATTTCCATGCACATTATTTCCATGTGCTATTTGTTTTCAGGGAACTATAGTAAATTCGATTTTGGGAGTATTTTTTTACTAGTGCTATAGTGAATACCATTTTAGTGCTAATTAGCGCAATTAGTGCTAATTCACGTAATTATCGCTAATTAGCGCCACGGGACTATAGTAAATGACCCCCTATATAAAGAATATCCCACTGTGAATATTAGCATAAATATTGATGTACAACCTCCATGGTCCATATAATGCCTATGTGGAATGATGGATTTTTTGTTTATATGCTTAGGGCAATGTTTTACTGGGAATTGTACCATCTCCGCATTTATATCTCAAAGTGTATGGCTATAAGATTATAACTTCATGTATTACATCTCATGAAAGTCATGATTTGATTGTCTGCTGGTATAGTAATAATATCATTAGGTATATCATTATGTATTCATCTGATTTAGAAATATACTGTTGCCTTATGAGTTTATGTGAAATCTCCATCAATAGCTGTAAAATATTTTAATTATGAATATATTTAATTTAGCATGTATCTATGTAGGGCGTAACATATTATCTTCACAGAAGTCTCTGTTAGACCAGACAGTTCTGTGCCTAGGCATGTGTATCTAAACAATGGGACCCAAACCTCATTGTTCTACACATATTCACTTCAAAGGATCCCATGTTTGGATATGCAATAAAGGGAGGCCAACACGCAATCAGTACTTAACTTTGTCAAGTTAATCTCCTGCTCAGAATAGTCACAAGGATTTGCATTAAAGGGGGCTGACTTATGCAAAGTATAGGGATTGGAGATGTAGCCAGTCCTTAACCAGGAATAGGGGAGCCCACCAATCAGAGCCACGTCATGCCAACCAATGAGGCATCAGACTGTAATGATATACACAGACTAGATGGGAGGGAAACACACACTCTATGGCAGAGCAGTCGTGTGAATTGAACCCCTGTGGGAATGGTAAATATGGGAAATCTCCCTTGTACGTGTATCTAAATATGTTGGTCTTAAGTATTTTCTGTCCTATTGTTTGTATATGAATGTTTTAAGGAACATACTCTGTATTCCTTCATGTAATCCATGATTTTTACCCTTTTCCTGTACAATTAGATAGCTTGCTGTGTATTAGTCTAGGTCTACTTTACTATATACCAATAAATTTCTGTTATTGTGTTAAAGCTTTCACTCATGGTCAAAGAACTCTCATTTAACCCAAATCATGTCTGAGAGATATTAAATCTCAAATATAGTATACGGGTAACATAATTGGTGACCACAAAGGGACACCAATTAGCGGGAAAATTTAGTTTTTATTTATTTGTTTCTTTTGTGCTCACCAAGCTTTATTGCTCTCACTAACCATTGTTTGAGTGTGCTGTATGGTAAGTATATATGTGTTTTATTGGAAAAACACTGAAAGAGTGTGAACTTGGTTGTTTTGTTGAAAAGGATAAACAGTTTTTTGTTTTTATTTAAATGATGTGTTCCCTAAAGGCATAGTATTTGTGTGTAGGACATTTAAACTGAGCTACAAGATAGTCGTTTGTTTGTTTTTTTGCTGTGGGAATTTACAAGTAGTAATATTCTCATTGTTTTCTGTTAAAATACCAAACTGTGGAAGTCTGGTTACTGAAGATAATATCTGATAGCAATTATAGAGTGTAAAATAAGGTGCATTTAGCATACTGTATTATACTTGGACTTTTTTAAGGATAAACCCTACCAATACTTTGATAAGCTGAGTCTGTGGTAGATTGTTTTTTGTTTTGGGTGTAACAATTATGGTTCTAAATACAGCTGTGTTTACCTTTCTATTGTCTACCGAGAGGGTTCCCTTTTGGTCCCTGTGTGTTGAAATCAGCACTATTGTTCAGCACAACTCTTATATCTTTTGTTTCTTGGGTGTAGACTCTATTATCTGAAGATACTAGTGTTATTTTAATGTTTGTGTCTCCACTCTTGTGCATATGCTAAGTGGTAGACTACTGTGTCAGAACTCTGTTCTGTGGTGTATTGTTGTATCATCACTGAACTTGTACATCATGGAGAAATTGATGGCCAGGATTGCTAAAGTTAAAAATAGCTCTGAAATAATAGGAGCAATGAAGGAATCTAAAAGCACCAGGCACAAGGCTATGCAAATATAAAGCTTACAGAAAAAAATACAGGAAACGTGAGGGTGAGATGGCACTCATTTTTGTGGCTTGCTGGTTGGCTAACAATTACAGACAGTTATTGTTACAAAACATATCTCTCAAGGATGATCTAGAAATAGCCAAACATAATATCAGTACTCTAAAGCTCCATACACATTATCAGATTTTCTGCTGATTTTTGTCTTTAGATTTACCAAAAACCATGTAGGGCAAGGACCTGTTTGATTGCATACAAATTGAAACTCCTAAGGTTTGACCTCATATTATATGGTTTTGGTAAATCTGAAGGAAAAAAATCTGAATAAAATCTGATAGTGTGTATGGGGCTTAAGAGTTTCTATGACAAATTTAAATGCTAGCCACCATCAACCAACAATAGACAACCAAAACAAGCAGGGATAGGTTGATCAGCTGGCAGGGGAGCTGAAGGAGGCAGAGAGTAAATGTAAACAATTGTCTGCATCTTCTAGCCCAGGGCAGCTTGTGCAATCTCCACATACCATAGATTGTAATGCAACCGGTTTGAGTATTTCTAGATGCAACAGGAAATTATCCCCATCTGGAGTATGTGCTAGTTTCAACAACTCATTGAAAGGTGGGAGCTCTTTTGAAAGTGCCCCTATATCTTTTCAAATGTTTTTATTGAGATTTTTAGCAGAGTTAGTTACAACAAGGGTTACAAAAAAATAATAATATATAGTAACAAAAGTAACATAACACAGTATAATGTAGTGATAGGGTTTTCTCAGCACAATATAGCATAGTAACAAATAGTCCACAATAAAGAATAAAGTAGTATTCCCAAGTATCTAATATTCATAGTCATAAAAGGACTCGAACAAGAGTAAGTCTCTTAGAACTTGTATAATAAAGTTCGTAATATAATTATTGTAAGATTTATAAATAGCGATATGGATAACGGCCACTTTTGGACCCCAAGACACCCCTCACAGGGATCTATCTGTGTCCTGGAGTACCTAGGCCAACATCCTAAAGGAAATTCAAACACAGTAGTTATCTTTTATGAAGGAAAATAAAGAACTATTCTTACTCCGCAGCTCAATTCAGATAAACAGACATGTGATATAGTTGTCACTTTGCTATGAAATTATTTTTAAAGCCATCCAAAAAATATTAAAACACACAGGAGTTCTTTCTTCTATATGATTAAAGAATCAGCATTATCTAAATTGTGGAAGTATAATTTTTGTACCATGTACTCCAAGGTTCCCATAGTTGTTGTTCCTTAATATATAGGGATTTGTCATTAGGAAATAACAATTCATAGGAGTGGTGGAGTTGGGTTAATTCTATAACTTCTGTCATAGTAGGAAGAGAGTCAGTTTTCCATTTTCTAGTTATGGATAGTCTCGCAGCTAAAAGTATATGTGTTACTACTTTACGATATTGTTTAGGAATCGTATGTAAATTCATATTCAGAATGGCTAGTTCTGGTGAAAGTTGAAGGACAATACCTGTTACGGAAGTGAGTAAATGGGAGATTGCCTGCCAGTAGTTATGTAAGCTTGGGCAGTCCCACATAATATGAAATAGGGTCCCCAATTGGGTACAATTTCTCCAGCAATTAGGTGACGAGTTCCCCTTGAATTTTGCTAGGATATGTGGAGTCAGGTATTGTCTTTGAACAATTTTTTGTGCCAATTCCCATAGTGTAACACATGCAGTGGCCCTATATATGCTTTGTAGGGAAGCCATCCATTGTTTAATTGAAAAGTCTTGCCCCAAATCTTGTTCCCATTTAAGGAAGGAAGGTAGTTTGCTGGGTATGTTTTTTTTCCCCTAGAATTGGGTATATTGTAGCTACTCCTTTCTGTGAGGTGGCATGGTTATTGAGGAAAGACCATATTTTAACCGGGATTGAATCTCTGAGTTGTGGATTGTGTAGCAGACACTTTTCTATTTGAATATATTTAGATCGCTCGATTTCGGAAGCTGTAATTCATTACTTAACTGAGAAAAATACTTTAATGAGCCCTGTTGGAAGAAGGAACCAAGTTTGATATCCCGACCCAAATTCCAGTCGTGTATTTGTACGCCAGGAATTAATGTTGGTATGATTGTTAGAGGAGGGTTTAACACCGTGATTGGAGTTTTATCCCATTTGTATGTGATGATTCTCTGCCAAGAGTGTAGCATCGCTTTCACCGTTGGTGAGTATTGAGCTGTAATTGTGGACTTAATTTTCCTACTAAGTAACCAGAATTGCATATTAGGCTGTCGCGTGATGTCTTTCTCAATTTGTCCCCATAAAGTTTTAGGAGTAGGCAAGAACCATTCTTGCAATTGGGTCAAAAGAGTTGCGTCATAATAATCCTGTAGATCAGGTACGGTCGCACCACCTATATTTCTATGTTTAATTAGTATATGGTATGCGCAACAGGATTTTTTGCCATTCCATAGATATTTTCCCAAACTGCTTTGTAAGGATTTAAAGTAGTATTTAGGGATACATATTGGAAGGGACCTGAGTTGATATAATAATTTTGGTAAGGTCATCATTTTGAAAGCTGCCAGGCGACCAGCCCATGTAAATTCGAATTTACTAAGTGTTGTCAGATCTGCTTCAAAATGTTTCTTAAATGGTAAAAAGTTTGTTTTAAATAACTGTTTTGTTTTGTTAGTGAGAGTGATTCCTAAGTAAGAAATCCCCTCGTCTTTCCAGTGGTAGGGGTATTTATTAGACAATAACTGCCTGGTTGTGTTATCTAATCCTAGGTCTAAAATATGGGACTTGGTTTCATTGATTTTATAATATGATGCTGCTCCAAATGTCGTTAGTATATTTTGGAGATTCGGGAGAGATGAAATAGGATCAGACACTATAAGCACTATGTCATCTGCGAACAGACTTATTTTATTATCTATTTGCCCAATTTTTATACCAGATAGTTTTGTGTCAGATCGTAAACGTTCTGCTAGAGGTTCGATGGCTAAATTAAATATTAAAGGAGATAAGGGGCAACCTTGTCGTGTTCCATTCAAGATGCCAAAGGACCTAGACATCATATCATTTGTGTATACTCTCGCTGAGGGGCCCTTATACAGTGCAAAAATTGCCGATAAAATATTTCCATGAAAGCCGAATTTTAAAAGCACTGACTGTAAATAGCCCCAATGGACCCTATCAAACGCCTTCTCTGCATCCAAAGAAAGGAGCAGAGAAGGCGTTTGATGTCTCTCAATGAAGTGTATAATATCAATCAGACGTCTTGTTGCATCTGAAGATTGTCGACCTTTAGTAAAGCCAGATTGATCTTTGTGAATGAGGTCTGGTATGTAGTTCATCAGTCGATTCGCTATTGCTTTGGCGTATATTTTGATGTCAATGTTCAATAATGAAATCGGTCTGAAATTTTGGGGAGCGTTGGGATCTTTGCCTGGTTTCGGCAGTGTTATGATCAAGGCCTGAAGCATCTCAGCCGGAAATTCTGATTTGGATGCCGCTTCGTTAAAAAGTGAGCATAAGTGGGGAGCCAGTATATCTCAAAGTAATTTATAGTATTCTCCTATCATTCCGTCTGGGCCCGGAGATTTATTGTTGGGCAGGGAGTCTATAGTTCTAGCAATTTCTTCCACTGAAAATGGGACATTAAGATCGAGATTTGATCAGTAGTTAATAATGGGAGACTAATAGTATCTAAGAAATCACTTATTATCTTTGGGGTAGGTGTGGGAGTTTGAGAATCATTTTTAAGATTGTAAAGGGAGCTATAATAACAGCTAAATGCATTCGCTATGTCTTGGGGGTCTTGCAATTTTTCTCTAGTAATAGGGTGGTATAGATATGGAATCTTTGATTTGGAATATCTGCCTTTGATCCAAAGTGCCATGTTTTTTCCTGCTTTGTTGCTAGTATGGTAATATTTAGCTTTACGTTTTCTAGTATGTTTTTCAAATGTATCCAATAAAGTCGTTCTGAGTTCCTGTCGTAATATTTGTAGTTTCGTTTTATTTTTCCTGAATTGAGCATTCAGTTGCATTAGGATTCCCCTACTAAATGCTTTATGAGCACCCCATAGGGTGGCGGAGTCTGACACCGATCCCACATTATATTTAAAGAATTCAGTTATCTGGTTTTGTATAGCTGTAGCATAGGTAGGCATTTTGATAAGATATGCATTTGTTCTCCATAGAAAATGGGTT
Organism: Lithobates pipiens; assembly: GCF_037356315.1. Classification (NCBI taxonomy): domain Eukaryota; kingdom Metazoa; phylum Chordata; class Amphibia; order Anura; family Ranidae; genus Lithobates; species Lithobates pipiens. The sequence goes on along the minus strand of NW_027507758.1, from coordinate 593,320,493 downwards.
GTTTGAGAGTGTTTAGGTAGAATAGTCATACTAATTGGGGCATGATCAGTCCAAGTGATGGGTGCAATGTCAGACTCCCTCACCCGCTGTAATAACCACTTATCCGTAAAAATATAATCGATACGAGTATAGGTATTATGTACCAGGGAATGATATGTATATTCACGATCTCCAGGATGATGGCATCTCCATACATCATAGAGATCGCTTTTATTCAAAAAAAAATTTAATGCACAGTTGGTTCTGGTTTTGGGATTAGAAGTGTCTAGTTCTTGTTCATGTATTGTGTTGAAGTCTCCACAAATTATTAAGGCACCTTTTCGGCATTTACCTATTCTTCTCATCAGGCCATTCAGAAAATGGGATTGCCTTTTATTAGGCACATACACATTTACCAATGTAGTAAGTGTATTATCAATGGTACATATTAATATGAGGTATCGTCCATTGGTATCTACAATAGATTCATGCAAGTGAAAATTAACTGAATGATGTATGGCAATAAGTACTCCTCTTTTTTTCTGTTGGCCTGAGGCTGTAAATATGTGAGGAAAGTTCTTATGGGTGCAAGTGGGAATAGCGCCTGTTTTGAAATGGGTTTCTTGTATACACAATATTTGACGTCGCTGGGTGTTAGCCATTTGCCATATCAACGCTCTTTTTGCTGGATGGTTAAGACCATTAGTATTTAAAGATATTAACTTTATACTCATAAAAGGATATTAATAAGATGCAAAAAGTAAGTACATACTAGCCTGATAATAGCTTTAAACTCTACTTCCATGTGAACAATCTGTAGTCTGAAATGACTATGAATGTCCAAAAATTTAGTGACTGAAAAGTTTTGATTCAAATTTTGTATGTTCACAACATACCTGTCCCTTTGAACACTATGAGTTGTGTATAGGATACTGTGAGGAAAAAAATAAAAGTAAAAACACAAACAAAAATATAACCAAACATTAAACTTAACTTGCAGTGGTAAACATTTCAATGCATACTGCAACATTAGAATGAGGAATTAGTTCAAAGGTCAGCTGTTCCAAAGATTTAGTATTGCACGGCATGGCGGGCAAGCTGATAGATCGGTTTCCTATAGATAGGATTGTATTTTAACCGGATCTAGTCAATGAAAGCTAATACCATTGTGGCGTAAGTTTCTCCGGATTCTTCGTAGCTCCGATAGGTGGAGTTGGTTCGGGGATAATACCCCATGTGTGAAGTAACTTAATGCCTTGTTCCACAGAAGTGATTGTATGGTAGGTGTCGTTCTTCTGTATCAGTAGTTTAGATGGTTGTTTCCAACGGTATTCAATTTTATGATTACGCAGATTTTTTGTAATCGTGGAAAGTTGTCTTCTCATATCTAGAGTATGTTTAGACAAGTCAGCATAAATCTGGATTGTATTATATGGTTGTGGAAGTTGTCCTTTAACATGGTAGAAGTGTACTCTAAGTAGTACATCACGTGGTATCTGTGGAGGAAGAAATGACGGTTTCGGAATCCGATGGATACGATCAATTGTGAGCTCTAAGGCTGGTATAGCTGGCAGCAAGTTGGAGAATAAGTCAGTGGCATATTTTTTAAGATCAGACTGCTGTATATTTTCAGGGATACCCCTGATTTTGAGATTGTTCTTCCTTGAGTGGCCTTCTAAATCTGCGATTTTAAATTTAAGCCACTCTTTTTCAGCTTTATTTTCTTCATGAGCATCTATTAAGTAATTAATAGTATTGGTCATGTCTCCCATAGAGTTCTCAATAGTGTGTACTCTTTCACCTAAGGAGTTCACTGCTTTGGAGAATTGATTTGTGAGTTGTAAAATATCCGTATGAAGCGAAGTATGTAAAGTTAATAGCATTTCTTTTAATTGGGTGTCCAGAATAGGCTGGTTATTAGTGAGGAATGCGGCTATAGGTGAAGCTATAGGAGTTATGACTGTGTTATCTTGACTAATATGAGGTATTTTATGGCTTACCTCCTGGCCTGTGAAATCCAGTTTGATACGAGTTTTAGCCGGGCTGCGACATGTAGGGCTGAGGCAATCTTCCTCATGAGGAGATTCCAGATGTGTTTTGTGAGTTGATTCTTCTAGAGCAGCATCAGGCATGTCAGTATAGTGCGCTCTCCCTGAGGAGGCTGTTGCTGGTACAGCAGCTGTGAGAGGATCTGCGCCATCTTTTTTTCTCCCTCCCGCTGACTGAGAGGAGAATGTCGTTAGTTTTTTCATTTTCTGTTTCGTCTTTCCGCTTTTTCGACATCACCTTCGGATTCAGGAACTCTTCCGTCGTCTGTTCGTATCTTTTTTACCGATATTCGCTGTGAATTGTCGTTAATATGCCCGTTTGGGTCACGGAGCTCTCTCACAGAGCTTCCATTCAGCTCGTGCGCTGGCCACGCCCCCAACTAAAGTGCCCCTATATATTGTATGAAGACAGAAAAAGTTTTTAATCAGGTTTTAGCCTCTAAATATTATCAGCCTAAAACCACACCAGTTGTTAAGAGATGCTTTAATACTTTACAAAAGATAAAGTGCTACACCTGTGGGTTATTCAATCACATCGCTCAGTTTTGTTTGCCTTCTGGTGAAAAGGTATTAAAACAGAATCAATATTCAACAAAGAGGTGTGACGTGGAAATGTACTCACCATGCTGGGGGGAAAGGCCTAGGAATAATAAATATGAAAATACAAAATCATATATCCCTTCCTCAACTATTAAGGCTGAGAATGAGGCTTTACAGTATTAGATTAGGCAAATGAAACAGGAACAAGATGAGTTTGTGAAAGAATTCCAATCATTTAAAAGAAACGTTATTGAATCCTTGAATTGGAAAAATGGAGGGAGTAACTTGTCTATCAGGAACCAAACCAGTACACTAAAACTGGGGATGAAATACAAGATATAAGTTATGTTTTAGCGGTCTATTCACTAGAACAAAGTGGGAATGTCATTGACCATTTACCAATGTACACATAAGAATGATTTATTGTTTGCTTTAAATAGGTTAAAGAAAAAAAGGGGTATAGAGTAATAATTGTTGTCTACAAGTTATCTTTTGTCAGGTTAAGTGAGTTCCTGAAAGTATATTTACATATAAAGCAGCTGTATGTACAGTGTCTTGCAAAAGTAATCACCCCCTTGGCTTTTTACCTATTTTGTTACATTACAGCCTTTATTTCAATGTTTTTTTTTAATATGAATTATATTTGATGGATCAGAACACAATAGTCTAAGTTGGAGAAGTAAAATTAGAAAAATATATACATAAAACTATTTTTTAGAAATAAAAGACTGATAACTAGCATGTGTGTATGTATTCACCCCTTTTCTTATGAAGCCCATAAAAAGCTCTGGTGCAACCAATTACCTTCAGAATCACATAATTAACAAAATGATGTCCACCTTTGTGCAATCTAAGTGTCACATGATCTGTTATTACACATACACACCTTTTTGAAAGGCCCCAGAGACTGCAACACCTAAGCAAGAGGCACCACTAACCAAACGCTGCCATGAAGACCAAGGAACTCTCCAAACAAGTAAGGGACAATGTTGTTGAGAAGTACAGATCAGGGTTTGGTTATAAAAAAAATCCTAATCTTTGATGATCCCTAGGAGCACCATCAAATCTATCATAACCAAATGGAAAGAACATGGCACAACAGCAATCCTGCCAAGAGACGGCCGCACACCAAAACTCATGGACCGGGCAAGGAGGGCATTAATCAGAGAGTTAACACAGAGACCTAAGGTAACCCCGGAGGAGCTGCAGAGTTCCGCAGCAGAGACTGGGGTATCTGTACATGGGACGACAATAAGCCATACCAGCCGTTCCATAGAGTTGGGCTTTATGGCAGAGTGGCCAGAAGAAAGCCATTACTTTCAGCAAAAAACAAAATGGCACATTTTGAGTTTGCGAAAAGGTATGTGGGAGACTCCCAAAATGTATGAAGGAAGGTGCTCTGGTCTGACGAGACTAAAATTTAATTTAATTTTTTGGCCATCAAAGAAAACACTATGTCTGGCGCAAACCTAACACATCACCCAAAGAACACCATCCCCACAGTGAAACATGGTGGTTGTAGCATCATGTGGGGATGTTTTTCAGCAGTCGGGACTGGGAAACTGGTCAGAGTTGAGGGAAAGATGGATGGTGCTGAATAGAGGTATATTCTTGAGCAAAACCTGTACCACTCTGTGTTTGACTTGAGGCTAGGACGGAGGTTCACCTTCCAGCAGGACAATGATCCCAAACACACTGCTAAAGCAACACTTGAGTGGTTTAAGGTTATACATGTTAATGTGTTGGAATGGCCTAGTCAAAGCCCAGATCTAAATCCAATAGAAAATATGTGGTCAGACTTAAAGATTGCTGTTCACAAGCACAAACCATCCAACATGAAGGAGCTGCAGCAGTTTATAAAGGAGAAATGGGCAAAAATCCCAGTGGTAAGATGTAGCAAGCTCACAGAGACTTATCCAAAGGAAATTTTAGCTGTGATAGCTGCAAAAGGTGGCTCTAAAACGTATTGACATTAGGGGGGTGAATAGTTATGCACATAGATTTTACTGTTATTTTGTCCTATTTGTTGTTTGCTTCACAATAAAAAAAAAACATCTTCAAAGTTGGGGGCATGTTCTGTAAATTAAATGATGCAAATCCTCAAACAATTCATGTTATTTCCAGGTTATGAGGCAACAAAACATGAAACATGCCAAGGGGGTGAATACTTTTCCAAGGCACTGTATGTCTACATGTTGTCTTTTTAGACTTTAAGTACTTACAAACCCACCGAGTTTTGCTATAACATTTGTCAGAGTACAGATGTGGGTATGTCTGTGCACACCCACATCTTACTGTTGATGGACTCATTATCTCTGCTGGAAGGTGGTTCGCACACCGCATGTTCTGTCATAGTAAGTGGAGACAGCGGCGAGGCAACATCTCCAGAAGAGAAGAACAGAAGACGGCGGCGGCGATGGCGATGGCAGCGGCGACAGAAGACTGGGCCACCACTTGTAAAAGAGCTAGAAGAAGGCGTGGTGGCTCGGCAAGAAGAACCGAAGAGGGGGACAACACCCCCGAAGTTGGAAGAAGAGGGCGGCGGTGGCGAAGAAAAATGCCGGGCTCCTCCGCTAGTAAAAGAGCTAGCAGAAGATAGAAGATAGAGGAGTCCGGCGCTAAGACCCCCGAAGAAGGAAGACCTCCGGAGCTGTGCAATAAACTATTTTAACCCTGTGTTTTTTTTTTTTGTACTTTTTTTTCACAGGTGAATGGGAAGGGGTACGTTGTACCCCATACTCATTCACATAGGGTGGGGGGCCGGGATCCGGTTATTCTCTTCATAATATACTGACAGGCAGGGAGCTGCAGAACAATACCATCATGTAATTCCGTTTTCTTTATTAAACAATATTAAAAACAACATGCCAAGTGGCCTCTTACTTTATAAGTGCCTTTCCCCACAGGCTGCCGTGCATCCGCCTCAAAACAGCCGCTAATTGCCGCAGAAGGCGGCCAATAGGGCGGCAGCAGGGGCGGGGCAAGAGGAGAGCAGGGACCTCGTGTGATGCTGTAAGGAGCCACGTCATTCCAAAGGAGCGACAATGGAATGAGACCGCCCAACCTGCCACACATACATCGGAACGACCAATGCAGCAGACAGGGAGAGGGCGGACCGAACAGAGGTCGATGCACAGCCAAAAGTCCCACCAATCACCACGCACCTGGTCAAAGAAACCCCCGGATGGGCAGCGATGTGTGGACACATAGGGGAAGAAAGTCCCCAATTGTACCACAAAGACAGGTCAGCACCAAACAGACAAAACAAAGCAAATTACCATATTAAAAAAACTAGAAATAGATAGACTACCAAAGATGTAAATAGAACATCCATATATAGCCATACATATGTAGGAGTAAAATAACCTTATATCAATAATCCATAACTCTAAAAAGTCATAAAAGGCTCTTTGTATTGAACCTGAACAAACATAAACATTTTCTCAATTTGTAGGATTTAGAACACGGTTACAGAACAGGATTTTGAGACAGTAAACCTAGGAGCAATCAAGCTCAGCTAAATGAGTAAATAGAGACCAATTATGATACTAACGGGAGATCCCCTAAGAATGAATTAAAGGGATAATGACAACAAAAAATGAAAATAGCATTATTCTATTGGGACTAATAAGTACAATCATAGTGTATTAATAAAGCAAACAATATATCAGGCAGAGTGACAGACTATAAGAAAGGCTTGTATGATTGCATTTCATTTAACCACTAGGCATCCTCGCTATAGCCGAAAGACGGCTACAGGGTGGTGCCAAATTGCCGGGAGAGCATCCCTGGACGTCCTCCTCTTTACTTCCCCTCTGCACGCCACCGCGGGCGGGCATCAGGGAAATGTTGTGTTGTCCATGTCCCTTGGACACAGCCAATCAAAGATCGTGCTAAATGGCCCATCACAGATCATCTCTCATTGCCAGCTCTTCCTCCTCACACAGAAACCGCATGTGAGGAGGGAGAGCTTCTTGCTGCAGCGTGAGTGTAAAAAAAATTGAAAATACAGCGCCCAAAGTAACTGTCAGTGCCATTTGTCCCCAGTGCTATCTGTCCCTAGTGCCACCTGTCAGTGCCATCTGTCGCCAGTGCCACCTATCAGTGCCAACAGTCCCCAGTGCCACGTATCAGTGCCATCTGTCATCAGTGCCAGATCAGTGTCACGTGTCATCAGTGCCACCTATTATTGCCACCTGTCATTAGTGCCACGTATTAGTGCATCTGTCATCAGTGCCACGTATCAGTGCCATCTGTCATCAGTGCCACGTCAGTGTCACGTGTCATCAGTGCCACATATTAGTGCCACCTGTCATCAGTGTCACATGTCATCAGTGCCATCTGTCAGTGACACGTGCCATCTGTTATCAGTGTCACGTGTCATCAGTGCCACGTATCAGTGCCATCTGTCATCAGTTGCACGTATTAGTGAGTCTGTCATCAGTGCCACGTATTAGTGCCATCTGTCATCAGTGTCATGTGTCATCAGTGCCATCTGTCATCATTGCCACCTGACAGTATCACCTGTCATCTGTTATCAGTGTCACCTGTCATCAGTGGCACGTATTAGTGCCATCTGTCATCAGTGGCACGTATTATTGCATCTGTCATCAGTGCCACGTATTCGTGGTTTCTGTCATCAATGCCACGTGTCATCAGTGCCACATATTAGTGCCATCTGTCAGTGTCATGTGTCATCAGTGCCACGTACTAGTGTCATTTGTCATCAGTCCACATCAGTGTCACGTGCCATCAGTGGCACGTATCAGTGCCATCTGTCATCAGTGCCACATCAGTGTCACGTGTCATTGTCCTGGTGCTCCAGGGTCTTCAAAAGTGTAATAGGTAGTCAACAAGTTAAATGTGTCATTTTTGCTCCTAGAACACCTGATGGTGCTCCCTGCATGTTGGGCCTCTCTAAGTGGCTAGGCTGTGAAAAAGTCCCACATGTGGTATCATAATACACAGGAGGAGTAGCAGAATATATTTTGGGGTATTATTTGTGTTATACCCATCTGTCCCCAGTGTCACCTATCAGTGCCAACTGATTTTAGGGGTGACACAGTGGTGTAGTGGGTAGCACTCTTACCTAGCAGTAAAAAGGGTCACTAGTTCGAATCACAACCCTACCTGCCTGGAGTTTGCATGTTCTCCCTGTGCCTGTATGGGTTTCCTCCAGGTACTCTGGTTTCCTCCTACACTCCAAAGACATGCTGGTAGGTTAACTGGCTTCTGTTCAAAATTGGCCTTAGTATATGAACGGGGACCTTGGATTGTAGGCTACTTGAGTTTAGGGACCAATGTGAGTGTGCAATTTACAGGGATGAGCACAATTGTAGACACTCACTCAGGTTGGACTGGTGTCCATTCAACCTTACTAACTATGTAACTATATGTATGTATGTCCCCAGTGGCATGCCTTAGTGTCACACCAGTATCACATGATATTAGTGCCATCTGTCATCAGTGCCACATATTAGAAATAGAGAAGCCCCTATGAACAGCACATTACAGGCACTACTATGAGTATATAGAAAAAAAAATATTTAATTTATTGTACAAAATAGAGAATACATATATAATACAAAGTTAAGGATGCATATGATATACAAGCAAACGTGAAAAAGGCAAGATACAGCTGCCTGAACCCAACGACTTTTCGGAGACGAGTTGTATTGTCCTTCATCAGGGGTTGTCCACAAGGAGTAGACTGTCTATACAATTGTAAATGTATAGTAATCAGCCAAAAATTCTCACATATACTGTTGCATGATCATTTGAATAGAACATACAAGGCTGTACTTACATCCCAATCACTTAATGAGGTACATCTAAGCATCCAGAAAATATTAAAAACATGAAAAAGGAGCCACACAGCATGGAGTCATCCACAAATCGCATCAACCAAACACTGATAAATCGGCTAATTTGGAAGAAGACAGAAACATCAAAAAGGGTGAAAAAAGAGGGGAAAAGAGGCCCCCCTCAATATGCATCCACCAATCCAGCCAGAGCCCAGGATATGCAGACCACCAGCTGGCTGTTGTGTGCACTGAAGCCCAGAAAATTGGAGAATCTGCCGGGTGCACACAAAGCCTGGTATTGGATGGGAAAAAGATGTACCAAAAGTAAAATTAGTACCAAATCAAAAAAAGGATTTTTTCAGCCCAGTACAGTTAAGGAAAAAGACCCATTTTGTATATAGTAAATGCTGCATTGGTATAGGGAGAAGGATGTGCAGAGGACTTCAAGCTGCAGACCCCACATATTAGAGCTAGACATGGCAACACCTAAATTGAGAAAAAAAGGATAGTTCAATAAGTATATATTAGCAAAACATATACATAACAAAATTAATACAGATGTTACAATATCATACAAATAAGCACGATCCGATGTCCCTTGTGAAATTTAACTCTACAGACAGGAGGGAGGAGGGGGAGGATAAAGAAATGGAGATGTACAGAATATAGGGCCCAACAGATCTTGCTCAGGAAATAAAATGATATGGTAATTTCTCCATTCCCCTGAGCTAAAGCCCTCCAAAAAGAGCCTAAAGCAGACTGCATCATTTAAGCCGGGGGGGGGGGAGTAGCTTTCAAAGTGTATATCCATCGCAGCTCAAGCTGGAGGAGACTCTTGTTCCAGTCTCCTCCCCTTGAACTGGGATGGATGCTGTCCAAAATCAAGAACTTAATCCTGGGAGACTCCACGATTGACTATGGTGGTATGTCTCCCCAGAAGTAAGTCGGGGTTGCAAACCTGCATATTATGGATGTGTCAATAAGCTCTCTTCCAAAATGGAAGCTTGGTCTTCCCGACATAAAAGCAACTGCAATCACATCTGAGAAGATAAATAACCCCAAAAGTTTTGCAATTTGCAAAATGCCGAGCTTTGAAGACGTAACCGTTAGGTAGGGTCGGGTTTCTACTGGTGTCCATAAATCTACAATAGCGGCAAGCACCCCACATGAACGTGCCCTGTATTCACTCTTCACCAATCTGGAGACAATCAATGTAGCTCTCCTGAAGGTGAAGAGGGTAAATTCCGGGATCAAACGACAAAGATTGGGTCCATGGTAAGACTATGCCAGTACTTGGCAACAATTGCCACAGTGCCACGTATTAGTGCCATCTGTCATCATTGGCACATGTTGTCAGTGCCACGTATCAGTGCCATCTGTCATCAGTGCCACATTAGTGTCACGTGTCATTGTCCTGGTGCTCCAAGCCCTTCAAAAGTGTAACAGGTAGTCAACAAGTTAGATGTGTCATTTATACTCCTAGAACACGTGATGGTGCTCCCTGCATGTTGGGCCTCTCTATGGGGCCAAGCTGTGAAAAAGTCCCACACATGTGGTATTGTAATATTCAGGAGGAGTAGCAGAATGTATTTTGGGATGTCATTTGTGGTATATACATGCCATGTGAGAGAAATAACCTATTACAATGAAAAAAAATCTTAATTTTGCAGAGAATTGAGGGAAAAAAATGACAACATCAAAAACCTCATCATGCCTCTTTCTAAATACCTTGGAATGTCTACTTTCAAAAAGGGGGGGGGGGTATTTGTACTTTCCTGGCTTGTTGGGGTCGCAAGAAATGAATCAGGAATTTTATGGCCAATCACTGGCACTTATGAGTCAAGGATGGAGCTATATGCACAAGTTTGGCATCAGCTAAGGTTAGCCCATCAGGGTTGGTATATCTAAACACAGTTTCACTAAAACCCGTTAGAGATGAGTTGATATGGCAACAAGATCCCCCTGGACACTTGAAGGGTCATACATGCACACAGTGGTATTCAGCAGAAGGTGGGGCAGAGTTACTTGCAGGCATATGACAATGGAGGAAGAAAAATGGGGGATTGAAATCATGCAACCTGGCTGAGGGGCGTAACCATTCAAATCTTTAAACGTGTCAATTGGAAAGGGTCTCATTATTATGTAGCAGTATATCTATAACAATTCTAATCAAAGGTCCTTATTACTCAGAATGACAAGATAAGCATTGATTTGAATGCATACAGCATGTCTTAAAAGTACTCGTGTTTTTCTTTCTTTACTTGTCCACATTAATAAAGTATAATCTCAGAAAGCCAGGAAATCTGGTCCAAAGGCCATTACTGTATGCTGTATCCAGTTGGAATCACCATGGGAGGCTGTCCCAGAAGAAAGGGCAACATGATCAGATTGCCATTATGGACTTTCGTACTATTATTGGACTGTTGAGAGCAAGGATCCTCATGTTTTTTTTTTTCTTTGTGTTTTTTTTTTTTTTTTTTGGTGTTCTGTCTCTTATGATTTTTTTTTATGGACTTATTACATCCAGAACAAGTGATGACTACCTATAATGGGATCCATACATGCGGACTGTAGAGATGGAGAGTTTAAACGTTTTTTTTTTCCCTTAAATAGTTTTTTTTTGTTTCAGAAGGCAAAGCCAAAAGTTCCAGATATTAAAGGAGATTACACATAAACCATTATTTTAGGTGTGGCCGAGTCTCATATTCACAACTGGCCACAAGGGCCCATCTGTTGCCTTATTAGTTTATGTGAAATCTCCATTAATAGCTATAAAATATTGTAATTATGAATATATTTCATTTAGCTTGTATCTATATAGGGCGTAACATTTTATCTTCACAGAAATCTCTGTTAGACCAGACAGCTCGGTGCCTAGACTTGTTTATCTAAACAATGGGACCCAAACCTCATTGTTCTACACATATTCACTTCAAAGGATCCCATGTTTGGATATGCAATGACGGGAGGCCAACCCGCAATCAATACTTAACTTTCCGGGAAAAGGTCAACTTAATCTCCTGTCTCAGAATAGTCACAAGGATTTGCATTAAAGGGGGCTGACTTATGCAAAGTATAGGGATTGGAGATGTAGCCAGTCCTTAACCAGGAATAGAGAAGCCCACCAATCAGTGCCATGCCATGCCAACCAATGAGGCATCAGCCTGTAATGATATACACAGACTAGATGGGAGGGAAACACACTCTATGGCAGAGCAGTCACGTGAATGGAACCTCTATGGGAATGGTAAATATGGGAAATCTCACTTGTACGTGTATCTAAATATGTTGGTCTTCTGTATTTTATGTCCTACTGTTTGTAGATTAATGCTTTATGGAATATCCTCTGTATTCCTTCATGTAATCCATGATTTTTACCCTTTTCCTGTACAATTAGATAGCGTGCTGTGTATTAGTCTAGGTCTATTTTATTATATAAAATACATTTTTGTTATTGTGTTAAAGATTTCACTCATGGTAAAAGAACTCTCATTTAACCCAAATCATAGCCAAGAGATATTAGATCTCAAATATAGTATACGGTAACAATGCTATATGTAGAAATGATTTAAATATGCAAATGATTGTGTTTAGAGATATATACTATAGCTATCTATCCATCTATCTTTTCAGTAATATATATATATATATATATATATATATATATATATATATATATATATATATATATATATATATATATATATATATATACATATATATATATATATATATATACATACATATATATATATATATATATATATATATATACATATATATATATATATATATATATATATATATATATATATATATATATATATATATATATATAGTGTGACGATCTGGGGTGATTTTGCTTAAGTGGTGTATGTCTTTTCAGGAACATCAGTCAGTCCAAACTATTATTAAGGGCATGGCAGCCCAATTTTATTTATATGACACCAAACTTCAGAGAAAATCTTCCCTCACAGCTCACAGGGGGTTCCACCATCATAGTGTAACAGAAATTTCAGCCTCCTGGTTCACTCACACTTCGTCAAACTCCATCCTGGAGCTTACTTTTTCAGCTGTGTGCTGCTTGATCATGGGCCACATCTGCCTCCTGCAGACATCCATGCTCAAACTGCCACCTGCAGCCTTAGACACCTAGAGACCGCCTATCTCTCTCTCGTTGAGCCATTTCCACCTGAAATCCCTCCTGACTTCTAGAGACCGCCTGTCTCTCTCTCATGGAGCCAGCCCAGCTCACAAGTGTGCAATCATCATGCACCTTGAAAAAAACAGGCTGAATCAGACTAATATACACCGTGACCTTGGGCTTGCCTCTCCACATATCATCCCCCCTGTTTCACACAATGGAGGGAGAAATCCAAAACCTTTCTTCCTAAAGGGGCACTCCACCCACCTCTTTTTCCGGGTGTGCTTCTATATTCCCGAATCTTTTCACCTCTCCAAAAACTACTCCCAGGACTGTAGGGGGCCTACTTCTACACCCACTGTCAGGAACTGACTTCTCTGAGTACCTGGCTCAACTTCAACTAGCACTATCTGTTTTCCATGTTCTCAAATACCTGTGTGGTTACACTTGGCAACCAACTTCCCAAAAATGCACAATTCAACATTACCAAGAACTCTTGTCCCAACACCTGCTAGGATAGTGTCTGAGGGAGACCACAAACAGGGAAGCAGTTACTCTCTATGGGACCTTCACAGAGTTTCACATCGCCCCCTGTTGTCCAACACTCCATCAGCGACTGTTCTTGCACAACACTTTTTCCCACACCAGTTTTTACCATTTCTGTTACTGCTGATATTTCCGATACCTCTGCCTTATCTAACAGGGCTCCAGAGTGCTTGTCATACAAAAAACTTTATATAAAGCAATTCAGCACACTGTGAGACAACTTTCCACATTAATACAAAACATTGCATTAAACAATTCCACCATTTGCGATTTCTACACAGTACAGCCTGCAAGATCCAGCTCCAAACAGCTGTACCACGTGGTACCAGGTCTCCAAACACAGGAGAGGACGGCAGGATATACACTGGCTGTATACTCCATGATTTTAAAATTTCCTTAACCACTTCAGCCCCGGAAGGATTTACCCCTTTCCTGACCAGAGCACTTTTTACAATTTGGCACTGCGTCATTTTAACTGCTAATTGTGCGGTCATGAAATGCTGTACCCTAATTAAATTTGCGTCCTTTTTTCCCCCACAAATAGAGCTTTCTTTTGATGGTATTTGGTCACCGTTTTTTTTTTTTTGCGCTATAAATGGAAAAAGACCGAAAATTTTCTACTTGTTGTTATAAAAAAAATCCAATAAACTCAATTTTAGCCATACATTTAGGCCAAAATGTATTCAGCCACATGTCTTTCATAAAAAAAAAAAAAAAACGTCTACAAACTAGGGTACATTTTATGGAATTTACACAGCTTATAGTTTATGACTGCCTATCTCATTTCTTGAGGTGCTAAAATGGCAGGACAGTACAACCCCCCCCCCCCCCATGACCCCATTTTGGAAAGTAGACCCCCCAAGGAAATTGCTGAGAGGCATGTTGAGCCCATTGAATATTTAATTTTTTTGCCCCAAGTGATTGAATAATGACACAAAATGATATATTGCTCACACATGCCATGGTTATATGTGGAATTGCACCCCAAAATACATTTAGATGATTCTCCTGTGTATGGAAAAACCACATGTGTGGGACTTTTTGAGAGCCTAGCCACATATGGGGCCCCAAAACCCAAGCACTGCCTTCGGGATTTCTAAGGGTGTAAATTTTTGAATTCACTCCTCACTACCTATCACTACCTATCACAGTTTTGAAAGCCATAAAATACTAAGATGGCCCAAACCCCCCAAAATGATCCAATTTTTGAAAGTAGACACCCCAAGCTATTTGCTGAGAGGCCTGTTGAGTCCATGGAATATTTTATATTTTGCCACAGGTTGCGGGAAAAATACAAACTTTTTTTTTTTGCACAAAGTTGTCACTAAATGATATATTGCTCACACATGCCATGGGCATATGTGGAATTACACCCCAAAATACATTCTGCTGCTTCTCCTGAGTAGGGACATACCACACGTGTGGGACTTTTTGGGAGTCTAGCTGTGTACAGGGCCCCGAAAACCAAGCACCGCCTTCAGGATTTCTAAGGGCGTAAATTTTTGATTTCACTCCTCACTACTTATCACAGTTCCGAAGGCCATAAAATGACACGATAGCACAACCCCCCCCCCAAATGACCCCATTTTGGAAGGTAGACACCCCAAGTTATTTGCTGAGAGGCATGGTGAGTATTTTGCAGCTCTCATTTGTTTTTGAAAATGAAGAAAGACAAGAAAAATATTTTTTTTTCTTTTTTCAATTTTAAAAACTTTGTGACAGAAAGTGAGATCTGCAAAATACTCACGTACCTCTCAGCAAATAGCTTGGGGTGTCCACTTTCCAAAATGGAGTAATTTAGGGGAGGGTTGTGCCATCTGGGAATTCCATCGCCTCCGAAACTGTGATAGGCAGCGAAGAGTGAAATCAAAAATGTACACCCTTAGAAAGCCTGAAGTCTCCTAAAAAGTCTCACACATGTGGTATCCTCGTACTCAGGAGAAGCAACAGAATGTATTTTGGGGTGTAATTTCACATATACCCATGGCATGTTTGAGCAATATACCATTTAGTGACAACTTTGTGCTAAAAAAAATAAAAAATAAAAAATAAAAAAAATGTTTGTCTTTTTCCCGCAACTTGTGTCACAAGATAAAATATGCCTCAACATGCCTCTCAGCAAATAACTTGGGGTGTCTACTTTCCAAATGGGGTTTGAACTGTCCTAGCATTTTATGCACAACATTTAGAAGCTTATGTCACACATCACCCACTCTTCTAACCACTTGAAGAGAAAGCCCTTTCTGACACTTTTTGTTTACATGAAAAAATATATATTTTTTGCAATAAAATTACTTTGAACCCCCAAACATTATATTTAAAGCAAAGGCCCCACAGATTAAAATGGTGGGTGTTTAACCACTTTCAGACCGGACCAATTTGCTGGTCAAAGACCAGACCACTTTTTGCGATTCGGCACTGCGTCGCTTTAACTGACAATTGCGCGGTCGTGCGACGTGGCTCCCAAACAAAATTAACGTCCTTTTTTTCCCACAAATAGAGCTTTCTTTTGGTGGTATTTGATCACCCCTGCGGTTTTTATTTTTTGCGCTATAAACAAAAATATAGCGATAATTTTGAAAAAAACGCATTATTTTTTACTTTTTGTAATAATAAATATCCCCCAAAAATATATAAAAAAACATTTTTTTCCCTCAGTTTAGGCCGATACGTATTCTTCTACATATTTTTGGTAAAAAAAATCGCAATAAGCGATTATTGATTGGTTTGCGCAAAAGTTATAGCGTTTACAAAATAGGGATAGTTTTATAGCATTTTTATTAATAATTTTTTATTATTTTTTTTTTTTTACTAGTAATGGCGGCGATCTGCGATTTTTATTGTGACTGCGACATTGTGGGGGACCCATCGGACATTTTTGACACATTTTTGGGACCATTGTCATTTATACAGTAATCACTGCTATATAAATGCAGTGAATCCTGTGTAAATTACACTGGCAGTGAAAGGGTTAACCAGTGGGTGGCAGTGTAGGGGTTAAGTGTTCCTAGGGGTGTGTTACTAACTGTGGGGGGGTTGGGCTTTCATTTAGTGTACACTGATCTCTGCTCCAATCACATGGAGCAGAGATCAGCGTCACTAGTTGCTAGGCAGAATGGAAAAATGTTGTTTATACAGCATTTCCTCCATTCGGCCGCTCCGTGAGACGATCGCGGGGATGCCCGCGGCGATCGAGTCGGCGGCGCGCTCCCGATGGCACGGCGGCAACGAATATTGGACGTACATGTACGCCAATATGCCTGCCCGTGCCATTCTGTCGACGTACATCGTCGTGCGCTGGTCGGGAAGTGATTAATTTTTTTTCACACAGTATTTGTGCAGCAATTTTTCAAATGCATTTTTTGGGGAAGAACCACACTTTTTATAATTTCAATGCACTAAAACACACTATTTTGCAAAATGTTTGCTGAAATAAAAAAGATGATCTTAGGCCGAGTGGATGGATACCAAACACGACATGTTTTAAAATTGCGCACAAACGTGCAGTGGTGACAAATTACATACATTTTTAAAAGCCTTTACAGGTTACCACTTTAGATTTACAGAGGAGGTCTACTGCTAAAGTTACTGCCCTTGATCTGACCTTTGTGGTGATGCCTCACATGTATGGTTCAATTGCTGTTTACACTTGACGCCAGACCAACGCTTGCGTTTGCCTTTGCGCGAGAGCAGATGGGGACAGGGGTGCTTTTTTTCCCCTTTATCATTTTTTTTTTTTTTTTGCTTTTTTATCTTATTTTTAAACTGTTCCTTTTTTTTTATCATTTTCATTCGTATCTCAGGAAATGTAAATATCCCCTATGATAGCAATAGGTAGTGACAGGTACTCTTTTAAAAAAAAAATTGGGGTCTATTAGACCCTAGATCTCTCCTCTGCCCTCAAAGCATCTGACCACACCAAGCGCGGTGTTATAAAATGCTTTCCCAATTTCCCAATGGCGCTGTTTACATCCGGTGAAATCTAAGGCCGCGTACACACGGGCGGATTGTCTGCCCAACTAAGTTCGTCAGACAATCCGACAGACAGTCCGTTCAAATTTTGAATGAACGGACTTGACCACACACGATGAACAGACAGTCCGCTGAAAACTTGCGCGATGACGTGTACAGCACGTACGACGGGACTAGAAAAACGACGTCCAATACACTGCAATGCAACCTTCGGCCGTGTAAATCCTTTCTGAGCATGCGCCATACTTAGTCCGTCCAACTTGCCTACACACGAGCGGACTGTCCGCTGAAACCAAGTTTGGACGGACAAAACCAAGTTTCAGCGGACAAAATTACGGAAATTCCGAAAGACAAAGTCCGTCAGACTGTCCGCTGAAAAAGTCCGCTGAAGCCCACACACGAGCGGATTGTCCGCTGAAACACGGTTCAGCGGACTAAGTTGGGCAGACAATCCGCCCATGTGTACGCGGCCTTAGTCATAAAATGCTCGTATCTTCCGCTTTCTTAGGCCAAAGAGATGATTGGACCCATTCTGGTCTCCGATCAGCTCTATAGTCAGCTGATTGAATCACCGGCTGCATTCTCAGGTTCCCTGATTATAAAAAAATTGCATACCTGAAAAGCAAACATAATAAACATAATAACAATAAAACATTGCAGAATAGAATACAGTAAAAAAGAGCAGAACAATACAGAGAGAATAGAGAGGGAGAGAACAATAAAACGACAACTATTTTTGTTTTTTATTTTATATATTTTTTTGTGTTTTATTTATTTATTTTTTCCTTTTTTTTTTAAACCTCTGTTACTTACTGTTCTAATTCTTTACACACTATTTCATACCCCTCTTTATCCTGAATTAAAGCGGTTCTTCATCCTAAAGGGGAAGTTCCGCTAATCTGATCCCTCCCCCCCTCCGGTGCCACAATCGGCACCTTTCAGGGGGGAGGGGGGTGCAGTTACCTGGATAATCCAGGTATCTGCACCCACTTCCGGGCAGACCGCCACAGACCTCCCGCAGACGCCCCGCCCCCCGTTGTGTTCTGGGAAATACACAGTTGCCAGGACACAGCGGGGGACCAGAAGAGATGCGCAGCGCGACTCGTGCATGCGCAGTAGGGAACCGGGCAGTGAAGCCGCGATGCTTCACTTCCCGATTCCCTGACAGAGGATGGCGGCGGGGGCAGCAGCGAGACGAGCGATCGCTCGTCATCTGCCGCCGACATCGCTGGACCCTGGGACAGGTAAGTGTGATTTTATTAAAAGTCAGCAGCTGCAATATTAGTAGCTGCTGGCTTTTAATATTTTTTTTTTAGGTGCAGAACCGCTTTAATTCTTCGTTTAAATGCCACAAGAGAGCTTGTCTATATAGGCCGGGAATCGACATTTTCATCTTTACAGGAGCGTGGTCGGATAATGTAGTTATTTCTATACTAGTCTCTATTACATTTCCCAATTCTCTATGTTCCACAAAAATACAATCAATCCTAGAGTATGTCCCGTGCACAGGGGAGTAAAACGTATAGTCCGATAGTCCCAAATGTTGGACCCTCCAGACATCCACCAATTGACAATTATTCAATGTTTGTTTTATCTTTTTTAATTGTACGTTGCTCGTCCCCTGTGCACCTGAGGTACTATCTAGTTTAGGTTCCAAACAAAAATGTATGTCCCCCATCATAATTACATGACCCTCCCTTAATTCCTGTAGCCTAGCTAGAATTCCCATTAGATATTTTATTGGGTTTTTATTTGGTGAGTATATGTTGGCTAATGTACATCTCATATTTCCCAGTTTTCCCTTTAGAATAAGATATCTTCCCTCCGGTTCTGTCTCTCTATCCTCTAGGACAAAGCGAATATTCTTTGCAAATCCTATTGCTACTCCCCTCCCCCTATTTGTTATTGTATCTCAGTAATACCAACTCGAGTAATCTTTGGAGTAGAGCCTAATCTTTTTTTTCGTGGGAGATGTGCGTTTCTTGCAAGAATATCACCTCCACCTCATATTGTTTTAGTTCTTTCAGAATTTTTAACCTCTTATTTGGTATATTTAACAACTTCACATTATAGGTTATAAAATTAATAGCCATTGTTTTTATTCTCTAAGCTTTCTAACCAGACCTCATTTTTCTTGTCTATGCCGGGAGTTCTCCCTACTGACATTTCCCCTCCCCTTCCCCTCCCTTTTCCCATCCCCTTTGTTATCAATTGGTCCTCCACCCGCTGGTCTTCATTTTTACTTAATTCCAGTTCACTTTCCGTTGTAAAATCATCTCTAGATTTATCCGAGGTCCTGTCTAATTTTTTATCCAATCCCTTTCTCTTCTCTAATTTGGGGGGCAGCCTTTCCATCCCTCCCTCTCTTGGACTGGCTCCTTGGGTCATGTATTGTTTAATCGTGTTTTCTGTGGCTGTACTTTTTGGGGTTTTGGGGCCGCCACCATTGGCGGTTTGTTTTGAGGATTTACTCATTGTATCTTTCTTCACCCCTCTTGTTCGTTTCCCCAGTTTGTTTATCCTTTCGTCTCCCCCTCTCTCAATAGTAGATCCTCCAGGGTCTCCCCCTTTTCCTTTACTATTCAGCAGGGTTACAGCCCCCCTGTTTAGTCGGTCCTCTTATTAGTTCTTACCCGGCCTCTTATTGCTATACTTTATGTATTTTTAGCAATCTACCTTCCACTCATAAGGGGGTGTCCCATATTTAAGACAATCATATCTCAATATGTGTGTCTTCTTGGTAAGTTTTTTGAGATAAAAAACAGAGGTTTTATGTTCCTTATAATATGTGGTTCTAGTGTAAACTGGATTAATTGCTCCCTTTAGGGCAATCTAGCATATTCCAGGTGTTTCCTATAATTAATGAATTACCCCGTTACCGAGTAGGTCTTTCAGATATTTTAACCCATTTATAATGTGGGGTATGAGAGAGAAAAAAGAAAAAAAGAACAAGCAAAAAAGCGAATAAATAAATAAATTATGTTCTTCCTTTTTCCTTATCTCAATCCCTTGGTATCAACGCTGTAGAGAAAATTAGTAATATAGCACATGCTAATTTTGCTGAAATTAGTCTATATCTCATTATTGCAGGTTTATCCTTTCATACCGTTATAGAACCATCATCCATCCCTTACTCAGTATTTAAATCAGCTAGCAAGTTCATTGGAGGGTTCTACTCAGATTTCAGCATTTAAAGCATATTAAAATATTCTCAGTCAGTCTCTCCAGTTCAGTATACATACAGCTTATACACAGGAGCGCACACAGTGTGAATAGTGTAACACAGCAATATAGCTTATCTGGTCAGCGTTGCTCTGTTCCTCTGCTCTGTTCTTTTTTGTTTTCTCCTGTAGTTCTCCTCCTTCATCCACTTGCGCTGTTCCGTGTGAGTGCTACTCAGAAGCCAGGGGTCTGTGCTTCACTGGGGACTAGGGAGTTCACAAACATTCCCCTCTCACCCTCCGGCTATATCGAGGCACACACCTCCGTACTCCCACTCCGGCCGGCCTCCTCTAGCCACTCCCTCTGCCTCAGTGTCCTCACGTCATCTCTGTGAGGAGCTCCCCTCCATGACGATCTCTTTAATGAACACTTGAGCCATTTCGGGAGAAGAGGGAGTGCCTTTCATTGTAATGAAATGTGCCATCTTTGAAAGGCGATCTACGATCACAAAGAAAGTGGTATGACCCTCTGCCGGAGGAAGCTCGATGATAAAATCTATGGATATCATTTTCCATGGTCTGTCTGGAACAGGCAGTTGCCTTAATAGCCCCCATGCCTTGGTCTTGTTGCCTTTGCTCCTAATGCAGGTTGTGCAGGGATTCCATGAGCTTCCTACAATCTTCATGTAACTGAGGCCACCAAAAGGTACGCTGTACCAAATCGGTGGTCTTGGTTATACGGGATGGTTGGTCACAGCTATCACATGGTACAGAGCCAATGCCTGAGGGACACAGTGACCACAGGCTGCACCTTTGTAGTCTTTGTTTATAAGTGATTGCTGTGGTTGGTCACAGTTATCACATGGTACAGAGCCAATGCCTGAGGGACACAGTGATCACAGACTGCACCTTTGTAGTATTTGTTTATGTTAGTGATTGCTGTGGTTGGTCACAGCTATCACATGGTACAGAGCCAATGCCTGAGGGACACAGTGATCACAGACTGTACCTCTTCGTGACCCTGCATGAGTGACAAGATTGGGAGGACGTACCTCCAAAATCAAGACAACTCCCACCCAGCCATATTTACATGTATTGTAGAGATGGACTACATATTTTTATATGTATATTTTGCCTTGACACATACCTTAAAGCAAGGTCCCTACACTAGCTTGTAGACATGAGATAAGATATTCATCATCCACCTTTTATTGGTCCATCTCAAATTAGAGCCTTATGTCCATGGCACAGAAAGACACCACCGGATGACCAATATCTTAGGGGTGTTTGGGTCTCTTCTCTCCACTATCCTTCCTAGACATAAACCTGAATAAAAATGATCTGGAAGGAATGCAAGTTTTTTAAATCAGTAATAGAACTTCTGAAACTATTATATAAAACTAAAGAAAAGCAAAGCCAGGATTGTCTGATTGCATTTAGGCTTTCAGATAATTTTTACTTTGACTAGAGAAAAATATTTCCATGCTCTGCTTCTCATAAAGGGTACCAATAATACGTGTAGACTATCATGATAGTTCCAACTTATTAAGGAGAGCCCCATGAAATAGAAACTGGCATGAAAAGTGGAAATAATGAGTAACTGTATCTGTGAACATGACACAGTCATAATTGAAACTGTGTGAATAGATTCAGAAGAGAGGTCATCAGGTGTACCTGGAACTTTCAAGCTGGATCAGGACTAGAGTCAACACATTGGGGCCTGCAGGTGCATGGCCATTGGTGGCAAAAAAAAACAACAACCCTACTCTAGGATCACATCTTTTACAAAAGAACATTTTCTTATTTTGTTTGTCCTCTAGTCATAGCATGGTCAAGAATATTCTGAAATGTCTAAATATGCCCATTGAAGGTAATTGCAGGTCTACTGATCATGGATAAGAAATGTGTAGCCAATAACTATGCAGAGCAAAATGCCTTTTTTCCTTTTGCACTAAAGTCAAAGGCGCAAGTTAGATAAATGAGGGTTTTCACTTGGAGCAAACTGGAATAACAAGTTAAAAGTCTGAAAATAGGTACAAAATTCAACATCTTGCATACGTCTGAACAAGCAAAAAGCTAGAATTTCTTTGTTGTGGCACAGAAACATTTCACCCTGCAGTTCTATAAACTCAGCAGCCTTTCAAAGTGACAGACACCAATAATTCTGCAAGGAGAAAGACACATGCTTTGGGACAGTCTGTATGGGTCACAGATGGCAATGGGGTGGATTTACTAAAGGCAAATAGACCGTGCTTGTTTCAAGTGCAGTTGCACTAATTTTCCCCAAAACTCCTGAACTTCGGCTGACCATACCTGATTCTTTGTGTTTTTCATTCAACCAAAAAAAATTTAGCCAATTTCCCTGTCTACACACTTGAGGTGGATGGGGGAACCCTTCCCTCTATGGTATTGTATTGACAGTGGTGAGCCTTCTCTGTCTTCAGAATACAATGATCAGTGTTGCAAGCTATATCATTCTGGAAGAACCCGACAAACTGGTTATATACAAGATGGTCGATAGATCGACTTGTGTGCAACCAGCTTACCCATGCATGGATTTAAAATTGTCCGGTCCTTGAATTTTGATCCATATATAGAGAGTTTTAATAAATACAATTCTGCTGATTTATATCATCAAGAAACCCAATATTTTTTTTTTTTTTTTGCACTTGATTAGGTAATCTTTACAAACTGAAGAATTAACCACATTTACTAAACTCTGGGAACAATGAGAGCAACTAAACTTGCAAAGTGCACAGTCTTTGCCTTTAATAAATCCAACCCCATAGCAGTAAGCTGGATCTGCCGACTCCACAACTTAATTTTGTTTTTTGACGGATTATACAACCCACTCTGTTTGGCAATGGTAAGAGGCAGGTGGCCAGGAAAAATGATAGGTGGGCATGTAAGGAAACAGAATTTACAAAAGATAACAAAGAAATTTATACCAAATTGTTAAATTAATTATAAATAAATAAATAAATAAATAAAAAAAATAACTGCATCAGATTTGGAAATATCAATGTGGAACTCAAGTTTTCAAAAGTCTGAAGTATCCATGCTTTTTGCTCAATTTATACCGCGTACACACGAGCGGAATGTCCGACAGAAAAAGTCAGACAGAATCTTTTCATTGTATATTCCGATCGTGTGTGGGCCTCATTGGACTGTATTTAACGAAAATTCTGACGGACCTAGAAATAGAACATGTTTAAATTTTTTCCGACGGAACCAATTCTTATCGGGAAAACTGCTTGTCTGTATGCTGTTCCGACGGACCAAAAACAACGCATGGTCTGAAGCAAGTACGAAACAGAAGCTATTAGTTACTGGCTATTGAACTTCCTTTTTCTAGTCCCATCGTACGTGCTGTACGTCACCGCGTTCTTGACGATCGGACTTTGGTGTAATCGCGTGTACGCACGACAGTTTCAGTGGAACTCCGTTGGAACTCCGTCGGAAAAATCTTCAGAGTTTATTCCAATAGGAAAACAGGTCTTGTGTATGTGGCATTAGTCTGTCTTCTTATCAGTCTAATGTAATAAAAACATTCAAAAATGAATACTGGTATTGGGAAGACTAGGTACACCAGAATGCAGAAATAACAGCTATAACTTGTATTAGTTTTCTATTTGTCTGCTATGTCTTATCATACTACCAATCAAATACATTGCCTTATGACATTTAAAAACCCTTTTATTTAACTCTTTCAGACATGGAAAGGTGTTCTAAGTGTGCGGAGGATAAATGGCCCAATGAGAGAAGAGACACCTGTATACAAAGAACAACTGAATTCCTGTCCTATGGAGATATAGTGGGGTTGTCTCTCATTTTAATCTCTGTTATATTATGTTTTGTAACTATTATCATATTTGGAATATTTGTGAAATACAAAGACACTCCAATTGTAAAAGTGAATAACAAGACCCTCAGCTTCATCCTTCTCCTCTCACTAATCCTGTCCTTTCTATGTCCTCTGCTGTTCATCGGACATCCTACAAAGGTTTCTTGTCTCCTTCAGCAGGCTGTCATTGGGATGACTTTCTCTGTTGCCATTTCTTCAATGTTGGCCAAAACAGTTACTGTCATTGTGGCTTTTAAAGTTACCAAACCTAACAGTATGCAGACAAAATGGCTGGGCAAACATTTTTCCACATCTATTCTGATCATCTGCTCTGTTGGGCAAGGAGTGATCTGTGTCTTCTGGTTGATCTTCTCTCCACCATTCCCAGAGTATAACACCCAAGTGATGGAGGGGAAAATAATATTACAGTGTAATGAGGGATCCGTCACTGCTTTCTACATTATGATTGGCTACATGGGAGGTCTGGCTGTCTTAAGCTTTATTGTAGCATTTTTAGCCAGGAAACTTCCAGACACGTTTAATGAAGCTCAGTACATAACATTCAGCATGCTGATCATTAGCAGTGTTTGGATTTCCTTCATCCCAGCCTACCTCAGCACCAAAGGGAAATATATGGTGGCCGTGGAAGTCTTTGCCATCTTGTCCTCCAGTACTGGAGTCCTGGGCTGCATCTTCATTCCTAAATGTTACATCATTCTGCTGAGATCAGAGATGAATGTGAAGCCAAGTGTAACCCAAAGAAATGTTTTTAAGTGATCATTCAAACAAATGCTAAATGATATAATGGTATGGATAATAAAAGAAATACAATAATTGTTTTGTGAATTTAGAACTTACTTTGGTAAAAAAAAACACACAATAAAATGCAATGGAAAAAAACTAGGGATAGTAAAAAAAAAATTAATTCTCAACAACTAGCCACAAGCCCACATGCTTTTAAATAGGGCCTCCTTGCCAGTGTTGGGCAACTCAGAGCATGGCCAATATAGATCATTTGAACCCCTTGCTGTGAGCTCAGGGCATTATGTCTCTGCATTTTAGGTTGCACCTAATTCCAGGGGAATGAAAAGCAAAAGGAGGATCGGTAACATCATTGGACCAGACCATAGGCCCCTGCAAGAAGTATATGTACTATATAAAGATTTTCTTAGAGATAAAGGGGTTCTCCAATTGGCCGGAGAAAGGGGGGACTCAAACTGTGGAGGAGGCTCCTGAGAGAGAAAGTAATATTCCCGCTGAAACCAAACCTGTCCCAAAAATGTCCCCTCCCCCCCCCTCCTAACACCTAGGCTGACTAATCATTGTGTCTTTTTTACACAGGTTAATCAGCATGGGTGTTAGGAGGGGAGAATAAACATTGTTAAGACTAGTTAGGTCTAGGCAGGACACTGGAGCAGGCTGCAGATGTACTCCTCAAGCATGTATGAAGCTGGGAAAATGATTTTTTTAAATTTAAATCTGGTGGGCTAGGGAAGGTTGGAAACTGAAGTTTTAATGAAAGCACATTGCCATTTGCTTGCAGCCCTCTTGCTTTATGTTCCACAAATACTGAACCCTTTCACAGGACCTAGAAATTCCTTTATCTTGGTTCTTAGGGTAGGAATTTTTACCCTTACTTTCCCTACAAAGGGTTAAAAAAATACCTATGGATTAGAGAGATCTAAACAAGAACAGACATCCTATACTATACCAGATCTACTCATCGACTTCTGTACAGCCACAGTGTGGGGGTTTTAGCTGCTGGCTAAATCTTTCAGCTCAGATCAGTGTATTCAGAATAAAGTACCTAAGCAGGGAGGATTTAATTGCACATTAAGTGTGAGGATGGGGGATCTATGTAATTTTTTGCAGGTTGAATGAAAAGATATTAGTATAAAGGCTGCTTAAGGATTTAAACTCCCTTACAATATGCATTGCACAAGTTTGGCTGCTGGTAACAGTCACAAGTAGTGATGGACGAACTTCCGACGGGACGTTTCGCGAATGCGAAACGCGAACGCGGCCAATATTTTGCGAACCGTAACGTTCGTGGCGGGCCCCATTGACTTCAATTCGAACTTTACAAACCTACAGGTCATATTTGCAGCACCGTGATAGAGAGCACTGACATCAGCAGCGTGACATAAAGCACTGACACCAGCACCGTGATATACAGCACTGACACCTGCACTGTAAGCAGCCCCAGGAGGAAGTCAGCATAGCACAGGGATGGTGGGAGCCTCTCATAATGAGTATAGCACAGGGATGGTGGGAGCCCCTCATAATATGCACAGCAGAGGTACAGCCCCAGGAGGAAGTAAGCACAGGGATGGTGGGAGCCCATCATAATCAGCAGCCCCGGGAGGATGTCAGCATAGCACAGGGATGGTGGGAGCCCCTCATAATAAGCAGCCCCAGGAGGAAGTCAGGACAGCACAGGGATGGTGGGGGCCCCTCATAATGAGCATAGCACAGGGATGGTGGGAGCCCCTCAGTACACTATACCTTACTAGTCCTTATAAGGACCTTTGTGGAACTAGTAGGTTGTGATTAGCAGACTGTACCTCAGTCCCTATACTCATAAAGGACTACTGCAGCAGAAGGGCAGCAGTCAGCAGTAGTGCACCTCAACCCTATATATTGTGGACCTATACCAGTCCTTAAGGATTAGCAGACTGTACCTCACTCAGCCCTATATACTGTAGTACACTATACCTTACCAGTCCTTAGAAGGACCTTTGTGGAACAAGTAGGTTGCGATTAGCAGATTGTACCTCACTCAACCCTATATACTGTAGTACACTATACCTTACCAGTCCTTATAAGGACCTTTGTGGAACTAGTAGGTTGTGATTAGCAGACTGTACCTCAGTCCCTATACTCATAAAGGACTACTGCGGCAGAAGGGCAGAAGTCAGCAGTAGTGCACCTCAACCCTACTTACAATTCGACTTCCTCATCTCCTCTTTTTTTCTCTGTTGGGGTCCCCCAAGGTTCTGTTCTTGGACCTCTCCTAGTCTCAATCTACACCTCCTCCCTGGGTCAGCTGATAGCCTCCCATGACTTCCAATACCATCTCTATGCTGACGACACCAAAATGTATCTCTACCCCTAAGCTCACTCCTTCAGTTTCTTCTTGTATCATTCATTCCCTTACAACATATCAGCCTGGATGCCACACCACTTCCTTAAACTCAATCTATCCAGAACCTAGCTCATACAATTTCCTCCCCATGTGCCTCTTCCCCTGATTTTCTTGCCAAGTTTGATGGCACAACTATCAAACCCTCCCCACGTGCGAGAGTTATAGGTGTAATCCTCAACCCTGAACTATCCTTTCAGTCCACACCCAATCGCTGTCCAAATCTTGCTGCCTCAACAACTCCAAAATATGCCCCTTTCTAACCAATAACACCACAAAGCTCCTAACCCACTCCCTGGTTATCTCCATCATTGACTACTCCCATTCCCTCTTTACTGGATTACCTTTACATTGGCTATCCCCCCTTTAGTCCATCATGAATGCTGCTGTTGCCAGATTCATCCACCTTACCAACAGTTGAGTGTTTGCTACTCCTCTCAGTCAGTGCCTCCACTTGCTCTCGCTCCCCAAATAATTCAATTCAAAATACTAACAACAACTTACAAAGTCATCCACAACTCAGCTACATCACTAACCTTGTCTCAAAATACCAACCTAATTGCTCTCTTCAAAGACATCCTACTGTCTAGCTCTCTTGTCACCTCCTCCCATGCTCACCTCCGGGACTTTTCAGAAAGCCTCTCCCATTCTATGGAACTCCCTACCCCATCTTACTATCCCCTACTCTGTTCACTTTTAGACGATCCCTGAAAACCCTTTTCTTCAGAGAAGCCTATTCTACACACAAATAACATCTATACTTTTATTTTCTCCATCAACTCATCCCCCACAACTATTAACTTTTGTATCACTAGACCCTCCCTGCTAGATTGTAAGCTCTAATGAGCAGGTCCCTCTGATTCCTCCTGTATTAAATTGTATTGTGACTGTACTGTCTACCCTCATGTTGTAAAGAACTGCGCAAATTGTTGGCGCTATATAAATCATGTATAATAATAATAAAGTATATGATCTTTGATTATATGGGTTTGAGGGTGGTTGTGTATACCCTAAGCCAGTGATGGCGAACCTTGGCACTCCAGATGTTTTGGAACTACACTTCCCATGATGCTCCACTACACTGCAGAGTGCAGGAGCATCATGGGAAATGTAGTTCCAAAACATCTGGGGTGCCAAGGTTCGCCATCACTGCCCTAAGCCCTTGTACACACGGTTGGAGAATCCGTCGGAATGTGTCCTATCGGACAGTGTTGTTGGATAATCCGACTGTATGTGGTATGCATCGGACTGATTCCGTCGGAATATCCGTCGGACCAAGTTTTCCAACATGTTGGAAATATTTTCCGACCAACTGGTCCGATCGGACATACTCCGATCATGTGTAGCCTACTCCGATGCTCACTTTCAAATTCCGACACGGAAGCGCTCGTTCAGGTAAAACTACTGCTCGTAAGCGATATAGCACATTCGTTACGCTGCAATGTTAAATATTCTTTCATCAAGCGCATTCTCTTGTTCTTTACAATGCTGCAAGAACGAACTTCTTTTGATGCTCATAGTCACACACACTTCTCCCGAACGTATTTCATTACTCTTTTCTAACCATTTCAGCAATACAATTTTAGTTTGCGTCACATCTACACAATTTTAGATTTGGTTTATTCTTTTTTGGATGCTTTTTTTTTTGGATTCCCTAAAAATCTAATTTAAAGACACTTTGCTCATTTCTCCTTTTTTTTGGTGTGTAAACTTACCACAACAACATTATTTTATTTTTGATATTTTGTTTTTCTTTTTTAATCTACAGGAGGTTGTTTAGTGTTGTTAACCCTTGTTATTTATTTCACTTAGTTTTTTTGAAATGTACCTGCCTGCTCACAAATAAACTGGCCTTTTGGAAGGAAAACACATACACAAGTATTTCTTCAAATAAAAAAATACCTTTATTTCGGTGTCAGTAACAAATAAAGAGGGAAGCAGCAATGTTGAAACTGGGGAGATTAGCGAAGCCTTTGGCCCCCAGGGCACACATCAACTATTTAAATGCAAAAATTGGTGGCCTGAGGAATACATGTCTGAGGGAGAGAAGTCTGGTCCTGAAGTCCATGAAACCCGGAACAGCAGCAGATGACATCTATGTTCCCAGGCTGTGGTACTACAACAGGCTGCATCTTCTGTCAGACCAGACTGAACCCAGGTCATCACTCTCTGGTCTTTCTTCCATGCTTCCTTCCAGGCTGTGGCTGAGGTGCTGGAGGTGTGGCAGAAGGAGGAGGAGCAGGGGCATGGGCCAAACCACACAAGTGTGTTTCTTGTGTCATTTGGCCCAACAGACCCTTGTTGAGGGTGTGGAGAATAACCTCCTCACACAAGATCTGTTGCCCCTGCTCCATTTTATCAAGCTTGCACGCAACCATGGCGGCAAAGGCCTCTTGGTAGGTGGCTTTTGCTTGGAGTGCCGCAGAAGCCTCACCAATCAGCCTCAGGGCCGACTCCTCAACATTCCCCCCCTTTCTCGCCCTTCTGCGTGGAAGGCGGAGGGGAGGGACCTGGCATTTAGTGAAGCTCCTTTGGCTGCCCACCGCCTGGCTGCCGCTTACCCCCGCCTCCTCCTGGCTGCCACTTTCCACAGCCATCTCCTGGCTGCTGCATTCCACACCCTCCTGGTCCTGGCTGAGTTCTTCCTGTGTATGAAAAAGGGACATCGTTTTAGTTTTTTGGTTCATCAAACACACACAATTTTCACATCAACACTGTTGCAAATTGTTAACCAATAGAATGGACTATCATTCTGAGCCCAGCATTTTTCTTTCTTGTCCCAAAGGTTTTGGCCACTACTGTCTATTGATATGTGAAACACTTTCTAAAATCAGCAATTAGTGAGCAAAAATCAAGTTAACATCATTCATTTTGACTCCACAAATATGTACAACAATACTATACCTGGCTCAAGCTGGGCTCCCACAGTTCTTCCTGAGTGGAAGGCCCCGGTTGGGCGTCGGTAGACTCATCGGGTGTGGAATGGAGCATAGAAGGACGCGTGGAAGGAAGAGTAGAGAGGGATTCTCTGACATCAGCCTGGTCTGACAGAAAATGCATCCTGTCATAATACCACAGGGTGGGGACATAAACGTCATCTGCTGAAGCTCCAGATTGCACGGACTTCAGCACCTTGGTCCTCTCCCTCATATATGTACTCCTGAGGCTACCAATTTTCTTTTTTAAATATTTGACGTCTGCCCTGGGGACCACCGGCTTCACAAACTCAACCAGTTGCAACATTGCTGCCTGCCTCTTTTGTTTGTTACTATATAGTGGGTGTATTGCTTGCCACAGGATGGGCATGTCTCTGTATTTATCGATGAACAGAGGGAGGAAGCTATGGTCATTGAAGCCGTCCATAATGTCTGCAAGACACAACACAAGACAAACCCTAATGTAAGTCTAAACTCCACTAATGCAGACCTCAATCTAGAAGCAGTGTAGCCTAGTGATGTACCAAGTTCAAAATTTTACCTTCGTTTGCACGTCCGTCGCGTCAGCTTCTCCCT
The DNA here is from genome assembly GCF_037356315.1 of Lithobates pipiens. Classification (NCBI taxonomy): domain Eukaryota; kingdom Metazoa; phylum Chordata; class Amphibia; order Anura; family Ranidae; genus Lithobates; species Lithobates pipiens. Next base: position 593,289,801 of record NW_027507758.1, on the reverse strand, counting down.
CTGTGTATGGACGACACACGCGTGTTGCGTTTTATATACAGTGCTCATGCGTGAAACTCTGCCCACCCCTGACGTTCTTTCCAGACTATTCCCCGCCCCTTCGCTTCCGGTGCAGTGGGGAGAGCACATGGCGGAGAGAACACAGGTGCGCACTAATAATAGTTCCACTAACGAGGAGGAGGGTGAGGAAAGCCCGGAGCCTGAAACGCCCCGATCCAGGAAGACAAGATTTAAGGCCTCAAATATGTCTTTTGGAGAGATGTTGGAGCTGGTCGACATATTGAACAGGACCGACTATGATGGGAAGTATGGACCTTACCCAAACTCAAATATCAGAAAGGCCAAGATCATGAATAAAGTTGTGAAGAGTCTTCATAAGAATTTTGGGGTACACCGATCCATGGATCAACTGAGAAATCGCTGGTCAGACCTGAAACTGAGGGAGCACGAGCAGTACCTAAGGATCAAGCGTGTTCTTGACAAAAGTAAGTAGTTTTTGTGTGTTCATGTAATTATTATTGCTTGCATCCTGCTCCATGTGCTTTGATTTCATGTTGTGCATTTTAAAATGGCCACTTTCAAGTTCATGGTTTCATTCATTCGTAGGAAACATCGTTCTTCCGGTAAGTATTCCAGCTGAACACAGTGTCCCCAATAATGTTATGACCTTGAAGCTCGGCCAAAATAAACAATTGGACAACACTTCCAAACAATGTTTCATATTGTTAATTCTGCCCTCTGTGTGCTAATTCTTTATTTTTTTCCATTCTCATAGGGGAGAGAAGACTCGGCAAGTATGAGGAAACCAGGGACCACACCCCTCCCAAAGAAGGGCAACTTCCAAAAGCAGAAAGAGAGGAGCAGGAGGAGGAGGAGGAAGGAGAGATCGTGGAGGTTGGGCAAATTGTCACCACAACAGGTGAGTGACGGAGAACAAAGCTTCCGGTAAGCTCATCAATGTATGTCACCATATTTTTATTACATGGTGTGTTTTTTTGCTTTGTTTTGTAGGTGATGTGGAAGAAGATTCCCGTTTTACCAGTGAAAGTGCCCAGATCCAGATTGGGGAGATAATGGGGTGCAATCGGGATTTGGAGAATATCCTGCAAAACATCAATGATGTTTAAAATAAAATGAAGAACATCATTGATGTTTTGGGGAGAGTGTGAAACACCAAAAACTAGACAGGGTTTTATTTTTGCTATTTTAAAAACAAAATTTTGTATTTCTCGAAATTACAAATTTGGAAGATGCACAGAGTGTGTAAACATGCGCTATCTCCCTTCATGGGGATCAATGTACGTGTTTTGTGTAAAGTGTCTGAGATGAAGGGGTTGCAGCCCCAAAGCATGTACATTGACATGTACATTGATCCCCCATGATGGGAGATAGCACATGTTGACACACTGTGTACATCTTCCAAATTTGTTTTTTAAGGGGTGACACCCCATGTGATGAAGGCAATATCAGCCCAGTTTGTACATACTCATGTCTGATATTGTCTTCACTTTTCAAACTTGAACTTTGTAAGTTCCTGTGTTCTGTATTTTACGGTTTGATACATGCCTGTTTACCCAAAAACACCAAGTAAACCAAATTTTGATTAAACTCTGTTTTTGAAACACACAATTTCTTGGTTTGTTGTAAACCTTTTCGAAAACGCACATGTGAATGTGCTTGGATTAAAAAGTTTAATTATCAGCAATGTGTGGCTTCCTTTTTCATTGCACCAAAAATGTATTTGTAGTCAAATTTAAGTTTGTGCTGAGAAGGAGTGTGATTTACTAAAGGCAACTCCACTTTGCACTCCAAGTGCAGTTTCATGTGTACTTTTGCAGTGCACTTGCAGTGCATAGTGGATGTGCCTTTAGTAAAAAACACCCACAGTGAGGTGTAAATTTGGACAATCATGCCATTTTCCTGCCATGGTGCAGAAAATGAGCACGATTTTGGTCAGTAATGCACTACATACATTAGTTCCAAAAACAAGGTGTGTGTGTGTAGCAGACCCACAACATAATAACATTATCTGAAGAAGAGACTATCCCCTCATCTCGCTCTGAACTTGGGTTTGCACTGTTGGTGAAAAAGGCACAACTTGAAAAAAACTAATTATACCTAGGAGACACCTAAAACCAAGCCAAGCAGTAAATGAAGGAGTTTCAGAGAAAAAATGTATTCTTAAAATGCCGCTCAGACATTGTCTGGCATATCAATGGCCCCCCTACCCACAAAGTAGTCCATGTATTGTGTTCTAACCTCATGGGCGCTTTGGGGGGGCAAGCCAGGATGAGCATGTTCAAGGCCCCTGAGGTTATCTTCATTTTCCAGCAAGTCTGCTTCTTGTTGGCCAACTGAGACCGCATAGTTCACAGAAACTTTTTTCATAAAATTGTGCAGAACACAGCACGCCAGCACTATGTGATTCAGTTTGTATTCCACCATGTGAATAGCCGTAAGAAAAAGGCGGAACCGGCTGGCCAGTATGCCAAAAGTGTTCACCACTCTTCGGGCTCTGGACAGGCGGAAATTAAAAATCCTCTTGTCTGGGGTGAGGGTCCTTAATGGGGAAAGGCCGCATCAGATGGTTCGCCAGGGCAAATGCCTCATCCGCGAGAAAGACGAACAGGAGTCCTTCCTGATTCTCCTCCGGGGGTGGCAAGCCCAGACTGCCACTCTGGAGACGCCAGTAGAACTCCGTCCGTGAGAACACTCCACCATCCGACATCTGTCCATTTTGCCCCACGTCCACATACAAAAAATCATATGTCGTAGACAGCACCGCCAACATCACGATACTATAAAACCCCTTATAATTATAATAGTACGACCCCGAGTTGGGTGGTGGGACGATGCGGATGTGCTTCCCATCTATTGCTCCTCCACAATTGGGAAAGTCCCAATGACTGGCAAAGTGGGAGGCCACAGTCTGCCATTCCTGTGGCGTTGAAGGACACTGTGGAGTGAAACAAGAACAAAAATTAGTAATTTGACAAATCAACATTGCAAGCAGATTAGACACCAACATTTGTGGTCAAAATTAGTCAAACATTTTGGGAACTGAGTATTTAAAGCCTAAAGTCTAATGTCCCCTTATGAGATTCATCCCTCCCCCACCCCCCATATCCCCCATCTGATAGGCCCTTGCTAAAAAATGAGGGGGGGATGTTTAGGACAGGTAACCCTCTCCACTTAATTGAGAGCTGAATGGCTAAATAATGTGTGCTACTTTGGGAAGCCCCTCCTTAGTTACACTATTGGCAGCCCAACGAACAGGTAAGAAGTGTCAGAATACCAAAAAGAAAACAAAATGGAAGCACTTTTTGACATTCTGCTATTACATATCCAGATAATTAATAGGTTAAAAAATCAAATAATAGCATTGGAAAGTATTGAGACAGGCCCTTGCACTACATGCTTAGGTGAATTCATCCATAAATGTGAGCATCAAAAAGGTAGGTATAGTGTGTATTGGATTTGGTAAAGTCATCAGATAGAGGATTGCTATCAGCTGAGCTAGCAGTTGGGGGGAGGGGGGTTCCTAATGAGTTTGGCACAACCCCAAAAAATAAATGTCACTCTGCATGAATTGAAGCACACACATCACATTTGTAGACATTTTAGGGGGTGTTTAGGGGAAAGCAATACTATGGAGCTGACAAAAGACATTGGTAAGTGACTAGACTATAGTTTTATGGGCCAAGAAGAGCATGGTGGGGAAGTTAGTGAGGCAAATCTGCATGAGGACAAAGGGGCAGAGCATATGAATTAGAGCATATTGCAATGATGGTAATTAGGGAATGAGGAAAGAAATGCAAGACATTAGCAATCATGAAATACATAGAATGTGATGTTTAAGGATAAAACTTACCTTCATATAGTCCTTCTGCAGGACCTGAATGATGGCAGAACAGGTCTCTGGAATAATGATCCCCAGAGCCTGGGGGGAGATGCCTGTAGAGAACTTGAGGTCCTGAAGGCTTCTCCCAGTCGCCAAGTAGTGCAACGTGGCGATGAGCCTCTGCTCCGGAGTGATGGCTTGCCGCATGCAGGTATCCTGCCTGGTGATATAAGGGGTCAGCAAAGCCAGCAGACGGTGAAAAACAGGGTCCGTCATCCGGAGATAATTCCTGAAATCATCAGGATTATTCTCCCGGATCTCACGGAGCAAAGGCATGTGCGAGAACTGGTCACGCTGGCGCAACCAATTCTTGGTCCACAAACGCCTCCCCTCCCTGTTCATGGACCAGGCTTGTGTCAAAGTAACAACCCCAACACGAAGCCCCTGCACAGCACAAACTCTACGATGAGTACGTAGAGGAAACATGGTTTGAAAACGGTCGGCTCGTCAGAACGGACACCAGAAAGCACCGATAAACAGCAAGGCCTGAAAGAACGGACCTGAATAGCAGAAGCAAGCAGACAATAAAAAATGCCTTTCAAAGCGTACTATACCAAGATATAGTCCACAATGATCAACAAACACTTACTGACTGCACGCACTGATTATCAGATACGCAAAGACAAGCACAAACCGAAGAGTAGTAGCGATCTGAATCACAAATCTGAAAAGCGCGAATTGTATCTCACCAAACTTCTACTAACACACGATAGACACGAGATAAGCAGAAGGAGCCCAAAGGGTGCCGGACGTGGTGCTGAACTTCCCTTTTCTAGTCCCGCCGTACACGGCTTACATCACCGCGTTCTTGGCAACCGCTAAATCCGACAACTGGGTCCGACCGTGTGTATGCAACAGTTTCGGACACAATCCGTCGGACAAAATCTGTCGGACAAAATCCGTCGGACAAAATCCGACGGATTTGGTTGGCAGAATGTCCGACCGTGTGTACGGGGGCTAAGAGTGAATGACCTCCTTGAAATTTGGGTGTCGAAGATGGACCATTGGTCCATAGTTTGCTCAATGTACAACCAAACTGTGGGCTGCCCTGTGGCCAGTGTGCTTTCAGAACGTGCATTTAGTTAGGTGGGTTATTTTGTGGCAGAAGAGAATCCACCTGTTTCTAGACAAAATATAAACCAGCACTGGATCAGCAATATATACCAAACCCCTGCAGCTGATGCTGCCTAAACTGGAAGTGAGAGGAAATCCCTGCAAATTAAGGGAATCCCTTGGGGCACCCCAAGTCACTGGGGTCCTCAATGAAGGCTTTCCCCTCTATTCCTTTTCTGCAGAGAACCCAACATTTTATTTTACTTTTAATAATAATGGTAAACAATATAAATAGAGAGGGTGAATCAACCTACCGTAGACACAGAAAACAATAACTGCCTAATAGGTGTTTTAATTTATCTCCACATGATCTAAAACTACAAAAAGTTTTGCCTTTAGTTATACTTTAGTTTTATTTGTTTAATATGGCCCCAAAAACATTATTACAGCCTTATCATTGCCTTCCACCATTGCTGGCCTACCACCATTACCATATCCTGCCACCATTACCAGATTTTTTACTGCTGCTGACCTAAAACCATAGCAAACAGCTGGCACTACTACAGACCTGCTACATTACCATCTGATGCTGCATCTCCTGCCTTATTCCAGTACTCTGTCACTGTCAAGGTTCAAGACCTCTTGTTTCTGCTGCTGCTCTTCTGCTGCTTGATTCCAGCCCTGTGAAGGTGCTGCACATAATGTTTCTGGAAGCTATATTGTGCTTTTTGTCACTTATTTTTTGGTTAATTCTAGTGCTCCATCAATCAAGAAAATGTGTAGCTTTTGTCTCTCTGAAATAAGGATTATGGGGCCTTTACAATATTTCATAAAAAAATATATTCTAAATTGTATTTAACTTTAAATTCTGCTTCATCACTCATTCTTCCATTACAGCCTAGTAAAACCTTTTACCTGATGTACAGAGTGTGGGTGCAAAAATGTTGGCTCTCGTTTCTGACCTGGTACACTGTTATTTTTATTTCTTGATAAAAACTGCCCCTTCTCTTCATCTTCCAATGCAGTCAAGTAAAAATGCTTACAGTACATAATCTGCAGCTAGGCTTTGCAATATTTCTGACTATTGTCTCTGACATAATACACTGTAATTTTATTGCTGGATAAAACATGACTTGTCTTTCTATTGTACACCTAGTATAAACACTTGCATGATTTACAGTGTGTCTGTACAATATTTATGGCTTTTGTCTCTGTCACAATACACTGACATTTTTATTTCACCAAAAAACAACCTCCTTCCATTGCAGACTAGTAAAACCTCTTTCGTGATATACACCTTAGTCTCTGCAATGTTTTAGGCTCTGTAATATTTATTCAATGATAAAAACAGTCTCATCCCTTCCTCTTCAATTGCAGTCAAATAAAATGCTTAGATAATCTGCAGCCAGTCTGTACAATATTTCTGACTCTTGTCTCTGACATAATACACTGTCATTTTAAATCTGGACTAAAATGCTACTGGTATACCCTCCAGCTACTGTGCTATTTGTCTGGCTATTTTCTCTGAAATATAGTATAAGGGAATACTTATTAAGGTTACCAAAGGATATACTAAGTCAAAGGTCTAAGATAATATGCTTAGGCGTGCATTTCAAAAGGTTCAGAATTAAGATGCAAGATGTTGACATATTAGGAAGCATCTGTCTGCGGTGAGAGGCACAAAGCTAAGATAGGACTGGTTACGCAAGAATATGGTCAGTCAGCAGATGTTGAAATGACGAAATAACTATCAGAAGATTGTATTTCACCTTTGAAGATAATGTCATGAGTTTAAGAAAATTGTCGATGTATGTATGAATTACCTTATTAGCCCCCCCCACAGGGCTGTGCTTTAGCTCAAACTAAATAAAACTACTGTGTGTGCTCCAATATGCACAGTCATTATTCACGTACAATCGTGTATGTGTGGTGTCTGTCCACCGGTGATCGGGACCTCCGCTCCTCCATCCTAGCCTAGGCTACCAGGGGTATTATTAAGAAGACGAAGCACCTAACAGTTTTGGTACCAGAAGTGGGGTCATCTTGCGGCAGGTAAGTCACTTTACTCCTTTTTGCCTAAAAGGTGAATGGTGTGAATACTTACTCTGTCCAGATGGTCGCCATGAACTTAGTTTAATTTAAAAGAAATAACTGTGCCTTCGCGACGGACTAGGTTGGTCCCTCGGGAGGTTAAAAGGGCTCGCAAGGAATTTATAGGTTTAGGGGAGTCCGACTAGGTTGGTCTGACTTAAAACTATTGGTAATAGTATTTTTAACACGGGAAGTAGTAGATTACGCCCGTGACAAAGGGATTGGTGGAGTGGACGCCCATTTGAAAAAAAAATTTTTTTTTTAAAAGTGCACTATAAATTGATAAATGTATTGCAATACGGTTATTTCATGTCTTAAAGTATATTAAGAATTAGTGATGGACGAACTTCCGACGGGACGTTTCGCGAACGCGAAACGCGAACGGACACAAACGTTCGCGAAAACGACCGTTCGCCGCGGGCTCCATTGACTTCAATGGGAGGCGAATTTCGCAAACCTTTAGGTCGAATTTGCGGCCACGGGGTAATTATTAGGGGGTAGCACGTAGTCCCACCACCTGGACAATAGCATAATACATGTATGAGGTGAATTTGGGATCGATAACTACAAGCATTTTTTTTTTATTTGGGAAATTGTTCTGACAATTCAGGACTATGGAGCTAATGAAGGCAATGGAGGAGAGGGAAGGTCAGGGACCAGGGTAGGCAAACAAGAGGGTGCAGGAGATACAGAGCACTGACAGCAGCACCGTAATACAGAGCACTGACATCAGCACCGTGACATACAGCGCTGACAGCAGCTCCGTGACATACAGCGCTGACAGCAGCTCCGTGACATACAGCGCTGACAGCAGCTCCGTGACATACAGCGCTGACAGCAGCTCCGTGACATACAGCGCTGACAGCAGCTCCGTGACATACAGCGCTGACAGCAGCACCGTGACATACAGCGCTGACAGCAGCTCCGTGACATACAGCGCTGACAGCAGCTCCGTGACATACAGCGCTGACAGCAGCTCCGTGACATACAGCACTGACAGCAGCTCCGTGACATACAGCGCTGACAGCAGCTCCGTGACATACAGCGCTGACAGCAGCACCGTGACATACAGCGCTGACAGCAGCTCCGTGACATACAGCGCTGACAGCAGCTCCGTGACATACAGCGCTGACAGCAGCTCCGTGACATACAGCGCTGACAGCAGCTCCGTGACATACAGCGCTGACAGCAGCTCCGTGACATACAGCGCTGACAGCAGCTCCGTGACATACAGCGCTGACAGCAGCTCCGTGACATACAGCGCTGACAGCAGCTCCGTGACATACAGCGCTGACAGCAGCTCCGTGACATACAGCGCTGACAGCAGCTCCGTGACATACAGCGCTGACAGCAGCACCGTAAGCAGCCCCAGGAGGAAGTCAGCACAGCACAGGGATGGTGTGATCCCCTCATAATAAGAACCCCCAGGAGGAAGTCAGCACAGCACAGGGATGGTGGGAGCCCCTCATAATAAGAACACCCAGGAGGAAGTCAGCACAGCACAGGGATGGTGGGAACCCCTCATAATAAGCAGCCCCAGTAGAAATATGACACCGCTCAACCTCTTCAAAGAGGAGGGTAGGGGCATATAGTACGGTGTGCTTTTTTGGGTCAGGGAAGTGAGCCAAATGAATTAAGAAGGTCTGTGTGCTTGATTCCAAAAATTGTTTATAGACATATACATGGTCTACTGATCACATGTGTTGAATTCCTCCGAGATCCATGCCTCATTCATTTTTAGAAATGTGAGGTAGTTAACACTGTGGTGAGCTAGGCGAGTACGCTTATCGGTCACAATCCCCCCTGCTGCGCTGAACGTCCTTTCGGACAGGACACTGGATGAGGGGCAAGCCAACAGTTCGATTGCAAATTGGGCAAGCTCTGGCCAGAGGTCAAGCCTGCCCACCCAGTAGTCTAGGGGTTCATCACTCCTCAGAGCGTCCACATCGGCCGTTAACCCAATGTAGTCGGACACCTGACGGTCTAGGCGTTCCCTGATGCTGGATCCGGATGACACCTGTCGATGGGTCGGCTGAAAGAATGACCTCATATCCGAAGTCACCAACACATCTTCAAACCGGCCTCTTCTTGCAGGCGCTGTTGGATTGGTACCCGCAAATCCTTCTCTGGGAGTGGGAATTGCTCCTCTGCCAGCGCACGCAAAAGCAGAATGCAGCATTTCTCGAAGCAAGGCCTGGAAGTGCTGCATTCTGACAGCCCTCTGCGACGGCGGTAACATTTCCGCCATTTTGTGTTTGTACCGGGGGTCTAAGTACGTTGCCACCCAGTACTGGTCCTTGACCCTCATGCTTTTTATACGGGGGTCCCTATTAAAACACTGGAGCATGAAGGCCCCCATTTGCACTAAAGTGGAAGCGGTGTGGTGGCCTGGCTCCTGCTCATCATCCAGGATAATGTCGTCCTCTTCATTCTCCTCTCCCCATCCTCGCACAACAGGGATCCCAGAAAGGTTTAAAGCATGCTCTTCTTGCTCCTGCTCATCCGCCCCGGCACCATCCTCCTCTGACTCCTCATCAGACTCCTGTTGTTGACTTGTCTCAGATAGAGTAGCCCCCCCTGGGAATTCATCCAGCATTGCGACTTCCTCATCTTCCCGCTCCTGCTCCTCCACAGCCTGATCAATGACACGACGCAATGCACGCTCCAGAAAGAAGGCATAAGGTACCATGTCACTGATGGCGCCATGGCTGCGACTGACCAGTTTGGTGATCTCCTCAAATGGCCGCAGAAGTCTGCATGTGTCGCGCATGAGCAGCCACTGGCGCGGTGAAAAAAAACCCAGCTCCCCAGAACCGTTTCTTTCGCAGAGTTCATACAGGTAGACGTTAACTGCACGTTTCTGCTGGAGCAGCCTATCAAGCATATAGAAGGTTGAGTTCCATCGCGTCGGGCAATCGCAAATAAGACGTCTGACCGGCAGATGGTGTCGCCGCTGAATGTCAGCAAGGCGAGCCATGGCCGTGTAAGATCTTCTGAAATGGGCCGAGATTTTCCTTGCCTGCCGCAAGATGTCCTGGACCCCAGGGTATTTGACAAGGAATCGCTGCACGACCAAGTTTAAGACGTGTGCCATGCACGGCACGTGCGTGATTTTGCCCTGTTTCAATGCGCTAAGCAGATTGGCACCGTTGTCACACACCACTTTACCAACTGTCAAATTGAGCGGTGTTAGCCACTCATCTGCCTGTGAACGCAAAGCTGAAAGGAGTGCCGGGCCAGTGTGGCTCTTTGCTTCCAGGCACAACAGACGCAGCACGGCATGGCAACGTCTCACCTGGCATGTGGAATAGGTTCTGGGGAGCTTGGGCGGTGCAGTGGAAGAGACGCTAGCAGCGGAAAAGGAGGAGGCAGCTGAGGAGGAGAGGGAGGAGGATGGAGTAGGAGGAGGAGAAGAAGAGTCAGGCCTGCATGCAATCCGTGGCGGTAAAACCAAATCTACACGGGTGCCACGGGTTACATGCTTGACGGCCGTCAGAAGGTTCACCCAGTGGGCAGTAAAACTGATATACCTTCCCTGCCCGTGTTTGCTAGACCACGTGTCTGTGGTCAGATGTATCTTGGCACCGACACTGTGTGCCAGAGATACATTCACTTGCCGCTGAACATGGCCATATAGCTCTGGGATGCCCTTCTCTGAGAAATACTTCCTTCCTGGGACCTTCCATTGTGGTGTTCCAATGGCCACAAATTTGCGAAAGGCCTCCGAGTCCACCAGTTTATATGGCAGTAGTTGGCGGGCTATGAGTTCTGACAAGCCAGCCGCCAACCGTTGGGCAAGAGGGTTATCCGGCGTCATCATTTTTTTACGCTCAAACATTAGGCCCACGGAAGCCTGCCTTTTTGCAGAAAAATGTGAGCTTGGCGTGATGGAAGGTGGAGTGGAGGACAATTGTGAGGAGAGAGGAGAAGGAGAAGTAGAAGACGAGGCTGGACGGTGAGAGCCTGCAGTGTGGCTTTGTGTGTTCCGTTGCTCCCACTGGGCTCGGTGATGGCTGCTCATGTGCCTTCTTAAGGCGGTCGTCCCTAGGTGAGTATTGGGCTTACCGCGACTAACGCGTTGACTGCAAAGATTGCAGATGGCAACGCTATTGTCAGCAGCGGACACGTTAAAAAAAGCCCACACTGCGGAGCCATGTGCCGGTGTCCTGGGAGCGCCAGATGTGACCGTACATGGTCGATGACTCGCTCCTGATACATTTGCAGTCTGCTTTGTCCCTGCTGTGCAATGTAAGTCATTGCTGCTTCTCCTCCCTATCTGCTGGTCCATATCTCCCTCTGAACTCCCCTCCTCTTCCTCTCTTGTGGGCACCCACGTGACATCACTAGACACGTCATCATCAACGTCACCTTCCCCACCGCTATAAGTAGAGTAGGCAGCAACACCGGGGACCAACCTCCTCCTTGGGCTGATCTGGGTACTGGCGTCAGACTGCTGAGTAGCGCTTGTTGCTACCTCCTCTTCCTGATCCAATACCAAGAGTGGCTGCGCATCAGAAATGTCCTCTTGATATGGATCGGAAAATAATTCCAGTGACTCAAGCGGAAGGTATGTGGTGGTGGTGGTGGTGGTCGTGTTGTTGGTGGTAGTGTCTTTGGGGGTGCACATAGCAGAGAGTGAAGAAGAGGGTGCAGATCGAGAGGATGAGGAGGGTGCAGAAGAGTAAGGCTGAGCGAGCCACTCAACCAAGTCTGGTGCATCCTTTAAAGTAATTGAACGCACCTTCTGCAACTTCCCACTTTGGCTCAAGCCTGTTGCTCCTGCCCTACCCCTACCACCCCTGCGGAAGGGCCTGCCTCTTCCTCTGCATGTCATTTTTTAAATGACCCTGTGACAAAACTCTTAGTCCCTATACCGCTGAAGGACTGCTGCAGTATAGGTGAGCGGTCAGCAGTGGTGCACGTCAACCCTATCTATTGTGGACCTATAGCGGTCCTTACAGAACAGCAGACTGTACCGCACTCAAGCCTATGTACCGTAGCACCCTATACCAAGTTACCAGTCCTTATAAGAACTTTTGTGGACCAAGCAGGTTGTGTATTAGTGTTTAGCAGACTGTACGTCAGTCCCTATACCGCTGAAGGACTGCTGCAGTATAGGGCAGCGGTCAGCAGTGGTGCACGTCAACCCTATCTATTGTGGACCGATAGCGGTCCTTACAGAACAGCAGACTGTACCGCACTCAAGCCTATGTACCGTAGCACCCTATACCAAGTTACCAGTCCTTATAAGAACTTTTGTGGACCAAGCAGGTTGTGTATTAGTGTTTAGCAGACTGTACGTCAGTCCCTATACCGCTGAAGGACTGCTGCAGTATAGGGCAGCGGTCAGCAGTGGTGCACGTCAACCCTATCTATTGTGGACCGATAGCGGTCCTTACAGAACAGCAGACTGTACCGCACTCAAGCCTATGTACCGTAGCACCCTATACCAAGTTACCAGTCCTTATAAGAACTTTTGTGGAACAAGCAGGTTGTGTGTTAGTGATTAGCAGACTGTACGTCAGTCCCTATACCGCTGAAGGACTGCTGCAGTATAGGTGAGCGGTCAGCAGTGGTGCACGTCAACCCTATCTATTGTGGACCGATAGCGGTCCTTACAGAACAGCAGACTGTACCGCACTCAAGCCTATGTACCGTAGCACCCTATACCAAGTTACCAGTCCTTATAAGAACTTTTGTGGACCAAGCAGGTTGTGTATTAGTGTTTAGCAGACTGTACGTCAGTCCCTATACCGCTGAAGGACTGCTGCAGTATAGGGCAGCGGTCAGCAGTGGTGCACGTCAACCCTATCTATTGTGGACCGATAGCGGTCCTTACAGAACAGCAGACTGTACCGCACTCAAGCCTATGTACCGTAGCACCCTATACCAAGTTACCAGTCCTTATAAGAACTTTTGTGGACCAAGCAGGTTGTGTATTAGTGTTTAGCAGACTGTACGTCAGTCCCTATACCGCTGAAGGACTGCTGCAGTATAGGGCAGCGGTCAGCAGTGGTGCACGTTAACCCTATCTATTGTGGACCGATAGCGGTCCTTACAGAACAGCAGACTGTACCGCACTCAAGCCTATGTACCGTAGCACCCTATACCAAGTTACCAGTCCTTATAAGAACTTTTGTGGAACAAGCAGGTTGTGTGTTAGTGATTAGCAGACTGTACGTCAGTCCCTATACCAATGAAGGACTGCTGCAGTATAGGGCAGCGGTCAGCAGTAGTGCACGGCAACCCTATGTATTGTGGACCGATAGCGGTCCTTACAGAACAGCAGACTGTAACGCACTCAGGCCTATGTACCGTAGCACCCTATACCAAGTTACCAGTCCTTATAAGAACTTTTGTGGACCAAGCAGGTTGTGTGTTAGTGATTAGCAGACTGTACGTCAGTCCCTATACCAATGAAGGACTGCTGCAGTATAGGGCAGCGGTCAGCAGTAGTGCACGGCAACCCTATGTATTGTGGACCGATAGCGGTCCTTACAGAACAGCAGACTGTAACGCACTCAGGCCTATGTACCGTAGCACCCTATACCAAGTTACCAGTCCTTATAAGAACTTTTGTGGACCAAGCAGGTTGTGTGTTAGTGATTAGCAGACTGTACGTCAGTCCCTATACCAATGAAGGACTGCTGCAGTATAGGGCAGCGGTCAGCAGTAGTGCACGGCAACCCTATGTATTGTGGACCGATAGCGGTCCTTACAGAACAGCAGACTGTACTGCACTCAGGCCTATGTACCGTAGCACCCTATACCAAGTTACCAGTCCTTATAAAAACTTTTGTGGACCAAGCAGGTTGTGTGTTAGTGTTTAGCAGACTGTGCGTCAGTCCCTATACCGCTGAAGGACTGCTGCAGTATAGGGCAGCGGTCAGCAGTAGTGCACGGCAACCCTATGTATTGTGGACCGATAGCGGTCCTTACAGAACAGCAGACTGTAACGCACTCAGGCCTATGTACCGTAGCACCCTATACCAAGTTACCAGTCCTTATAAGAACTTTTGTGGACCAAGCAGGTTGTGTGTTAGTGATTAGCAGACTGTACGTCAGTCCCTATACCAATGAAGGACTGCTGCAGTATAGGGCAGCGGTCAGCAGTAGTGCACGGCAACCCTATGTATTGTGGACCGATAGCGGTCCTTACAGAACAGCAGACTGTAACGCACTCAGGCCTATGTACCGTAGCACCCTATACCAAGTTACCAGTCCTTATAAAAACTTTTGTGGACCAAGCAGGTTGTGTGTTAGTGTTTAGCAGACTGTGCGTCAGTCCCTATACCGCTGAAGGACTGCTGCAGTATAGGGCAGCGGTCAGCAGTAGTGCACGGCAACCCTATGTATTGTGGACCGATAGCGGTCCTTACAGAACAGCAGACTGTAACGCACTCAGGCCTATGTACCGTAGCACCCTATACCAAGTTACCAGTCCTTATAAGAACTTTTGTGGACCAAGCAGGTTGTGTGTTAGTGATTAGCAGACTGTACGTCAGTCCCTATACCAATGAAGGACTGCTGCAGTATAGGGCAGCGGTCAGCAGTAGTGCACGGCAACCCTATGTATTGTGGACCGATAGCGGTCCTTACAGAACAGCAGACTGTAACGCACTCAGGCCTATGTACCGTAGCACCCTATACCAAGTTACCAGTCCTTATAAGAACTTTTGTGGACCAAGCAGGTTGTGTGTTAGTGATTAGCAGACTGTACGTCAGTCCCTATACCAATGAAGGACTGCTGCAGTATAGGGCAGCGGTCAGCAGTAGTGCACGGCAACCCTATGTATTGTGGACCGATAGCGGTCCTTACAGAACAGCAGACTGTAACGCACTCAGGCCTATGTACCGTAGCACCCTATACCAAGTTACCAGTCCTTATAAGAACTTTTGTGGACCAAGCAGGTTGTGTGTTAGTGATTAGCAGACTGTACGTCAGTCCCTATACCAATGAAGGACTGCTGCAGTATAGGGCAGCGGTCAGCAGTAGTGCACGGCAACCCTATGTATTGTGGACCGATAGCGGTCCTTACAGAACAGCAGACTGTACTGCACTCAGGCCTATGTACCGTAGCACCCTATACCAAGTTACCAGTCCTTATAAAAACTTTTGTGGACCAAGCAGGTTGTGTGTTAGTGTTTAGCAGACTGTGCGTCAGTCCCTATACCGCTGAAGGACTGCTGCAGTATAGGGCAGCGGTCAGCAGTAGTGCACGGCAACCCTATGTATTGTGGACCGATAGCGGTCCTTACAGAACAGCAGACTGTAACGCACTCAGGCCTATGTACCGTAGCACCCTATACCAAGTTACCAGTCCTTATAAGAACTTTTGTGGACCAAGCAGGTTGTGTGTTAGTGATTAGCAGACTGTACGTCAGTCCCTATACCAATGAAGGACTGCTGCAGTATAGGGCAGCGGTCAGCAGTAGTGCACGGCAACCCTATGTATTGTGGACCGATAGCGGTCCTTACAGAACAGCAGACTGTACTGCACTCAGGCCTATGTACCGTAGCACCCTATACCAAGTTACCAGTCCTTATAAGAACTTTTGTGGACCAAGCAGGTTGTGTGTTAGTGATTAGCAGACTGTACGTCAGTCCCTATACCAATGAAGGACTGCTGCAGTATAGGGCAGCGGTCAGCAGTAGTGCACGGCAACCCTATGTATTGTGGACCGATAGCGGTCCTTACAGAACAGCAGACTGTACTGCACTCAGGCCTATGTACCGTAGCACCCTATACCAAGTTACCAGTCCTTATAAGAACTTTTGTGGACCAAGCAGGTTGTGTATTAGTGTTTAGCAGACTGTGCGTCAGTCCCTATACCGCTGAAGGACTGCTGCAGTATAGGGCAGCGGTCAGCAGTAGTGCACGGCAACCCTATGTATTGTGGACCGATAGCGGTCCTTACAGAACAGCAGACTGTACCGCACCCAAGCCTATGTACCGTAGCACCCTAGACAGACCAAGTTACCAGTCCTGATAAAGAGCTTTGTGGAACAAGTGAGTTGTGAATGATTAGCAGACTGCAGCAGAAGGGCAGCAGTCAAGTATAATATTCTTTCTATATTTGGAAGAAAGAATATTATACGTGTACAAGCCTATTACCGTACCACTGATACCAGTCCTGAAAAGAACCTTTGTGGAACTAATAGTAACAGCAAGTCTTTAAAATTATCCTCACTGCCTGACACACTGCTTCCTGCCTGTCCCTATACAAATTGGCAAAAAAGAGTAGGCTGGAACGATTAGCTGGAACAGCTCTTTTGTGGACCTGATAGTAACAGCTAATGATGATGATGATGATGATGATGAAGAAAGACTAATCTGGCTGAGCTGTCCCTAAAATAGCAGCATACAGCGCTCTGTCCCTTTATCTAAACTGACAAAAGAAACTCAGGCTGCTGACCTAACACCTATACCAGTCCTGAAAAGAACTTTTGTGTACCAAATAGCTAGCGTTTTCTCTGTCCCTACTCCACACAGGATCCTTTCCCTACAGTGACAGAAGAAAGAATGTAAAATGGCCACCGGATCGGGTGTATTTATAGGTTAGGGGGAATGTCCAAGTGTCCATGAGCTGTCATGTCTCAATTGGTTGTCCTGTAACACATGATAAACGTGTCACGAAAGGTTAAAGTTCTTGTATACATTAAACACGTAAGTCCGCCGGGGCGAACGACGGAAAAAGGCGTTCGAACCCGCGGACGGCGAAAGTCGGAAATTCGCCGCGAAACGACCGCCGGGCGAACCGTTCGGCCATCACTATTAAGAATATGTCTGTTTCTCTCTAGGTACGTGTGTAAGTATATAGAGTATAAGTTTTAATATAGAGTATAAGGAAAATAATTGTTGTTGTTTAAATGAGTGCAGAGTATGAGGAGCCCTCTTGTAGTGACATAGCATCCGCCTGCCCCCATTGCACGTTAGGTCTACTCTTCCTATGAATAGATGACAAGTGGATTTTACTGACCACCAGACCAGGGGGGTTCTCTTGCAGACTTGGTGTAAGAGGGGTATATCCCGCCACCAGGAAAGATTTACCCTTCATCGTATATTAAGGGTAAATCTTCATAGTTTTATATAAGTCCATCTGCCCCAAAAAAGATCAGGGATCCTACTCCCAGACCAGAGACCGGATTGTTGGACAAACCGGGTGTTATCACCTGTGTCCTGCCACTAGACACACACTGCCCAGACTACTAGATGGGGAATTCTGCAGCAACCCAAGCCATGGCCACCCCATCACCCTATGAATTTGTCAGTAATATGATCCCTGGCCCCCAGGTAGAACCATTTTGGACACAAGTCCGAGAAAGGTGTCAGCAATTGGGGATACATGACCCAGGGCCATATGGTCCTTGTACTGAGGAAGACTGGCAGGAAGTAAGTAAAATATGCCAAATCCACAAAAATTCGTACCCTCCAGGGAAGTGGGAAAATATTCAATATATAAAAGATTGTTACCATGCATGGGATAAATGTCTACACAAATATAAAAAGAAGCATATTAATAAAACTACAAAGCTTACTCCAAATATAGGACCCAGTGCTATGGCTGAAGCCCCTGCACCCCCTTCACCTCCCCCTCCCCCGCCTCAATGTCCACCCCCACCTTATGTTATGGTAAAAAACGAGGATGGGACGCCAGGTTCATACCTTCAATTATATCCTTCACTGGATCCTGTAGTCCTAGCCGCCATAACACACACCACAGCAACACCACAACAAGTGGCCCAATGGGAACAAATAAGTAGGGGCAGAGAGGAAGAGGGGAGACAGGAAGAAGTTACAGGACAAGAAGAAGTGGGTAGTCCCGAAATGCAGGAATTAGAGGCAAAAATAAAAGAGTTTGAAGAGAAGAAAAAGGAGGAAGAAGAGAGAATAGGGAAAAGGAGAACTGAGTTAGAAACACTTATGGGAGACCTAAAACAAAAAGAAATAGTCCTCAATGAGGCAGAAAAGGTACAAGTGGATAGGAAAATAGAGTTAGAAATGTATCAGAAAAACTTGGAAGTAAGGGAGAAGGAATTTCAGGAGGGAAAAGAGAGAGGGGTACATAGGATGGAGGACTTACAAAAGGAACTAGAAAAGTTAAGAAAGCAATTAGGGAAGAAGGAGGAAATGTTGAAAGAAGCGCAGGATAGGATTATAGCACTGCCCCCCACCACTACAAGAAGCCATACAAAAGAGACACCTATTCCCAAAACTGAGGAGTCAGGTCCAATTAGTAAAACAGGGACATTATCCATAGAAGAGGAAACTGAGAGAGAAGCAGTAGGGGCTTCACTCAAAGCACCTTTGATGACCATGGGGAACACTGAGGTGCATATACCATTACCTTTGGGTACACTCTCCAAAATAAAAGAACTATGTCCCAATCCCAAGAAGTATCCACGAGATGCAGGTACCTTTCTGGCAAAATATAGTGCAGGCACAGGGCTTGACAAAGATGACATAAAAAGTATTCTTAGCATTGTAGACCCAGACAGCCCAGAAGTAGCCCCTGTAGACGACCTATGGACAGCCCATATCCAGACCGATAAGGATTGGATATCCTTTTGGAAAGGCATGGGAGGTCATTGGTCCAAATTATACAAAGGATCATCTGCACTCCAAGAACTGATCCTAGCCAAGCAGGGACCTAAAGAGAAATTCTATGATTACTGTACCAGAGTATACTCCCTATGGAATGCTGTAGATGGGGCCACACCACAATTATTTACTACTACCATCATGTCGGGAGGCGATCCCAAAGTGACGCACTTGCTCAAATTCACAAACCCCAAATGGGCAGAGCAAGCACCTGATGAATTCATGAAGGACGCTAGGTCCAGAGAGACTTCAGGAGTCTTTGAACAAAAAGGGGGAATTTTCCCCTCCTTGACACAAACACAAACCCTAGTCACACCTGAAACCTCATCCTCACCACCGCACCTCATGACCATGCAGCCCTACCCACCTGACCAAGGATGTTTTAATTGTGGGGAACAGGGACATTGGAAATCGCAGTGCCCATATAGACAGAGGGCGAGCTATCCAAGGGGCAGGGGAAGGGGGTACAATGCTGCTAATCGCCCCCCCCCTCACACTACAAGGTACCCCCAATATCCGCCACCTCCCCAAACACCATCTCAAAACCATGCGCTTGCACAGCCACCCTACATCCCAACCTCTAACAGACCTCCCCCTCGAATCCCTATGCAGTGGCCGTCTACCCGACAAACACACCCCCAATAGGGATGCCTAGAGTATGTTCCTTCCCTCAGTCTGGTGTGCCACAACCTATCATGGAAGAGTCTACCACAAGTTATATTACGCGTAGACAACCACATAGTGTGTTTCCTGCTTGATTCAGGTGCCACTTTTAGCTCATTAAATGATGAGAGGTATGACACACCACTGTGTACTGAGGGACACTCTATTGGAATAAATGGGACATCGGTCACTCATTCCGTCACCCCGCCTTTACCAGTCTCTACCCCGAATGGACTAGAGCTATGTATGCAGAGTTTCGCTGTCCTGACTTCCTGTCCAGTGTCCCTAATGGGCAGAGATTTACTATCCCAGTTGAACATTACCATTAAGTTTGACAAAGACGGCTCCCTCACTGCAAGTTCCCCTCTTTGTGACTTACACAGCCCAAAAAGACATGCACACAGGAGTTTCTTTCTGATGATACCTTCCTCCCTTGACCATCACACAATTTGGGCAGAAAACAAAGGTAGTGTGGGCTTTATTAATTGCACACCATATGCACCCCAAATGCGATCAGATGCAGGGATACAATATCAAAAACAGTATCCCCTACCCCCAGAGAAAGTCAAAGGCATCTCCCCTCAAATTAATGATTACATATCAAAAGGTATCCTGAAACCAATCATCAGTCCCTGGAACACGCCCATTTACCCCGTAAAAAAGGCCAGTGGGGAGTGGAGACTTGTCCAAGACCTCAGAGCAGTAAACAAACAAGTGATTCCACTTCCACCCCTGGTCTCAGACATCACTTTTATCTTCTCATGTATACCGGCACATTTTCTATGCTACACAGTGATTGATTTAGCAAATGCCTTCTTTAGCATTCCCATTGCGGAAGAGGCCCAGCCTATGTTTGCCTTCTCCTGGACGGAGGGTCAGTTGACGGGTCAGTTGACGGGTCAGTTGACGGGTCAGTTGACGGGTCAGTTAACCTGGACACGCCTACCTCAGGGGTATGTTGATAGTCCTGCTGCCTTCTCTATGGTACTCAATGAGACTGTCAAATCTTGGACGCCTGAGCGAGGGTCGGTGCTAATACAGTATGTGGACGACTTGCTCTTGTGCAGTCGCACTGCTGAAGATTGTGCGGTCGATTCCACATCTCTGTTGAACCATCTAGCCCACATCGGGCATTTAGCATCCAGAAAGAAGATACAGTGGTGTATGCCACAAGTGGAATACTTGGGGTGCATACTGAAAGGGGGAACAAGGATGGTCTCCCCCAAACGCGCCGCAGCCCTACAAGCTCTGAGCCCCCCAAAAGACAAGGCAGCCCTGCTCTCATTCTTGGGCGCTGTGGTGTATTGCCGCCAGTGGATCCCCGACTGTTCTCATTATGATGGCATACTAAGAGAGGCCACCGCCTCAACAGCCCCTAGGCAGGTTGATTGGACAGAGGAACGGCTTAAGGCCTTCCAGGCCCTATTGAACAGTTTGTCATGTGCACCCGCCCTGGGGTTGGTAGACTATGGTAAAGCTTTTCAACTATACTGTGTAGTCTCGGGGACCTCTTTTGCCGCGGTCTTGACACAACAGCATGGAACAGGCTACCGCCCTGTCTCCTACCTATCTAAAAAACTCCCCCTTCAGGTTCAAGGCATGCCATCATGCCTTCAGAATTTAGCCGCCTGTGCTATGGCCGTACAAGATGCCAACAAAATGGTCTTGGGACACCCGATGACGCTTTACACCACACATTCTGTCACCCACCTCGTACAGAACATGAACACCCAACACATGACCTCACAAAGACTCAGTGGATATGAGATTTCCCTCATGAACACAGACAATCTGTCTCTCAAATATGTTCCCGCCAACAACCCTGCCGTCCGTCTCTTGCACTCCATGTTACGCCTACCACAAGACCCAGACCAGTTTCATGACTGTATAACACGAGTGGAGTCTATCACATCACCAAGACCAGACCTCACCGACGTACCGATTACCAATGCAGACGATGTTTTTGTGGACGGTAGTTGCTCCCGTCCCTCTGATTCCACCTTCCAAACAGGATATGCAATAGTCCAGTTGCCAAACAAGGTATTAGAAGCCAAACCACTGCCCCCCTCTTCGGCTCAGGTGGCTGAACTAGAAGCCCTCACCAGGGCCTGCATTTTATTTACAGATAAGAAGGTGAACATTTACACAGACAGTAGATATGCATTTGGGGTGGTGCATGACTTCGGAGTAATATGGGCTAAAAGAGGTTTTAAAACAGCGGATAATAAACCTATTTCCAATGCTACCCAGATTGAGGCACTTCTTCGGGCTATTTTGCTCCCAAAAGAGGTGGCAATAATTAAAGTAAAAGCACATTCTTCAGATAATAGCAAACTTTCCAAGGGAAATGCTTTAGCTGACCGAGAAGCGAAAAAGGCAGCCCAGTCCTCCACCCAGGAGCCCACCCCCACGTCTATGTACTTTAAGGATCATTTCACCTGTCCTAACTTTAAATCTGTAGTGGCACAAATGCAATCATTAGCCACTGAGGAAGATGTCTTGTATTGGGTGAAGGCTGGCTTGACCAAAGACCCAGAGGGTCTGTGGTCAAAAGAGGGGAAGATATTGGGAATACCTGAGGCAAGCAGTATTCTAATTCTCTCCTACCTTCATGGTCCAGGACACATAGGTGCCGTCCCTTTAGCCACTATGTACACCAAATCTTTCTGCACAAACGCCTTGAACAAACAAGTTAAACTCCTGACCACAAGTTGCCTTACCTGTGCTCAAAACAATGTGCAGGGCAAACGGCATGGCCTACATGGTCATCTACCCCCACCAATAGGTCCCCTTACAGATTTACAAGTAGACTTCACACACATGCCAAAACAAAAGGGGAACCTAAGATACCTGTGCGTTGTCATAGATAAATTTTCAGGCTGGGTTGAAGCCACTCCCTGTGCAGGTGAGACAGCCAATATAGCAGCAAAATGCTTGCTGAATAACTGGATTTGTAGGTTTGGCATACCAACATCTATTTGGTCAGATAGGGGACCTGCATTCAGCTCCTCAGTTACCCAGGCTGTGGCTAAATTGTTAGGGCTGCAATGGAAACTACACATCCCCTATCACCCTCAAAGCGCAGGGGTAGTGGAAAGAATGAATAGAAATATAAAGGATAAATTGAAAAAGGCCACAGGGGGCACAATGAAGGGATGGCTTGATCACCTCCCTTCTGTGCTATTCCAGATTAGAACGGCACCCCATGCCAGAACGAAATTTTCACCTTTTGAAATTTTGATGGGAGTCCCCGCAAACATAGAATTACCCCCATTAGACCAAGACACTGATATTGACATTTATTCCCAAAAGGAAATGTACGTGAAAAACCTGGTAAGTATGCTTCATGAAATGAACGAACAAGTTTCTGTCACCTTCTCTCCTCTCTCCACAGAGCCAACACACCCCTTCATTCCAGGAGATCAAGTGCTAGTCAAGCAACTGGCCCACAAAAAGAGGATCGGACCAATCTACTCTGGACCTTGGAAGGTTGAAAAGGTGTCCAGAACTGCGGTCCTGACTGACCAAGGAAACACCTGGATCCACGCCAGCAGGCTGAAAAAGTGCCCACCGCTTCCTACAACCCCCGACCCCCCACCTATTGAAGGAGAACCCGACCCACCCGAACAGCGACCGGAACTGCAAGAGATTCAGGAAGGCATTGGACAATTAACCCTTGAAACCCTACATGATAGCGAAGAAGAAGGACAAGCATAAGAACTTGTAGAAATGTTTTTACCTTCAGTGTCAGGGAAGGCTGTATGCCTTTGGGGTAGTCTGGTACTACTTGTATTCCTGCCCACATGGTTTATAGCCAACTGTATATATCATCCAGAAGACTTAGGTCTATTAAAAGGGATATGTGGACCACCTAAGATGAATAATACCCCCCGGCCAAAGACATAGTAGAAGTATTGTACCCGTTAATGAGTCACCTAAGGGACTGACTGGCAAGATGTTACTACTAAAATTCAAATATAGCTATGCTCAAAAATCCGGTTTTGAGAAATGCTGGATTTGCAGCAAGCTACATCCCAGTACAGCTAGAATCCCTCTCATGGCAGTCCCCTTGAATTTTACCCCCCTCCTTAATGGAACACCCCCTATCGTCCTAACGAATGTTACTAGGACCCTTCCAAATAAAACCCTCACTTTCCAAATTATAGGTAGAAGCCACTTCCCAGACTGGTGTTTCCGACTGGGAAACACCACAGATGGAGCCGAGGTTTGCAAACAAGCAAAACTTAACATTTCAATGACATCGTTTAACAGTCCTTCTTTCTTCCATACTTCAGATCCCACCCTAAATGCCACCTTTTTAGACTTTCTTAGCTTCAGTACCAAGACTACAATACACCAATTAATGTCAATTCTGGTGCTCTCTGGCCTTTCTGATACTCTTAGGAACGTGTTCCATAAACGACCCCTAGCTCTAGGAAATACCATATATATATGCTGCGGCAAACTCTGTCACCCCTGGATCCCAACCAAACCCCAGGGGTGGTGTTACCTTGCAGCCCTGGTTCCTATCATGGGGGTATTAGGGGATAACAAGGGAAGTCACCTCCTTGAAGCTAGCATGCATCCTAGATATCCCCTTAGACACCGTAATAAACGAGAATTGTTTTTAGAAAAAGATATGGCCTGGGCATGGTTCCCTTCCTGGACAGGGTGGGGAATTGACCTAATGAAAAGATTAAATAATTACACTGGCATAATTGATGAGATTCTGGAGGAAAATTCTGATGACATAACCAAACTAAATCTAGAAACTAGGGCAATTAGGAAGCAACTAGAACTACATGAGTTGGCTATAGAAAGTATGAGTGCAGCCCTTACTGGCCTCTGTGAGACTACTGAGGATTATGAGTGCTGTACCTGGATTCATAATACCAGCATCGAAGTCCCAGACTACTATGACGTTATTGCCCAACACAGGGAAGAGGTAAATAAACTACAGAAAGAGGCAAGGAACATAGGAAAAAACTGGGATCCCTTCTCGAGCAGTTTTAGTTTTGGGGGATTAATATCTTGGCTCCGAAATGCTGCCATGACAATTGTCACTGTGATTCTCTTCATTCTATTTTTATATGCCTGTTATAAGATAATCAAATGTTTATGTAAAAAGGGAAACATGGCCGCTCCGAAGGATCTGAAACTCACTTCCATTGTTAAGGATCCAACGGTATGGTATAAAAACCAAGAGCATAAGGGTTCGGAGTATGAAGCCTGTGCTATTAAATTAGAAAAGGAATGATCATTATGTAAATCACAGAATGATCAAAGGGAGGATTATAAGGGAATACTTATTAAGGTTACCAAAGGATATACTAAGTCAAAGGTCTAAGATAATATGCTTAGGCGTGCATTTCAAAAGGTTCAGAATTAAGATGCAAGATGTTGACATATTAGGAAGCATCTGTCTGCAGTGAGAGGCACAAAGCTAAGATAGGACTGGTTACGCAAGAATATGGTCAGTCAGCAGATGTTGAAATGACGAAATAACTATCAGAAGATTGTATTTCACCTTTGACTTAGATAATGTCATGAGTTTAAGAAAATTGTCGATGTATGTATGAATTACCTTATTAGCCCCCCCCACAGGGCTGTGCTTTAGCTCAAACTAAATAAAACTACTGTGTGTGCTCCAATATGCACAGTCATTATTCACGTACAATCGTGTATGTGTGGTGTCTGTCCACCGGTGATCGGGACCTCCGCTCCTCCATCCTAGCCTAGGCTACCAGGGGTATTATTAAGAAGACGAAGCACCTAACATATAGTTCTGTAATTTCAGCATAACAACTGTCTCGTGTAGGGATGTGGCTTTGAAGTGATTGTGTGCACTCAGTTTTGACATTTCTGCACTAAAGGAAGACAAGCTATGCCATTAAACATGTTTTGCCACTGTTTAACAATTGCTAAGAAATAGAGATCTTTAGCTTTGTTTTTTCTTCTGTTAATCAAACATATGTGTTGCTATTGTCTTTATGAAATCTGGACTATGTAGTCTGTACAATACTTTTTGGCCTTTGTCTCATATACTTGAAGTTGTATTTTACAATTAAATCTGATTATGTCTCTCTCTCTCTCTCTCTCTCTCTCTTAATTTGCAACCTTATAAAACCTCCTTTGTGATGTGCAGAGTGTCTGTGCAATAATTTTGGCTCTAATGTCTGATATAACACTCTGTCATTTTTATTTTTAGATAAAGACTAGCTTTTCCCTCTGTCTTTCACTGTGCCTTGTAAAACCAATTACATGATGTGCCTGTGCAATATTTTTGACTTTTGGCTTTGACATAATACACGGACACTGTGATCAGAATCAGAGCAGAAATATGAAGGAAAAGGTGATCAGGATTAGAGCAGGCTGAGGAAGAGGTGGTCAAGATCAGAGCAAGCTGGAAAATGGGTGATCAGAATTGAAGAAAGCTGAGGGGGGTGGGGGGGGGGGGGCAGCGGGGATTGGAGCAGGCTGAGAAAGAGGTGATCAGGATCAGAGAAGGATGAGGAAGAGGTGACCAGATTTGGAGCAAGCTGGGGGAAAGGTGGCCAGGATTGGAGCAAGCTGAGGGAGAGGTGACAAAATCAAAGCAGGCTGAGGGAGAGGAGATGAAGATAGAAGCTGGTCGAGGTAAAAATTACATGGCCATGATCAGAGAAGGCTAGGCAAGTGCCCGCCACAATCAGAACATGCTGGGGGAGAGGTGACCAAGATAATAGCAGGCTTGGGATAGAAGTGAGCAGAACGTGATCAAATTTGGAAAAAGGTGACCAGGATCAGGGAAAGCTGAGGTGAGGTGACCTAAATTGGAGCAAGCTGGGGAAGAGGTGTCTGGGGTTGTAGCAGATGCTGGTGGAGAGAACTAGAGCAGCAGAGGTAACTGTAAACCCAGTTTGTTGTTACTAGATGTACGGGCCAGAGGTGGGTACATTTTCAGTACATCGTGCACTATTTCCCCAACAAAAATACACAGTCTGTGCAGGGATAATGAACATGAGGACCGAGTAGATTTTCATAGTAATCCAGAACTTTTTATTATACATGTAATGTGTAACTGACAGTCTCGCAATGTATGGTGGCTAAGTGCTGCCCTTCTATCTGATTCGGTTGAAAAATATATGGTAGAGGCAGCTCTTACCCATTGCACTTTAGCTTACTCCATTAGATATCCATAGCGCAATCTCACCTTTTCTCATTATACATTTTAGTTAGTGTTCTTGATTTCTTGTAATAATGTTTAAAAATATGTACTATATAATCAAAGGGGTGAACAGCGCTAATCAACAGACATAAACAGGACCCTCAGAGGCAAAGTAAAATCTTTTTATTAGTGTTAAAAAAAAAAAAATGTTCACCAAGGCATGCAGCTGTCAATTGATGGCCATGCAGAGACTTGGATTATAATAATGACAGTACCTAGAGGCTGGAGCCACATGGATGACACAGGGGCTTAGGGAAACCCAGCACAAAGTCATTGAACAAAGAACACAGCAGAACCGCTGACAAGGGGCCCATCCAGGACTGTAAGGCCAGGGGCCTGATGAAGGGGGAATCAAACTGCAGGCACAGGAACTGTTGGGGCCAGTATACAGTGGCCAGCTCGCACTGTGTACAAAGCCCTGAAATGATGTCACAGCCTGGCGGAAGTCAGCCAAAGGGATCTGAAGAGTATGGGCAAACCCTGCTGCTGGAGTCAATTAGGAACTGCCGATGCCAACGGAGCAAAGAGAGTCACACATCACCGACTGGAGACACTGCATGTTTTGGGAACACACCCCTTCTTCAAGTTATCCAGAAGTTATTTGCTGATCTTGTTAGAAATGCTGTGTCAGTTCCTGTGAGCAGAACATGGATCCTGTCCTTATCTACAGAGCCCCATTGGAAGTCCATCTTATACCGAATAGAGAAACAGCCATTTCCCCCATCTCCACCAATGGTGTTGGTGGTTATTTACCTGTGAGAGAGAGAAGATACCACATATATTTTAACTGAGTGATGAAATTGTCAGAATTATATAGGCACACTTAGGAACAAGATCAATATGCCCAATCATGCTTGCAGAAGACCTATATGCAAGATCTACTGATGCCCTGCTGGGGAGGATGGCAATGATAATAGATTGAGACCACATCAGAAGAACAAGGAAGAAGCCCAACAAAAGGATGAAGGAAGGTTTTACACCTCCCTGAAGTTTGATTGTATTAGTCATTACTTATTTAGGGTCCATTTTATGCTTGTCTGATGCACCATCATCATTAGAGATTTACAGCTAAATAAACAAACTCCACTGCCAGACAGCATAGAGGTAGCAAACACCTTTTCACCAACAATATTTAGCAGTCAAGGAAGAAAGGAGGCCACAGACATCCTCCCACCATCAAAGACAGGTAGCAGGAGCAACAAGGAGAACTCAACAGTCTACTCACCACCAGGAAGTCACGACATTAAAAGGGACAGCAACAGAGTGGTCTTTAGGTTCCATCATTTATTCATTTTTTTATGCAATAAACACTGTCAAATGGGTGATAGACTTTTTATTTCTGACCATTAATAATTCCATTCTTACATTCATTTTGCAATTTTACAATATATGCATTTTATCTCTATTCACACAGGTAGGCCTGTAGTCTGAAAATATCCAGAAAATAAAGTTTGTATTTTTACTTTTTATCTGCAGGATTTAATAAAATAACTTGTGTCATTATCTTGTTAGGCGCATCTCATATTCCCTTGTCGATCTCCTCACCTCTTTGTACGTAGAACTTTTCTATATAAAGAGAACAGATTCTAGCCGGTGTGCTCCACTGCTGTAGATCCCCGGACACCCTGCTGGTAGAGCGCCCTGTAAGTAGAATTATCATCATCCTCTGTGTAAGAGGGAGGGAGGGCAGTTACAGAATAGAGAGACACACAGCTCATCACTTCATAACATATTACACACAGAGTCACCTTCATCTCCTCAATATATTACATAATACAGGGAAGCATTAACATTGCACTGATTACTACTGATCTGGGATGTAGAGATCGTTTTGAACACTGAAAGACTTAGCATAAAGATTCACCTTTCATCTTTTTTTGTTTTTCACATACATGCCTAAAGTGGAACTTTACCTATAACAACTTGATAGAAACAATGATCTTTTAGCAAGGTACATACATTCCACATTGTTAATTATGCTACAAAAATTATTGTGTGCTGTAAATTGCCTCCAGCATTGCTCCCGTTTCATCTTGCCGGAGGCTGCCACTTTTCTAAAGCCCAGAGCAGCAGTAAGCCAAGATTGTCAGCAGATCGGCCTCTCCAAATTCAGCACAGTGCCTAAAAACAGAGAACTGAGCATGTGCAGAGCAGGGGGAGATAGTGTATTACTGGAGTTTAAATCGTAGAGAGACTTTTTTTTAAAGTTTTTTTTTTTTTTGTTTCAAACTAATTTTATTTGAAAATGTAATAGTGCAAAATTACAAATATTCGTTTCCATCATACAAACATTCAAAAAGTCATGGAACATTCAGTGCATAATAGCGGAGACATCAGTATAACATAGGTAAGGGATTAGAAAAACGTTGCACGTAAAAACGGAACAGTACTGACAGGGTATCACGCTTCTCCAACAGGTGGAGAAGGGAGTAAAACTTAACCTTTAAAGTGTCTGTTTATGAGTCCCAAAGTAGAAAAGTATGCACCAGGTCTGGCTCTTGGAGCTACTGTCGGAAGGGGAGTTCCAGGTGGCATAAAGTGTTGTGGTGTGTTCGCATGGGAAGTCCATAATGACAGGGTCAGATGCGACTTTCTGCGCCCTCATATGCGAGGGCTCCAGCAATAGCCGGTTTACAGGCGGGTCCTTAACAGGTACTGAGAAAGAGAGGAGGGGGGTGAGGAGGGGTTAGGTTAAGCAGGGGGTGGAAGAAGGGGGGGATTGTGGGGGTGAATCGGGGAAGATGTTTATCTCCTCAGTCTCCGCTGAGAGTCAAGAAAGTGTGGCATGGAAATGCGTTATTGTGGATCGGACTAGGTGCGGGTGGAGTTGAATGTCCGGGAGATACGCAGCCAGAGCAATGACATGTGGACTCCCGAGCAGTGCCCCTAGTCGAGGCGGGAGACCCATGTCCTTATAGGTGGGGGAGGGGAAAGGAAAGCGGGGGGGAGATGTTGGTGCTGAGAATGTGGCGTCGATCTCTTGAGATCGGCGTAAATGTCAAAGTCAGGGAGGGGTGGGGTCATCAGTGAGTGATACCTATCGGTTGTACGGAAGTGCGTCCAACAAGCCCATGTTTTCGAGAATTTGGCAGGAGAGTCCCGGGATTTTTTAAGTTTTACATAGCTATACCTGCAAAAGGGACCTGTCTGAGGTGATCTAGAAAGTTAGTTTATTGATTAAAGTTTCACATTAAATGTGCTTTACTGCCTTGAAAAATTACTAAAGATTATAAAACGTTTTATTTTTCAAAATCTAAAATCCTATAGAAGAAAAAAAAAATAAAGACCATACTTGCACCTACTTTGCTTAAGTTAAAATTATTTTTTTTTTATAGTGCTCACAAAAGCAAAATATACACCTAAAATGTTAAACTATATATAAAAGATGAGACTGCATAAAGTGAATAAAAACAATATGTAAATATCTTCTTCATTAGAAATGAGTGAATCTGCCTGGTTTCAATACACCGAGCATTCAGCAAATCCTATATGAAATTCGGAGAATAAGGGCAAATTTGAGTTTCAGGGGAGGACAATCCTGTTACTAAATTCTGCCCATTTGTAAGGTATAATAGGCAAGCTACTGTCAAAAAAAAGGTATGGGAAGCTGGGCACTGTCATAAGGGGCATGTACTAAAGCAAACATTAAAAAAATAAGTGGCTTCAAGTACAACATTGAAAATACGCAAATCCTTTTAATAACATGCATACTTAGGGGATGCATTAAAGCTGTATGTGGTGTTACATAACTGTATAATTTTTATAGACACTCTCTGTCACCAGCTTACATGTATTTGACTGTGGAATTAAACTGATCATTACTTTTTCTTCCCTTTTATTTTTACATTTTTTGTTTTTTATTCTTTATTTTTATTTTATTATACTAATACTCTAAATTACTTAGTTTGTGATTCCAGAATTGTTAAAATGTTAAACTGTAAAATGTTCCAACTGTTCATCCATGTTTAACAATTACTATTATGCTAAGTTTACAAATGATTATTATCAGATGAACCACATATACTGTATTTACCATTCTTCCAATATAAGAGTTAATTGACACATTCTGTATGACAACCTCTTGTTTGTACAAATTATCTAGAAAACAATAAAATTATGGAAAAAATAGATATTAGCTTGGCATACATACAGCAGCACCCCAATCTAATAAAACAATGTTTTTGTTTTCACATAGCACTTATAGGCTCGCTTT
Source organism: Lithobates pipiens (assembly GCF_037356315.1). Classification (NCBI taxonomy): domain Eukaryota; kingdom Metazoa; phylum Chordata; class Amphibia; order Anura; family Ranidae; genus Lithobates; species Lithobates pipiens. The sequence goes on along the minus strand of NW_027507758.1, from coordinate 593,259,070 downwards.
TATAAAGAAAAATTCTGCCTGCACCTAATATCTTCATAGGTGTCACAGCTGCTGCACCAATACACTTATAGTACATATGTAAAATTATACAGTATGTCAATAAAGTGCTCGTGTTATAGGCTCACTTTTACTGGCAGATAAAATTTGTCCAGTCATTCACTGAGGCTCTTCCTGTTCTCATTGATGCCAAACCATCCTGCCACTAGACATTTTTTATCAAGCTCTCATCAAGAATTATTCGTATATTAGAATATAAGATACAGTGGTGTAAAACTGGCCAGCAGCAGGACATTTATAATAAGGGGGAATTTTCCAAAATGTACACATCTATAGGGCAGCAAGGAGTGGTGAGAGAATGATCCCAAATAGTCATGGCGGATCAAGGCTGGTCTGGTGTTTATTAACCTATTACCTATTACAAAAATGTCTGTTCTGTTTGATGAATTTGCCTGCCAGTTGGCGATTTTCTGCATTTTGTGGGACTGTCTTTGTGCACATGCACATATTTCACATAAATGTTTCTTTTTACTTTACTTTATTTACTACTAGAAATAAGGTAAAAGCTAGTTTTTTATGATTATATTCAAAATGAGACAAAGAGTACAAGCAAGGGTTTTACTGGAAGAATTAAGAGACCATGGATGATGCAATAGCATAAAATTAGTAAGCAGAAGGACAGATTTTTTTTTTTATAACCCTATATCATTATTTCCGATTTTTAGTAGAAAGCCATGAAAGGTGCATATGTGTGAAGCGGCAGGATATGTACAAAAACAAAAACAAACTTGTAGTTTTAGTAAAAAACACACAGGTCACACAGACCCAGACTGCGCCACGGAGACTCTAGCAAGATGATGGCATAGACCGAATGGGCACTGAAACGGTGTCGCCACCCCTAAACCTCGCAATCCCAAGAAGGAAGTGCAAGTAGTAACAGAAATTATATATTTAAACGGGTTCAGGCGCTACCGATAGTAGCTAAATAGAGGTGTGTGCATAGAGGTAAGTACACATACGCCACTAACCACCTAAAAAACCACAGTAGTTGTTGGAAGTAGGAAACCGCACTTTCCACTGGTAAGGTACAGGAAAAAAGGAGTAAGCAGAGCAAATAACCAGCAAGACCATATAGTATACCCCACTAGTAGATAATACCATTAAGTATTAGTTGTGGTACGCGCCAATGTCCATAATGTGCTAAGGAATATCACAAATTGTATAGATATCTCATACCCCCCCAAAGGTGCATGTATAGACCACTAAATAGCACTTATGTAGCCATATGCCAGATAGACAGGTTAATCACAGCAACAGCAGATACACATATATAAAAACAGCAAATGGTACTAGGTTATATATATATGTAAACCTAGAAGGTTAATTGAAAGTGTGTATACACACACATGCATATACACTAAACCCGTAAGAAGCTCTATAAATACTGGTGAAGTGCAAAGAGTACAGAAATGTGCACAAAGTGCAATTACTATGTAATAGTTAATCACATAAAGTGCTAAGTGTTAATAAGGAATAATCACAATAAAAAATAAGTGAAAATAAACAAATAAAGATGTTTAAATAAAGAAGTCCAACAGAAAATTCAACAAAAAATTTCAGCAAAAAATTCATATATGACCCAAAAAATTCATATATAACCCAAAAAAACTCCTAAAAAGTGCAGTCCAAAAACAAAAAGGAGGTATGTGTCCTCAGAATCTTCAGATAGGTGCAGGTTAAGGTGACTGGTGCTCAAATACATAAAATTCAGGTGACTTCCGTGCTCGCCCCCTCAGCTCCCCACTCACCGAAACTTTAAGCCCACGAAGGGCAATCAGGCCTGTAGATCTCACACAGCAGGGACCAATCCACAGAAGGAGGGTTAAGAGGAGGCAGTTTTCCACTCTTTTCTTGATGTGTAGTAAGAGCTAGTGCTGGTGAATCAAAGTTTCCTCAAGAAGAAAAAAGGAGGGAGGGCTCCATAGTGTAGTAATTCCAGGTCTCAAAAGGTTAATTTTAAAAAACATATGCTTTATTGACACACCAAATAAAATACATGTGTTTTTTTTAAAAACAAATAACATGACCCCTAAGGGGTAATATACATGAAAAAAGTTTGCAATCCCAGGTTGACTAAAATAAATGAACAAAGTCTTTTTACAGAAAATACCAGAAAATATATAAAAAATAAATAAATAATAAAAAAAATAATAAAAAATAAAAATAAAGAATAAAAAATAAAATAAAAAAGGTAAAGAGAGAGGTGTGAGGTAGCTATTATATTTGCACACCTCCTCTAACTTGATCCCTTTTATGAGCAAAAGTGGTAATAGCCAAAAACGCTGTCAAAAAGTGAGCAGGGGGAGGAAAGAATCCTAAGTGCAACTGTCTACACCACAGGGTTAGGATCCGCTCTACCCAGTGCAGCAGCCTGGGGGGGAAGGGGGCATGCACCGCTGGTCCTCACGGAAGATGGTACCCCACCGCCTGTAGTGAAGCTGACAGTGCCCAACCGTGTCGGTAGGAACAAGCACGCTAACGAGCGAATCTAGCATGCGTTCCACCCTGCGTTCCACCTAGCTCAAACAGTCAATCCGGAAGTGGCGTGCGTAATTACGTCAGGCGCGTTTCGTCATAAGACGTCTTCAGCGACGATAACACGCACCCACACACCCACATCTTAAATGTCCAGAACCACCCATAAGGTTGATAGGTTACTATACTTGACAGGGCCCGCCTACCCGGAATGAGACATCCATATGAGACCGTCTAATTTGCTTTAAGGGAGGGGAGACCCATACGTGTACCAGGGGAGATACAAGGCCGAACAGGCCATTTTAATTAACATAGCTCCTGCTAATTAGCATAAGCTATTTTTAAGCCAAGAGGGTATGCGATAGGTTAAAATACTTAAACGGGGCCCGCTTACCACATCGAGAGGCATCCATATAAGACCGGCTTATTTTAATTTGACTTTTTTAGGGAGTGGAAAACCATACGTGTGCCAGGGGGGATACAAGGCCAGACGGACCATTAGTAATTAACATCGCTCCTGCTAGTTAGCATAAGCTAATATTAAAGGCAAAGAATGAGACCCCCCACCTACGAGAGAGGGAAAGATTTTATTAAATATTATTACTGTTAAAGCTATGCAGGGCGAGAATAGAGCTAAACTTGTAGTTTTGCAACAGCTGGAGGGCCGCCAGTTTGACACTTGTGGTTTAAGAGGATTTTGAAGCGCCTGGTGCCATTGTCTGAGGGAAGCTGAAAAATGAAGAATCTTTATCTAATGTTCTATCAAGAATAGTTTATTACAAAGTTGAGGTTGAGAGGTTGTAGAAACCGCTTATAAATAAAATAAATTCCTGTTGATGTTGGTTTATGGTGGTTATAATATTATAGATCCCAGGTAAGTGTGCTGAGAAATGTTTCGTTTGTGACATGCGTTGCCCTTCCATGTATACTTTACTGCTAACTTAACCACTTAAGCCCCGGACCATTTTGCAGCTAAAGGACTAGGCCCCTTTTTGCGATTCGGCGCTGCGTTGCTTTAACTGACAATTGTGCGGTTGTGCGACGTGGCTCCCAAACAAAATTGGCGTCCTTTTTTTCCTACAAATAGAGCTTTCTTATGGTGGTATTTGATCACCTCTGCGTTTTTTTGCGCTATAAACAAAAATAGAGCGACAATTTTGAAAAAAATTCTATATTTTTTACTTTTTGCTATAATAAATATATAAAAAAACATTTTTTTCCCTCAGTTTAGGCTGATATGTATTCTTCTACATATTTTTGGTAAAAAAATCGCAATAAGCGTTTATTGATTGGTTTGCGCAAAAGTTATAGCGTCTATAAAATAGGGGATATATGACATTTTTATTAATAATTTTTTTTTTTACTACTAATGGCGGCGATCAGCATTTTTTATTGTGACTGTGACATTATGGCAGACACGTCGGACAATTTTGACACATTTTGGGGACCATTGGAATTAATACAGCGATCAGTGCGATTAAAAATGCATTGATTACTGTAAAAATGTCACTGGCAGTGAAGGGGTTAACACTAGGGGCAGTGTAGGGGTTAAGTGTGACCTTATGTGTTTTTTTTTACTGTAGGGGACGTGGCTTGGTGTGTGACATCACTGATCGTCTTTCCCTATGACAGGGAACAGACGATCAGTGACAGGCTCACTAGGAAGCATGGGGAGAGGTTTTTTTACACTTACCTCTCCCCGTTCTTCAGCTCTGTGACCCGATTGTGGCACACCAGCGGTGATCGGGTCCATGGGTCCCATGGCCATGGTCACGGAGCTCAGGACTGGGTCATGAGTTCGGCGCCAGCAGCACGCGCGCGACCCACGGCAGGGCTCCTAAAGGGCAATGTACCTGTATGTGCTTGTGCCCAGCTGTGCCATTCTGCCAACGTATATCGGCGCGAGGCAGTCCTTAAGTGGTTAAAGGGGTTGTTAACCCTCATGTTTTTTCACCTTAATGGATTCTATGCATTAAGGTGAAAAAAACTTCTGACAATGACTTGCCCCCCCAGCCTCCCATCTTACTCACCTGAGCCCTTCGTTTCCTCGGCAGAGACACGCTCTTCCCCTCTACCCGGGGTTATCGGCTCTTGATTGAATAGATTGATAGCAGCACAGTTATTGGCTCCTGCTGCTGTCAATCAAATACAATGATGCATGCGCTGGGGGTCGGGGGCTGAGTCTGGCATTTGTGTCTATAGACGCAAATGCTGGACTCGGAAGTATACCCGCAATGTAAGCCCCCAAGAGAGCGCTTCTCTCAGGGGGTTTACCGATTTGAGAAGGAGTCGCGAGAGCTGCCGGGGGACCCCACAAGAAGATGACCGGGGCCACACTGTGCAAAATGGACTGCACAGTGGAGGCAAGTATGATTTTTTGTTTTTGTTTTTTTGATAACAGAGGGTTTACAAACCCTTTAAGGCTAGTTATGGGTTGGGGTGGTTGCCACTTTAAAAAAATTTTTTTTCAATTTGTCCATTTCCATATGTGCTCCTACTAAGGAGACTCAAAATTTCAGTTGATGTGGGCACTGCAGTTTATGCATATATGTGCAAACAAAATCATCTGTTTTAACGTGACTTGTTAGACAGGGTCAGTTTAGTTGATTTGCAGGCTAGTGGGTAAGTGTGCTGGGAAAACCAGTTTGTGACATGCGTTGTCCTTCCATGTACACTTTACTACTAAGGCTAGTTATAGGTTTGGGTGGGCCCCAAGTTCACATAGAGCACAATGGTATCAACATATTACGCCCGACATGTTTCGTAATACCTTACGTCCTCCTGGGGCTGCCCGACATGTTTCGTAATACCTTACGTCCTCCTGGGTATTACGAAACATGTCGGGGGTAATATGTTGATACCATCACGCTCTATGTGACCCCCATGCATGGGTGTTATTTTGTTTTTAATTATCCAACCGGTTGTTTTATTGTGTCTGTGCAATATATTTTTTGTAATTTTGACCATTGTGGTTAATTCCACTGGTCCGTTTAACATTGAAAAGTAATAAATCGTTTTTTTAAAAGAAAAAGCGGTATTTCACTATTGGAGTTAGTTTTCTCAGTTTTTTCCATCCGCACTTGGGGTCGGATGGTCCGAGTGTGTTTCCTCTCTTTTAAATGAGCTGATTTATCTGCCGTGAAGCTCAGAGTTACTGCCTTCTATCGGTGAAACACCTGGGTCTTTCTTTGTGGAGGCTGAGCAGGGATTGGTGGAGCTGCATACCAGCGTGCTATGCACTGCCCGTGACCGTTGGAGTTCTTTAGTGAATTTCCGGAAGCTGTTGGTTTGGTGTGTGTCACCGGAGATCCATCCATCCCTGCAGTGGGTCTTGTCTGTCCGCTCTGTCGACTCCGTTCATAAGGGAGTCCATCTGATCCGGTAAGGACCCCTGCTCACTACCTATGAAAGACTGAGTCAACATATGATCCTTATTTTTGGATTGGGATAGAACGTCTAGGTGTCCTTGTTTCACTCACTACGGACATTGTTTCATTTTTCACTTCAGATAATGATGGGACATTCTTTTTTGATTTGATACCTTTTTGCTTCAAAGTTTATTTATTTATATTTGATTGATACTTTCACTTGTTTAGAGCGCAACTTTATCTTTTTTATACTTACACTGACCATAGAGATATTTGATGGTGTTTAGTTGTAGCTAGTTGGGGAAAAACTTTCTTTAGCACAATATATTTTTTCTTTTTAATTCAATACATTCAACCTGTTGCATTTCTAACACTTACCGATGGTGACAGCGACAACTACGGCCAAGTGAAAACTAGCACAACCCAGCTGAACTGGTACAGAAACCAGAACTTTGAAATAATTAAGCCAAACCGCAGCTTCAGACAACTTAAATTTGCAAAAACAATAGTGTCTGCTCATTAGGAGCAGGTAGCTACAATAATATATCATGTATATAAGATTTGGGCGATAATTGTTTGGGTGCTCAAAGGACTTGCCAGGTTTTTGGATGGTGACAAGGAGGGCTTCTAGCAATTCTTTTGGGATCTCTCCTTTGGTTGCAAAGAGAGCAAAGGTGTTACATAGGTTTGGAGTATAAAGATCAGAGAATGTTTTATAATATTCATAACGAAAGCCATCCAAGCTCGGTGCTTTGTAAAGGGGGAAGAGCGGCTGTGACTTTTTTAATTTCAAGTTCGGAGAATGGTCCAGATAGTTCCTCATGTTAGTTGGGTGTCACAGATGGGAATTGTGTGGACGAAAGGAATCGTTGCTCATATTGTCCTCAAACATAGGTTCTACGTCAACAGCCTTGAGGTTGTAGAGATTAAAATAGCAATTGATAAAACAATTAACAATGTCTTGGTGGTTAGTAAATCATTGGATGTGGCAACCTTTTAAGTAAGGTATTTTGGTTAAAACCAGTTTGCGTTTAAATTGTCCGGCTAACAATACTCCTGTCCTGGTTTAATGTCTTGAGCTTACCAGTTAAAGTGGAGGCATTTAATATAAAAACTAGGGATGAGCCGAACACCCCCCAGTTCGGTTTGCACCAGAACTTTCGAACGGACCCCAATTTCGTACGAAGTCTATGGGACTCGAACGTTCGAAATTAAAAGTGTTAATTTTAACGGCTAATATGCAAGATACTGTCCTAAAAAGGGTTTGGGGACCTGGCTCCTGCCCCAGGGGACATGGGTCACTGCAAAAAAAACTTTTAAAAACGTCCGTTTTGGCGGGAGCACTGATTTTAATGACGATTAAAATGAAAAAACAAGTGAAATATTCCTTTAAATATGGTTGCTGGGGGGTGTCTGTAGTATGCCTGTGAAGTGCCACGTGTTTCCGGTGTTTAGAACAGTCCCTGCACAAAATGACATTTAACGGAAATAACGTCATTTAAAGCTGCTTGCGGTTTTAATGTTATATCTGGTTCCTGCAATATGGTTGAAAATCATTGAGAAAAATGGCATGGGTAGCCCTCCTTGCCCATTACCAGCCCCTTTGGGTCTTGTACGCATATTAAGGGGAACCCCGTACCCATATTAAAAAAAGGAAATACGTGTGGCCCCCAGGCCCTATATACTCAGAACAGCAGTATACAGGCGGTGCAAACAAGACAGGGACTGTGTAGGTTTGTTGTGTTAAGTTGAATCGGTTTGTAATTTTCAACTGGTACATTTTTAAAGTGTAGCTCCAGTCAAAAAAAACTATTTTTAAGCTTTTTGGAAAACATAGGGAAGGGTTATCACCCCTGTATAATTTGTTTTGCCGTCCGTCTTTTTCAGAGCACGCAGACAGCACGCACAATCTCCTAACACTGACTGAGAGCTCTATTTAAAACAAGCAAGATATTTAGCTATATAGGTGGATATAGCGGTGTATACTGCGTTCGGAGCATGCAGACAGCATGCACAATCTCCTAACACTGACTGAGAGCTCTATTTAAAACTAGCAAGATATTTAGCTAGATAGGTGGATATAGCGGTATATACTGCGTTCAGAGCACGCAGACAGCATGCACAATCTCCTAACACTGACTGAGAGCTCTATTTAAAACGAGCAAGATATTTAGCTAGATAGGTGGATATAGCGGTGTATACTGCGTTCAGAGCACGCAGACAGCATGCACAATCTCCTAACACTGACTGAGAGCTCTATTTAAAACAAGCATGATATTTAGCTAGATAGGTGGATATAGCGGTGTATACTGCGTTCAGAGCACGCAGACAGCACGCACAATCTCCTAACACTGACTGACAGCTCTATTATAAAAGATAGATATATCGCTAGATATATAGGTGAATATAGCGGTGTATACTGCAGTCAGGGCACGCAGACAACAACCACTACAGAAGAGCAAGAACGAAAAATCGGCCGATAACGATCAGTGTATACTGTGTTGAAGGTACACAGAACACCCATTAACTGCTACAGATGCCAACACACTACACAAGGCCGCCGCGCTGGCGGCCTTATATAGTGTGGGGTGTGTACTACACAGCCTGAGCTATGATTGGCAACAGGCATCCTGCCTGTGGCCAATCATGGCTCTCCTCGCTGCCGGCACTGTGATTGGCCAAGCATGCGGGGTCACAGTGCATGCTTGGCCAATCATGAGCCAGCAATGCACTGCGCCATCGCAGTGCATTGTGGGCCGTGAGCGCTACACGAATTTGGTGTGAACGGCCCATAACGTTCGGAATTCGCCGAACGGGCGAACAGCCGATGTTCGAGTCGAACGTATGTTCGACTCGAACACGAAGCTCATCCCTAATAAAAACCATAGCCCTTTTATGGATATGTACTAAGCTTGTTTCTTGGATACCATAATTCCATTGTGTTTCTATGGCCAGGGAGAGATTTATTACTCCAGTGCACAAATCCGATCAAGCATGCGGGTATCTGTCTCAGTTCATAGGGTTTTCTCATGAACATCAAACTTAATGAAAAAAACTCCAATATACAATTTATGTGGGTTCTAGAGTGTGGCAAAATTAGAAACAGAGCCATTATTTGTACTAAAATATGAATTAATCTCAGTTTTGATATGTTCCTGAAATTGTGACTTGGTGAGATTGGAGGTGTTTAGTCTTCATAGAGAGTTTTTTTTTGTTAGGGCTTGAAAAAAGAGTGATAGATACTGAGGCATGGTCAGACCACATAATAAGACCAATATTGTCCAAAGAGATGGATTGTAGGGTGTGCTTATAGATCAGGAACTGATCAGTACTGGAAAACGATTTTTGCTTCTGGGAGCAAAACAGGTAGTCCTTTTTCTTTCCATGCAAACACCTCCAGGGATCATCGAGTTCCTCAGAGTGAAGTAGGGATAGTTGACTTGTAGATCGCTTCCTGAGTGAATTAGAAGAATCTAGGGATTGGTCAATTGTGTTATTGAAAATACCACAAATAATTATATGGTTCTTCTGATAGTGGAGTAGTTTACTCATCACTGATTTCAGAAAGTGTTGTTGGTGAGTATTAAGCCCCATACACACTATCAGATTGTCTGCTGATTTTTGTCTTCAGATTTACCAAAACCATGTAGTGCAAGGGCCTGCCTGATTGCATACACATTGAAACTCCTAAGGTTTGACCTCATATTATATGGTTTTGGTAAATCTGAAGGAAAAAATCTGCAGAAAATCTGATAGTGTGTATGGGGCTTTAGGTGCATAGATGTTAACAATAACCAAAGGGTGGTTGTTGAAGGAGGCAGAGAGGATGAGATACCAGCCAGAAGGGTCGATAAAGGTGCTGTGGTTGGAAGTCTACCGAGTTTCACACTACTATCATGACCCCTTTTGCCTTTTTATCTGCACAAAAATAATGATGGAAACATTTTAAAAAAAGCAGCTAAATCTAATCAAAGGCCCTATAAACATACAATAAAAAACAGTATACCACATAAGTAAAAAAAAAAAAAAACTTAGAAAAGAAAATTAAGAAAAGTCTTTGCATAGGAAAATTTAAAGAAGAACTCTAGATTTTCCTCCCTAAAACAACAGATGCATTGTTTATGTGAGTGAATCCCAGCCACTCTGTCAGTTTATGTGTAACTTAACTTTAGCTGTATGTAGGAGGTTTCTGTGTCTGTGATGTCACTCCTCCACCTGGCTGAATTTCAGAGTTGAGCTATGGGAGTCACTTGTACCAGTTCTGGGGGCTGATGTGGGTGGATTCTAGGGTTACTGTAGGTGTTTCTGGGCTTTCATGTGGGTGGTGAAATGTGTAAATGTGTCATATTTTCTCCTGTGTAATTCCAGTCTTCAAGCATGCCAAAGCATAATGGCTTAGTGCAATGTGTTTCCTTCATATGTTAATCACTTCACAGACAGACTATAGCTCCCAGGATTCTCAGCGCTCTGCATAGTAGTTTTTTTTTTTTTTTTACCACATCAGCGAATTCTCAAATGAGACGTAAATCAACTTTCCGTTCAGTATTGTCTCCTTACATATTCACATCATTGTGGTTTAATCTATAAATATATATATACGTATTTGTTTTTTTGTTTTTTTTTCAATATTTTCCACAATCATCAATAAATATATTTATCTTATAAAATACAATGCTTTTATTACTCGTAACACTTTACGGATATTCCCCATCCCCCCCTCCCTATTCCCCAATTATATGTCAGTAATTTTTTCCCCCTCCTCTTGTTCCTTATCCCGTGTGGGTTCTATTTATGGTCTTAAATATTCTGCGTAACTCCAGTGTTTCTTGAAATCTTTCCAGCATTTCCATTTTTTTTATTACTGCTGCTCTTTCGTTATCCTCTCCACAAATCAGTTTTTCTATCCTATATGTCTCCTCGACCGCATTTACCCATTCCCACATCGATGGAGTTTCTCTTTCCTGCCAGTTTTTAGGGATTAATTTTTTCGCTGCATTAAGAAGATGTGGGATTATAGTTTCTTGGTATTGTTTTATATCACACTTTATACCATGGAATAATATAACCCAAGGATCTATTTTCAAACTTATTTTAGTTATTTCTCTTATTTTTTGTTGAATCTTACCCCAGTAAATTTAGATTTTTGGGCATTCCCACCAGAAGTGTCCCATTGTTCCTTTGGTTTTACAACCTCGCCAGCATTCCGCCGATCTCCCCTGCTGGTATTTCGCCATCTTATCCGGAGTATTATACCATCTAGTAAGGCATTTATAGTTCATCTCAGCTGTTTTACTATCTATTGCCGAACTACAGTGGTGTGAAAAAGTGTTTGCCCCCTTCCTCATTTCCTGTTCCTTTGCATGTTTGTCACACTTAAGTGTTTCGGAACATCAAACCAATTTAAACAATAGTCAAGGACAACACAAGTAAACACAAAATGCAATTTGTAAATGAAGGTGTTTATTATTAAAGGTGAAAAAAATCCAAACCATCATGGCCCTGTGTGAAAAAGTGATTGCCCCCTAAACCTAATAACTGGTTGGGCCACCCTTAGCAGCAACAACTGCAGCCAAGCGTTTGCGATAACGTGCAATGAGGCTTTTACAGCGTCCTGGAGGAATTTTGGCCCACTCATCTTTGCAGAATTGTCCTAATTCAGTTACATTAGAGGGTTTTCGAGCATGAACGGCCTTTTTAAGGTCATACCACAACATCTCAATAGGATTCAGGTCAGGACTTTGGCTAGGCCACTCCAAAGTCTTCATTTTGTTTTTCTTCAGCCATTCGGTGGTGGACTTGCTGGTGTGTTTAGGATCATTGTCCTGCTGCAGAACCCAAGTTCGTTTCAGCTTGAGTACACGAACAGATGGTCGGACATTCTCCTTCAGGATCTCTTGGTAGACAGCAGAATTCATAGTTCCTTTTATCACGGCAAGTCTTCCAGGTCCTGAAGCAGCAAAACAGCCCCAGACCATCACACTACCACCACCATATTTTACTGTTGGTATAATGTTCTTTTTATGAAATGCAGTGTTCCTTCTACGCCAGATATACTTGGACACACACCTTCCAAAGAGTTCCACTTTTGTCTCATCGGTCCACAGAATGTTGTCCCAAAAGTCTTGGGGATCATCAAGATGTGTTGTGGAGAAATTGAGACGAGCTTTGATGTTCTTTTTGCTCAGCAGTGGTTTTCTCCTTGGAACTCTGCCATGCAGGCCATTTTTGCCCAGTCTTTTCCTGATGGTGGAGGCATGAACGCTGACCTTAACTGAGGCAAGTGAGGCCTGCAGTTCCTTGGACGTTGTTGTGGGGTCTTTTGTGACCTCTTGGATGAGTCGTCGCTGTGCTCTTGGGGTAATTTTGGGCGGCCGGCCACTCCTGGGAAGGTTCACCACTGTTCCATGTCTTCGCCATTTGTGGATAATGGCTCTCACTGTGGTTCGCTGGATTCCCAAAGCTTTGGAAATGGCTTTATAACCCTTTCCAGACTGATAGATCTCAATTACTTTCTTTCTCAATTGTTCCTGAATTTCTTTGGGTCTCGGCATGATGTGTAGCTTTTAAGGATCTTCTGGTGGACCTTACTGTGTCAAGCAGCTCCTATTTAAGTGATGCCTTGATTGTGAACAGGTGTGGCAATAATCAGGCCTGGGTGTGGCTAGAGAAATTGAACTCAGGTGTGGACAACCACAGTTATAGTATGTTTTAACAAGGGGGGCAATCACTTGTTCACACAGGGCCATGATGGTTTGGATTTTTTTTCACCTTTAATAATAAACACCTTCATTTACAAATTGCATTTTGTGCTTACTTGTGTTGTCCTTGACTATTGTTTAAATTGGTTTGATGTTCCGAAACACTTAAGTGTGACAAACATGCAAAGGAACAGGAAATGAGGAAGGGGGCAAACACTTTTTCACACCACTGTATGTGTTAATCTCATTATTTTACTTATTGTGTCCTGATCACTCTGCATTCCTAATTCCCTTTCCCATTTTCTGATGTATGGCGGGATCTCCAGCTCCCCCAACGTCATCAACAATCCGTACATCCTTGATACAATTCCTTTCGGATTGTTATTTGTGCAAAGTCGCTCCAGCTGGGTCAACTCTTCTTCCGATCTTACTGGTTGTGGTAAACTGCCAACAAAATGGGCCAGCTGGAGGTACCGCCACCCATCCAAAAACATTAAATCCTTGTGCTCGAGTTCACTTTGTGTTATAAGTTTCCCTTCTTTCATAATATCTTTAATTTGTGTTTTTTCGTTTTTTATCCAATTACCTCCTATTTCCCTTTTCCCCGGTGGGAATAACTCATTCTCCTTCAGTGCAATAAACGGTGAGTTATAGTGTCCATTTAATTTTTTATATACCTCATCCCAAAACTTAAATACTATTCGTGTCATCTCGTTTGTGCTCCCTTCTAAAGCCCTATATTTTGGAGGGTTCCACACTATTTTACCTAAATGTGTCCCACTGTATTTATATTCTAAATTGACCCACCTTTTCTCTTTGCCTTTCTCACCTACCCAGTCGACAATTCTGGACAACACTATTGCCTTATAGTAATTAAATAGGTCCGGGACAGCCAGTCCTCCTCGCCTTTTCTCCTGTTTTGACACTAAGAAAGAGATCCTAGGTTTTCTATTATTCCATATAAATTTGAGCAGTAATGATTTTAACTTTGAAAAGTAGCCAGCAGGAATTTCGATCGGCATCATCTGGAATTTATACAAAATCTTAGGGAGAATAACCATCTTTAATGCGTGGATACGTCCTAACCAAGAGAGTGGTCTATTGCCAAATCATCTTCAGTTCATTTTTAATTTCATTTAATAATGGGATATAATATAATTGATAGATTTTTTTGAGCGAATTCGCCAATTTTACTCCTAGATATTTCAAGTTTCCTCTCCATATGAATTTACATTCATTTTGGATCTGTTGTACTTCTTGTTTCCTAATATTAATGTTTAGTATTTCAGATTTTGTTTGATTTATTTTAAAGTTCGACATTTCACCATAGTATTCCAGGGCTTTATTTAATTTGGGTAATGTGTCTTTCAGGTTACTTATGTAGAACAGTACATCGTCTGCATAAGCTGCCAGTTTATGTGTTTCTTTCCCCTCCTTAATTCCTGTGATTTCAGGGCTATTTCGGATCGTGGAGAGGAGCGGCTCTAACGATAGTATAAATAGGAGGGGCGATAATGGGAAGCCCTGTCTGGTCCCATTTTCCATCTCAAAGGGTAAAGAGGCTGTCCCATTAATCTTTATGGTTGCTGTCGGGTGGTAATAGAGAGTTTTAATCCACTGGATCATTCTTATTCCTATGCCCATTTTTTCCAGTGTCTGAAACATGAATCCCCAGTCCACCCTGTCGAAGACTTTTTGAGCGTCCGTCGACATTAGCAAGGCCGGGGATTCTAACTCCTCCTTCTGCGAGATCAGCAGGAGGGTTCGCACCCCATTATCTTTACCTTCCCTCCCCATTACAAACCCGACTTGGTCCGGGTGGACCAGTTGGTTCATCAAGATTTTCAGTCTCCCTGCTAGTATTTTAGCAAATTGCTTAGTATCTGCATTTAATAACGATATTGGTCGGTAACTGGAGCAGATCGTCTTGTCCTTTCCTTCCTTTTGAATTACTATTATTGAGGCTGTCAGTGTGTCTTTGCTCATTTCGTAATTTAGCCCTAGGCCATTTATGTAGTTACACAGTCTCGGGATCAGGATATCTTTAAACTTTTTATAATAATATATTGTTAGTCCATCGGGTCCCGGGCTTTTCCCAGGGGCCGAATCTTTTAGTGCTTTATTTATTTCCTCCTCCGTGATGGGGCTTTCTAGATTTTCCTTTTCATTTTCAGTAATCTTAGGCAATCCAGCTTTATTTAAATATTCATCAATCCTCCTTTTTTTTTTTTTCTCCTATTTCCTTTTCCTTTTTTTTTTTATTAACTGCATATAGGCATTTATAATAAGTTCTAAATGTTTCTGCTATTTCTTTAGTTGTATATGCCATATCCCCGTGTTCTGTTTGGATTCTCTCAATATAGTTTATAGCTTTTTTCTTTTGCAGCATTTTTGCTAAGTGTTTAGTGGGTTTATTACCTGATATCTTTCTTTAGCCAATTGACCGTAAATTCTTTTTGATTCCTGTTCCATAAGCTTGCATAAATCCTCTCTTTTATTCGCTAATTTTTGTAGGAATTTTTTATCGGAGACTCCCTTTTTGTGCTGTTGCTCCATTTCAGAGATTTCATCTCTTAATTTATGTATCTCGTTATTCCGTTCTTTTTTTTTTCTAGTTCCCCACGCTATCAAGATCCCTCGGATATATGCCTTGTGGGCATCCCACAGGGCTTGACCCGAGGTCTCTTCTGTAACATTTATTAAAAAGTACTGTTCTAATTCTTTGCGCACTACTTCGTACCCCTCTTTGTCCTGGATTAATTCTTCATTTAAATGCCACGAGAACCCTTGTCTATGTAAGCCGGGGATCGACATTCTCAACTTTACGGGAGCATGGTCTGATAATGTAGTTATTTCTATATTAGTTTCTATTACATTTTCCAGTACTCTATGTTCCACAAATATGTAGTCAATTCTAGAGTACGTCCCGTGCACAGGGGAGTAGAACGTATAGTCCAATGTTCCCACATGCTGGGCCCTCCAAGCATCTACCAGCTGGCAAGTGTTCAAACTTTGTTTTATCCTTTTTAGTTGTACGTTACTTGTCCCCTGTGCACCCGACGTACTATCTACCCTAGGTTCCAGACAAAAATTAAAGTCTCCCATCATAATTACATAGCCTTCTTTGAACTTCTGTAATTTAGCTAAGATGCCCTTAGGTATTTTATTGGGTTTTTGTTTGGTGAGTAAATATTGGCTAATGTGCATTTCATGTTACCCAACATTCCCTTTAAGAAAAGATACCTTCCCTCTGGATTCGTCTCTCTGGCCTCTAGGGTAAAACGAATATTCTTTGCAAATCCTATTGCTACACCCCTCCCTCTATTTGTTATTGTATCTCCATAATACCAACACGGATAAGCTTAAGAATAAAGCCTGATCTTTGAGTCGTGGGATATGTGTGTTTCTTGCAGGGATATCACCTCTGCCTCTTAATGCTTTAGTTCTTTCAAAATTTTTAACCTCTTGTTGGGTGTGTTTAACCCTTTCACATTATATGTTATGAAATTAAGAGCCATTATTAAAAGAGAAAAAAAAAATTTTTTTTTTGATCGTCTCTAGGACTTTCTACCTTGACCATGCCATTTCTACCTTTTTCTTGTCTATCCTGGGAGGGCTCCTTACTGACCTTACCCCTAACCTACATTGACCCATACACCCCCCCCAACCCGACCCCCCACCCTCTCTGTCCAACTCCCCCCTCCCCCCCTGGCCCTAATCCGGCCTTAGACTTATTGATTGGCCCGGAGATCCTGACCATCTCTAAGTCTTATTAAATCTGAGGTGGGGTTCAATGTTTTGCCTCCACCCCCCTCCCTCCTCAAGATTAAAAAAGGGAGAAGAGGGGGGGTGTACCCCCCGCCTGCACAAAGACCACCCAACACCATCCCGTGATCTAACAGAGGTTTTAGAAGACGCTTTCTGGGCAGTGTTTCTGAGGCTAGGTCCGGAAAGACTTGTAGATCTGACCCTGCGTATTTCAATACTACTTTCCCCCTTAATTTTGTCCATATCTCTTCTTTGTCTTCACAAAGTCTGAATCTGACAATAATATCACGCGGCTTAGTGATTCCCTCGCTCCTTATTTTGCCGATTCGATGTACTCGTTCTATCTTTGGGAATCCTTCCTCTCCTCTGTCCAAAAGTGGGCTAAATATGTTTTTAATAATTTCCTTTAGATCTTCTTGTTTATTTTCGGGTACTGAGCGTACTCTCAGGTTTTGTCTGCGATTCCTGTTTTCTTGGTCTTCAAGTTGATATAGGATTTTCCTCTGATTTTGATATACTATTTTAATTTGGCCCTTTACAATACCTAATTCCTGGACCTGCCTATCCACTCTTTCCTCTACTACTTCCACTCTATTTAATATATGTCCCAAGTCAGATCTCAACATACCAATCTCCGATTTTATAGCGACTTCTAGTTTTGAGAGCATTTCTCTCAGTATTCTCTGTGTTATGGATTGGTCCTCCACCTAGTGCTCTTCATTTTTACTTAATTCCAATTCGCTTTCAGTTGTAAGATCGTCTCGGGATTGATCCGTGGTCTTTTCTAGTTTTTTATCTAGTCCCTTCCTCTTCTCTGGTTTCAGCGTTAACCTTTCCATCCCTTCTCCTCTTGGACTGGCCCCTTGGGTCATATATTGTTTAATTGTGCTTTCTGCCACTGTATTTTTTGGGGTTTTGGGGCCCCCGCCCCTTGCGTTTTGTTTTGAGGATTTACTCATTTTGTCTTTCTTCGCCTCGCTAGGTCATTTCCCCAGTTTGTTATCTTTTCGTCTCCCCCTGACTCAAAGGAACATAGTATACAGGGTCCTCTTAGGGCTCCCCTTATTTTCTTTACTGTGATCAATGGGGGATTGTGGCTTCCTTTTCTCCCAGTCCACTTATTAATTCTTCCCAAACCTCTTCTTCTCTTATTTATTGAGTCTGTTTTCCACCCATAGGGGCGTTTAGGGAAGATGGTCAGTTGTCCCTGGAACTTATTTTTCAGTAAGTTTTGTGGTATTAGTCCAGGGACGATGAAATTATAATCTATTTAATATGTTATTCTTAAATTTTTAAGATAGGCTGGGTTACCAACTGCCTCTGATAGCGTCTGGTATATTACCAATGCTGTTAAATAAATTTACAATTGTCCCGTCTGTTATTAGGCCCAAGGGTACTCTGCTCCATTGGTGGGATATAGGAAGTTTATGGGAAGAAGAGGAGACTGGGTGAAAAAAAAAAAAAAAACGTTCCCTTATGTCTTCCCCCTTTCCCTGTTCCAGCCCCTTTCTATCCCCGCTGTGGAACAAATTACAGGTATACCCCTTTTCAGGAATTTCCAGAGTATTTATAAGCAGTTGATATATAGCACATTACATCCTGGTTAGCTTTTCTGGTCAGTAAGAACCATTGTCCAAGAATCAGACCTTTTTCTATTCATTTTAACCTTTTCATAGGTGATCATATAGAGATTCAATTTAAGTTTCCACAACTAAAACGTCCAGGGAAAGGGATCAGTCAGCCTCTCTGGTTCAGTATGTATGTATATAATTTATGCGTAGAAGCGCCCAGTGATACGCTAGTAGCACCACATAGCCCAGCATAGCCTAGTACAACACAGCATGACGCAAGGTAGACAGCAAGAAAAAATAGTAGTGAAACAGTCAGCACAATAGCTTATCTGATCAGCGTTGCTCTTCTTTTCTCCTGTGGTTGTCCTCTTCCTTCACCTCTCTCATACAGGTGTTAGGCAGCGGCTGGAGATCTGTGTGGCGGTGGGCGCCGAGGAGGCTTCAGACGGTCCGACCCGGGGGGGGGGGGGTGGGGGGGCGAGGAGGCGGACAGCGGTCTCGCTGTTATATTAATTCCCTGTGCTCAGGCTGGCAGGCGGGCGGGTTCCGGAGCAGTGTCGGGCGGGTGATCTTCCCCATACCGCCGAAGCCTCTCACTCTCCGGCTAAATTGCATGTAGCGCACCGTGCTCCCGCTCCGGCCGACTTCCTCTAGCCCCTCCCTCCGCCTCTGCGTCCTCACGTCATCACGTGGCACTCTGCATAGTAGTTAATCGACTTGATTGGCTTTAGCTCTGCTCCTGCTGTATAGAGGAGGATGGTTCAGAATAATATTAATATCTCAGTAGAGGGAGAGAAGAATAAAGGGAAATGTTTCCATCTTCATATTGCTGTAGACTAGAACCTACCTGTCTACATGTCCTCTCTCCTTCCAGGTACAAATGCTGAAGAAAATAGTCAATGTATCACTGTTAATCCCTTTGCTAATGTTTGATGAGGAAGAATATGTGAAAGAGCCAATGTGTAGCTTGGCAATGGTCCAAAAAAAGCCTCAATATTTTTCGAGAGATGGAGATATCATCATTGGGGGCATTTTACAAATATCTCAATTAACAACATCAAACCTCCCAAACTTTGACTCTCGTAGACATCCAGAGGACAAATGTGTACTGTAAGTAACTTATGTTTATGTAAATTCACCGCTATCCCCTACTGACACATACAGTATCTTTCTTGTATGTAAAAAGTAGCAACAGAACATTCCCAAGAAGTTATCAGATCATTTATTTTCTTCTAAAACAAATGAAAACATCGGTGACACAACCAAAGGCTGCACCTTCAGTGTGCTTCAGTTTATTTATTGATAATATTTTAACTGTATGGCAGAAGGATTGTCATTCTGGCTTTCAGGGTAGTTGAGGTTTTAAATTGGCAGGTTGTTTTTATAAATATAGTTCAGTGTTAATAAAACGGACAAAAGACTAATGTCGATCAAGGCCTTCCTTTCATAGTTCCTGCAGCTCTAGTCCAGAGGAAAATAACTATTTCCAAATTTGGAAAAAAATCCTTCACAACCTCATTTCAGTTCAGTTGGCTCAGGATGACAATATTTCTATATTTACTAATGCTACTTGTGTGCCATGTTAAACGTCAAGTTACCAGTATGAGAGAGTGAGAGTGATCACATCAAATTTAACACACCTGCTCCCCATTCACACCTGAGACCTTGTAACACAAAAATGAGTCACCTGACACCAGGGAGGGAAATGGCTAATTGGGCCCAATTTGGACATTTTCACTTAGGGGTGTACGCGCTTTTGTTGCCAACGGTTTAGACATTAATGGCTGTGTTTTGAGTTATTTTGAGGGGACAGCAGATTTACACTGTTATACAAGCTGTACACTCACTACTTTACATTGTAGCAAAGTGTCATTTCTTCAGTGTTGTCACATGGAAAGATGTAATACAATATTTACAAAAATGTGAGGGGTGTACTTACTTTTGTGAGATACTGTATGCCATTGAGACATCCTGTGTAGTATAGAGGGTACATATACCAGAGCTCATGTTTTTATATGTGTACTTTTTTGAAACTTTATGTAATTTTGTATCAATAAAATATATTTTTTTATATATCCAATTAATTTATTTTGTATTTGTTACTGCCTAAAGGCCTCTGGGAGTTTTTTGTCTGTTTTTGGTTTTGCTACTGTTAATACAACTGGCAAAAGACTGATGTCGATCAAAACCTACCTCTCATGGCACTGCAGCTCTAGTTCAGAGGAAATTACTATTATCAAAGTTGCCTTACAAGAGGGAAAAAAATACTTCACACCCTCACCATTCCAAGGAAGTTAGCTCAGGATCACATTTCTTTTTCACCTTCTAGTAAAACTGTTACTCTGTATATTTTTATTTCAAGAAAAATCACCCAATTGCCTTTTTTTTTTATTCCATTATTGCTTTTGTCATTACTACCTCGATTGGTAAAACACAACTTTATTCTTTCTCACTGTTATGCCACATAAACACGATCAAAATTATGGTCGGACAAAGGTCTGATGGTTTTTCCGACGGAATTCCGACAGAATTCCGCTCAAGCTGTCTTTCCTACACACGGTCACACCAAATTCCAACCGCCAAGAACACGGTTACGTACACCACGTACGACGGGACTATAAAAGGGAAGTTCAATAGCCAGTGCGCCAACCTTTGGGCTCCTTCTGCTAATCACGTGTTTAGCTTGTGTTAGTAGAAGTTTGGTGAGAGACAGCTTTTGTGCTTTTAAGATCGTTGCCGCTCTTCAGTTTGTGCTTGTGGGTTCGTATCTGGTTTTCAGTGTGTGTAGTCAGTTCGCATTTGTTTGTCAGTACGTGCTATTTATAGTAGTACCGTATTTGATTCCCAGTGCGTTCTTGTCCGCTCGTTTCTGATTTTCAGCTCGTTCTTTCAGGCCTTGCTGTTTTTCAGTGCTTTCTGTTTAGTTCGTTCTGACCAGACGATCGTTTTGAAGCCATATTGCGAGTACTCGCTCGTTGTAGAGTTCGTGCTGTGCGGGGGCTTGGTGTTGGGCTAATAGCTTTGACACAAGCACAGTCCATGAACAGGGCAAGAAGGAGTTCATGGACGAAGAGTTGGTTGCTCCAGTGTGACCAATTCTCACACATGCCTTTGCTTCCTGAGATCAGGGAGAATAATCCTAATGATTTCAGGAATTATCTCAAGATGACGGACCCCATTTTTCATCGTCTGTTGGCTTTGCTGACCCCTTATATCACCAGGCAGGATACAAGCATGCGGCAAGCCATCACTTCGGAGCAGAGGCTCATCGCCACGTTGCGGTACTTGGTGACTGAGAGAAGTCTGCAGGACCTCAAGTTCTCAACAGACATCTCCCCCCAGGCTTTGGGGATCATTATTCCAGAGACCTGTTCTGCCATCATTCAGGTTCTGCAGAAGGACTATATGAAGGTAAGTTTTATCCTTTAACATCACATTATATGTATTTAATGTTTGTTAATGTATTGTATTTATTTCATCATTCCCTAATTACCATGATTGCACTATGCTGTGAATGTCCCCTTTATCCTCATGCATTTTGGATTTTTGACGTCATGGGCTTTCGGTGGTTATATCTGAATGATGCCTAAGGCCACAGACATCATTCAGATATCGGCGTTTTCAGCCGGCGATTCCCTGCACCATAAGAATGATCATAGCGGCTGTTCCACCGCTTGATCGTTCTTACCGGCGGCGGGAGGGGACGCCCCCCTCCCGCCGCCCTCCGGTGCTTGTACCGACTCACCGCTTCCATCGGTGAGTCGGTGACAGGATCCGCCGGCCCCCGCCAGTTACCATAGAGATTTCCGGCAGACCAGATCATCCCCGGAGTCTCTATGATCATTCGGAGGCTGGGCGCAATGTTATGACATCACGCCCGGCCTCAGTATTCAAAATAACGGCGCCGATTTGGCAGGGAAGCCAGGATCGTTTTTTTATTTTTTTATTTTATTCTTCCCAGCCTAGAGGTGAGATATGGGGTCTTATTGACCCCATATCTCACTGTAAATATGTCCGATCGTGCCATATTCCTATTACAAGGGATGTTTACATTCCTTGTAATAGGAATAAAAGTCATCAATTTTTTATTTAAATTTTTTTAAGTGTCAAACTAAAAAAATAAAAATAAAATTAACAATAAAAAAAAAAAAAAGTAAAGCGCCCCTGTCCCCGTGAGCTCGCACACAGAATCGAACGCATACGTAAGTCCCGCCCACATATGAAAACGGTGTTCAAACCACACATGTGAGGTATCACCGCGAACGTTAGAGCGAGAGCAATAATTCTAGCTCTAGACCTCCTCTGTACCCCAAAACATGTAACCAGTAAAAAAATGTAAAGCGTCGCCTATGGGGATTTTTAAATACCAAAGTTTGGCGCCATTCCACGAGCGCGTGAAATTTTTAAGCGTGACATATTGGGTATCAATTTACTCGGCGTATCCTCCTCTTTCACATTATGCAAAAAAATTGGGCTAACTTTACTGTTTTTTTTTTTTTTTAAGCATGAAACAGTTTTTTCTTCTGAAAAAAACATGTTTGAAAAAATACTGTGCAAATACGGTGCGAGATAAAAAGTTGCAACGACCACCATTGTATTCTCTAGGGTCTTTGCTAAAAAAACATATATAATGTTTGGGGGTTCTATGTAATTTTCTAGTAAAAAAATTAGGAATTTTAAATGTAGGAGACAAATGTCAGAAATGGCCTGATTAAAGTTCTTTTTTTGTCCTTCATGCATATTTGCCTTCACTCACCTCCCCGGCATGCTCTCCTGGACCCATGCACACCCATAGCCTAGTCACTTAACAATGTATATTATCAGCTCCATTGTAGTGCTTACCCTAAACACTCTCTAAAATGTGTACAAATGTTATTGTTGTCTTTAAATTCATGCAGAGTGCCAGAGGCTTTTTTTTGGTGCCCAAAATCATTTGGAACCCTCCCTCTCCCCAACCGCTAAGTCAGCTGATACCAATCCTCTATCTGCTGACCTTGCCAAACCCATACACAGTATACCTACTACCTCTTTTGTGGTCATATGTATCGATGAATTCACCAAAGCATGTAGTGCAAGGGCCTGCCTGAATACTTTCAAATGGTACTGTTTAAAGTTTTGTTCTCCTATTATCTTGATAGGTAATTGCAGAATCTAAAAATGAGCTTCTATTTTTTTTTTTTATTATGCCACTTATTACCTGTCCAGTGGGCTGCCAATAGTATAATTAAGGAGCGGCTGGCCAAAGTAACACACATTACTTTGTTACTCTATTACTTAGTGGAGAGAGTTACCTGTCCAAAACATACCCCGCCACCTCCCCTAAAATATTTCCAAGGGGCCATCAGAGGTGGGGAGCAATCTGATAAGTGGGACTTATATTTTAGCCTTTAAATATTCTTTACAATAAATGTTTTCTTATGTTGATCAAGAATATTTGTGTCTAATTTGCTTGCAATGTTTAAGTGCAAAATCACTAATTAGATTTTTCTTGTTCGACTCCACAGTTTCCTTCAACAACACATGAATGGCAGACTGCGGCTTCCCAATTTGCCCAGCGGTGGGATTTTCCTAACTGCGGAGGGGCAATCGATGGGAAGCACGTCCACATCGTCCCACCACCCCATTCGGGATCATACTATTTTAACTATAAGTGGTTTCATAGTATCGCGTTGATGGCGTTGGTGTCGGCGACATGCGAGTTTCTGTATGTGGACATGGGGAGGAATGGCTGGATGTCGGATGGAGGAGTATTTTTTGTTTCAAATAATTTTATTGGTAAATAACAGCAAGTGTACAATAATCATATGTCATGTTCACACAACAGATTTTTTAACACACCAGAAAACTATGAAACAACAGAAGGATTATCACTTCAACACTAGGTTATGTGTAACAGAGGAATATGATCCAACCCTTGATCCTAAGAGGGTCCAACTATGGCATGTGAGCTCAAAGCGGAATGTTTGTTATTCAGCAGGCTTGCAAGGGAGTAGGTTCATGGATTTCATAGTATGGATGGAAAGTGAGCTGAAGAGAGCGTGTGTGTTCTGCCTGAGGCTAGAGGGGGGATAAAGATGGTCTGGTTATGAGGAGGTTATTTATCACTTTCCCAGTGGATGGTCGTCCGGGTGGGTGGGCGTTTTGTGGTCGTGTGATGTGGGAATATTGCATAATTAGTTAGGTGTTAGGTTGGAGTATTTGAAGGGGGAGTGGTAAGGGGAGAGAGGGGGGCGGAAGTGTTTTAGGGGACATGTTCCCTTCCTCAGAGCTCAAGCCAACAATTGGTTGCCTCATCAAAGTCCTTAGAGTCTTCCATTGCACCAGAGCTCTTGTTCTCAGGGGTAACACAAATTGCTAATCAGTAGGAGGAAGGGGTTACATCCCCGAAATGTGTCACCATGCCGACAATGCCTATTGTTTAGTCAGCTGTCGCCACTTTGACTGACCGTGAGAGATTGTTTTTAAGCATATTACTTCTATTTGTGAGTATTTATTTGGCATTTTGTTTCTTCAATAAACCTTGTGTGTGCAAATCCATTCTGCCTAATATCAACAGTTCAGGCTGGTGGTGGTGTAATGGTGTGGGGGATATTTTCTTGGCACACTTTTGGCCCCTTAGTACCGATTGAGCACCATTTTAAACACTACAGCCTTCCTGGGTATTGTTGCTGGACATGTCCATCCCTTTATGACTACTTAAAAGTGCTAATTTTAAAGGCTAATATGCAAGTTATTGTCCTAAAAAGTGTTTGGGGACCCGGGTCTTGCCCCAGGGGACATGTATCAGTGCAAAAAAAGTTTTAAAAACTGAAATTTTTTCGGGAGCACTGATTTTTAATGATAGTGATTAGAACAGTCCCTGCACAAAATTACATTTTTAAACTAATAAAAGTCATTTAAAACTGCTTGCGGCTTTAATTTAATGTCTGGTCCTGGCAATATGGATGAAAATCAGTGAGACAAACAACATGGGTACCCCCCCAGTCCATTACCAGGCCCTTTGGGTCTTGGATGGATATTAAGGGGAACCCCATGCCAAAATTGAAAAAAGCAAAGGCTTGGGAGCCCCGGGCTCTATATACTCTGAACAGCAGTATACAGGAGGTGCAAACAAGACAGGGACTGTAGGTTTGTTGTTGAATCTGTTTGTAATTTTGAACTGGTACATTTTTAAAGTGTAGCTCCAGCCCAAAAATGTTTAGTTTTTAAGCTTTTTTGAAAACATAGGGAAGGGTCATCACCCCTGTTACATTTGGTTTGCTGTCTGTGTACCTCTTCAGAATATTTTACCTGACTTTCTGTCCCAATGACAAATGTTTTTAGAGAATGTGGGGTTTTTAGTGAAACAAGGATTGGTGATAAAGCATCAGTGGAGAGGACACATTTTTCCCATATCAACTCTTACAGGAGATAATTTCCGTTCCTAGGGGTAGATTTCATCTAACTTCCTGTTGTCTCCTTTCGTTTGCAAGTAGGAGTCATTTGTAAGTTGGATGTTTGAAAGTAGGGGCCTGCCCTATATGCTCTGCAGAAATTTGGGCCTAAGATTTTGGTGTTGCCACAACACTGTAAACCCTCACAGTTACTCTTGGTGGGTGCTGGAATGCCCTGCTGTGAACTTTTATATCAAGAATTGTAATTACATGGCATTGTTGAACAGTGGTAGAAAAATTGGGCCTTTGGTGGTGGTGGTGCTGGTGCCACAACACTGTAAGTCCTCGCAGTTACTCTTGGTGAGCGCTGGAACGGGCCCTGCTGTGAAATATTATATCAAGAATTGTAATTACATGCACCTGACAGCACCCCCCACCCCGCGGGAGGTCCAGCACTTACCTCCAGGCTGTGGTGTCCACTCCTTACTGTATCTCCTCAAGAGCAGCAGCAGCGGTGGCAGAGGTGTCCTTCCTGGAGTCCAGTGCGTGTCTCCCCTGCTGGTGCCTCCTCTTCCTAATCGCTAGTTATCCAATAGGTTCACCTGGCGCTTTGGCCAGTCAGGAAACAGGTCTCACTGACCTGCCTCCTGATTGGTGGGGAGGAGCGATAGTGTGAAAATAGCGAAAATGTATTTGCTATTGTCACACAATTGGGTGGGATCAAGGCGCAACTCTCTACGCCCCGAGCCCACCCTATTTTGAAGCCTATTAGAGCCTCCGGCACTAATCAGGTGCGTAAAAAAAAAAAAAACTCCCTCGCCATAGAAATTCATGTGTCTGGCATCCTGAAAGGGAAACCAGTAGTGGCCCTCAATGCACGGGCCGTCACTGGTTAAACGTGTACTAATGCACAGAAATATACTGTGTTAAATGGCATATAAGGCACTGAAATATACGGCATTAAACTTGCAGTAACGCATTGAAATATACTGCGTTAAATGGCACATAACATACTATAAATATACAGCGTTAAACTTGCAGTAACGCACAGAAATATACTGATTTAAACGTGCACTAAAGCACTGAACTATACTGCAGTAAACCTGCTCTGACACAATAAACTGACAGTAATGTAAAAATTAATGGTCACTACGCTTACACAGACTGAATTGTCACTAGATTCACACTAAACTGATATTCTATACTGACAATAGAATCACAATAGAACACTATAGCACACTAACTCTCTAGTAGCACTGAACAGAACCATGTTCTATCTTTCTCCACGCCAATATCACACTACAAATGGCTGCTATTGAAAGAATTTATTTATAGTGTGGGGCAGGACTAAGAGAAATGAGCCATGATTGGATAGACATGATAACTGCCTTCAAGCATGGCTCTGACAGTGCTCTGTGCCCTGCTTGGGCAAAGCTTTCTTTGCTTCAGCCAATCAGGGATTCCAATGCACTGTGTGGCAGCATAGTGCACTGTGGTCATTCAGCAGGCCGATAGAACGCACCAATAATTTGGGTGTTCGTCAAACGGGCGAAAAGGCCAAAGTTCGGCCTGAACTCATGATAGGAAAGAACCATTGGCCTATCCCTACTGCACACAAAGTGACATACCTGTACATCATTTTGAGGAAGTGGTTGTACCGGGATGAAGTCTGCAGCTGCTCCGATGTAGTAACCCGGAAGCAACGTCGCAATGTCACTTATGGTTTACTCGGTTGCCAGTGGCGCCGATTTTAAAAAATCCCTAATATTCCAAAACGCAGATTTCGGCATTTTGAATACTTTTAAGTGCAAAGGAGGGATTTGGGATCTTTTAGACCCTCCATAAAGAGTACCTGTCACTGCCTATTACTGTCACAAGGGATGTTTACATTACTTGTGACAGCAATAAAAGTGATCAGATTTTTTTTTAAAACAGACAGTGTAAAAAAAGAAAAAATAAATAAATAAGAAAATCATTTTTTTTAAAGGTTCTCCACACGCTCGCACACCAAAGAACATGCATACGTAAGTCGTACCCACAAATGTAAATCATACATGTGAGGTATCACCTTGATCGTCAGAGCGAGAGCAATAATTCTAGAACTCTAAACTGGTAACCATTACAGTTCTTAAAGCATCGCCTATGGAGATTTTTAAGTACTGTAGTTTTCACCAGTTTAAAACTGTAACATGTTGGGGGCGTGTCCAAGATGGCGATGGGAGCAGACGCTTAGCTGCTGAGCTCCCGCTCCAGATCCTAATCCTTCCTTCATCC
Source organism: Lithobates pipiens (assembly GCF_037356315.1). Classification (NCBI taxonomy): domain Eukaryota; kingdom Metazoa; phylum Chordata; class Amphibia; order Anura; family Ranidae; genus Lithobates; species Lithobates pipiens. The sequence continues at coordinate 593,231,486 of NW_027507758.1, read as the reverse complement.
TGGTGTGGAATCCACTCAAATACACCTGAAAAAACCCGCAGGCTGCTCTCCTGAGTCTCGGGGAATGAAAAGAAATAAAAAGGGGGTATAGAAGTGATGCACTGCCGAAGCTACCCCCAATCTGCCGAAGCCTGGGCCTCCTCCCCCCTCAACCTGCCACATGGAGACTCAGACCGTGCCATCGCCTGACGGCAGGATCCAAGCAGGGATCTGTAGTTGCCTCAATTCTCATATACAATGTTTTACTCAAAATAAGCAAAAAGCCTCAATAGGCTCAACATCCCTTTGCCACATACATGGAAACACTCTGTGACTTGTCAATTAATCTATGGGCCGCATTGCCGAACCCCTGGCTTCAGTCTCTCCTGTGGGCACATTCTCTTTGCAAATCTTGAGCCTATTGAGGCTTTTTGCTTATTTTGAGTAAAACCTTGTATATGAGAATTGAGGCACCTACAGATTTGTGCAACCCGTTCTTTCTTTACACAGAAGGTTGGGAAGGGTGGACCATAAGGGAAGTAGTCATGGCCAAATACCAGTCTGGGACAAAGCCACACAAACCAATGACAGGCATTTGTATGGAATGGTCCCAATATATCTATCTTTGATTTAATATCTCAGAATTATCAACTTACCACCCAACTTTTTGCTCTTCACCCCTGAGGAAAGTTTTCAGCAACTAGAAACGCATTTTTTTAAATGTAATTATGTGTTTATAACATTTTCCTAGACCATTGGGACACTATTTGCTTAGTGGTCCCTCTGGTTTTAATGTATTTATGTGTATATTTTGTTTTGTATTTGTTAATAAACTATTCATGTTTTTGATTTGTGTGTGGTGTTGGTGGTCACTTATAATCCCATTTTTTTGTTCAAAATTAGATAATGAAGAAAAGCATTTAACCAAAGTCCATGCAGTGATTGAGCTCTTCAGAAAAAATTTGGATAAACTTCGTCTATATTCATTTACCAGAATATAATGAGATCTTCTGAAATTAGTGAGAAATCCCTTCACCAAGATTTGGACACGAAAACACCCAACTGTGAAGATACAGTGGTCTTCTTACCAGATTGTATTGACTACTTTAGTTAAAAAGATAGTCAGCCGAGCTTGTGCAGGTATATACCTGCTCACATGGAATATGATAGGTCCCTATGGAAAATACTTTCCTCCTCATAGGCTCAGACGGGGCATAAAGAAAGAGCAAACAATATCCATAGCATAATACTGTTTAATTAAAACAAAAATGTAAAAACATAAAGCCAAATGGCTGCTTACATTGCTCCGTGCCCGACCTGGCATTGGAGCTGCTCGCTTATCGGATCGTTTCGTGGTATGCTCGTGGTTCCTCATTGTGTATGGTGTGCGTTCCACCGAATGCGACCGACAACCAAGAGGTCCGGAATTGTGCGTAAACGAACGTAACCAGGTACTGCCTCGATGTACGTTTCGTTTTCACGTCTTCAGGAAGCGTACCTGGTCACAGGGTCAACGTTGTTTATAGTGTGCCAATCAATAGTAAAGAACCAATAGGAAGCAAAAATTTGTGCGCAAGCCTCAGTCCCACTCAAGGCCTAATGGACAAATCACCGTACACAAAAACAACTTGCTTGCATTATACAATTAAAACTTCTTACTAAAAATAATGCCATTACTAATCAAACAACATATCAAAAAAATATATATATATAAAAATACATAGATACAGAGTTTATATTTAGTTACAAATCATGGTGATTATAAATCATTAGCAATAGTGTATCTTCCCATCATTCACATAGTTGACCTCTAGATGTCAATCTATGTAAAGAAGGTATATTATATCGCTATTAAACTAGCACTAGCTAATGGACTATATGTCCATTTGCACATTGCTCATTTCCATTATTTCTGTTCCCAAAAAACTTTGAACAACCTCCACCAATTTCTCATTCATTTCATTATTTATTTTTATTTAGAAAGATGTGAACAAAACTCCATGATCTCCATCATCAGTTCTGTTTTTTATCCACCTTATGCTCTCTATGATTTTCTTGGTTTTATATGCACCTAAATTTATATCTTATTATCTAAATATTTGTTCATTTTGTTTACAGATTAATAGAGACTTATTCTAAATGTTAGCACCATACTACCAGAAAAAAGAGGGGGGGAGGGGGGATCCCCAATCGCCCAGTATCAAATCCCGACCTTAATCGTTAGACAAAAAACAATTTAGATCAAGCTCTATATTCATTCCTAACGGCTGCATTGTTCTTAACTTATATATCCATTTTGTTTCATTTTTTGATATTTCTCTTTTCATGTGTGTCCCTCTCCAATGTTTTGTGATCTTATCAATACCATAACATTTGCAGAGGGTGGGGTCACTATTATGATGTGATTTGAAATGTCTTGACACGCTATGATTGGGAAAACCTTTCTTAATATTTGTAAGACGTTCATTAATTCTAATTTTTAATTGTCTAGTTGTTCGGCCTACATACTGCATTGAGCATGGACACTCTAACATATAAGTAACATGATCCGAATTACATGTGATTAGTGGTTTGATTTTATACTCTATTTGCGTAACTTGTGATTGGAACTGGGCAACCTTCTTAGATGAGCCACTATGTTTTAGTGACAAACTTTTTTTGCTTTTTTGTGATAGTGAGGTCCAAGTAATTCACTTCCTCATTACTGTGTTCAGCTGTAAACTTTAAACTGTAGTGATTACCATTCATTTGATTCAAAAATTCTTTAAAACTATCCAAAGTGCCTTTCCAGAAAAGAATCACATCATCGATGTATCTTTTATAAAAAATTAGGGATTTACTCATATTTTTATAGATGGTTTCTGATTCCCATTTATTCAAAACTATATTGGCTACACTGGGAGCATAGCGTGCCCCATGGCCACTCCTCCTATCTGGTTATAATAATCATTATTAGCCCAGAAGAAATTGTTACTCATTGCAAGATCAAGGCCTTTGATTAAATAGTTTATCTGAACCTTCTTGAGTTTAGATTCTTTTGTTAGTGCCCACTTTATTGCTATAAGTGCATCCTTATGTTGGATTTTAGTATACAGAGACTCAATGTCAACCGTGATCATGATGGTATCCTCTGTTGCTACTAGATCCTGTAAAAGCACTATCAAGTCTCTACTATCTTTGAGATATGACGGACTTTGTGTAACTAGTGGTTTAAAAAAAAATCTAGATATTCCCCTAGTCTTGCAAACAGAGATTCTATCCCGCTTATTATTGGTCGACCCGGGGGACACTCTTTATTTTATGTACTTTTGGTACTATGTACATTACTGGAATTTTTGGAGCATATGGTATAAGGTAATCAGCTTCCTTTTGATTTAAAATTTCTTTATATAGGCCCTCTGTTACCCAATTGGTAAATTGTATTCTTAGTTTTGAGGTAGGATCTCCTTTTAATTTAATATATGTATTTGGATCATTTAATAATCGTCCCAGCTCCTGGTAATAGTATTCACGAGATAATATCACCAGACCTCCTCCCTTGTCTGCTGCTCGTACCACTATTTGTTTATTTTCCTCTATAGATTTTATACCTTCCCAAATAGTTTTATTTTTAGCGTGTCTTTTAATTTCCAAATTCCTAACTTCATTCTGCACCATATCTTTGAAAACTTCAATATGATGGTGCATTCCTTTATTAGGATTAAACACAGAATTGTTTTTTAACTCACTTTGTACATAAAAAGGATCTGTAGTAGAAATATTTCTTATTATATTTGGGTTTGCAAAATGTTTTTTTGATATTAAGTTTCCTAACATATTTCTCGATGTCAACAAATAATTCAAACTTGTCCGCATCTTTGTTCGGTGCATACTTTAAACCTTGATTTAATACTTCTAATTCTTTCTCTGAGAGCTCAACTCCTGCCAGGTTAAAGATTCCCTCATTTATTTGTCTCTTTTTCTTTCTCCCTCTTCCCCTCTTTCCTCGTTTTCTATATGTTCTTGTGGGGGGTGGGGGGTACTGGGTGGAATACAATACGGCCCTTTCCATCCCCTCCATTCCCCCCGCTAGTGTTGGTTTTGATAAGGTCCAGGTCTCCCCCTAAAGTTCCCTCTAAAGGAACCCCTAGGGGGTATTGGTTCCTAGTGGGTTCATAATAATTACAATCAGGCTGTCTATTATCCAAAGGGCCATACCTATTGTAGGTCTGTATTGGATAGGAAGAAGGATATGGATAGGGATTGGGTGGTGGATAGTGATGGGTTTTTGAATTCCCTACTGGTTTGTTACTTGTTTTTTTAGGGGTGCTAGAGACTTTTTTGGTTTTAGCTACTGGTTCTATGGTGGGTTCCTTTTCATCTGACGTTTCCATGCCAGATGTAGATAAAAGGGTTTCCTGCCATTTATATACTTTATTTTGTTCAAAATCTTTAATATCCCTCTGATATTTTTTAATTTTTTTATTTTTTATTTCACCATCATATTTGGCTAGATGGCTCTGTAAGGCTTTTGTTCTTTCTAAATAATCATTATGCCCCGTACACACGAGCGGACTTTTCGACATCCAAACTCCGACGGACTGAGTCCGGCGGACTATCCGATCGTGTGTGGGCTGCAACGGACTTTAGCGAAGCTAAAGTCTGACGGACTTTAGAAATGAAGCATGCTTTAAATTTTCCCGACGGAACTCCGCCGGACCCGGTCCCCTTTGAAAAATCCGCTCGTGTGTGTGCTACTCCGACGGACTAAAACCGACGCTAGGGCAGCTATTGGCTACTGTCTAGGAACTTCCTACGTCGAATCCAGTCGTACGTCATCACGTTCGACTCCGTCGGAGTTTGGTGTGATGGTGTGTGGTCAAGTCCGTTCGGTCGAAAAGTCCGCCAGAACTCCGTCGGAACTCCGGCGGAACTCCGGCGGAACTCCTTTGGAGGTCTGTCAGACTTAATCCCTCTCGTGTGTACGGGGCATTAGTGGTACTGAATGACACCATTCTTTCTTTAAGATCTGCGATTTCGGCTTCCAAAATCGCAGATTTAGCTTTTCTTTTTCTGACCACGAGTTGCATTCATTTCATTATCTAATTGGGACTATTTAATTAACTAGTTTTGCAATTGTTTCTTTGTTATTTGGTTATTACTGTGTGGTGAGAGGTTGTTGTATCACCCTAATCACGTATGATTGTTATGTTAGCATTTTTCACTTATTTTAGGTAAGGTTAAATTACCAGCGCCCCTACTGTTACCATATCTCAGCGAATTAAATTTCTTATTATAGATCTTTTCTAGGGAGCAGCTCTAAAATGATCACATTGTTAGTTTGATTATTAGACTATTCACAATTTGTATCACAAAGCATTGTAGTAAGTGGTGCGGAGTTTATTTGTAGCTGTTATCAACCGCATGTACTCATTTATTCTAGTATCAAGGTTCACTTGTTCACTTTAAAAAACTCACGCAGACATGGATGTGTTTAATTTTATGAAAGAAAGGCACATTCATTTAGAGGAAGTTTTTCAACAGACTCCCAATCCCAATTTAGATTTAGATAGAGGTTTTAAACAATTGCAGTAGACATGGAAAAACAAATAAGGCTGTGGTGGGATTTGGCCTCATTTGATATGTATATGGCAAAGAACCTGACCCCAAGGAGACTTAGGTGGGACATCAGTCCCAATGAGGGAACTGAAGACCTACAAATGTTGGATGAGTGGTACCAGTTTTTCAATGGCTGTGAGCAAAAATTAATGCAACTCATGGTCAGAAAAAGAAAAGCTAAATTTGCAATTTTGGAAGCCAAAATCGCAGATCTTAAAGAAAGAATGGTGCCATTCAGTACCACTAATGATTATTTAGAAAAAGCCTTACAGAGCCATCTAGCCAAATATGATGGTGAAATTAAAAATTAAAAAATTAAAAAATATCAGAGGCATATTAAAGATTTTGAACAAAATAAAGTATATAAATGGCAGGAAACCCTTTTATCTACATCTGGCATGGAAACATCAGATGAAAAGGAACCCACCATAGAACCAGTATCTAAAGCCAAAAAAGTCTCTAGCTGTCATGAAAAGGTCCACCCGTTGGTGGCGCTGTTGATCTTTTGGATTGCAGTACCAGTGTCCACCAGCGGGTGTCTTCTAACACCCAGGGCCTGTAATAAGAGGACCTACCTCTTGGTGGCACTATTTGATCCCTGGACTGTAGTACCGGCGCTCACCAGCGGGTGTACTCCGGCAGTGTGGAGCAGACAGCATCTGCTCCGATCAGCTGTTACGTGAGGGTAATCATCAGTCTTATATATACCCGGCAAGCGCTAACATGCTTTGCCTTGGTATCTCTCTCTGCAAGTGCCCTGACCGCTGGAACCTGAACCTGAACCTGAACCTGAACCTGAACCTGAACCTGAACCTGAACCTGAACCTGAACCCTGTACCCTGTACCCTGTATCTACCTGACCTGTCCCTTTCCAATCCTGAGCCCATCCATCCGTCCTTACCCATCGACTGATTCCCCGGTGTATGACCTCGGCCTGGCTTCCATTAACGTCTCCGGTAGTTCCTATTTATTGTGTATATATATATTTCTTGCTGTTGTGGTTGATTGTGCACTGTATGTTTTCACATTCCTTTTATTTATAATAAACACTTGTTATTTTCACGCACATTCGTTCTGGGTTTCCTCTGTGCAGTCCACACAGTCTGGTCCAATAATTGCCTGACAGTATACCAAGGCCATCCCTGACCAGACGTGGCTGCATTGAGGAACCATCCCGACCTGTTAGTCGGCCAATATGGATTTCAATGAAATCTCGTATTATTCTCTGCTGGCAGAAGAGGATGGTGAATATTGTCGCCAGCTTCTAAAAGGGTGGACTAGTGACCAGCTGATGGAAACCATCCGATCAGCTCATTCCCTGGTGGATCAGGGCTACATGTCATTTGAGGATGTACAGCCCTTGATCCAGTTATGTGCAAAGCCAGCCCTGTCATGTTAATCCGAAGGAAGTGATGATTTTTCTCCCCCCTTCAATTTGGGCCAAGTTGAATCTCTGGTATGGTTGTTAGAGGATGATCCAGCCTATTTTATGGAATGTTATTCCTCTTGTCCATGGCAGGTGTTGTCTGATTGCATCTATTCAGTGCAATCTCTGGTTAGTCAGGCTGTGTGTGAATCAGTGTTTGTTCAACCTGTACTACAAGCATGGTCAGATCTCCTGCGTTTAGCCAAGCCACAATCTTCCAGCCCTGTCATTAACCACCTGCCTTCCCAAGTAACTATCTCCCCATTGCCTACGGCAACCTCAGCTACAGTCCAGTCTACTCCACTTCCTACCAAATACTATTATCCTGTCACCAAGTGTTGCACCTATCCTGCCTTCAATCCACCTGCCTCTTCTCCTCCACCTGTAACAATCCCACAGAACCCTCCTCCTGCCACTGTTCCTTGGTCTTCCTTTTGCCCAGATACTTTCTTGTCTTACAGCCCTGCACCTACCTACAAAGCTGCAGTGGCTAAGTCAAAAAAGAAACGAAAGTTCTTTCCGACCCGCACAATCCTGCCAGTAACCCAACCTGCCTCTGCACCAACCAACCCAGTCCCAGCCACCCAGCCTGACGTCCCAGTTTCTGCTACCCAGCCTGACCTCCCAGTTTCTGCTACCCAGCCTGACGTCCCGGCTACCCAGCCTGACATCCCGGCTACCCAGCCTGACGTCCTGCTGCCTACCCTCCAGTCCAACGTGACAGCCTTCCAGTCTGATGTTGTGCTGCCTGCCTTCCAGTCTGATGTTGTGCCACCTGCCTTCCAGTCTGATGTTGTGCCACCTGCCTTCCAGTCTGATGTTGTGCCACCTGCCTTCCAGTCTGATGTTGTGCCACCTGCCTTCCAGTCTGATGTCGTGCCACCTGCCTTCCAGGCTGATGTCGTGCCACCTGCCTTTCAGTCTGATGTCGTGCCACCTGCCTTTCAGTCTGATGTCGTGCCACCTGCCTTTCAGTCTGATGTCGTGCCACCTGCCTTTCAGTCTGATGTCGTGCCACCTGCCTTCCAGTCTGATGTCGTGCCACCTGCCTTCCAGTCTGATGTCGTGCCACCTGCCTTCCAGCCTGATGTCCCGGCCTTCCAGCCTGACGCCTTCCAGCCTGATGTCCCGGCCTTCCAGCCTGACGCCTTCCAGCCTGATGTCCCGGCCTTCCAGCCTGACGCCTTCCAGCCTGATGTCCCGGCCTTCCAGCCTGATGCCCTCCAGCCCGATGTCCCGGCCTTCCAGCCTGACGCCCTCCAGCCTGATGTCCCGGCCTTCCAGCCTGACGCCCTCCAGCCTGATGTCCCGGCCTTCCAGCCTGATGTCCCGGCCTTCCAGCCTGACGCCTTCCAGCCTGATGTCCCGGCCTTCCAGCCTGACGCCTTCCAGCCTGATGTCCCGGCCTTCCAGCCTGACGCCTTCCAGCCTGATGTCCCGGCCTTCCAGCCTGACGCCTTCCAGCCTGATGTCCCGGCCTTCCAGCCTGACGCCTTCCAGCCTGATGTCCCGGCCTTCCAGCCTGACGCCTTCCAGCCTGATGTCCCGGCCTTCCAGCCTGACGCCTTCCAGCCTGATGTCCCGGCCTTCCAGCCTGACGCCTTCCAGCCTGATGTCCCGGCCTTGCAGCCTGATGTCCCGGCCTTGCAGCCTGATGCCTTGCAGCCTGATGTCCCGGCCTTGCAGCCTGATGCCTTGCAGCTTGATGTCCCGGCCTTGCAGCCTGATGCCTTGCAGCCTGATGTCCCGGCCTTGCAGCCTGATGCCTTGCAGCCTGATGTCCCGGCCTTGCAGCCTGATGCCTTGCAGCCTGATGTCCCGGCCTTGCAGCCTGATGCCTTGCAGCCTGATGTCCCGGCCTTGCAGCCTGATGCCTTGCAGTCTGATGTCCCGGCCTTGCAGTCTGATGTCTTTGCTTGCCAGCCTGATGTTCCAGCTTGCCAGCCTGATGTTCCAGCTTGCCAGCCTGATGTTCCAGCTTGCCAGCCTGATGTTTCTGCTTGCCAGCCTGATGTTTCTGCTTGTCAGCCTGATGTTCCAGCTTTCCAGCCTGATGTTCCAGCTTTCCAGCCTGATGTTCCAGCTTTCCAGCCTGATGTCTTTGTTTCCCAGCCTGATGTCTTTGCTTCCCAGCCTGATGTTCCAGCTTGCCAGCCTGATGTCTTTGCTTGCCAGCCTGATGTTCCAGCTTTCCAGCCTGATGTTCCAGCTTTCCAGCCTGATGTTTCAGCTTCCCAGCCTGATGTCTTTGCTTGCCAGCCTGATGTCTTTGCTTGCCAGCCTGATGTCTCTGCCTCCCAGTCTGACGTGCCCGCTGTCTGCCCTGACGTGCCCGCTGTCTGCCCTGACGTGCCCGCTGTCCCATTTGAAGTGCCCGGTACCCAGCTTGACGTGCCCTCATCCATGGTGTGGTTTGAGGCCATTAACCTGTCACAATTACACCTGGTTGGAGCGTCCGGAGGCCGCTCCTTTGAGGGGGGTACTGTCATGAAAAGGTCCACCCGTTGGTGGCGCTGTTGATCTTTTGGATTTCAGTACCAGTGTCCACCAGCGGGTGTCTTCTAACACCCAGGGCCTGTAATAAGAGGACCTACCTCTTGGTGGCACTATTTGATCCCTGGACTGTAGTACCGGCGCTCACCAGCGGGTGTACTCCGGCAGTGTGGAGCAGACAGCATCTGCTCCGATCAGCTGTTACGTGAGGGTAATCATCAGTCTTATATATACCCGGCAAGCGCTAACATGCTTTGCCTTGGTATCTCTCTCTGCAAGTGCCCTGACCGCTGGAACCTGAACCTGAACCTGAACCTGAACCTGAACCCTGTACCCTGTACCCTGTATCTACCTGACCTGTCCCTTTCCAATCCTGAGCCCATCCATCCGTCCTTACCCATCGACTGATTCCCCGGTGTATGACCTCGGCCTGGCTTCCATTAACGTCTCCGGTAGTTCCTATTTATTGTGTATATATATATTTCTTGCTGTTGTGGTTGGTTGTGCACTGTATGTTTTCACTTTCCTTTTATTTATAATAAACACTTGTTATTTTCACGCACATTCGTTCTGGGTTTCCTCTGTGCAGTCCACACAGTCTGGTCCAATAATTCCCTGACACTAGCACCCCTAAAAAAACAAGTTACAAACCAGTAGGGAATTCAAAAACCCATCACTATCCACCACCTAATCCCTATTCGTATCCTTCTCCCTATCCAATACAGACCTACAAATCAATGAGGGAATCTTTAACCGGGCAGGAGTTGAGCTCTCAGAGAAAGAATTAGAAGTATTAAATCAAGGTTTAAAGTATGCACCGAACAAAAATGCGGACAAGTTTGAATTATTTGTTGACATCGAGAAATATGTTAGGAAACTTAATATCAAAAAACATTTTGCAGACCCAAATATAATAAGAAATATTTCTACTACAGATCCTCTTTATGTACAAAGTGGGTTAAAAAACAATTCTGTGTTTAATCCTAATAAAGGAATGCACCATCATATTGAAGTTTTCAAAGATATGGTGCAGAATGAAGTTAGGAATTTGGAAATTAAAAGACACGCTAAAAATAAAACTATTTGGGAAGGTATAAAATCTATAGAGGAAAATAAACAAATAGTGGTACGAGCAGCAGACAAGGGAGGAGGTCTGGTGATATTATCTCGTGAATACTATTACCAGGAGATGGGACGATGATTAAATGATACAAATACATATATTAAATTAAAAGGAGATCCTACCTCAAAACTAAGAATACAATTTACCAATTGGGTAACAGAGGGCCTATATAAAGAAATTTTAAATCAAAAGGAAGCTGATTACCTTATACCATATGCTCCAAAAATTCCAGTAATGTACATAGTACCAAAAGTGCATAAAAATAAAGAGTGCCCCCCGGGTCGACCAATAATAAGAGGGATAGAATCTCTGTTTGCAAGACTAGGGGAATATCTACATGTTTTTTTTAAACCACTAGTTACACAAAGTCCGTCATATCTCAAAGATAGTAGAGACTTGATAGTGCTTTTACAGGATCTAGTAGCAACAGAGGATACCATCGTGATCACGGTTGACATTGAGTCTCTGTATACTAATATCCAACATAAGGATGCACTTAGGCCGCGTACACACGGGCGGACTGTTCGCCCAACCTTGTCCGCTGAACAGTGTTTGGGCGGACAGTCCGCCCGTGTGTGGGCTTTCAGCGGACAGTTTCAGCGGACAGTTGGACGGACAAAGTCTTTCGGAAATTCCGAAAAACTGTCCGCTGAAACTGTGTTTGAGCGAACAGTCCACCCGTGTGTAGGCTACTTTCGAAATGAGCAAACTGTTCCTGCTCGGAAAGTCCGCCCATTTCGAGCGCGTGTACAGGTAGGCGGGGCCCGCGACGGAGACGTCGAGGGCTCCGCCGCCTGAAATGGGCTTAAAGGGGAACCCCAACGCTGAAAAAAATCGGCGTGGGGGTTCCCCCAAAGTCCACACCAGACCTTTGTCCGAGCACGCTACCCGGCCGGCCAGGAAAGGGGGGCGAGCGAGCGCGCCCCCCCTCCTGAGCCGTACCAGGCCGCGTGCCCTCAACATGGGGGGGTGCTTTGGGGAAGGGGGGGCCGCGCGGCCCCCCCACCCCAAAGCACCTTGTCCCCATGTTGATGAGGACAAGGGCCTCTTCCCGACAACCCTGGCCGTTGGTTGTCGGGGTCTGCGGGCGGGGGGCTTATCGGAATCCGGGAGCCCCCTTTAAGAAGGGGGCCCCCGGATACCGGCCCCCCACCCTATGTGAATGAGTATGGGGTACAATGTACCCCTACCCATTCACCTGTGAAATAAAGTACAAAAAAAAACACAACACAGGGAAAAAATATTTTATTGCACAGCTCCGGGGGTCTTCCGTCTTCGGGGGTCTTCTCGCCGGACTCCTCCGCTATCTGTGTGTAGCTCTTTTGCTAGCGGAGGAGCCCGGCTTTCTTCCTCCCCGCCGCCGGCCTCTTCTCCCGACTTCGGGGGTCTTGTCCCCCTCTTCGGTTCTTCTGCCGGGCCACCGCGCCTTCTTGTAGCTCTTTTACAGGCGGTGGCCCGGTCTTCTGTCGCCGCTGTCGTCGCCGCCGCCTTCCGTTCTTGTTCTTCTTCTTGTTGTTCTTCTTCTTCTCCTGGAGATGTTGACTCGACGAGCTCTCCGGCCGGAATGCCAGGGACACGCTCCGCTGCCACTTATATAGTGACAATGGGGCGGTGTCACATGGTATATGTCACATGGGTTGGTCACATGGGTTGATGTCACATGGGGACTATGACATCGTAAGGGGGCGGGGTCACCATGTGACCAACCCATGTGACATATACCATGTGACACCGCCCCATTGTCACTATATAAGTGACCGCACAGCGCGGCTCTGGCATTCCGGCCGGAGAGAGCGACGTGTCAACATCTCCTGGAGAAGAAGAAGAAGAACAAGAAGAAGAAGAAGAACGGAAGGCGGCGACAGCGGCAGCGGCGACAGAAGACCGGGCCACCGCCTGTAAAAGAGCTACAAGAAGGCGCGGTGGCCCGGCAGAAGAACCGAAGGCGGCGACAGAAGAACGGAAGGCGGCGGCGACAGAAGACCGGGCCACCGCCTGCAAAAGAGCTACAAGAAGGCGCGGTGGCCCGGCAGAAGAACCGAAGAGGGGGACTAGACCCCCGAAGTCGGGAGAAGAGGCCGGCGGCGGGGAGGAAGAAAGCCGGACTCCTCCGCTAGCAAAAGAGCTACACACAGATAGCGGAGGAGTCCGGCGAGAAGACCCCCGAAGACGGAAGACCCCCGGAGCTGTGCAATAAAATATTTTTTCCCTGTGTTGTGTTTTTTTTTGTACTTTATTTCACAGGTGAATGGGTAGGGGTACATTGTACCCCATACTCATTCACATAGGGTGGGGGGCCGGTATCCGGGGGCCCCCTTCTTAAAGGGGGCTCCCGGATTCCGATAAGCCCCCCGCCCGCAGACCCCGACAACCAACGGCCAGGGTTGTCGGGAAGAGGCCCTTGTCCTCAACAACATGTGGACAAGGTGCTTTGGGGTGGGGGGGCCGCGCGGCCCCCCCTTCCCCAAAGCACCCCCCCATGTTGAGGGCACGCGGCCTGGTACGGCTCAGGAGGGGGGGCGCGCTCGCTCGCCCCCCTTTCCTGGCCGGCCGGGTAGCGTGCTCGGACAAGGGTCTGGTGTGGACTTTGGGGGAACCCCCACGCCGATTTTTTTCGGCGTTGGGGTTCCCCTTTAAGCCCATTCCAGGCGGCGGAGCCCGCGACGTCTCCTTCGCGGGCCCCGCCTACCTGTACACGCGCTCGAAATGGGCGGATTTGCCTCCTCCTTACGTGGGCGAGTCCGTTCATTTCAAAAGTTGAGCGAACTGTTTGGCAAACAGTTCGCTGAAACAGTCCGCTCGTGTGTGGGCAAGTCCGCTCATGCAAATTTTGAGCGGACTGTTTGCCGAAACTGTTTGACGAACAAGGTTGGGCAAACAGTCCGCGCGTGTGTACGCGGCCTAATAGCAATAAAGTGGGCACTAACAAAAGAATCTAAACTCAAGAAGGTTCAGATAAACTATCTAATCAAAGACCTTGATCTTGCAATGAGTAACAATTTCTTCTGGGCTAATAATGATTATTATAACCAGATAGGAGGAGTGGCCATGGGGCATGCTATGCTCCCAGTGTAGCCAATATAGTCTTGAATAAATGGGAATCAGAAACCATCTATAAAAATATGAGTAAATCCCTCATTTTTTATAAAAGATACATCGATGATGTGATTCTTTTCTGGAAAGGCACTTTAGATAGTTTTAAAGAATTTTTGAATCAAATGAATGGTAATCACTACAGTTTAAAGTTTACAGCTGAACACAGTAATGGGGAAGTGAATTACTTGGACCTCACTATCACAAAAAAGCAAAAAGTTTGTCACTAAAACATATTTTAAAGCCACAGACAGAAACGGTTATGTGCCCACACACAGTTGTCACCATCCACAATGAATAGGAGCAGTTCCGAAAGGACAATATATGTGACTAAAACGCAACTGTGAGGAAGATAATGACTTCTACTCATAGGCCCAGTTACTAACAAGTAGGTTCTTAGAAAAAGGTTATTCTCACAAAACTCTAACGAAGGTACTAACACAGGTATCCCAGATGGATAGACAAACATTATTGGTATTAAATCTGAATATCAAGGGGCTACAGCCTTTGTGACAGGGTTTAAAGTGGTTGTAAACCCTTACAAACCACTTTGACCTACAGGTAAGCCTAGATTAAGGCTTACCTGTAGGTCCAAGAAATATCTCCTAAACCTATACGGTTTAGGAGATATTTGCCCGAAGACAGGCACCGCTGTCTACGGCGCATGCACCGTAGACAGCGGCGCGCAGGCGCACTGAGCGCGGCATTTCCAACAACGGAGCTGCCGCACGTGTCGGCTCCCGTGCGCATGCGCGGGAGTGACGTCATCGCGGCTCCGCCGAATAACAGCGGCGGAGCTGCGAGACGCCACCGAAAAGATGGATGCGCCAGACTACAGGGGACAGCGGTGACATCGCTGGCTCCTGTGTCAGGTAAGTGACACATAATGGGCTACTATGCGATGCGATGCATAGTAGTCCATTATGCTTTGCCTTTGCAGGGAATGAAAGAGGAAGTAAACCCATCAGGGTTTACTTCCTCTTTAATAGACAGTATAGACAGGTGGAAGCCATTTTCAAAAAATATTGGCCCATTCTGCAGAAAGACAAAGATCTAGTATCCATAATTCCACATAATCCTAAATTCATCTATAGAAGGGCACCAGGTTTGAGAAATCAAATAGCTCGTAATGTTCCAGATCCCCCTAAAAAGCTGTCAACCTTTCTCGATGGATCCGGCTTTCATTATTGTACCAGATGCAGGGCCTGCAGGTTAACTAGAAGGCCGGGCTCATCTAAGAAGGTTTCCCAGTTCCAATCACAAGTTACGCAAATAGAGTATAAAATCAAATCACTAATCACATGTAATTCGGATCATGTTACTTATGTGTTAGGGTGTCCATGCTCAATGCAGTATGTAGGCCAAACATCTAGACAATTAAAAATTAGAATTAATGAACATCTTACGAATATTAAGAAAGGTGTTCCCAATCATAGCGTGTCAAGACATTTCAAATCACGTCATAATAGTGACCCCACTCTCTGCAAATTTTATGGTATTGATAAGATCACAAAACATTGGAGAGGGACACACATGAAAAGAGAAATATCAAAAAATGAAACAAAATGGATATATAAATTAAGAACAATGCAGCCATTAGGAATGAATATAGAGGTCGATCTAAATTGTTTTTTGTCTAACGATTAAGGTCGGGGATTTGATACTGGGCGATTGGGGATCCCCCCCTTTTTTTCTGGTAGTATTGCACTAACATTTAGGATAAGTCTCTATTAACCACTTGCCGACCAGCGCACGACGATGTACGTCGACAGAATGGCACGGGCAGGCAAATGGGAGTACATGTACGTCCCTTTAAATTTGCCGCCCTCGGGCATCCCCGCGATCGTCTCACGGAGTGGCCGAATGAAGAAATGCCGTTGTAAACAACATTTCTCCATTCTGCCTAGCAACTAGTGACGCTGATCTCTGCTCCATGTGATTGGAGCAGAGATCAGTGTTCACTAAATGAAAGCCCAACCCCCCCACAGTTAGTAACATAGCCCTAGGAACACTTAACCCCTACACTGCCACCCACTGGTTAACCCCTTCACTGCCAGTGTCATTTACACAGGAATCACTGCATTTATATAGCAGTGATTATTGTATAAATGACAATGGTCCCAAAAATGTGTCAAAAATGTCCGATGGGTCCCCCACAATGTCGCAGTCACAATAAAAATCGCTGATCGCCGCCATTACTAGTAAAAAAAAATAATAAAAAATTATTAATGAAAATGCTATAAAACTATCCCTATTTTGTAAACGCTATAACTTTTGCGCAAACCAATCAATAATCGCTTATTGCGATTTTTTTACCAAAAATATGTTGAAGAATACGTATCGGCCTAAACTGAGGGAAAAAATTTTTTTAAATATATTTTTGGGGGATATTTATTATAACAAAAAGTAAAAAATAATGCGTTTTTTTCAAAATTGTCGCTCTATTTTTGTTTATAGCGCAAAAAATAAAAACCGCAGGGGTGATCAAATACCACCAAAAGAAAGCTCTATTTGTGGGAAAAAAAGGACGTAAATTTTGTTTGGGAGCCACGTCGCACGACCGCGCAATTGTCAGTTAAAGCGACGCAGTGCCGAATCGCAAAAAGTGGTCTGGTCTTTGACCAGCAAATTGGTCCGGTCTGAAAGTGGTTAATCTGTAAACAAAATGAACAAATATTTAGATAATAAGATATAAATTTATGTGCATATAAAACCAAGAAAAGCATAGAGAGCATAAGGTGGATAAAAAACAGAACTGATGATGGATATCATGGAGTTTTGTTCACATCTTTCCAAATAAAAATAAATAATTAAACGAGTGAGAAATTGGTGGAGGTTGTTCAAAGTTTTTTGGGAACAGAAATAATGGAAATGAGCAATGTGCAAATGGACATATAGTCCATTAGCTAGTGCTAGTTTAATAGCGATATAATATGCCCTCTTTATATAGACTGACATCTAGAGGTCAACTATGTGAATGACGGGAAGATACACTATTGCTAATGATTTAGAATCATCATGATTTGTAACTAAATAGAAACTCTGTATCTATGTATTTTTATATATATATATTTTTTCCCCTCTAATGTTGTTTGAGTAGTAATGCCATTATTTTTAGTAAGACGTTTTAATTGTATAATGCAAGCAAGATGTTTTTGTGTACGGTGGTTTGTCCATTAGGCCTTGAGTGGGACTGAGGCTGCACACAAATTTTTGCTTCCTATTGGTTCTTTACGATCGATTGGCACACTATAAACAACGTTGACCCTGTGACCAGGTACGCTTCCTGAAGACGTGAAAATGAAACGTACATCGAGGCGGTACCTGGTCCCGTTCGTTTACGCACAATTTCGGTCCTCTTGGTTGTCGGTCGCATTCGGTGGAACACACGCCGTACACAACGAGGAACCAGGAGCATGCCACAAAACGATCCGATAAGCGAGCAGCCGCAGTGCCAGGTCGGGCACTGAGCAATGTAAGCAGCCATTTGGCTTTATGTTTTTACATTTTTGTTTTAATTAAACAGTATTATGCTATGGATATTGTTTGCTCTTTCTTTATGCTCCATCTGAGCCTATGAGGAAGGTGTTTTCCATAGGGACCTATCATATTCCATGTGAGCAGGTATATACCTGCACAAGCTCGGCTGACTATCTTTTTAACTAAAGTAGTCAATACAATCTGGTAAGAAGACCACTGTATCTTCAAGGTTGGGTGTTTTCGTGTCCAAATCTTGGTGAAGGGATTTCTCACTAATTTCAGAAGATTTTTTGCTTTTTTTATTTTTGCTCATTATATTCTGGCAAATGAAAATAGACAAAGTTTGTTGCTGTTCTTCATTATCTAATTGGGACTATTTAATTAATTAGTTTTGCAATTGTTTCTTTGTTATTTGGTTATTACTGTGTGGTGAGAGGTTGTTGTATCACCCTAATCACGTATGATTGATATGTTAGCATTTTTCACTTATTTTAGGTAAGGTTAAATTACCAGCGCCCCTACTGTTAACATATCTCAGCGAATTAAGTTTCTTATTATAGATCTTTTCTAGGGAGCAGCTCTAAAATTATCACATTATTAGTTTGATTATTAGACTATTCACAATTTGTATCACAAAACATTGTAGCTGGTATCAGCCGCATGTACACAATACCAAGCAATTATAGCTGCAGTGTAAAAAACGCACAGGGCTAAACTTACTGGAGTGGAGGTAGAGGCTACTAAGCAAGAGGCCCTTTATGTTCGGTCCCAGGACCCCAACATTACACCCAATTCCAGTCTCTGGCCCAGCAGATCCTCCTTCTGCGCACATCCCTAACACAGAAGAAACTACTCCACCAATTCCAACGCATCTTTGAACAGGGGGAGAAGAGGGGTTGCCTCCTGGCCTGGCTCTCCAGAGAGCAGTCTGGTGTTATGACCATTACACAGATCCGAGGCCAGGACAGAACCCTCTTTTCCACCCCCCCCAGGAAATTAACCAGTGCTTTGCCACCTACTACCAACAACTCTATAGCTCCCGCGTGACATACGAACAAAAAGACCTAACTGGGCTACTTAGAAGAGATTGACATCCCAGTCCTCACTACTACCTCAGTGAAAAAACTAGATTCCCCTATTCAATTAGAAGAGAATAAGAAGGCTTAAAAATTATGCAGGCAGGCAAGACACCAGGCCTGGATGGGTTCCCGGTGGAGTTCTACAAGTCTTACATAGAAGACCTCGCCCCCAGATTGCAATCAACCCTGTCTCAAGCATTGAAGTCTGGGGTCCTCCTGGACTCGATGAGTGATGCAGTGATAGTGGTTATCCCAAAACCGGGCAAAGACCCTACCCTATGTTCCTCATACTGCCCCATATCCCTCCTCAATGTTGACACCAAAATACTTGCAAAAGTCCTTGAACACTGTTATCACTGCCCTGGTCCACCCGGACCAAACAGGCTTCATGCCGGGGCGCAGCATGGACATAAGTATCCGTCGGCTCCACACACAAATAGCAGCTGCAGACCCAGACAATCCCGGAGTGGTGGCCTCACTCGACGCTGAGAAGGCTTTCGACTTGGTCGAGTGGGTCTACCTATGGACGGTCCTTTCTAGACTTGGCTTCGGCCCTCAATTTCTAGCATGGCTACAGATGCTTTACGCACACCCTAAGGCCCGAATACGCACCAACTGGACCCTTTTGTGTCCCTTCTCTCCGGGGAGGGGAACTTGACAAGGATTTCTGTTATGCCCGGCCTTATTTGCTCTGGCCTTGGAGCCACTGGCTGCCCATATTAGGAAGGACTCTGGAATTAAAGGTATAAAGGTAGGTCCATTAGAAGAAAAACTATCCCTATATGCGGACGACTCCCTGCTATATTTGGCAGACACTTCCACCTCCTTAAAGTCTGCCTTCACCCAGTTTGATACCTTCAGCCGATACTCAGGGGTCCTTATTAACTGGGACAAGTTGGTTCTGTTCCTGCTTCATCCTTCCCTACCCTGTACACCTTTACGTTGGGTAGAAGAGTTTGTATATCTAGGAGTAAAGGTGGGTCCCACGACAGAAGGCTACCTGGCTAGGAACGTTCTCCCAGTCTTTGACCAACTGACCAAGCGTTGCACCACCTGCCGCAATCTCCCCCCTCACATCAGTGGGTAGGGAAAATTTTATTAAAATGATATACCTGCCTAAGCTTCTGTACTTTTTCAGACAAATCCCAACCCTTATCCCCCCCATCCTTTTTCCGGAAACTAGACAGCATAGTGACCAACTTCATTTGGGTGGGTCGTCCCCCTCGGGTAGCACAGTGTACCTTCTACCTCCCCTTGTCCAGTGGGGGCCTGGCCCTTCCAAATTTTCTTATATATTATTGGGCGGCGGTCCTGGTGATGGTCAGATGGTGGTTCTCCCAGCCTAGACAGAACCCGGCTGTCCCTCTCGAGGCCGTAATCCTCGACTCATACGTGGCTCTCTCCAACCTTGTCTTTAGGGGCTGTAAGGCTCATCCCTCTGTGACGGGACCTATGAGGACCACCATAGGGGTGTGGCAGTGCTCCAGGGCATACAGGGGCGAACCTGTAACTGTCTCCCCTCACACTCCACTCTGGGGTAACCCTCTCCTTTATCAATTAAACACAGTACCAGACCCAACGATGTGGGCTAAGCGGGGAATTCTTACTCTGAAGCATGTGATGCCAAAACGGCAAGATTATGACTTTCCAGGAACTGAGAGGGACCTATGACCTCCCGAGCTCCTTTCAGTTTAGATGTTGCCAGCTCAGACATGCCCTTACCATGCAATTTCCAACCCCAGTCACTCTTGAGTCAGACTCGATTGAACGACTCCTGATCTCGAGAGTGATGGGGAAACCCCTCTCTTCCCTATACTTGTATCTCACGGTTGCTCACGACACAGATACCGCAACTATCCTGAGTAAATGGAAGAAGGACATCCCTAATCTTGACGAGGACACTTGAGAGGAACTGGTCTCTGTATATATCATATCTATGATTGCATATAGAGACCGATTCACACAACTGAAGTCTTTACACAGGGCATACTATACCCCTCAGAGACTTGCCAATATCTATCCCTCCCACAGCCCATTGTGTACAAGGTGTTCCCTTGAATGTGGCTCTTTCTTTCATAAGGTTTGGACTTGCCAAAAAATTTGCCAATACTGGCGAGAGGTGGTGGACATATTGACCGAGATCACTGGAGCCATGATATCACCAGACCCTCTCCTTTTCCTACTTAGCTACCTGGGCCATATAGAGGGAGATAGATATACCAAATTGTGTGTGACTTTCACCCTCTTCTACTCAAGGAGAGAAATCCCCCTGAGATAGAGGGGAACTGAGCTCCCTACGAGATCCTTATGGCAAAAGACTATAAACAAGGTCTTTCCACTTTATAAAATTATGTATGAAAGTAAAAATTGCCCAGCGAAATACAACAAAGTTTGGTCAAACTGGGTCGATGCCTGTGGATGAACTAGCTGGACCACATAATATTAACTGACTAGGAAGTGTAATAAGTGATCCTTGGCCTTGTTGCCTTGTTCCCTCCCCCCCTCCCCCCTCCCTTTTTTCCTTGCCCCCTCTTCCCTCTCCCTCCCTGTACCCCCCCCTCCTCCTCTTACCCACTGAATCGGGGAGGCGAGGTGGCCGTGGGATAAACGCTTACATGCAATGTCAATACTTTTACTCTTTATTGCACGATCCTAAACTGCTATACTTTTATTTGTTTGAACCTTGAATGCATTATGCCTATTCTCATATCCACGATAACGATGTGATTTAACAATGTGCAAGAACTGTACTTAATATTCTGTCATTGCTATGTTTGTACCTTTTTTTTTGTTAGGTATCCATTTACTCATAATATCATACTTCACAATGTACAAAAAAATCGGGATAACTTTACTGTTTCGTTTTTTTTAAATTTAGAAGTGTATTTTTCCTGAAAAAATAGCATTTGAAAGAAGCCAAACTGGGTTCTAAGTCCTTTTTTTAGCAAAAAATACTGAAGTGTCAGAAATTGGCTTGGTCTAGAAGTGGTTAACTCTTCTGGGAAAGCTGTCCACAAGGTTTAGGAGTGTGTCCATGGGAACGTTTGGCCATTCTTCCAGAAACACATTTGTGAGGTCAGGCACTGATGTGGACTGGCTTGCAGTCTTCATTATAATGGAGAATTTCTGGCTCGCAGTCTCCATTATAATTCATCCAAAAGGTGCTCTATCAGGTTGAGGTCAGGACTCTGTGGAGGTCAGTCAAGTTCCTCCCCCCCCAAACTTGCTCATCCATGTCTTCATGGCCCTTACTTTGTGCACTGGTGCATAGTCATGTTGGGACAGGAAGGCGCCATCCCCAAACTGTTGCCCAAAAGTTGAGAGCATGAAATTGTCCAAAATGTCTTGGTGTGCTGACGCCTTAAAAGTTCCCTTCATTGGAAGTGAGGGGTCAAGCCCAACCCCCTAAAAAACAACCCTTCACCATAATCCCCCTCCACCAAATGATTTGGACCAGTGCACAAAGTAAGATCCATAAAGACATAGATGAGCAAGTTTGGGGTGAAGGAACTTGACTGGCCTGCAGAGAATCCTTACCTCAACCCGATAGAACACCTTTGGGATAAATTAGAGCAGAGACTGCAAGACAGGTCTTCTCTGATTTCCAACATCAGTGCCTGACCTCACAAATGGGCATCTGGAAGAATGGCCAAACATTCCCATAGACACACTCCTAAACCTTGTGGACAGCCTTCCCAAAAGAGCTGAAGCTGTTATGGCTGCAAAGAGTGGGCCAACTCCATATATTGAACCCTACGGACTAAGACTGAGATGCCATTAAAGTTCATGTGTGTGTAAAGGTAGGTGTCCCTATACTTTGGTAATATAGCGTATGTAGTTCCCATATGGTCAGCGCCGCCTAGTGGCCATTTTTTTTCTACATATTTAATTCAAAAAGGAGAAAAATGCATTATGGGCACTAGGGGGCACTGATGACATAGGAACTACATGTATTACAGGAAACAAAATGATTTTCTTTCTTAATGCTTGTCACAACCGCACAACAAATGTTTTATAGATAGAACCCTTAGGTCTAGTTCAACCTTGCTTCAAAACATGGCTTTTGGACTTGCTTTGTTAAAGCTCTCTGAACATCTGTCAAAGCTCCTGCCACTAAATAAAATGGTTAGCTTACAGTCCTGTTTACACCTTGCTTGTGCTTGATGCTTCGATGAGGCTTCAATGGGGCTTTGGTGGGGCTTCAATGAGGCTTTGGTGGGGCTTCGATGAGGCTTCAATGAGCCTTTGGTGGTGCTTCAATGAGGCTTCAATGAGCCTTTGGTGGGGCTTCGGTGAGGCTTCAATGAGCCTTTGTGGGGCTTCGATGAGGCTTCATTTGGGCTTCAAGCAAGCTTTGCCATAGACTTCTATGGAGGCTTTGAAGACACTTTGAAGCACAACTAAAGCGACATGGGGTATAATTTTTGAAGCAAAGCCGAAGCAAAGCAAAAGCAAGGTGTAAATAGGACTGTAAGCTAACCATTTTATTTAGTGACAGGAGTTTTGACTAGCACTCAAAGAGCTTTAACAAAGCCTGCCCGAAGCAAGTGTAAACTAGCCATTAACGTGTGTTGAACCCGAAGAAAGTGTAAATGAGCCCTTAGTTTGGATTGTTAGGTTCATATGAGTTACATGAAAAAATAATATTGACTGTCTCTC
The DNA here is from genome assembly GCF_037356315.1 of Lithobates pipiens. NCBI lineage: Eukaryota > Metazoa > Chordata > Amphibia > Anura > Ranidae > Lithobates > Lithobates pipiens. Next base: position 593,208,556 of record NW_027507758.1, on the reverse strand, counting down.
TTCAGTAAACTCAATTTTTTGAGACATCTTTTAGTCTTCATGTTTGCCATAGAGGAGATAAACAACCAAACGGATTTGTTGCCGAACATCACGTTGGGGTACCAGATTTATGACGTGTGGAATATTGAAAGTAAAGCTATACAAAGTGTGCTGGATGTATTATCTGGGATGAAGGATCCAGTTGCCAACTATGACTGTCATAAGAAAAGTAAAAAATTCATGTTCGTAGGTCACAAGATGACTTCCCCATCTGTGGCATCAGCAACACTGACCGGAATCTATGGATATCCTCAGGTAAAACAACTCCCTGTCATTAACCTTAAAATTTTGAGTAAAATAACAAACAAACCAGGTATTTTAAATGCTTACTTACATAATTTCCCCTTACATACCCTGAGTATAAAATATGGAAAAATGGGGAATGGGCGGGAGGGAACCCGGAAATGCAAACCGACGAGTACATAGGGGAGGAATGGGGATTATATGGCCCAGACTCCTCCCACACATACAGGTTAGCCAATGACTATGACTTGTAGTCATAGTCAGGATACTGGAGGAGACGTAACCCTGACTATTGGGACCTGAGGTGTGCTGTGGTTGCCCTTGAGAGTAAGTAAGGGCAAAAAGAGACACCAACTAGGTACAGTAAGTGAAATTTAATGGAAAACATGGCAAATAACTAATCCAACAAAAGTAGCACGTTTGACCGCCACATGGGGATCAGGAATGTATCGACTATAGCAAGATGATTGCCAGCGTTCCATGCATTTGCTGACATGGGATGGGACCCCCCTGCCTGGATGCCACAGATGCTGTCCCAATCCTAAAAGAATGGCCCCTGAACTGTTTTGGGTTCAACCCAAAGTTTGCAATCAGAATCCTAATATGTGAGATGAACTGACTGGAAGTAAGAGTCTGTGTAGGGAAAGTAAGCATACCTCCCCATGTCTCAGAAAACCAAAGAAACTAAGGAAGACCGCTGCCTTGAGGATCAAGCAGGGACCCAACCCAAAGGGTAAAAGGGACAACAAATCTACTAATTCACAGAACATCTGACCGGAGATAGGCAAGCGTGTGACCTCTGGCTTTCCTTGCATTTTCTGGATACCTTTAAGCATGGCTTTAATAGGATGACCTGTAAAAAAGGATGGTCTGTCAGGATAGACAAGTGAAAAGAAGTGCTGAATACCTGAAAGGTATAGCTTAATGGTGTTAAATGACAGCGACAACTTGTTATGACAATAGGCCATGAAAGTCATCATGTACTTAACATCCCCCACCCAATTGCAGGGATAGAGGGACGTGAAGCCACAGAAACACCTCCATGCTGTCTTTATGCCCTTCCTTGATAGTGATTAAGGATGAGCCGAACATCCCCCGGTTCGGTTCGCACCAGAACCTGTGAACAGACCTAAACTTTGTGTGAACTTTAGAACCCTATTAAAGTCTATGGGACTCAAACGTTCAAAAATCTAAAGTGCTAATTTTAAAGACTAATATGCAAGTTATTGCCCTAAAAAGTATTTGGGGACCTGGGTCCTGCCCCAGGGGACATGTATCAATAAAAAAAAAGTTTTAAAAACTGCAGTTTTTTCGGGAGCAGTGATTTTAATAATGCTTAAAGTGAAACAATAAAAGTGTAATTTTCCTTTAAATTTCATACCTTGGGGGTGTCTATAGTATGCCTGTAAAGGGGCGCATGTTTCCCGTGCTTAGAACTGTCCCTGCACAAAGTGTCATTTCTGCAGGAAAAAAAGTCATTTAAAATCACTTGCGGCATTGAAAGTCATTGATAAAAAAAAGCGTGGTGTTGCCCCAAATTCAATTACCAGGCCCTTCAGGTCTGGTATGGATATTAAGGGGAACCCCTCGTCAAATAAAAAAATAATTATGCGGGGTTCCCCCTAAATATCCATACCAGACCCTTCAGGTCTGGTATGAATTTTAAGGGGAACTCCACGCCAATTTTTTAAAAAAAAAATCCATACTAGGCCCTTTATCCAAGCACGCAACCTGGCAGGCTGCAGGAAAAGAGGGGGGGAGAGAGCACCCCCCCCTCCTGAACCGTACCAGGCCACATGTCCTCAACATTGGGAAAAGGAAATTTAAAGGAATATTACACTTTTATTGTTTCACTTTAAGCATTTTTAAAATCACTGCTCCCGAAAAAACGGCCATTTTTAAAACTTTTTTTGCATTGATCCATTTCCCCTAGGGCAGGACCCAGGTCCCCAAACACTTTTTAGCACAATAACTTGCATATTAGCCTTTAAAATTAGCACTTTAAATTTCTCCCATAGACTTGTACAGGGTGTTTCGCGGCTTTCCGAATTTGCCGCCAACACCCCAAATTGTTCACTGTTCCCGAACAGGCGAACAGGCAATATTCGAGTCGAACACAGCTGAGCCTTGCCTAACAAATGAATGGGTCTGCCCAGAAGGCCCTGTGGAAGAACCAAAATGCCTACAAAACAGCTCAGTGTCAATGTTGCTCCAACATGTGACCAACTGAAACTGAAACTGTGCCCAAGTGGCAATGACTTTAACCGAAAAAGATCGTTGATAATCGTAGCAGGTGGAACCACCATATTTGTGGGCCAGATCTACCACCTTACGGAGATAATGGTCCATCTCCTCTCTTCTACTGGGACTTATGCCGTGTATAAACTATCGGAATTCTCGTCGGAAAAAGCTCTGATGGTTTTCCCAATGGAATTGCGCTCTAACTGTCTTGCCTACACACGGCCACACCAAATTCCGATCGTTTAGAACGCGGTGATGTAAAACACGTACGACGGGACTAGAAAAAGGAAGTTCAATAGCCAGTAGCCAATAGCTTCCATCTCGTAGTTGAATCTGAGAATGCATGATTTTTGGCGTGTCGGAATTGCATACACACGATCGGAAGTTGTTCCGTCTGGAAAATTGAGAACATGCTATAAATTTTTGGCTGGCGGAAATTCGGACAGCTAAATTCTGATCGTGTGTACGCAGCATTACTGTACAAATAACATTCCTGTAAATACCAAACGAAAGGACAAATTTGGCAATGCCCAGCTTGCGGTTAATCCTAGGATCACAGGTTTTGAGGACAAGCGAGACTTCCCTGCAAGCATAAGCCTTGTTCTCCACAACGTCCTGTGACGTAATGAGCAGGGATGCCAATTTGACATCTTTCCCCTCAAAATTAATTGCACATGTGTATTCTTTATTAACCCCTTCCCGACCAGTCGCCACAGTTGTACTGCGGCAGGTTGGCTCCCCTGTGTGAACTGACGTAACTGTACATCGGTTCGCCATTTGACCACTATGGGGCGTGTGCTCAACTGCAGTATGACGCCAGAGCCAATGTGCATGAGGGCACCTGCAATCGCTCCATACAGAGACAAAACAGAGATCTGTCAATGTAAACAGACAGATCTCCAAGCTGTCAGGGGTGAGGAGAGCGATCTGTTGTTCATACTAAAGCCGCGTACACACGTAGCCGTCTGTCCGACGTACTTAGTCTGGCGGACTTCCCGCCAGACTGTCCGTCGGACTTTCCGAATGGGCTACTTGCCCACACACGGCACTTTTTCAGCGGACTAATACGGCGTACTAAGTCCGCCGTACTATCCGCCCTACTGTTGAAATGAACGGACTCGCCCACACACGCGGAGGAAAGTCCGCTTATTTCGAGCGCGTCTCCAGGTAGGTGGGGCCCGCGAAGGATATTTCGCTGGCCCCGCCGCCTGGTATGGACTTAAAGGGGAACCCCAACGCCGAAAAAAATCAGCGTGGGGGTCCCCCCAGGTCCACATCAGACCCTTGTCCGAGCACGCTACTGTGCAGCATTGTGACTGCTGAGCAGTTCTGCAGCGATACTACAAAGAGTGACAAACGCAATAAAAAAAAGTATCATAACTGGTGTGATATGATAGACCAGTGGCCCCCAAAAACAACAGATTGAAGTGGGGTGTTATATACCTTCTTGCACATACATACTGCATTTTTCTAGAGACTTTTGTCACAGGGTCATTTAAAAAATGACAGGCAGAGGAAGAGGCAGGCCCTTCCGTAGGGGTGGTAGGGGTAGGGCAGGAGCAACAGACTTGAGCCAAAGTGGCAAATTGCAGAAGGTGCGTGCGATTACATCAAAGGACACACCAGACTTGGTTGAGTGGCTCACTCAGCCTTACTCTTCTGCACCCTCCTCATCCTCTCGATCTGCATCCTCTTCTTCACTCTCTGCTATGTGCACCCCCAAAGACACTATCACCAACACCACCACCACCACCATATACCTTCAGCTTGAGTCACATTATTTTCCGATCCATATCAAGACATTTCCGATGCGCAGCCACTCTTGGCATTGGATCAGGAAGAGGAGGTAGCAACAACCGCCACTCAGCAGTCTGACGACAGTACCCAGATCAGCCCAAGGAGGAGGTTGGTCCCCGCTGTTGCTGCCTACTCTGAGATCTCTAATTATAGCGGTGGGGAAGGTGACGTTGATGATGACATGTCTAGTAATGCCACGTAGGTGCCCACAAGAGAGGAAGGAGGGGAGTTCAGAGGGAGATATGGACCAGCAGATGGGGAGGAGAAGCAGGAAGAACTTACATTGCACAGGAGGGACAAAGCAGACTGCGAATGTATCAGGAGCGAGGCATCAAGCATGTACGGTCACATCTGACGCTCCCAGGACGGCGGCACATGGCTCCGCAGTGTGGGCTTTTTTTAACGTGTCCACTGCTGACAATAGTGTTGCCATCTGCAATCTTTGAAGTCAACGCATAAGTCGTGGTAAGCCCAACACTCATCTAAGGACGGCTGCCTTAAGAAGGCACATGAGCTGCCATCACGGAGCCCAGTGGGAGCAACGGAACCCACAAAGCCACACTCCAGGCTCTCACCGTCCAGCCTCGTCTTCTACTTCTCCTCTCTCCTCACAATTGTCCTCCACTCCACCTTGCATCATGCCAAGCTCACGTTTTTCTGCAAAAAGGCAGGCTTCTGTGGGCCAAATGTTCGAGCATAAAAAAATGATGACGCCGGATAACCCTTTTGCCCAATGGTTGACGGCTGGCTTGTCAGAACTGATAGCCCGCCAACTACTGCCATATAAACTGGTGGACTCGGAGGCCTTTCGAAAATTTGTGGCCATTGGAACACCACAATGGAAGGTCCCAGGAAGGAAGTATTTCTCAAAGAAGGGCATCCCAGAGCTATATGGCCATGTTCAGCAGCAAGTGAATGTATCTCTGGCACACAGTGTCGGTGCCAAGATACATCAGACCACAGACACGTGGTCTAGCAAACACGGGTAGGGAATGTATATCACTTTTACTGCCCACTGGGTGAACCTTCTGACAGCCGTCAAGCATGTAAGCTGTGGCACCCATGTAGATTTGGTTTTACCGCCACAGATTGCATGCAGGCCTGGCTCTTCTTTTCCTCCTCCTCTTACTCCATCCTCCTCCCTCTCATCTTCGGCTGACTCCTCCTTTTCCGCTGCTAGCGTCTCTTCCGCTGCACCGTCCAAGCTCCCCAGAACCTATTCGACATGCCAGGTGAGATGTTGCCATGCTGTGCTGCGTCTGTTGTGCCTGGTAGCCAAGAGCCACACTGGCCCGGCACTCCTTTTAGCTTTGCGTCCACAGGCAGATCAGTGGCTAACACTGCTCAATTTGACAGTTGGTAAAGTGGTGTGTGACAACGGTGCCAATCTGCTTAGCGCATTGAAACAGGGCAAAATGACGCACGTGGTATGCATGGCACACGTTTTAAACTTGGTCGTGCAGCGATTCGTTGTCAAATACCCTGGGGTCCAGGACATCTTGCGGCAGGCAAGGAAAATCTCGACCCATTTCAGAAGATCTTACACGGCCTTGGTGCGCCATGCTGACATTCAGTGGCGACACAATCTGCCGGTCAGACGTCTTGTTTGCGATTGCCCGACGCAATGGAACTCAACCTTCTATATGCTTGATAGGCTGCTCCAGCAGAAACGTGCAGTTAACGTCTACCTGTATAAACTTTGCGGCAGAACAGGTTCTGGGGAGCTGGTTTTTTTTTCACCGCGCCAGTGGCTGCTCATGCGCGACGCATGCAGACTTCTGCGGCCATTTGATGAGATCACCAAACTGGTCAGTCGCAGCCATGGCACCATCAGTGACATGGTACCTTGTGCCTTCTTTATGGAGTGTGCATTGCGTCGTGTCATTGATCAAGCCATGGAGGAGCAGGAGCGGGAAGATGAGGAAGTCGCAATGCTGGATGAATTCCCGGGGGGGGCTACTCTATCTGAGACAAGTCAACAACAGGAGTCTGAAGAGGAGTCAGAGCAGGATGGTGCCAGGGCGGATGAGGAGGAGCAAGAAGAGCATGCTTTAAACCTTTCTGGGATCCCTGTTGTTGTGCGTGGATGGGGAGAGGAGAATGAAGAGGACGACATTATCCTGGATGATGAGCAGGAGCCTGGCCACCACACCGCTTCCAGTTTAGTGCAAATGGGGGCCTTCATGCTCCAGTGTTTTAACAGGGACCCTTGTATAAAAAGCATAAGGGTCAAGGACCAGTACTGGGTGGCAGCGTACTTAGACCCCCGGTACAAACACAAAATGGCGGAAATGTTACCACCGTCACAGAGGGCTGTCAGAATGGAGCACTTCCAGGCCTTGCTTCGGGAAATGCTGCATTCTGCTTTTGCTGGCAGAGGAAAGCTGGCAATGGAAAGCTAGATAGTAATCCCATAAAGACTTACCGAAAGAAGTCACAGGTATTGTCCCATTAGGTGGGTAGTGGTTAGGATGTAAAAATTCCAAGATTTCAAGTGACTTATAAATAAGTAGGTCAGAGGTCAGGAGGTCAATACTGACCAGTGGTCGTTATGACACCACCTGGGGCATTTTATACAAGCAGTGGGCCTGTGTACGAGATCATGATTTGGGCCCTAATATCAGAGAAAAAAGTGCAGCACAGAGAGAAGGAGAGAGAGAGAAAAGGGGGAAAGAGAAATGGGGAGAGAGAAAGGGGAGCGAGAGAAAGGGGGGAGAGGGTGAGAGAGAGAAGGGAGAGCGAAAGAGGAGGGGAGAGCGAGAGAGGAGGGGAGAGCGAGGGAGAGAGAGGGGAGATAGAGAGGGGGTGAGACTGAGGGGAGAGCGAGGGGAGAGAGCGAGAGAGAGTGGGGGTGGGAGAGAGAGAGAGAGAGTTACTAAACCAGGAGACCCCCCCAAAAATGACACATGTACAATGCTCTACAGATTTCAGATATTTGTAATTTACCCAGATCCTTTTTGCAGGGTTTTCCCATCTCTACATTAGCCGCGGCGAAGGAGTCAGTGTCTTGTCATATTATTTAATGTTACTGACTCCTCTCACCTTCCCGCTGCCCGCCAGCTCCATCACCAGCTGCAGTAGCAAGGCACGACAACCCAGGACCCTGACCCACTCTGCCACTACTTCCCAGGTGACCTTCTTCCAGCAGTAGTACAGGTGTCTGTATGATGTGTGGAGCCTTTCATGGAACCCCGGGCCCCTCGGGCAGTGCCCAAGTGCCCAAATGATCAGTTTGCCCCCACCCACCCCCCCTGGTATCCCTAGGAACTACTGACATCTCTGGAATTCCCCACCTCTTCCTTGGCAACATTTGGTCAATGATGTCACCATCATCTTCGTCCCTTCCCAAATATAGATAATGACAGCTTTCAATGGGGTTGCCTCCTGCAGCTAATTACTGGGATCCCCCGCTGGAATTCATGCATATATTCACAAATGGTCCCATTCGTGTTTTGTGAAAGGAGCCTAATAAATACTGAAAATTCAATAGAGCTCCAACGGAAGGCAGGCCCAGGGTGGAATATTAAAAATAGAGCAAACAGAAAAACCAGGCCTGCACAAAATGAAACTCTTGGGCTGGCACACTTGGCCTTTTAGATCTTACAAAACAATATCAATCAAGATAGACATCTGGTATGTTGTACTCATTACTATATTCATAGATAATATGCATCCATAAAAGGTACACTCTAAGCCCTTGTACACACGGTCGGACATTCCGACAAACAAATCCGTCGGATTTTGTCCATCGGATTTTGCCCAAATCTGGTGTTGCATACACACGGTCGGACAAAGTTGTCGGCAAATCCAATCGTTCAGAACACGATGACGTTATTTCGTTACGATGGGACAACGTTCAGGCTAGTAGCCAATAGCTTTGGTCTAGGAATTTAATCAGAGCATGCGTGGCACTTTGTCCGATCGGAATTCTCTACACACAATCGGACAAAGTCTGATCGGACCATGTTGTGGGAAAGTTTTACAGCCCAGCTCTAAAACTTTGTCCGTCGGATATTCCGATGGAAACAGTCCGATGGAGCCCACACACAGTCGAATTATCCGACAACATGGTCCGATCGAATATTTTCCGTCGGAATGTCCGACAGTGTGTACAAGGGCTTAGGTATTCCCTGATATCCCAAAAAAAAAAAACAGCCACCAATGGCTACAATAAGGTTTTTGACTACTCCTAAACTCAATCTTGTTTGATTACAGATTAGCTATGGAGCTATGGATCCAGTCTTAATTAATAAGTTCCGCTTTCCATCATTTTACTGCACAGTCCCTGATGAGAGAGATCGGTTTAATGCCATCATCCTTCTACTGAGACATCTTGGCTGGAATTGGGTGGGCATTGTGTCTCCACAGGACCATGATAGTGAAAGAGTCATAACAGAGCTGAAGAGTCTACTGTTGCAGAACGAGATCTGTGTTGAGTTTGCTATCACTATCAATGAACATATTGCACCTTATCATCATTTAAAAACTATGTACAGAATTTTACAGGCTACCGGCAGTGTTATAATCATTTATGGTGCTGTAGAAATCAAGTATATTTATGATGTCATTCATTTTAATTCCAAGCAAAGGAAAATTTTCATATTGTTTGGGACTTTTCAGATATATGATGAGTTAAACATTACTCTTAATGGTTCTCTGATGGTCCATTTGCACAGCGGGAACATTCCAGGACTGAAGAATTACCTGCTCAGTGTGAACCCTGAGAAATATCCTGACAACCCCATGTTACTGAATGTTTGGAGACAACAATTCTTCTGTGTGCCTGAATCTCTTCTGAATGTCTCCGAATTTCCAGAATTTCCTTGTGGAGAGTCTCATAGTTTTCAATCTGTGGATCTATTTGAATATGATGTGGAAAGTTTCCGCTTCTCTTTCAATGTCTACTCTGCAGTTTACAGTCTGGCACATGCTCTGCATGATACATATTTACACAAGGAAGGGAATGTCTTTAAATCAGATATCTCAAACTGGCAGATGTGGCAGGTAGGGCATATGTTTGGTGTAATATCACACTACAATCTCCTTGCTAGGTTTTATATTCTTAAAACCTCTTATTGATCCTTTTTATTTTAGATGTAGAACATACCACCCCCCCCCCCCCCCCCAACAAAACCTCTTCCCATGTTCATATCCCCAGTTATTCCCAAAACATTCAAAATGTAGGATTTCAGGTATGAATATAGTGGCTAGTGTCAAGCACTAGAATATGCAGCAAATAAACATTACTGAGCAGTGTGTTGTATCTTGCTCCAACATTGTGGGCCGTAGACTCTGCCTGCAGTGTGGTAAAAGTATTAGCAATTTGGGTACCACATGCATGAGAACACATACAACTCTACACCACAGACAATCACACTTCCATTCTCAGCCTGCATTTTCTAGCTCACTGGGTTCCATTCAGAAAATGTGGCTGTCAAAAAGCATAGGATTTTTTTTACTGAACAAGCCGGATGCTGTCTCCCTTGCTATGGAGGGTCCCCCCCCCCCCCACTTGTGTAAGTGGGGGAACATTTGCAAGCATTTGCAGAAGTATGGCGATGGCTATTATGTAATGTATGGGTCCATTGAACGATTGCTCTCGCTTGCAAGTAATCATGTCAGTTCTAGAGCATGAAGGGTTCTGAGGTTCTGCTTAAGTCTTGTTACTATTTCAAAGCTGAACGATGAGGTTCATCTAATAGTGAAATGTCAAATGGAGCAAGCACATGGAGTAGTGGCATTTCAGGAGTGTTTTTTTTTCTGGCATCTTAGGACAAAATTATACTACCTAAATGCCCCAATCTTTGTTTCTTCTCTCCAGAGGTTCTTTCACTTGAAGTGAAGGATGGGCATTTTTGGTTTGTGGTTCGGGCCCTGACCCACAAGCCCAGGCTTTCCCGGGCCTGGGTGGTGCCCCAAGCATTTTGGGGTTCCCCCTTCTCCTTTCCGGGCCATCCATACATGCAGTGCCGGGACAAGGTCATCCAGCACCCAGGGCAAAGATGCCAATCTGCGTCCCCCTTTCCCTTTGGGTTAGGGTCAGGGTGCCCCCTATCCCTGCAATAAACCATTGTGCTAGGGGCAGCCATCCCTCCTGCCCACCCCTTGTCCCGGCCCTGCATACATGGGACAGACACCCTGATGGCCTATCCACAAATCCAGAAAGGTGGATGATGGTCTATTTTCGGGCCTTTTTAAGGGTACCTGAACAAGTTGCTCAGGGTACAGTCTTTTCAGCACCTGGAGCACATTGCATCTTTGATAATGTACTCTCTGGAGAGGCTGGCTGGTTCTTATTCTCTAGTGTTTGGCATTGGTGCCAGCATTAGGTACCTGGGCCTGCTTCTGGACATGGTCCAGGTGAAGCTGGCTCTTCACAAGATGGCTTTCACACCAAGCCGCCCTTGGCGTCGGCAGTAAAACGCTGCTATTTTTAGCGGCGTTTTACCGTTGAATTTGCAGCGCATTTCGGCCGCTAGCAGGGCGCTTTTTACCCCCGTTAGCGGCCGAGAAAGGGTTAAAACTGCCCACAATATGCCGCAATAGTGACGTTTTGCTGGCGGTAATGCAGGAACTCTGCCTTTGCCTTCGTCACATCACAAGAAACTATCTCCTGTGTTCCTGTTTAAAGACTGGCTTTGCTGACATCCCTTCTGGCTACAGATCCTGCTTGCTCTTCCACTATTGGATCCCTGACTCCTGGCTTGGCTGGCTATCCTTTACGATTACTGAACTTTGGCTATGTTTTGACTACGTTTGTTCTTTTTTACTTTTATTATTGAACAAGTGTGATTTAACTGTACTTCTGTCTCGGTCTGTTTTCATGGTTTCTAAAAGGTATCTCTCAATTAATCTCGGCATGCATAGTCATCACCCGGGGGTGGCTATTGAAGCTGTAGCCCGAATCTGGAGCCCATAGCCCTGAGTCTCTTGCTGGAGGGTCCCTGCCTAACCATCAGGTCTCAGCTGTGGCGAGCTGGCAGGCTACATTAGTGGTGGAGGAGAGAGAGACGAGCGTGTGAATGAGCAAGAGATGACATCATCTCGCTCCAACCGCTCCACGTCACTACTCTTCCGCCCTCACAGCTGTGCCACTTCAATGTGGGAGCGATGTGCAGTGGAGAGCAGAGAGATGACATCATCTCTCACTGCCCGCCACACATTAGTGATCTTCTGCCCTCAAAGCGTGGGCATCTTCAATGTCAGAGGTGCGACGGGGAGCAGAGAGATGACATCATCTCTCACTGCCCACCCTGCATTTCCGCTCTCCTGCCCTCACTAAATGGACCACTGCTGCTAGCCTGCCACCAATGCAGCGACAATGCACATTTGGTGGCACTGGCTGGCATGGCAAGTGACAACCCACATCAGTTGGCAAGTGATAACCCACATCTATTGGCAGGTGATGTGGCAAGTGACAATCTGCTAATGGGGGCAGGTGATGTGGCAGGTGACGTGGCAAGTGACAATCTGCTAATGGTGGCAGGTGATGTGGCAGGTGACGTGGCAAGTGACAATCCGCATCAAGTGGCAGGTAATGTGGCAAGTGACAATCTGCAAATGGTGGCAAGTTATAATCTGCAAATGGTGGCAAGTGACGTGGCAAGTGACAATCTGAAAATGTTGGCAAGTGACAATTTGCAAATGGTGGCAAGTGACAATCTGTAATTGGTGGCAGGTGACATGACAAGTGACGTGGCAATTGACAATCTGCAAATGGAGGCAGGTGATATAGCAAGTGACAATCCACATCTGGTGGCAGGCGACATGGCAAGTGACAATCCACATCAGTGGCAAGTTAAAAAGCTACATCTGGTGACAGACGACGGTGGCGTGTGACATGCTGAATCTAGTGGCAGGAGATGTGGCAAATGTCATGCCCAGGGCTCCCACTGATTCAGCATTATGGTGCGTTGAACCACTTCATTGTATATTAGAATGTAACAATAGAAACAATGCGCTTTGATCACCCTGACACCATATCAACCATGGTGATTATGGTCTAGACCAGTGATTCTCAACCAGGGTTCCTCCATAGGTTGCAAGGGGTTCCTTCAGCATTGGGCCATTTCTGCCTCTCGGATAAGTTCCCACTGACACCATTGATCTTTTTAGCTATCTGTAAAGAGGTAATTCTTTCCAATGACCACAAGTATAAGGACCATTCTTCCCACTGACCATCACACTAATGTATCATGAGTTGTAGATTTCAAATTTTTAGCAGAGGTTCTCCGAGATTGGAGAACTTTTTCAAGGGTTTCTCTGTGTTAAAAAGGTTGAGAAAGGCTGGTCTAGACTGGTGGATGTCTCCCCTAAAGTTGAAGACAGGAAGATCTTTTCTCACTTTTCCAGGACATCCAGGACTTTAAGAGACTGGATAGATGAGTTACCAGATCCAGGGATCCTTGAGCATTAGCAGTGGATCCTTGCAACATTGTGGGATCAGTTCTCCCTGAAATAGATATTTTTCTACTGTACAGTTCTTCCATATCTGCATTCACAGGATCTGGGTGAAAAAATAAACTGAGGTTTATCATTACACCAGCTTGCCCCAGGAGAAAATAGTATTGTGGTCTTCCTCTCATCCTTACATTTGCTGGCTTGGACAACAGGGCTATTGAAGAGATTCAGTTGAGAGATGGGGAAGTGCCTGATTCAGTCATCTTTATGCTTTTTAGAGCTAGGATAGCTGCTTTGTGGAAAATGTACCACATGTTAAGGAACTCCTGTGTTGTGTGATATAAGACTATGATGCTCATCCTCACAAATTTGTTGGAGGACAGATTTTTTTTCATCCGGTTGGAGTGGATACAAATCAGTCCTTGGCCTTCCTATTTCTAAGACCAATTGCTTCTTATTGCTTAGGGGGCATTGTTGCACTTTTCTCTTCTACCACTAGTTGACCGGGAACTTGGTGGTACTAGATATAAGAAGGGCAACCCAAGGTCAGGTTATGGGTATATGGGGTTTCTCAGCCAATGAGGGGGGTTTTCTTGAATCCATTTATCTGCTGGGAGAACCTATATATTTGGGTGAGGTCGGGTGATCTATGCTCTGTGCCACCTAGCGGCTGTTTCGTGGACATGTGTTGTATGCCCTGGGCTGCTAGGCCAGAGATTGGGCCTATCCCAGGGGCATCTGGCTACCAGGCTTTGTAAGAGCCTATCCAGAAGTAAGAGGGTAGTGCAGGGTTGGGACTGTGGTTTGCAGTCCAACCAAAAGTGATGGTTCTATCCGCTGGAGAATCTGTCAAGTGGTTGGAGGTAGAAGCTCTCGCCACAAAGGGACCAACTACCTTTACCAGGGTCCAGAGTGAGTAACTGAATAAAGTACCAGAACCATATTCTCACCGAACGACACGGTGGAGAATCGGGAAACTTCAGGCAGTGATCATGTCAGGGACCCAACCCGCATAGGAGAGGCTTGCTGGACAGCCTTGTGAGTCAAGTCAGAGACCTTGTCGGTTAGCAGGGGTAAAGCTTGAGAAGTATCTGGAGTGCCAAGCTAGGGACCCAGCAGAGAAGCAGGGGAGACCGCCAACTTTGGAGGAGCTCAAGTGATTCAGAGTTGATGAATCAGAGGGTCTAGTGAGAGATCGGGAGCTCAGTGTTGAAGAACTACAAGAGGCAGTTGTAGTGGATCTGAAAGGATGTCACATTTGAGTTAGGAACTGTTAAAGACTGATACCATAGGAGGAGACAGCATTCCTGCATGTGCAGAACTGACACTTTGCTGGGGCCTTTCCCTGCACGGCTGTCCTCCTATTGAAGTCTGAGTCTGCCAATTGAATCTATAACTACTTAAGGGTGTCCTGGCCCTAACCCTCTGTCCCCCCAAAATACAAAAAGGACTGTCAAAAGAAATAAAATCTCTTTTACATCCAAGAAGTGTCTGGCACCCAATGACTTTCACCATCTTTGCACCCACTATGCCTCACATCCCACTAAATATTGAAGGATGTCAGCTAGCTTTAGTTTTGGAGATCCTCATTAGACTGGACAAGGCCACATTAGTGTTATGCTAAACATTTACATAATAAATGAATTTCTCCAACTAGCTATAAAATCACTACTGAATCCTGTGATGACATGTGACGAATGGATCTAAGCACAGCACCCAGTGTGGGACCAAACATCCAATATACCTGTAAGTGTGCTGACTGTTGAGTTTCTGCAACTTTAGCATACATTTACAGTAAATCAACCCCTGACAGAGATGTACAGTGCCTTGAAAAAAGTATTCATACCCCTTGAAATGTTCCACATTTTGTCTAGTTCCAATCAAAAACATAAATGTATTTTATTGGGATTTTATGTGATAGACCAACACAAAGTGGCACATTATTGTGAAGTGGAAGGAAAATGGTAAATGGTTTTCACATTTTGTTAGTAATAAATATCTGAAAAGTGTGGCGTGCATTTGTATTCAGCCCCCTTTACTCTGATACCTCTAACTAAAATCTAGTGGAATTGCCTTCAGAAGTCACCTAATTAGTAAATAAAGTCCACCTGTGTGTAATTTAATCTCAGTATAAATACAGCTGTTCTGTGAAACCTTCAGAGGTTTGTTAGAAAACCTTAGTGAACAAACAGCATCATGAATGCCAAGGAACACACCAGACAGGTCATGGATAAAGTTGTGGAGAAGTTGAAAGTAGGGTTAGTTTATAAATACATTTCCTAAGCTTTGAACATCTCACAATGCACTGTTCAATCCATCATCCGAAAATGGAAAGAGTGTGGCACAACTGAAAACCTACCAAGACCTGGCCGTCCACCTAAACTGACAGGCCAGGCAAGGAGAGCATTAATCAGAGAAGCAGCCAAGAGGCCCATGGTAACTCTAGAGGAGTACAGAGATCCACAGCTCAAGTGGGAGAATCTGTCCACAGGACAACTATTATGCCGCGTACGTTAGAAAAAACTTGGATGGTTTTTCTGACGGAATTCCGCTCAAGCTTGGCTTGCATACACACGGTCAAACAAAAGTCTCTGAACTTTGAACTTTCGACCATCAAGAATGCAGTGACAACACTACAACGAGCTGAGAAAATCAAGTTCAATGCTTCAGAGCATGCATTGAGTTGTTTCTGAGCATGTGTAGAGATTTTGCACTTTGAAATTGCTACAGATGGACCGAAAAATTGAGAACCTGCTCTCAATCTTTTGCTGGCAGGAATTCCGCCAACAAAAGTCCGATGGAGCATACACACGGTCGGAATTTCTAACCAAAAGCTCACATCTGACTTTTGCTGGCGGAATTTCCGATTGTGTGTATGGGGCATAAGTCATGCACTCCAAAAATCTGGAAGAGTGGCAAGAAGAAAGCCATTGTTGAAAAAAGCCATAGGAAGTCCCATTTGCAGTTTGCAAGAAGCCATGTGGGAGACACAGCAAACATGTGAAAGAAGTTGCTCTGATCAGATGAGACGAAAATTAAACACTTTGGCCTAAAAGCAAAACACTATGGTGTCCATTAAATTCTCCGGGATTCTCAGAAGATATCTTTATCCTCTGTGTGCCAGCTTATGAAGCTTTGTAGACCGCTTCTCCTTTGGATGAGTGAAGTAATCTACAAAGGCTTTAAACAGGGAAGAATGGCCCCTGATACTGGAATCTTGTGAGACTTTACGAGATTACAGTACCAGAAATTCACAGAAAAAAGATGTCAGTTTATTAAGCAGTGATAAATTATCACTGCTCAGTACACGGACAGACAGCATGGTTAATGCTAATAAAATAAAGAGTCCCCCTACATGGTGAATTGGGGAGAGTGAATTCTGCCACAGACTGCCACTGAACTGCTGAGATCGCAGCTTCATAAACTGGCCGTTTCTGTGTCAGTCAATGAAGATTCTCAGTGTGCGGAGATCATCGGCGGGAGAACGTGTTCAAACTTGTTCTCCCCCCGATTATCTTTGTTTCATCAACCATTTATGGGCTGTGATCAATGGTGATCCTCGGGATCACTGCTGTTCACTGCTTCACAAACCAGGGGTCTCATACTGGTGACCCCTCAGCTTTTGCAGAACTACAAGTCCCATCATGCCTCTCCCTGAGGAAGTCATGCTTATAACTGTCAGCCTTGCAATGCCTCATGGGACTGGTAGTTTTGCAACAGCTGGCGGGCCGCCAGTTTGAGACCCCTGATATAAACGGACACCTATGCGTGTTAGCAAACTAACACTGCACATAATTCTGAACATACCATCCCCATTGTGAAAAATGTGGTCGCAGCATCATGTTGTGGGGATGCTTTTCTTCAGCAGGGACAGGTAAGCTGATCAGAATTGATGGGAGGATGGATGGAGCCAAATACTGGGCAATCTTAGAAGAAAACCTGTAATACCTTGTACATACAGTCGGACATTCTGACCACAAGATTTTTTCCGATGGATTTTGTTCGAAACTTGTGTTGCATACACACAGTCGGACAAAGTTGTCAGAATTTCCGATCGTCAAGAACGCGGTGACGTAAACCGTGTACGACGGAACTATAAAAGGGAAGTTCGTGCTGTGCAGCGGCTTGGTGTTGGGCTTTTAGCTTCGACCCAAGCCCAGTCCATGAACAGGGCGAGTAGGAGTTCATGGAGCAAAAATTGGTTGCTCCAGCGTGACCAGTTCTCGCACGTGCCTTTGCTTTGTGAGATCTGGGAGAATAATCCTGATGATTTCAGGAATTATCTGAGGATGACGGACCCGTTTTTCACCATCTGTTGGCTTTGCTGACCCCTTATATCAGCAGGCAGGATACCTGCCTGAGGCAAGCCATCACTCCGGAGCAGAGGCTCATTGCCACGTTGCAGTACTTGGCGACAGGGAGAAGTCTTCAGGACCTCAGGTTCTCTACAGGCATCTCCCCCAGGCTCTGGGGATCATTATTCCAGAGACCTGTTCTGCTATCATTCAGGTCCTGCAGAAGGACTATATTAAGGTAAGATTTCTCTTTTAACATCACATTCTAGGTATTTAATGTTTGCTAATGTATTGTATTTCTTTCATCGTTCCATAATTACCATGATTTCAATATGCTGTAATATGCTGTGCCCCTTTGTCCTCATGCATGCTGGAAGCTTTTAAAGTTCCTTTTTTGTCCTTCATGCATATTTGCCTTCACTAGCCTCCCCAGCATGCTCTTCTGGGCCCATAAACACCTGTAGCCTATTCACTTAGCAATGTATTTTGTCAGCTCCATAGTAGTGCTTTCCCCTAAACACCTCCTAAAATGTGTACAAATGTTATGTGTGTCCTTAAATTCATGCAGAATGCCAGAGGCTTTTTTTGGTGGGCCAAACTCAATAGGAACCCCCTCCCCCAACTGCTAAGTCAGCTGATAGCAATCCTCTATCTGCTGACTTTGCCAAACCCAATACAGACTTTACCTACCTCTTTTGTGGTCAGATTTATGGATGAATTCACCAAAGCATGTAGTGCAAGGGCCTGCCTCAGTACTTTCAAATGCTACTGTTTAAAGTTTTTTTCTCCTATTATTATCTTGATAGGCAAGAGCAGAATGTAAAAATGTACTTTCATTTGTTCATTGTTTTTTTTTTTTTGGATTATGACACTTCTTAAATATCCAGTGGGGTACCAATAGTGTAAGTAAGTAGGGGCTGGCCAAAAGTATCACACATTATTTATGCATTCAGCTGTCAATGAAGTGGAGAGGGTTACCTGTCCAAAACATCTCCTCCCCTAATTTTTTGCAATAGGCCATCAGATGGGGTGAGGAATCTGATAAGGGGACCTTATACTTTTGGCTTTAAATACTCATTTCCAAAAATGTTATACTGATCTTTGCCAAAAATGTTTGTGTCTAATCTGCTTGCAATGTTGATGTGCAAAATGACTAATTTTTTATTTCTTGTTTGACTCCACAGTTTCCTTCAACGCTACAGGAATGGCAGACTGTGGCCTCCCACTTTGCCATCTGTTGGGACTTTCCCAATTGTGGAGGTGCAATTGATGGGAAACACGTCCGCATCGTCTCACTCCCCAACTTGGGGTCCTACTATTATAATTACAAGGGATATAATAGTATCGTGATGTTGGGGGTGGTGTCAGCGACATACAACTTACTGTATGTGGACGTGGGGAAAAATGGCTGTATGTCAGATGGTGGAGTGATTGCACAGATGGAGTTCTACTGGCGTCTCCAGAGTGGCAGTTTGGACTTGCCACCTCCAGAGGAGAATGTGGAAGGACTCCCTTCGTTTTTGTCGTGGATGAAGCGTTTGCGCTGGGGACCATCTTATGCGGCCTTTCCCGATAAGGACCCGGACCAGAGGGTTTTTAATTTCTGGCTGGCCAGAGCCAGAAGAGTAGTGGAGAACACTTTCAGGATAATGGCCAGCCGGTTCTGCCTATTTTTGACTCCAATCCACATGGCGAAATATAAAGTGAACCATAAAGTGCTTTCCTGCTCCATTCTGCAGAATTTTTTAAAAAAGTACTCTCCAAACTATGTGGACTCAGTTGGGCCTGACGCAGACTTATTACCAGAACATGCCAACCTGACAGCCCTTGAAGCTGGCCGATACATGGATTACTTTGCCGGGTAGGGGGGGCCATTGTTATGCCAGACAATGTCTGAGAGGCATTTTTAAATATATTTCACTTTCAAACTGCAATAATATTTGTTTTAGTTTACTGATTGGGTTTGTTTTAGGTGTATTCTAGCTTTTTTTTTTTGGGGCCTTTTTCTTCAACAGTGCAAACCAAATTTCTGGGCGAGATGAGGTGACAGTCTCTTCTTCAGATAATATTATTATTATGTTGTGGGTCTGCTACGCAACCTTGTTTTTGTTAATGCATGTAGTGCATCTCTGACAAAAATATTCCTCATTTTCAGCACCAGGGCAGAAATGAGTGAAGTTATGAAAATGGCGTGATTGGGGAAAATTATAAAGCACTGTGGGTGTTATTTACTAAAGACAACTCCACTATGCACTACAAGTGCACTGCAAAAGTGCACCTGAAACTGCACTTGGAGTGCAAAGTGGATGTGTCTTTAGTAAATAACACCCACAGTGCTTTATAATTTTCCCCAATCACGCCATTTTCATAACTTCACTCATTTCTGCCATGGTGCTGAAAATGAGGAATATTTTTGTCAGAGATGCACTACATGCATTAACAACAAATTGTTTATAATTTAACTTTTTACTCAAAGCACAATCACATGTGCGTTTATAAAAGGGTTATACATTTTTGGTAACATTAATATAACTTGCTGTTTTTGTGGAAACAGGCATGTATCAAAGCATGACATACAGAAAACAGGAACTTACAAAGTTCAACTTTGAAAAGTGAAAACAATATCAGACATGAGTATGTCCAAACTGTGTTGATATTGCCTTCATCACATGGGGTGTCACCAGTGTAAAAGCCACATTTGGATGATGCACACAAATTGTGATTCAAACTGGACATTTTCCTTCTGATCCCATGCCTAATGTCAACATATACTATCTCCCATCATGGGGGATCAATGTATGTGTTTTGGGGGCACCCACAAAACGCGTACATTGATCCCCCATGATGGGAGATAGCACATGTTGACACACTGATTTACTAATATGAATGCGCTGCGCCGTTTCATACCTTATTTTGTGTGCCAGATAAAGTGAGCGTATGAACCAGCGCATGGATAAGCCCAGATGATAATATGCCGGCGCACGCGATAATAATATTCCATTAATAATAGCGCACGCCGTATCATTAAAAGTCCATTCACACATGGAAAACACGACTTCCAGCGCGACTTTGGGAGGCAACTTGGACACGACTTGAGTGTGAATCGCAGCACGACTTGGGGCGACTTACAACACGACTTGGGGCCCATCAGGGCAAGGCGACTTTCATTTAAAAAAAAAACGACATGGGTTCCCCTCCAAGAGTCCCCTCCAAGAGCATACCAGGCCCTTCAGGTCTGGTATTGATATTAAGAGGAACCCCGCGCCAAAAAAAAATAGCGATGGGGTTCCCCTCAAAATCCATACCAGGCCCTTCAGGTCTGACATGGATTTTAAGGAGAACCCCGCGCCAAAAAAAATGGCGTGGAGTCCCCCTCAAAATCCATACCAGACCCTTATCTGAGCACGCAACCTGGCAGGCCGCAGGAAAAGAGGGGGGATGAGAGAGCACCTCCCCTACTGAACCGTACCAGGCCACATGCCCTCAACATTGGGAGGGTGCTTTGGGGTCCCCCCCAAAGCACCTTGTCCCCATGTTGATGAGAACAAAGGCCTCATCCCCACAACCCTGTCTAGTGGTTGTGGGGGTCTGCAGGCAGGGGGCTTTTCGGAATCTGGAAGCCCCCTTTAACAAAAGGGACCTCCAGATCCCGGCCTCCCCCTCTGTGTGAAATGGTAAGGGGGTACAAAAGTACCCCTACCATTTCACCAAAAAAGTGACAAAAGTGTTAAAAATGACAAGAGACAGTTTTTGACAATTTCTTTATTAAAGTCTTCTTCTTTCATCTTCTTTCTTCTGGTCTTCTTCTGGTCTTCTTCCTTTCTTCATCCTTTGGTTTCTTCCTCTATCTTCTTCTTCCTCCATCTTCATCTTCCTCCAATCCTCTTCTTCTTGCTCCGGTGTTCTCGTCCCAAAGCACCCTCCCAATGTTGAGGGCATGTGGCCTGGTACGGTTCAGGAGGGGGGGCGCTCTCTCGTCCCCCCATTTTCCTGTGGCTTGCCAGGTTGCGTGCTCAGATAAGGGTCTGGTATGGATTTTGAGTGGGAGCCCCACACCATTTTTATTTTTTTGGGTCGCGGGGTTCCCCTTAATATCCATACCAGACCCGAAGGGCCTGGTATGGAATTTCAGGGGAACCCCCACGCATTTTTTTTTCTTAATTTTTTTTCTTAATGCTAACATGACCTGTGTGCAAATAGCCTTAAAAAAAACAGAAGTGAACCAGCGCAAAAAACAAAAAAGTCAAGTTGAGAGGTATGCCTGTTCAACTTATGCGAATTAATCTATGCGGCTTGACATTTACTAAGATTTTGCCGGCACAGTGAACCAGAGCACTTGAATGCGCGCAAATGCCGCTTGCGCATGCGCAGTGCATAAATTTGACCTAGTGCAGTTCCAAGTGTATTTTCAGGCGCAGCAGGCTTGTTCACAGAAAGTTACTTTTCCGTTCTATTTTGGGCATATTTGTTACTTGGACAGTTATATCTATACTTCCTCACATCCCCCACATCACCCCCATAATATTGGCACTTCCAGCTTCTTTTAATTCTGAGTTGAAGCATGCGTGCGCCAGGTCTATAGCGGCGCACAGATGACGACCGCCTGTGACCCGGCTGTGTTACAGGTGCAAATGCTTTGTGAATAGGGATGGCCGAACGGTTCGCCCGGCGGCCGGTTCGTGGAGAATTTCAGCTGTTCGCGGTCCACCCGATCGGCGGACTATTGCCGCTGTTCGCCCGGCGGACTCACGTGTTTACTGTGTAAAAGAACTTTGACCTATGATGACACATCCATCATGGGGTACAGGACAGCCAATTGAGACATTACAGCACAAGGACAATTGGACATCCCCCCTAACTTATAAATAGACCCGATCCGGCGGCCATTTTACATTCTTTCTACTGTCACTATAGGGAGGGGTTGCTGTGTGGAGCAGGGAGAGACTGCAGTGACCCAAATCGCTAGCTATTAGGTCCACAAAAGTCCTTTTAAGGACTAGAATGGTATAGGTGTAGTTCAGGATATAGGTTTGAGGCACTGCTATTCAAGTCATTGTTGCAGCAGATTGTCTTTTCTCAGTGCAGATAGGGACAGACAGGACGCTGTGTGTAGCAGAGAGGGACAGTCAGTTTAATCATTAGCTGTCACTATTAGGTCCACAAAAGTCCTTTTCAGGACTGGTATGGTGTAGTACAGGATATAGCTTTGAGTGCACTGCTATTCAAGTGATTGTTGCAGCAGCCTGTGTTTTGTCAGTGCTGAGAGAGGGACAGACAGGACGCTGTGTGTAGCAGTGAGGGACAGTCAGTTTAATCATTAGCTGCTACTATTAGGTCCACAAAGGTCCTTTTCAGGACAGGTATGGTAATAGGGTTGTACACGTATAATATTCTTTCTTCCAAATATAGAAAGAATATTATACTTGACTGCTGCCCTTCTGCTGCAGTAGTCCTTTATCAGTATAGGGACTGAGGTACAGTCTGCTAATCACAACCTACTAGTTCCACAAAGGTCCTTCTAAGGACTGGTAAGGTATAGCGTACTACAGTATATAGTATAGGGTTGAGTGAGGTACGGTCTGCTAATCACAACCTACTAGTTCCACAAAGGTCCTTCTAAGGACTGGTAAGGTATAGAGTACTACAGTATATAGGGTTGAGTGAGGTACAGTCTGCTAATCACAACCTACTAGTTCCACAAAGGTCCTTCTAAGGACTGGTAAGGTATAGCGTACTCTACTTATAGCGGTGGGGAAGGTGATGTCGATGATTACTTGTCTGGTGATGTCACGTGGGTGCCCACAAGAGAGGAAGAGGAGGGGAGTTCAGAGGGAGATATGGACCATCAAATAGGGAGGAGAAGCAGGAATAACTTACATTGCACAGGAGGGACAAAGCAGACTGCTAATGTATCAGGAGCGAGTCATCGACCATGTACGGTCACATCTGGCTCTCCCAGGATGCCGGCACATGGCTCCGCAGTGTGGGCTTTTTTTAACGTGTCCGCTGCTGACAATAGTGTTGCCATCTGCAATCTTTGCAGTCAACGCATTAGTCGCGGTAAGCCCAACACTCACCTAGGGACGACCGCCTTAAGAAGGCACATGAGCTGCCATCACCGAGCCCAGTGGGAGCAACGGAACACACAAAGCCACACTGCAGGCTCTCACCATCCAGCCTTGTCTTCTTCTTCTCCTTCTCCTCTCTCCTCACAATTGTCTTCCACTCCACCTTCCATCACGCCAAGCTCACGTTTTTCTGCAAAAAGGCAGGCTTCCGTCGGCCTAATGTTCGAGCGTAAAAAAAGTATGACGCCGGATAACCCTCTTGCCCAACGGTTGACGGCTGGCTTGTCAGAACTGATAGCCCGCCAACTACTGCCATATAAACTGGTGGACTCGGAGGCCATTCGAAAATTTGTGGCCATTGGAACACAACAATGGAAGGTCCCAGGAAGGAAGTATTTCTCATAGAAGGGCATCCCAGAGCTATATGGCCATGTTCAGCGGCAAGTGAATGTATCTCTGGCGCACAGTGTCGGTGCCAGGATACATCTGACCACAGACACGTGGTCTAGCAAACACGGGCAGGGAAGGTATATCACTTTTACTGCCCACTGGGTGAACCTTCTGATGGCCGTCAAGCATGTAACCCGTGGCACCCGTGTAGATTTGGTTTTACCGCCACGGATTGCATGCAGGCCTGGCTCTTCTCCTCCTCCTCCTACTCCATCCTCCTCCCTCTCCTCCTCGGCTGACTCCTCCTTTTCCGCTGCTAACGTCTCTTCCGCTGCGCCGCCCAAGCTCCCCAGAACCTATTCGACATGCCAGGTGAGACGTTGCCATGCAGTGCTGCGTCTGTTGTGCCTGGAAGCCAAGAGCCACACTGGCCCGGCACTCCTTTCAGCTTTGCATTCACAGGTAGATCAGTGGCTAACACCGCTCAATTTGACAGTTGGTAAAGTGGTGTGTGACAACGGTGCCAATCTGCTTAGCGCATTGAAACAGGACAAAATTGTGCACGTGCCATGCATGGCACACGTCTTAAACTTGGTCGTGCAGCGATTCGTTGTCAAATACCCTGGGGTCCAGGACATCTTGCGGCAGGCAAGGAAAATCTCGGCCCATTTCAGAAGATCTTACACAGCCATGGCTCGCCTTGCTGGCATTCAGTGGCGAAACAATCTGCTGGTCAGACGTCTTATTTGCGATTGCCCGACGCAATGGAACTCAACCTTCTATATGCTTGATAGGCTGCTCCAGCAGAAACGTGCAGTTAACGTCTACCTGTATGAACTCTGCGGCAGAACAGGTTCTGGGGAGCTAGGGTTTTTTTTCACCGCGCCAGTGGCTGCTCATGCGCGACGCATGCAGACTTCTGCTGCCATTTGATGAGATCACCAAACTGGTCAGTCGCAGCCATGGCGCCATCAGTGACATGGTACCTTATGCCTTCTTTATGGAGCGTGCATTGCATCGTGTCATTGATCAAGCTGTGGAGGAGCAGGAGCGAGAAGATGAGGAAGTCGCAATGCTGGATGAATTCCCTGGGGGGGCTACTCTATCTGAGACAAGTGAACAACAGGAGTCTGAAGAGGAGTCAGAGGAGGATGGTGTCGGGGCGGATGAGGAGGAGCAAGAAGAGCATGCTTTAAACCTTTCTGGGATTCCTGTTGTGCATGGATGGGGAGAGGAGAATGAAGAGGACAGCATTATCCTGGATGATGAGCAGGAGCCAGGCCACCACACCGCTTCCAGTTTAGTGCAAATGGGGGCCTTCATGCTCCAGTGTTTTAACAGGGACCCCCGTATAAAAAGCATAAGGGTCAAGGACCAGTACTGGGTGGCAACGTACTTAGACCCCCGGTACAAACACAAAATGGCGGAAATGTTACCGCGTCACTGAGGGCTGTCAGAATGGAGCACTTCCAGGCCTTGCTTCGAGAAACGCTGCATTCTGCTTTTGCGTGCGCTGGCAGAGGAGCAATTCCCACTCCCAGAGAAGGAGTTGCGGGTACCAATCCAACAGCGCCTGCAAGAAGAGGCCGGTTTGAAGATGTGTTGGTGACTTCTGATATGAGGTCATTCTTTCAGCAGACCCATCGACAGGTGTCATCCGGATCCAGCCTCAGGGAATGCCTAGACCGACAGGTGTCCGACTACATCGGGTTAATGGCCGATGTGGATGCTTTGAGGAGTGATGAACCCCTGGACTACTGGGTGGGCAGGCTTGACCTCTGGCCAGAGCTTGCCCAATTTGCAATGGAACTGTTGGCTTGCACCTCGTCCAGTGTCCTGTCCGAAAGGACGTTCAGCGCAGCAGGGGGGATCGTGACCGATAAGCGTACTCGCCTAGCTCCCGACAGTGTTAACTACCTCACATTTATAAAAATGAATGAGGCATGGATCTCGGAGGAATTCAACACATGTGACCAGTAGACCATGTATATGTCTATAAACTATTTTTTTAATCGAGCACACAGACCTTCTTTCTTCATTTGGCTCACTTCCTTGTACAAAAAAAGCACACCGTACTATATGCCCGTACCCTCCTGTTTGAAGAGTTTGAGCGGTGTCATATTTTTGGGGCCCAGCAGCAAGTTGCTGGTATCAGTGCTGCTGTTAGTGCTCTCTATCTTGGTGCTGTTGCTGACTTCCTCCTGGGGCTGTACCTCTGCTGTGCATATTATGAGGGGCTCCCACCATCCCTGTGCTATGCTGACATCCTCCTGGGGCTGCTTATTATAAGGGGCTCCCACCATCCCTGTGCTGTGCTGACTTCCTCCTGGGGCTGTACCTCTGCTGTGCATATTATGAGGGGCTCCCACCATCCCTGTGCTATGCTCATTATGAGGGGCTCCCACCATCCCTGTGCTATGCTGACATCCTCCTGGGGCGGCTTATTATGAGGGGCTCCCACCATCCCTGTGCTGTGCTGACTTCCTCCTGGGGCTGCTTATTATGAGGGGCTCCCACCATCCCTGCGCTGTGCTGACTTCCTCCTGGGGCTGTACCTCTGCTGTGCTTATTATGAGGGGCTCCCACCATCCCTGTGCTATGCTCATTATGAGGGGCTCCCACCATCCCTGTGCTATGCAGACATCCTCCTGGGGCTGCTTATTATGAGGGGCTCCCACCATCCCTGTGCTGTGCTGACTTCCTCCTGGGGCGGCTTATTATGAGGGGCTCCCACCATCCCTGTGCTGTGCTGACTTCCTCCTGGGGCGGCTTATTATGAGGGGCTCCCACCATCCCTGTGCTGTGCTGATTTCCTCCTGGGGCTGCTTATTATGAGGTGCTCCCACCATCCCTGTGCTGTGCTGACTTCCTCCTGGGTCTGTACCTCTGCTGTGCATATTATGAGGGGCTCCCACCATCCCTGTGCTATGCTCATTATGAGGGGCTCCCACCATCCCTGTGCTGTGCTGACATGCTCCTGGGGCTGCTTATTATGAGGGGCTCCCACCATCCCTGTGCTGTGCTGACTTCCTCCTGAGGCGGCTTATTATGAGGGGCTCCCACCAGCCCTGTGATGTGCTGACTTCCTCCTTGGGCTGCTTATTATGAGGGGCTCCCACCATCCCTGTGCTGTGCTGACTTCCTCCTGGGGCTGTACCTCTGCTGTGCATATTATGAGGGGCTCCCACCATCCCTGTGCTATGCTCATTATGAGGGGCTCCCACCATCCCTGTGCTATGCTGACATCCTCCTGGGGCGGCTTATTATGAGGGGCTCCCACCATCCCTGTGCTGTGCTGACTTCCTCCTGGGGCTGCTTATTATGAGGGGCTCCCACCATCCCTGCGCTGTGCTGACTTCCTCCTGGGGCTGTACCTCTGCTGTGCTTATTATGAGGGGCTCCCACCATCCCTGTGCTATGCTCATTATGAGGGGCTCCCACCATCCCTGTGCTATGCAGACATCCTCCTGGGGCTGCTTATTATGAGGGGCTCCCACCATCCCTGTGCTGTGCTGACTTCCTCCTGGGGCGGCTTATTATGAGGGGCTCCCACCATCCCTGTGCTGTGCTGACTTCCTCCTGGGGCGGCTTATTATGAGGGGCTCCCACCATCCCTGTGCTGTGCTGATTTCCTCCTGGGGCTGCTTATTATGAGGTGCTCCCACCATCCCTGTGCTGTGCTGACTTCCTCCTGGGTCTGTACCTCTGCTGTGCATATTATGAGGGGCTCCCACCATCCCTGTGCTATGCTCATTATGAGGGGCTCCCACCATCCCTGTGCTGTGCTGACATGCTCCTGGGGCTGCTTATTATGAGGGGCTCCCACCATCCCTGTGCTGTGCTGACTTCCTCCTGAGGCGGCTTATTATGAGGGGCTCCCACCAGCCCTGTGATGTGCTGACTTCCTCCTTGGGCTGCTTATTATGAGGGGCTCCCACCATCCCTGTGCTGTGCTGACTTCCTCCTGGGGCTGTACCTCTGCTGTGCATATTATGAGGGGCTCCCACCATCCCTGTGCTATGCTCATTATGAGGGGCTCCCACCATCCCTGTGCTATGCTGACTTCCTCCTGGGGCTGGTGCAGGTGTCAGTTCTGTATATCACGGTGCTGGTGTCAGTGCTTTATGTCACGCTGCTGATGTCAGTGCTCTCTATCACGGTGCTGGTGTCAGTGCTCTATATCACGGAGCTGGTGTCAGTGCTCTCTATCACGGTGCTGGTGTCAGATGACTCTATCACGGTGCAGGTGTCAGTGCTGTATATCACGGTGCTGGTGTCAGTGCTTTATGTCACGCTGCTGATGTCAGTGCTCTCTATCACGGTGCTGGTGTCAGATCACTCTATCACGGTGCAGGTGTCAGTGCTCTATATCACTGTGCTGATGTCAGTGTTTTATGTCACGGTGCTGATGTCAGTGCTCTCTATCACGGTGCAGGTGTCAGTGCTCTATATGACGGTTCTGGTGATCATCTCCTGCACCCTCTTCTTTGCCTACCCCAACCTTCCCTCTCCTCCATTGCCTTCACGCGCTCCAGAGTCCTGAATTGTCAGAATTTCACATATAAAAAAAGAATGCTTGTAGTTGTCGATCCCAGATTCACCTCATACATGTGTTATGTCATTGGCCATGTGGTGGGACTATGTGTGCACAGCTAGTAATTATTTTGTGGCTGAAAATATGACCTGTAGGTTTGTAAAGTTCGCCTCCCATTGAAGTCAATGGGGCCTGCCGCGAACGGTACGGTTCACGAACTATCGGCCGCTTTCGCGTTCGCGAAACGTCTCGTCGGAAGTTCGTCCATCACTATTTGTGAATACAAAAACGGCCGTTGCGCATCGGCGTGTGCCCCAACTCATGGCGCAAACCCTTTGTAAATCAACCCCACTGTGTGCATCTTCCAAATTTGTCTTTTTAAAAAATATAAAAGTGTTTTTTTTTTTTTAAATGGATGCTAGCTAGTTTTGGGTGTTTCAGATTCTCCCTAAAACATCAATGATTTTCTGCATTTTTTGTTGAACCTCATTGATGTTTTCTTGAGATTATCTAAATTGCAATTGAACCCCATTATCTCCCCGATGATGATCTGGTAAAATGTGATTCTTCTTCCACAACATCCACATCACCTAAAAATAAACCAAAAAAACACGGTGTATTAAGAATATGCAGGCATACATTGATTACCTTACCTGAAGCTGTGGTCTCAGATACTCACCTGTTGTGGTGCCAATTTAGCCAATTTCAACAATCTCTCCTTCCTCCTCCTCTGCTTGTGATTTTGGAATTTCCCCTTCTTTGGGAGATGTGGGGTCCCTGGTGTCCTCAGACGTTCCGAGTCTTCTCTGCCCTATGAGAATGTAAAAAAGGAATACTTAACACACTGATATTTTAGGGCTGAAATAGGAATATGAAACATTGCTTGGAAGTGTTGTACAATTGTATTTTTTGGCAGAGTTCAAAGCTGAAAACATTATTTTTGATACTTTCTAAAGCTGCAATACTTACCTGTTTTGTGCAAGTTTGACAGATGGAGACACCCCTATAGCATCCACTGGAGCACGTGTGTGGGACACCCTAATAAAAAGGGTGTTCTGGTGTCCCACACTAGTGAACCTGAGTCCAGATGTGTAAAAAGCTACTGAGTGTCCTCTCCTTTACACTGAATCAAATTTGCATTTCATTCTATTACAATGCCCTCTAGACAACAAACTTCCTTTGACTAGAAATAGGCCTGAACAAATGTAGTTAACTACAAGTCTGAAACTTGCCAAAACATTGTTTTTCATTGTAGGTGGGCGAACAAACGATGTTTACTACGAACGTTTGAACCCATGAACATGAAAGTGGCCATTTTAAATTGTACAACATTAAATAAGAGAACATGGAGCAGTATGCAAGCAATAATAATAATATGAACACACGACAACTACTTACTTTTTTGAAGAACTCGCTTGATCCTTCTGTACTGATCGTGCTCCCTCGGTTTCAGGTCTGACCAGCGTTTCCTCAGATGATCCTTGGATCGTCGTACCCCAAAATTCTTCTGAAGACTCTTCACAACTTTAGTCATGATCTTGGCCTTTCTGATATATGGGTTTGGGTAAGGCCCATGCTTCCCATTACAGTTGTTCCTTTTCAATATGTCCACCATCTCCAACATCTCTACAAAAGACATATTTGAGGCATTAAATCTTCTCCGGGATCAGGATGTTTCTGGCTCCGGGCTTTCGTCGTCCTCCTCCTCGTTAGTAGAATAATTAGTGTGCACCTGCTGTGTCTCCGCCATGTGCTCTCCCCACTGCGCCGAAAGAGAAGGGGGTGGGGAATAGACTAGAAAATACGTCAGGGGTGGGCGGAGTTTCTCGCAAAACGTAACACGCGTGTATCGTACATAAATCTGTGAGCGGAGGAAGGAGGAAATGAAATGCCGATCGTTCGAACAAAGGTACAATTTTAACTTGTACATCACTAGCCTATACTGCTTCTAGATTGAGGCTTATATTGGGACAAGATTAGGAGAGTTTAGCCTGACATTAGGGTTTGTCTTGTGTTGTGTCTTGCAGAGAAGATGGATCCCTTCAAGGAACCACATTTTCTGGGGCTATACATTGATATGCTCAGGGAGCTGCCCTGCCTGTGGCAGATGAAGAACCGCTTTTTATAAGGACCTAAGAAAGAGGAAGGCAGCGCTGGAGAAACTGCTTGCTTTGGTGAAGGCGATGGTCCCCACGGCAGACATCACCTATGCGAAGGCCAAAATTGGTGGCCTGAGGAGTACATATTTGATGGTGAGCTAGTCCGGCAGTCCAGGAGATCAGGAGATGCAGATGACATTTATTTCCCCAGGATGTTGTACTATGACAGGCTGCATTTTCTGGCAGACCCAAGGGAACCCAGGGAAGCATTCTACCGTCTTCCTTCAAGGCTTCCTTCACCCCCAGCTGAGGCTTCCAATGTCCAACTTCGACCTTCTAGGCAGCAACATGTGGAGGGGCCCAGCTTGAGACAGGTAGAGCATTGTTCAACTTATTTATTGTCGTACATTTTTTGATGTTAACTAGATGTTACTATTGATCAGTAAGTTCTGATTTAACAAAGTGTTTTACATATCAATAGACAGTAGTGACCAAACATGATTGGGACAAGAAGGAAACATGCTGGGGTCAGAATGATAGTCTGTTCTATTTATTAACATTCAATTTGCAACAGTCATGATATGAGAATTGTGTGATTGATGACCAAAATCTAAAACTATGTTCTATTTTCATACACAGGAAGACCTCAGACGGGAGGAGGCTGTGGCAAGTGGCAGCCGGGAGGAGCCTGTGGTAAGTGGCAGCCGGGAGGTCAACCATCGCCCTCCTCTTCCTCCACCTCCTGCCACAACTACAACAGCAGAGCCACAGCCTGGAAGCAAGCCTGGAAGGAAGTGTCTAAAGTAAGACCAGAGAGTGATGGCCTGGGTTCAGTCTGGTCTGACAGAAGATGCAGGCTCTTGTGTGACCACAGCCTGGGGACATAGATGTCATCTGCTCTTCCTGATCGCTTGGACTTCTGGGCCAGACTTTTCTCCCTTAGATATGGACTCCTCAGGCCACCGATTTTGCATTTAAATAATTAATGTCTGCCCTGGGGGCCAAAGGCTTCGCCAAATTTACCAGTTTCTCCAGCATTGCCTTCCTGTTTATTTGTTTGACAGCTAATAAAGTTTTTTTGGGTTAAATAAATACTTGCCTATGTGTTTTACTTCAAAAAGGACAGTTTATTTGTGAGTAGGCAGGTATATTTCAAAAATGCAAAGTCAAATTAACAAGGGACACCAACACCAAACAACCTCCTCGGGATTAAAAAATAAAACAATAAAATAAAAAGATAATAATGGTGTTGTGGTAAGTTGACACACAAAACACACCAAAAAAATTACAAAGATGACCAAATGTAAAAAAGGGAGATCTTGATTTATTCGGGAGATCTCACGAATAAAAATATTCTATTCATGAAATCAGGAAAAAGAATAAAGAAATAAGTTTTGGAGAAGTCTGTGTGAATATGAGCAGGAAAAAAATTTCATTCTTCAAGCATTATACAGAAAAAGAGAATGCGCTGTATTAAAGAATTTTTAACATTGCAGCGTGATGAGTGTGCTATATCCATTACGAACGCTAGTTTTACCTGACCGAGTGCTTCCGTCTCATAATTTATTCTGAGCCTGTATGGCACTTTGTCCATCGGACTAGGCTACACACGATCGTAATTGAAGTGATCAGATCATGTTGTCGGAAAATTTGAGATCCACCTCTCAAACTTTGTGCGTTGGAAATTCCGACGGAAAAAGTCAGATGGAGCCCACACACGGTCGGATTTTCCGACTACATGATCTGATCGCACATTTTTCACCCCGTGTACAAGGCATTAGAGTCTGCAAAAGACTTGAGACTGGGGTGAAGATTCACCTTCCAGCAGGACAATGACCCTAAACATACAGCCAGAGCTACAGTGGAATGGTTTAGATCAAAGCATATTCATGTGTTAGAATGGCCCAGTCAAAGTCCAGACCTAAATCCAATTGAGAATCTGTGGCAAGACTTGCTGTTCACAGACACTTTCCATCCAATCTGACAGAGCCTGAGCTATTTTGTAAAGAAAAATGAGCAAAAATGTCACTCTCTAGATGTGCAAAGCTGGGGGGGGGGGCTGAATACAAATGCATACCACACTTTTGACATATTTATTTGTAAAAACTTTTGAAAAACAGTTATCATTTTCCTTCTATGTCACAATTATGTGCTACTTTGTGTTGGTCTATCATTTCAAGGGGTATGAATACTTTTTCAAGGCACTGTAAGTATGCACAGTCTTTTCACACTGGCATATTCTTCAAAAATGTTGATCGAGTATCTTTAAAAACTGTTCATTTACATATTCAGCATTTATTGTATAATAATTTTTCCCTTTAGATTAACAGGTATCTAAGGAGAGTGCATATTATAACCAAAGGAGGAGAGGAGATAAAGTTCACTGAAGGAAAAGTTTCACCCAGGTTTGACCTAATAAACATCGTCTTTAGGCCTAATAAATCTTTATCAATGGTTAAAGTTGGATATTTCCACAATGACGCAGAAGAATTTAAATTTAAAATGAATAAGACAATGATCCAGTGGAATCCCAGGTTCTTCAAGGTATCTAGAACAGTGCTTTTCAATCTTTTTCAGTCAAGGCACCATTTAGAATTGTGAACAATTCCGAGGCATGCCAGTCTGAGGGCTCGTTCACACCAGGAGGTTTGTCCGAGCACTCACTTTTTTTGCGAGTTCATGGATGTCACATGTTTTAATGAGTGCAAACGTACACACATTTGCTAGAGGCGTGGGAGATGTCATTAAAAAATATTGGCACCCATGTGCAACTGCAAAAGGCAGCACATTTTTGTGTGGTACAGGAAAACATGCGATTTCGCATGTTACCACACTGTACTCCCAAGAAGCCCAGATTACACAAGAAAATACTATCCCTCCCAAAACAGCACGGAGGCCTAGCAATGCCAGACGTCCGCACCTACTACCATGCAATATATCTAAGTAGACTGATCAACTGGTGCCGACATGGCGAGACCAAACTCTGGACGCAGCTAGAACAAGCTCAGAGTGAAGTCCCGCTACGTAGAGCTCCATGGTGCCATGCAGACATGCCACCAGCCATCAAACGACAAACACTGATAGGTAACACCATTAAAACCTGTGCACAACTGATATCCAAAACCTCCCTATCCTCCTGCGACTCGCGACTCTGACCAATTCTGGGCAACCCTCGATTTAACCCAGGCGTGCGAGACGTGAGATTCTGCGCCGTGAGTGAGTCCAGTATATACCAAGAATCTCACTTCAGCACCAGAGGACAATGGAAAAGAATAACAGACTTTTTGGACCCTGCAGGCCAATACAGACTTTACTTCCTGCGAGCCCTACAGCTATACCAATTTCTCAACACCATGAACCCCTCCAAGTGTTACCAACCAATCCCTTACAGCTTTGGAAGAGCTTTGTACAGAATTGGGAGTTATTTCACATACACTCTCCCTTACCTACAACATACTAATTGCGCCATTGGACGAATACCAACTTCCATCCCTTGCCAAGTGGGAAAGAGACTTGGACTGCAAATTCACTGACAGCAAAAAACAACATATTCTAACATTCACACACAAGTCATCCATATGTACCAAAATTCAGGAGACCAACTATAAGCTCCTGACAAGATGGTACAGAACACCAGCGGTACTAAACAAAATTTCCCTGCGATGTCAGATTTATGCTGGCGCTGCTGAGAAGAAAGAGTGACACTGCTACACATCTTCTGGTCCTGCCCCCGGATCCAAAGTTTCTGGGGAGAAGTCCGCCAGATAATACAGAAATTTACGGATCACAATGTTCCAAATGACCCCGCATACTTTCTCCTCCATGCAAACGACATCCCCAAGCGGGTCTACAAAATGTCAATAGTATGACATGTGGTAGACACAGCCAAGGCATGTGTCCCTCTTAATTGGAAATCAACAAACCCACTGTCAGGGCTGGCTTAGCCCTTCCTTCTCTGGGCTGGTTGCTCAGCTGTCGGCTAATTGCCAGCTCTCATCTCTCTCCACAGTTACCAGCTGTTCCTTACCAGCTCATCTGACCTGCCTACTTAAAGCTGTCCAGCTCACTTCATATCTGCCTTCGCTTGGTCACATCACAAGAAACCATCTCCTGTGGTTCTGTTTAAAGACTGGATTACTGACATCCCTTCTGGCTCCTTATCCTGTTTGCTGTTGCTCTACTTAGATCCCTGACTTCTGGCCTGGCTGATTACCCGAATTGGTTATTGAACTCTGGACTGGCTGACTACTCGATCCGGTTACTGGACTCTGGCTATGCTTTGAATACGCTTACTCTAATTACCCTTTTATTTTTAATAATAAGCAAGTGTGATTTAATTGTACTTCTGTCTCGGTCTGATTCATGGATTCTGACACCCGCCGACTATAGATTTATGGCTCAAAAAAAGATTAACAAGATGGAGGACCTTATCCTTACAAGCCAAAACAGAGAGGAGATATATTCTAAAACATGGCAACTGTGGAATGTGTTTAAATACTCGGAGGAGGGACAAGCACGTTGAGCTGCCATCAGAACATACCTACATAACTCCCTTCCCACCGAACCGATGTTGATATGTTACAGACTGAAACGAATGTGCACCCTGAAATGACCTATAGACTAAGACCATATTTCCCCCCATTCCGCCCCCCCCCCCACACCCACCTACACCAACCTATTACCTCTGCCCTCCTGCTCCCAGTATCCTGGAGCACTATCTGTATTTATTTTTTATTTTTCCCACCTTATTCTTTGCGAACTAGAAAAAAATAGGGGACGGGGCCCACCGGGCCATTGCAACCTACCTAACCACAGTTAGATACGAGAGACAACATTTTGGATGGAAAACCCACATTAGAAGACATACAAGAATACCGCTGATAGATGCAAAGAAGGAAATTATTTGTCGGCCATGCTTTTATTTCAACAGGTGAAACTATAGGACCATGTTTATTGACTGACTTTGTCCCCATACTATGTTCTCTATGTATGCACTTTTATTTACATCTGTAACATTGTTATTTGTGAGTTGATTGTTGTAGTGGTCTATTTAGACCGACCCCCCCGTTATAAATAAAAAAAGTGCTACTTTGTGTTAACTCCCATGTAATGCGGTTCTGCAAGGAGAGAGAGCACAGCCCACACGGCTCTCTCCCCCTCCACCCTACAGATACAGTATGTGAATAGCTATGTGAACTTTTGCAGGCAAAGCAGAAAGCTGTAGTGCCACCTGTAATGTCCTTAACAACCAATGATGTCATCAGTTGGTAGGACGTGGACGGACGGCCAGCACAGATTTATACTTTGCCAGCAATAGTTCACATAGCTGTTCACAAAGTATACATAGATGCAGGAAGGGGGAGGAGGAGAGAGCTGTGCAGGCTTTGTTCTCACTATCCTTGCAGAGTCACAGTGCACGGGAGTTAACACAAAGTAGCACTCAGATCAGAATGTGGCTAAGGCACCCTTGAGGACTCTTTGCAGCACCCAGGTTGAAAAATCCTAATATAGAACATGAATTACACTGAAAAAGTTTATAATGATGGGATGCAAAAAGCAACAACATAAAATGAACCAGATAGGAAACATGATAAATATAACATGCCACATACAGTAGGGTAGGAGGCTAAGAGGCTCATCATGGCATATATACAGGATATAAATTTTGCATTTATTAAGTTGATCATTTATTTCCTTTTCTCATTATGAAGAATGCACCAGAAGGAACAGAAAAGTAAATCTCTTTTGCTTCTGCTAGATTGAGGTTAAATGTGGATAAGAAACAAAATAAAGAAAAAAGGCACCTTAAGAATAACAGGATACCATCAGAAGTGATAACTTACTGGAACTCTACACCAGAAACCATGAATCAGACTGAGACAGAAGTACAGTCAAATCACACTTGTTTAATAATTTAAAAAAAAAAAAAAAAAGGTAAACAGAGTAAACGTAGTCAAAACAGGAACCAAAACGGATAGTCAGACAAGCCAAAATGTCAGGGAGCCAGAGAACAGCGTAGTAGAACAGCAAGCAGGATCTGGAGCCAGAAAGAATGTCAGCCAAGCAAGTCTTTAACAGGAACACAGGAGAGCGTCTCTAGAGATGTGACCAAGGTGAAGGCAGAGATCATTTGGACTGGACGGCTTAAGTGTGCAGGACTGACAAGCAGGATATCATCAACAGGTGAGTCACTGTGGAGAAATAGGAGCTGGCAATTAGCCGACAGCTGAGCGGCCAGCTCAGAGAAGGAAGGGCTGAGCCCATCCCTGACACTCTGCTCCAGACTCTGACCCCTCTTTTTTCTCTATTTTCCATCCTCTCCTGCTCCCTTTTTTTTAATTTTTCACATCCAACATCTGCAAAAAGTCCAATACTAATCCAATCATCATTGTGAATCATGATGAACACTGATCCAATTGACTCAAAAATTATGATCCATGCCAATGATTTTCTCCCAATGTACTATCATTGCAGCTTACAGATCTCTGTCTAGCTGCTGAATACAGTGGGGCTATGTCCATTTTGGTCAATGATCTCAGCCAGTATAACCAGTCCTTTATTTTACAGTCAGCAGTCAGCCAGGGAATCCCCTAGTTGGCAATTGAATGGAGATGTGCTATATGTTGTTAGAACACAGACGCCCACCAGTATCCTAGCTCTGAGTAAGAAACTGTGTCACATTTAGAAGATGATATTAATACCACCACTAAATCAATGACAACTACACAGCCAGAGGTTCAATTTGGCAAGACCTCGTGCCTAGTCAAGTGCACAGTACTGTGCAAAAAATTTAGACAGGTGTGAAAAAAATGCTGTAAAGTAAGAAGGCTTTCAAAATATTAATTATTTTTACAAATGTATTTTTAACCATTTACCAAATCCAAAGTGGATGAACAGAAGAAAAATCGAAATCAAATCAACATTTGGTGTGACTATCCTTTTAGCATCAAACCAGTAACAATTCACTTTCACAACCACTTGTACACTTTGTACACATGCACAAAGTCAGGGATTTCGTAGGATTAGAGTCAGAGGTATGATTAACCAATTATATCAAGCTAATGATCATTCATTTTGTACGTAGGAAAGAGAAAGAACTGTGTAGGAGGTTTAAAACTGGTTAAGGAACAGCCAAACTGCTACTAAGCTAAGGTTATAGAGGACAGTTTCATGTCACAGGTTATACACTATGGCAAGACTGAGCTGTAGCGCCGACAGTTTGCCCAGTGCTCTACATCATTAGGGCGGACAGTACAATTACAATACAATTCAATACAGGGGGAATCAGAGAGCCCTGCTCGTTAGAGCTTACAATCTAGGAGGGAGGGTCAAGTTATACAAAAGGGTAATAGCTGTGGGGGATGAGCTAAGATGGAGTCAGGATAGGCTTCTCTGAGGAGAACAGTTTTCAGGGATTGCCTAAAAGTGGATACATTTGGAGACAGTCTGACAGATTGGGGTAGGGAATTCCAGAGGACAGGCAAGGCTAGGGAGAAGTTCTGGAGGTGGATATGGGAGGAGGTGATGAGGGAGCTAGAGAGCAGGAGGTCTTGGGAGGAACGAAGAGGGTGATTAGGTTGGTATTTTGAGACTAGGCTGGTGATGTAGCTGGCAGCAGACTTGTGGATGGCTTTGAAACTTATTGTTAGTATTTTTACTTTAATATGTTGGGCGAGTGGCAGTCAATGGAGGGATTGGCAGAGAGGGGTAGTAGACACTGAGTGGTTTGTAAGGTGGAAGAGTCTAGCATCAGCATTCATGTAGGACTGAAGGGGAGATAGTCTATTTAAAGGTAAGCCAATGAGGAGGGAGTTGCAGTAGTCAAGGCGAGAGATAACCAGGGAGTGAATCAGGAGCTTTGTGTTAGAAGGGGATGTTGTGGAGGTTGAGGCGGCACGCATTGGAAAGTGATTGGATTTGGGGCCAAAAGGAGAGTTCAGAGTCCAGGATAACACCTAGCACCCTGACATGTGGGGATGGGTGGATGGTTGTGCCATTTCTCTTGACAGATAAGTCAATGGAAGAGGCACTGGGGGAAGGCAATTTTATAAGCTGGGTTTTGGACAAGTTGAGTTTGAGGAAGTAGTGTGACATCCATATAGATATGTCTGTTAGTAAGTTAGTGATGCAAGAGGAGACCGATGAAGTGAGTTGAGGGGTGGAGAGATAGATTTGTGTGTCATCAGCGTACAAATAATATTGAAAGCCATGAGAGGTTATCAGCTGACCCAGGGAAGAGGTGTAGATTGAAAATAAAAGAAATCCAAGAACTGAACCTTGGGGGTCCCCAACGGAGAAGGGAAGAGGAGTGGAGGAAGTAGAATTGTAAGTGACACTGAAGGTGCATGGGGATAGGTAGAATGAGAGAGACTGAAGAGCACAGTCACGGACACAGAGGGACTAAAGTTATTTGAGAAAGAGGGGTGGTCAACAGTGTCAAAAGCAGCTGAAAGGTCCAGAGAAGTAGGAGTACAGAATATTGTCCATTGGTTTTTGCAGTTTGTAGGTCATTTGTGAGTTTTAAAAGAGCAGTTTCTGTGGAGTGTTGAGGGCAAAATCCAGATTGAAGGGGATCAAGAAGGTTATTCTTAATGAAGTGGTCACTCAGTTGGTTGTAAACCAGGCGTTCAAGGATTTTAGAGTTTAGTTATACTGTGTCACCAAGGTTTCTTCCATGCAATAATTTCAAAGTAGACTGAGGTTTCAAGATGTGCTGTTTAAGTTCTTTTGAAGAATCACAAAGAAACTGGCGATGTTGAGGATCGTAGATGTAGTGGTTGGCTAAAGAAACTTAATACAGCAGATGCATCCCTTCAACATCTGAAAATGTTCAGTGCCATCAGCAGAGAACTAGCAGAAACCAGTGGGACCCAGATACACCCACCTACTAGTCTAGCCAGAAGTGGTGGTCATGGAAGAATTATGGCAAAAAAGCCTTACCTCCGACATGGAAACAGGGCTAAGCAACTCAACTATGCATAAAAACATAGGACATAGGGTGCAGAAAAAAGATGTAAAGGAAATCCTGCTAATTTAACACATGTTATGGGTCCTAGTAGATGATAGGCTCAGCAATGGCATGCAATGCCAAGCTGATGTTAATAAAGCAAACAGAATATTGACATGCATTAAAAAGGGGATCAACTCCAGAGAAAAAACGATAATTCTCCAGCTCTACAAGACTCGGCCGCACCTGGAATATACTGTCCAGTTCTGGGCACCAGTCCTCAGGAAGGATGTACTGGAAATGGTGCGAGTACAAAGAACGACAAAAAAGCTAATAAATAGTCTGGAGGATATTATTAGTTATGAGGAAAGGTTGCGAGCACTGAACGTATTCTCTCTGGAGAAGAGACACTTGAGAGGGGATATGATTTCAATATACAAATGCTATACTGGTGACCCCACAATAGGGATAAAACTTTTTTGCAAAAGGGAGTTTAACAAGACTCGTGGCCACTCATTAAAATTGGAAGAAAAGAGATTTAACCTTAAACTACATAGAGCGTTCTTTACTGTAAGAGCAACAAGAATGTCAAATTCCCTTCCACAGGTGGTGGTCTCAGAGAGGGGCATTGAAAGTTTCAAGAAACTGTTAGATAAGCACCTGAATGACCGCAAAATACAGGGATATACAATGTAATACTGACATATAATCACACACATAGGTTGGACTTGATGGACTTGTGTCTTTTTTCAACCTTACCTACTATGTAACTATGTAAGATGCCCTAAACTCCATCGCTACTGGCATGGGGTTGTATCTATGATTAATAACATCTTTGGGACCACGCTGTCTCCAGAGCCGCGCGGATGTCTTTTGAGCATCCTGGATGATTCCGAGAGCCCGGATGACATCATGTTAGCAATAATAAGGAGCCTATTTCAGGCCCGTAAGCTTATAGCACAAAAATGGGTATCCCCATATCCACCAGCAATAGTGGAATGGGAAACACAAATAAGGGAAACTTTAATTAGAGAAAAAAAAAATATTTTTACATAGAGGTTGTATAAGGAAATTAGAAAAAATATGGGGAAGGTGGTCTAAAATTTTGGATGGATGAAGAGATGGGAGTAGATATTTCTATGAATAAAACTTTGGGGTTTATTTTGGACGGGTTTTTTTTCTTGGGGGGGGGGGGGGTTCTGTGTGCTATGTATTTTTAATATATATATGGGTTGTATGTTGTGAGTATTGTTTGTGTATAAAAGCAATAAAAAGATGATCTGATTAAAAAAAAAAAATGTTGAGAAATAGAGGCAGATAATAACCAATCATGCCATATCATCAGGGAGGTGTATGATTGGCTCCAAATTTATTATGCAGCAGGAGAATGACCCCAAACATAAAACCATTGTCATTAAAAACTATCTTCAGCGTAAAGAACAAAGAGTCCTGGAAGTAATGGTCTCAGCATCATGGAGTCTGGGATCACATGAAGAGACAGAAAGATTTGAGGCACCCTACATCCATAGTAGATGTGTGCTTAGTTCTATAATATGTTTGGAACAACCTACATGCCGAGTTCCTTCAAAAACTGAGTGCCTAGAACAGTGATGGCGAACCTTGGCACCTCAGATGTTTTGAAACTACATTTCCCGTGATGCTCACCTACACTGTAGAGTGCATGAGCATCATGGGAAATGTAGTTTCAAAACATCTGGGGTGCCAAGGTTTGCCATCACTGGCCTAGAAGAACTAATGCTGATTTGAAGGCAAATGGTGGTCACACCAAATGCTGATTTAATTTGATTTGATTTGCATTTCTCTTTTGTTCATTTGCTTTCCATTTTGTTGATTGATAAAAATAAACCATTAACATTTCATTTTACAGCATTTTTTCACACCTGTCTGAAACTTTTGCACAATAGTGTCTGTTTTATTTATTTTTTATGCAAGCACAGAAGTACATTTGTTTCTTTGAGTGCTTTGCATACTAAAAAGGTTTTCTTCACAATTAAAGTGGTTGTAAAGCTAAAGATTTTTTACATTTTACACATTCTATGCAGAAAGGTTAAAAAAAGTCTGTGTTCTGCTCCATCCTCAGCCCCCCCAGTACTCACTCTTGATCAAGCAATGTGCATGACACCTCGGCTGTCCCTGGTCTCTCTTTCCTCATTGGCTGAGACACATGAGCTGGAGCCATTGGCTCCCATTGCTGTCAACCACAGCCAGTGAGCCAATGAGGAGAGAGCGGGGGGCGGGCAGAGCCACAGATCTATGTTTCTTATGGACAAATAGAGCAGGACTCGGGAGCGAGCATGCAGCAGTGCCCCCATAGCAAGTGAATTGTTATTGGGGGCACTGGTCAAGGTGGAAGAGTCAGGAGTACTGGCAGGGGACCCGAGAAGAAGAGGATCGGGGCTGCTCTGTGCAAAATCATTGCACAGAGCAGGTAAGTATGACATGTTTGTTATTAAAAAAAAACACTGATCCTTTAAGATCACTTTAACCGGTTCCCGACCGGTGCACGTGCGCTCGTGTACGTCGGCAGAATGGAACAGGCAGGCACATTGGCGTACAGGTACGTCCAATCTTCAATGTCGCCCTGCCATCGCGAGCGCACCGCCGGCGGCGTGCTCGCGTGCCGGTCGGGAGCCCCGTGAGTCCGGTAGCGGATCCGCGGACTCGATCGCGGCGGGCATACCCGCGATCGTCTCACGGGGCGGTTGAATGGAGGAAATGCCGTGTAAATAGCATTTCCCCATTCTGTCTAGCAACTAGTGACGCTGATCTCTGCTCCATGTGATTGGAGCAGAGATCAGTGTTCACTAAATGAAAGCCAACCCCCCCACAGTTAGTAACATACCCCTAGGAACACTTAACCCCTACACTGCCACCCACTGGTTAACCCCTTCACTGCCAGTGTCATTTACACAGGAATCAGTGCATTTATATAGCAGTGATTACTGTATAAATGACAATTGTCCCAAAAATGTGTCAAAAATGTCCGATGTGTCCGCCGCAATGTCACAGTTACAATAAAAATCGCTGATCACCGCCATTACTAGTAAAAAAAAATAATAATAATAAATTATTAATAAAAATGCCATAAAACTATCCCTAGTTTGTAAATGCTATAACTTTTTCGCAAACCAATCAATAATCGCTTATTGCGATTTTTTTTACCAAAAATATGTAGAAGAATACGTATCGGCCTAAACTGAGGAAATTTTTTTTTAAATTTATTTTTAGGGGATATTTATTATAACAAAAAGTAAAAAAATAATGCGTTTTTTTCAAAACTGTTGCTCTATTTTTGTTTATAGCGCAAAAAAATAAAAACCACAGGGGTGATCAAATACCACCAAAAGAAAGCTCTATTTGTGGGAAAAAAGGACGTCAATTTTGTTTGCGAGCCACATCGCACGACCGCGCAATTGTCAGTTAAAGCGACGCAGTGCCAAATCGCAAAAAGTGGTCTGGTTTTTGACCAGCAAAATGGTCCGGTCTGTAAGTGGTTAAAGAAGCACCAAATAACCAATCTAACCTTGCATTTTCATTGTTTTTACAAGATGGCAACATGATAAAGTAAGATGTTAATTTGTAAAGTTGAATTTCCCTTTAGACTCCACATTTTCTGTGCTCTGAGAGCTGTCTTCCTGGATACCAAAAACATTTGCAGGAAGGAAGACCACCCTGCTGCCATTACTGTGTGCCCTGTCCGGAGAACGAGATCACCGATAAATATGGTTGGTGCTCCATATTCTTCATTCACATTTTCTCTAGCTATAGGCACTTCTATAATGAAAGAATGCATATGATTACAACACTTACTTGTATAGGCTCTTCAGCTTCATCTTTTAAGAGATATTCTAGGTGTAAATAGATATTTTTCACAAGAAAGTTGTCAGGAAAAAAGGGACAATTGCAGCTATGATGAGCCATCAACTCTTTATAGGAAGAAATGATGCTGACTATCTGTGTCAGTAAAAAGTTCGCTCACCAAATCTTGCACAATTTCACCCTTTTTTTCTCTTTTACGTGAGTTCTTATATTCAGGGGATTTTTATCTTTAATCTAATTCCATCTTTATCTAATTTTGGTTTGTGATGGATTTGAGGACAGCAGTCACTTTTTGCTGATCTCCCATCCATAGCAAATCACTTTTTTTCCTTTGAAAAATTAGTGTAGTTTTGTTTTTGGAGGTAGATTTTGGGAGTTTTCATTTAATTTCTGGGATTAGTGTTTTTTTTTTGTTTGTTTTTTATAGCGCTTTTTACACAGATGTTTTATCTGAGGGCTGATGCTTGCTTTTGCCCTGTGTTTAGTATATCGATCATGTTCTTGTCAAGTAAAGTTATCCTGTTACCTTCCAATTTCTTATCAAACTCCTAGATACATGTGTGCAAAAGATGGTCAAAGGAAGGAAAGTGTCAATCAGCAAGGATGAGCCCAAATACAGAGACACAAGACATAG
Organism: Lithobates pipiens; assembly: GCF_037356315.1. NCBI lineage: Eukaryota > Metazoa > Chordata > Amphibia > Anura > Ranidae > Lithobates > Lithobates pipiens. The sequence goes on along the minus strand of NW_027507758.1, from coordinate 593,165,029 downwards.
GCATGCGCTTTTCTGCAAGATTTAGGAGTGTCAGCCCTCAAATGATACAGCTGCATAAAAATTGACCAGTGGCAGGATAGATTGCACTAGCAAGAACAGGGACAGTGTCAGAGAGCTGCTGGTCAGTATCTATCAAAGTAGATCTGGCAATGCTTAATGAAAGGACATCTGTCTTTACTAAAACTACCAAAAAAATAAATAAATCATGATTTGAATAAAAAAGGGAATTGGAGTGCTGCCAAGATACTATAATTGTAAATGTAGCGGCCTTAACCTGTTGCAGTGCGGCCTTGACTTAATGGGCTTACCAGTTACCTTCTCCTGGCTGCTCCTCCATGTCTAGGGGTTCCCAGGGTTGATACCCAACGACTTGTACACTGACACAGATAAAGTCCTTTCAAAAGGTTTTGCAGTAGAACTTTCACAGCCTCTTTGGGAACGGGTGAAGAACTCGGTACCTTGAACTGCAGGTTTAACAAAGCCTCTACTTCCACCCAGAGAGTAGCCACTCACAGCTGGGTACTTCAAGGCTTAACAGACCTCTAGTCAGAGGTCATGGCAGTCAGCACTCAAACTTGAACAATCAACTGAAGATAAACAGGAACCTTTTTCCAACTGTATCTGGAACATTTCCTGCTTCCTTTGAGGTACTGGAAAAGTGTGGACTAGTCAATGTCCTTCCCAACTCAGTAACCAGGCACTTCTCAGGATGCCACTTGTCGGCCCTCCTCTGAAGAGTCCTCCCCCGGTCACTTGTATGAGCTGTGGTGCCCCTCCAAGCCAAGAGCACACCCAGACACTCTGAATCCTCCCTCAGTTACAGCGCCTCGGACCAGCAGGTTCCGAGACTCAGAAACAGACGGATCCCTACCCCAGACCAGTCGGGTCTAACAGGGGCCAGTGACAGGAACATGTTGCCGGATGTCAAACACCCCATGACCGGGATCCTTCACGGGGCTACCCCGGTCCTGGAACCAGAACAGACCACAAGGGTCTCACGAACAACTCCGGAACCCCGAACACGTGACCCACACCTGCTTAAGTACCCCCTCCCAGACTCATCAGCGGGGCCGGCACTCCCGCTGATTGGCTCCGAGATGATGACATGGCAGACCAGGCAGAACATCAGTTTCTCGGTTTGGAGACACAGGCTAACATGCAGGAAGGAAGGGGTGAGGGGGAGACAGGAGAGCAGAGGGGACAGCAGCATATGACAGAGGTCCACAATAGTGATGGCCGAACGGTTCGCCCGGCGGTCGTTTCGCGGCGAATTTCTGTCGTTCGCGGTCCGCACGTTTGCTCGCCTTTTCCCGTCGTTCGCCCCGGCGGACTTACGTGTTTAATGTGTAAAAGAACTTTGACCTATGATGACACGTCTGTCATGGGGTACAGGCCAGCCAATTGAGACATGACAGCACATGGACACTTAGACATTCCCCCTAACCTATAAATACACCCGATCCGGTGGCCATTTTACATTCTTTCTTCTGTCATTATAGGGAAAGGTTCCTGTGTGGAGTAGGGAGAGATAAAACGCTAGCTATTTGGTACACAAAAGTTCTTTTCAGGACTGGTATAGGTGTTAGGTGTATATAGGTTTGCTGTGCTACTGATTGTTGCAGCAGCCTGAGTGTCTTTTGTCAGTTTAGAGAAAAGGAAAGGACGGTGTGTCTGCTGCTATTTTAGGGACAGCCAGATTAGTCTTTCATCATCATCATCATCATCATCATCATTAGCTGTTACTATCAGGTCCACAAAAGAGCTGTTCCAGTAACCACTAATCGTTCCAGTATACTCTTTTTTGCCACTTTGTATAGGGACAGAAAGGAAGCAGTGTTGTCAGGCAGTGAGGGTCAGATTAAAGACTTGCTGTTACTATTAGTTCCACAAAGGTACTTTTCAGGACTGGTATCAGTGGTACGGTAATAGGCTTGTACACGTATAATATTCTTTCTTCCAAATATAGAAAGGATATTATACTTGACTGCTGCCCTTCTGCTAAACATTCACAACTCACTTGTTCCACAAAAGTTCTTATAAGGACTGGTAACTTGGTCTATAGGGACTGACGTACAGTCTGCTAATCAGTCACACACAACCTACTTGGTCCACAATGGTCCTTATAAGGACTGGTAACTTGGTGAAGGGTGCTACAGTACATAGGGTTGAGTGAGGCACAGTCTGCTGTTCTGTAAGGACTGGTATCGGTCCACAATAGATAGGGTTGAGGTGCACCACTGCTGACCGCTGCCCTATACTGCAGCAGTCCTTCATCGGTATAGGGACTAAAAGTTTTGTCACAGGGTCATTTAAAAAATGACAGGCAGAGGAAGAGGCAGGCCCTTCCGCAGGGGTGGTAGGGGTAGGGCAGGAGCAACAGGCTTGAGCCAAAGTGGGAAGTTGCAGAAGGTGCGTTCAATTACTTTAAAGGACGCACCAGACTTGGTTGAGTGGCTCGCTCAGCCTTACTCTTCTGCACCCTCCTCATCCTCTTGATCTGCACCCTCTTCTTCACTCTCTGCTATGTGCACCCCCAAAGACACTACCACCAACAACACCACCACCACCACCACCACCACATACCTTCCGCTTGAGTCACTGGAATTATTTTCCGATCCATATCAAGAGGACATTTCTGATGCGCAGCCACTCTTGGTATTGGATCAGGAAGAGGAGGCAGCAACAACCGCTACTCAGCAGTCTGACGACAGTACCCAGATCAGCCCAAGGAGGAGGTTGGCCCCCGGTGTTGCTGCCTACTCCGAGATCTCTACTTATAGCGGTGGGGAAGGTGACGTTGATGATGACGTGTCTAGTGATGTCACGTGGGTGCCCACAAGAGAGGAAGAGGAGGGGAGTTCAGAGGGAGATATGGACCAGCAGATAGGGAGGAGAAGCAGGAATAACTTACATTGCACAGGAGGGACAAAGCAGACTGCAAATGTATCGGGAGCGAGTCATCGACCATGTACGGTCACATCTGGCGCTCCCAGGACACCGGCACATGGCTCCGCAGTGTGGGCTTTTTTTAACGTGTCCGCTGCTGACAATAGCGTTGCCATCTGCAATCTTTGCAGTCAACGCATTAGTCGCGGTAAGCCCAACACTCACCTAGGGACGACCGCCTTAAGAAGGCACATGAGCAGCCATCACCGAGCCCAGTGGGAGCAACGGAACACTCAAAGCCACACTGCAGGCTCTCACCGTCCAGCCTCGTCTTCTCCTTCTCCTCTCTCCTCACAATTGTCCTCCACTCCACCTTCCATCACGCCAAGCTCACGTTTTTCTGCAAAAAGGCAGGCTTCCGTGGGCCTAATGTTTGAGCGTAAAAGAATGATGACGCCGGATAACCCTCTTGCCCAACGGTTGACGGCTGGCTTGTCAGAACTGATAGCCCGCCAACTACTGCCATATAAACTGGTGGACTCGGAGGCCTTTCGCAAATTTGTGGCCATTGGAACACCACAATGGAAGGTCCCAGGAAGGAAGTATTTCTCGGAGAAGGGCATCCCAGAGCTATATGGCCATGTTCAGCGGCAAGTGAATGTATCTCTGGCACACAGTGTCGGTGCCAAGATACATCTGACCACAGACACGTGGTCTAGCAAACACGGGCAGGGAAGGTATATCAGTTTTACTGCCCACTGGGTGAACCTTCTGACAGCCGTCAAGCATGTAACCCGTGGCACCCGTGTAGATTTGGTTTTACCGCCACGGATTGCATGCAGGCCTGACTCTTCTCCTCCTCCTCCTACTCCATCCTCCTCCCTCTCCTCCTCAGCTGGCTCCTCCTTTTCCGCTGCTAGCGTCTCTTCCGCTGCACCGCCCAAGCTCCCCAGAACCTATTCCACATGCCAGGTGAGACGTTGCCATGCCGTGCTGCGTCTGTTGTGCCTGGAAGCCAAGAGCCACACTGGCCCGGCACTCCTTTCAGCTTTGCGTTCACAGGCAGATCAGTGGCTAACACCGCTCAATTTGACAGTTGGTAAAGTGGTGTGTGACAACGGTGCCAATCTGCTTAGCGCATTGAAACAGGGCAAAATCACGCACGTGCCATGCATGGCACACGTCTTAAACTTGGTCGTGCAGCGATTCCTTGTCAAATACCCTGGGGTCCAGGACATCTTGCGGCAGGCAAGGAAAATCTCGGCCCATTTCAGAAGATATTACACGGCCATGGCTCGCCTTGCTGACATTCAGCGGCGACACCATCTGCCGGTCAGACGTCTTATTTGCGATTGCCCGACGCGATGGAACTCAACCTTCTATATGCTTGATAGGCTGCTCCAGCAGAAACGTGCAGTTAACGTCTACCTGTATGAACTCTGCGAAAGAAACGGTTCTGGGGAGCTGGGGTTTTTTTCACCGTGCCAGTGGCTGCTCATGCGCGATGCATGCAGACTTCTGCGGCCATTTGAGGAGATCACCAAACTGGTCAGTCGCAGCCATGGCGCCGTCAGTGACATGGTACCTTATGCCTTCTTTCTGGAGCGTGCATTGCGCCGTGTCATTGATCAGGCTGTGGAGGAGCAGGAGCGGGAAGATGAGGAAGTGGCAATGCTGGATGAATTCCCAGGGGGGGCTACTCTATCTGAGACAAGTCAACAACAGGAGTCTGAAGAGGAGTCAGAGGAGGATGGTGCCGGGGCGGATGAGGAGGAGCAAGAAGAGCGTGCTTTAAACCTTTCTGGGATCCCTGTTGTGCGTGGATGGGGAGAGGAGAATGAAGAGGGCGACATTATCCTGGATGATGAGCAGGAGCCAGGCCACCACACCGCTTCCACTTTAGTGCAAATGGGGGCCTTCATGCTCCAGTGTTTTAATAGGGACCCCCGTATAAAAAGCATAAGGGTCAAGGACCAGTACTGGGTGGCAACGTACTTAGACCCCCGGTACAAACACAAAATGGCGGAAATGTTACCGCCGTCGCAGAGGGCTGTCAGAATGCAGCACTTCCAGGCCTTGCTTCGAGAAATGCTGCATTCTGCTTTTGCGTGCGCTGGCAGAGGAGCAATTCCCACTCCCAGAGAAGGATTTGCGGGTACCAATCCAACAGCGCCTGCAAGAAGAGGCCGGTTTGAAGATGTGTTGGTGACTTCGGATATGAGGTCATTCTTTCAGCTGACCCATCGACAGGTGTCATCCGGATCCAGCATCAGGGAACGCCTAGACCGTCAGGTGTCCGACTACATCGGGTTAACGGCCGATGTGGACGCTCTGAGGAGTGATGAACCCCTGGACTACTGGGTGGGCAGGCTTCACCTCTGGCCAGAGCTTGCCCAATTTGCAATCGAACTGTTGGCTTGCCCCTCATCCAGTGTCCTGTCCGAAAGGACGTTCAGCGCAGCAGGGGGGATCGTGACCGATAAGCGTACTCGCCTAGCTCACGACAGTGTTAACTACCTCACATTTCTAAAAATGAATGAGGCATGGATCTCGGAGGAATTCAACACATTTGACCAGTAGACCATGTATATGTCTATAAACTATTTTTTTTAATCAAGCACAGAGACCTTCTTTCTTCTTCATTTGGCTCACTTCCTTGTCCCAAAAAAGCACACCGTACTATATGCCCCTACCCTCCTCTTTGAAGAGGTTGAGCGGTGTCATATTTCTACTGGGGCTGCTTATGAGGGGATCACACCATCCCTGTGCTGTGCTGACTTCCTCCTGGGGGTTCTTATTATGAGGGGCTCCCACCATCCCTGTGCTGTGCTGACTTCCTCCTGGGGCTGCTTACGGTGCTGCTGTCAGTGCTGCATATCACGGTGCTGGTGTGAGTGCTTAATGTCACGCTTCTGATGTCAGTGCTGTATGTCACGGTGCTGCTGTCAGTGCTGTATATCACGGTGCTGATGTCAGTGCTGTATGTCACGCTTCTGATGTCAGTGCTGTATGTCACGGTGCTGCTGTCAGTGCTGTATATCACGGTGCTGATGTCAGTGCTGTATGTCACGCTTCTGATGTCAGTGCTGTATGTCACGGTGCTGCTGTCAGTGCTGTATATCACGGTGCTGATGTCAGTGCTGTATGTCACGCTTCTGATGTCAGTGCTGTATGTCACGGTGCTGCTGTCAGTGCTGTATATCACGGTGCTGATGTCAGTGCTGTATGTCACGCTTCTGATGTCAGTGCTCTCTATCACGGTGTTGCTGTCCATGCTGTATGTCACGGTACTGGTGTCAATGCTTTATGTCACGCTGCTGATGTCAGTGCCCTCTATCACGGTGCTGTTGTCAGATGCCTCTATCACGGTGCATGTGTCATTGCTGTATGTGACGCTGCTGGTGATCATCTCCTGCACCCTCTTCTCTGCCTACCCTGGTCCCTGACCTTCCGTCTCCTCCATTGCCTTCATGCGCTCCACAGTCCTGAATTGTCAGAACAATTTCCCATATAAAAAAAGAATGCTTGTAGTTATCGATCCCAAATTCACTCCATACATGTGTTATGTCATTGGCCATGTGCTGGCACTGTGTTTGCCCACCTAATAATTACCCTGTGGCAGCAAATTCGCCCTAAAGGTTCAAAACGTTCGCCTCCCATTGAAGTCAATGGAGCCCGTGGCGAACGTTCGGTTTCGCGAACGTTCAGCCCGTTCGCGGTAAGCGTTCGCGAAACGTCCCGTCGGAAGTTCGTCCATCACTAGTCCACAAGTAGACCATGGTGATCAGGACGGAGCTGCCCTGATTGGACATATTATGTACCAGACATTGCATTTTGTGTATCACAAAAATAAACCAATTGTATCAAAAACAATTGTCACCTCTGTATGAGTGGTCAGGGAATATAATTTGGTGTAGTGTTACATGTAGCAGTCCCCATTGCTATAAGCCAGACAAACAAAAAGTAGGAGATATAGGTATCTCCAAAAGAAGGTTACCAATGAACACTATAATCAATACAGAGTCAATTCTTATTACAAAAAAATTCCACTACTTTAATTAATTCAACACCAAAGGAAAGGGAGGTTTTTACAAAAATCACAGACTTGTTTAAAAAATATTGACAACGTTGTCAATTTGTTTAAAAACAAACAAAAAGGGCCGCGGCTGCATTCATCACACTCATACCACAGTCACTATCCCTAAGATAATAATACTGAGTTAATACTATAGTGTCCAGAGGAACATCTATCCACTAGATTCAGTCAATAACGGGTGGTATATCTGGTATACTGGGTGGGTGAACAACTCACTTCAATGAAGATCTCTGCCATTAAATATTTTGATATACAGCTATTGTTGGTAGCACAGGGAGCAGCTTCTTCGAGATAATTATTTTTGTAAAGTACACATAGATCTAAGGAGTCACCATTAGATTATGAATAGTTCATTTTCCGGGGGAGCACTAAAAGCGGGGGATGCGTTTTCAATGCTGAGTAATATAAAAAAACAGCTTATGATACTCTCACCACCTCCGCTGTATTGCACTTCCATCCATCAAGCATATTTCTCTACCCCGTGGTGTCTCCAGATGAAAGCAGCTGCTACAGTTTATACTATCCTTGGATTGCACTATAGACACATCTTTCCACATCTTTGTATATCAGCAATCCTCATCTGATAAACATCCACGCCAACCACCACCATCACTGTATGCAGAGAGCTTCAGGTCAAACAGCGCGTGGTTCCGCTATAGCGTGCTGACGTCACTGTTGACGCGTTTCACCGACCAATTACCATCGGTTTCTTCAGAGCAAGGAGGCGTTAGCAGGACCTAGTATAAATAGGCCGTCAGTAATACAATTACTATCTTCTGCCACTAGATGTCATATCTGCCAACTTTCACAGCCAAACATTCAGCAACATTTTACGTTTTGCAACATGGAATGATCGTTTATACGGGAGAACCACGGAAAGTATAGTAGCAAATAGAGATGGCTTTGCGGTTCGCCTGGCGGGCGGTTCGCGGTGAATTTTGCGTGCTCGTAATTCGCCAAACCGGCGGACTTTTGGCGCTGTTCGCCCAGCGGACATATGCGTTTACATTATGAAAGCACTTTGACCCATGATGACACATCCTCATGGGGTACAGGACTAGTGATGGCCGAACGGTTCGCCCGACGGTCGTTTCGCGGCGGATTTCGGTCATTCGCGGTCCGCGCGTTCGCTCGCCTTTTCCCGTCGTTCGCCCCGGCGGACTTACGTGTTTAATGTGTAAAAGAACTTTGACCTATGATAACACGTCTGTCATGGGGTACAGGCCAGCCAATTGAGACATGACAGCACATGGACACTTGGACATTCCCCCTAACCTATAAATACACCCGATCCGGTGGCCATTTTACATTCTTTCTTCTGTCATTATAGGGAAAGGTTCCTGTGTGGAGTAGGGACAGATAAAACGCTAGCTATTTGGTACACAAAAGTTCTTTTCAGGACTGGTATAGGTGTTAGGTGTATATAGGTTTGCTGTGCTACTGATTGTTGCAGCAGCCTGAGTGTCTTTTGTCAGTTTAGAGAAAGGGAAAGGACGGTGTGTGCTACAGGGACAGCCAGATTAGTCTTTCATCATCATCATCATCATCATCATCATTAGCTGTTACTATCAGGTCCACAAAAGAGCTGTTCCAGTAACCACTAATCGTTCCAGTCTACTCTTTTTTGCCACTTTGTATAGGGACAGGAAGGAAGCAGTGTTGTCAGGCAGTGAGGGTCAGATTAAAGACTTGCTGTTACTATTAGTTCCACAAAGGTTCTTTTCAGGACTGGTATCAGTGGTACGGTAATAGGCTTGTACACGTATACTATTCTTTCTTCCAAATATAGAAAGGATATTATACTTGACTGCTGCCCTTCTGCTGCAGTCTGCTAAACATTCACAACTCACTTGTTCCACAAAGCTCTTTATCAGGACTGGTAACTTGGTCTGTGTAGGGTGCTACAATACATAGGGTTGAGTGCGCCAGTGCGGTACAGTCTGCTGTTCTGTAAGGACCGCTATCGGTCCACAATAGATAGGGTTGAGGTGCACCACTGCTGACTGCTGCCCTATGCTGCAGCAGTCCTTCATTGGTATAGGGACTGACGTAAAGTCTGCTAATCACTAACACACAACCTGCTTGGTCCACAAAAGTTCTTATAAGGACTGGTAACTTGGTCTAGGGTGCTACAGTACATAGGGTTGAGTGCGCCAGTGTGGTACAGTCTGCTGTTCTGTAAGGACCGCTATCGGTCCACAATAGATAGGGTTGAGGTGCACCACTGCTGACTGCTGCCCTATACTGCAGCAGTCCTTCATTGGTATAGGGACTGACGTACAGTCTGCTAATCACTAACACACAACCTGCTTGGTCCACAAAAGTTCTTATAAGGACTGGTAACTTGGTCTAGGGTGCTACAGTACATAGGGTTGAGTGCGCCAGTGCGGTACAGTCTGCTGTTCTGTAAGGACCGCTATCGGTCCACAATAGATAGGGTTGAGGTGCACCACTGCTGACTGCTGCCCTATACTGCAGCAGTCCTTCATTGGTATAGGGACTGACGTACAGTCTGCTAATCACTAACACACAACCTGCTTGGTCCACAAAAGTTCTTATAAGGACTGGTAACTTGGTCTAGGGTGCTACAGTACATAGGGTTGAGTGCGCCAGTGCGGTACAGTCTGCTGTTCTGTAAGGACCGCTATCGGTCCACAATAGATAGGGTTGAGGTGCACTACCTTCTTTCTTCATTTGGCTCACTTCCTTGTCCCAAAAAAGCACACTGTACTATATGCCCCTACCCTCCTCTTTGAAGAGGTTGAGCGGTGTCATATTTCTACTGGGGCTGCTTATGATATCCCTGTGCTGTGCTGACTTCCTCCTGGGGGTTCTTATTATGAGAGGATCACACCATCCCTGTGCTGTGCTGACTTACTCCTGGGGGTTCTTATTATGAGGGGATCACACCATCCCTGTGCTGTGCTGACTTACTCCTGGGGCTGCTTACGGTGCTGCTGTCAGTGCTGTATATCACGGTGCTGGTGTGAGTGCTTAATGTCACGGTGCTGCTGTCAGTGCTGTATATCACGGTGCTGATGTCAGTGCTTAATGTCACGCTTCTGATGTCAGTACTCTCTATCACGGTGTTGCTGTCAATGCTGTATGTCACGGTGCTGGTGTTAATGCTTAATGTCACGCTTCTGATGTCAGTACTTTCTATCACGGTGCTGCTGTCAGTGCTGTATATCACTGTGCTGATGTCAGTGCTGTATGTCACGCTTCTGATGTCAGTGCCCTCTATCATGGTGCTGCTGTCAGTGCTGTATATCACGGTGCTGATGTCAGTGCTTAATGTCACGCTTCTGATGTCAGTACTCTCTATCACGGTGTTGCTGTCAATGCTGTATGTCACGGTGCTGGTGTTAATGCTTTATGTCACGCTGCTGATGTCAGTGCCCTCTATCACGGTGCTGTTGTCAGATGCCTCTATCACGGTGCAGGTGTCATTGCTGTATGTCACGCTGCTGGTGATCATCTCCTGCACCCTCTTCTTTGCCTACCCTGGTCCCTGACCTTCCCTCTCCTCCATTGCCTTCATGCGCTCCACAGTCCTGAATTGTCAGAACAATTTCCCATATAAAAAAATAATGCTTGTAGTTATCGATCCCAAATTCACTCCATACATGTGTTATGTCATTGGCCATGTGGTGGCACTGTGTTTGCCCACCTAATAATTACCCTGTGGCAGCAAATTCGCCCTAAAGGTTTAAAACGTTCGCCTCCCATTGAAGTCAATGGAGCCCGCGGCGAACGTTCGGTTTCGCGAACGTTCAGCCCCGTTCGCGGTCCGCGTTTGCGAAACGTCCCGTCGGAAGTTCGTCCATCACTATACAGGACAGCCAATTGAGACATTTCAGCACATGGACAATTGGACATTCCCCCTACCTTATAAATAGACCTGATATGGCGGCCATTTTACATTCTGTCTTATGTCAGTGTAGGGACAGGACACTGTGTGGAGCAGGGAGAGACTGTAGTGACACAAATCACTAGCTATTAGGTCCACAAAAGTCCTTTTAAGGACTGGTATAGGTGTAGTACAGTATATAGGGTTTGGTGCACTGCTGTGCTGGTGATTGCTGAGTGCACTGCTGACTGATTCTGCAGCTGTCTTTTGTCAGTGTAGGGACAGGATGCTGTGTGGAACAGGGACAGTCAGTTTAATCACTAGCTATTACTATTAGGTCCACAAAGGTCCTTTTAAGGACTGGTATAGGTGTACAGTATATAGGGTGCTGGTGCACTGCTGCTGTCTGCTGTGCTGGTGATTGCTGCCCGATTCTGCAGCTGTCTTTTATCAGTGTAGGGACTGAGGGACAGTCTGCAAATCACTAGCTACTAGGTCCACAAAGGTCCTTTTAAGGACTGGTATAGGTGTACAGTATATAGGGTTGTACACGTATAATATATTTTCTTACAAATATAGAAAGAATATTATACTTGACTGCTGCCTGATTCTGCAGCTGTCTTTTATCAGTGTAGGGACTGAGGGACAGTCTGCAAATCACTAGCAACTAGGTCCACAAGGGTCCTTTTAAGGACTGGTATAGGTGTACAATATATAGGGTTGTGGTGCAATGCTGCTGACTGTTGCCCGATTCTGCAGCTGTCTTTTATCAGTGTAGGGACTGAGGAACAGTCTGCAAATCCCTAGCTACTAGGTCCACAAAGGTCCTTTTAAGAATGGGTATAGGTGTACTATTTGGTGTGCAGTATATAGGTGTGTAATACATGTATAAAATACTTGCACATATAGAAAGCATAGTATAGTGCATTTCCACTGTGCAGCATTGTGACTGCTGAGTGGTTCTGCAGCGATACTACAAAGAGTGACAAACGCAATAAAAAAAAGTATTATAACTGGTGTGATAGACCAGTGGCCCCCAAAAACGACAGATTGAAGCGGGGTGTTATATACCTTCTTCCACATACATACTGCACTTCTCTAGAGACTTTTGTCACAGGGTCATTTAAAAAATGACAGGCAGAGGAAGAGGCAGGCTCTTCCGCAGGGGTGGTAGGGGTAGGGCAGGAGCAACAGGCTTGAGCCAAAGTGGAAAATTGCAGAAGGTCCGTGCGATTATGTCAAAGGACGCACCAGACTTGTTTGAGTGGCTCACTCAGCCTTACTCTTCTGCACCCTCCTCATCCTCTCGATCTGCACCCTCTTCACTCTCTGCTGTGTGCACCCCCAAAGACACTACCACCAACACCACCACCATATAACTTCCGCTTGAGTCACAAGAATTATTTTCCGATTATCGAGACATTTCCGATGCGCAGCCACTATTGGCACTGGATCAGGAAGAGGAGTTAGCAACAACCGCCACTCAGCAGTCTGATGACAGTACCCAGATCAGCCCAAGGAGGAGGTTGGTCCCCGGTGTTGCTACCTACTCCGAGATCTCTAATTATAGCAGCGAGGAAGGTGACGTTGATGATGACGTGTCTAGTGATGTCACGTGGGTGCCCACAAGAGAGGAAGTGGAGTGGAGTTCAGAGGGAGATATGAACCAGCAGATAGGGAGGAGAAGCAGGCGGAACTTAGATTGCACAGGAGGGACAAAGCAGACTGCTAATGTATCAGGAGCGAGGCATCAACCATGTATGGTCACATCTGGCACTCCCAGGATGCCGACACATGGCTCCGCAGTGTGGGCTTTTTTTAACGTGTCCGCTGCTGACAATAGTGTTGCCATCTGCAATCTTTGAAGTCAACGCATAAGTCGCAGTAAGCCCAACGCTCACCTAGGGACGAACGCCTTAAGAAGGCACATGAGCTGCCACCACCGAGCCCGGTAGGAGCAACGGAATCCAAAAAACCACACTCCAGGCTCTCACCGTCCAGCCTCGTCTTCTACTTCTGTTTCTTCTGTCTCCTCACAGTTGTCCTCCACTCCACCTTCCATCATGCCATCCCCACATTTTTCTGGTAAAAGGCAGACTTCCATGGGCCAAATGTTCGAGCGTAAAAAAATAATGATGCCGGATAACCCTCTTGCCCAACGGTTGACGGCTGGCTTGTCAAAACTGATAGCCCGCCAACTACTGCCATATAAACTGGTGGACTCGGAGGCCTTTCAAAAATTTGTGGCCATTGGAACACCACAATGGAAGGTCCCAGGAAGGAAGTATTTTTCACAGAAGGGCATCCCAGAGCTATATGGCCATGTTCAGTGGCAAGTGAATGTATCTCTGGCACACAGTCACATCTGACCACAGACACGTGGCCTAGCAAACATGGGCAGGGAAGGTATATCACTTTTACTGCCCACTGGGTGAACCTTCTGACGGCCGTCAAGCATGTAACCCGTGGCACCTGTGTAGATTTGGTTTTACTGCCATGGATTGCATGCAGGCCTGGCTCTTCTTCTCCTCTTCCATCCTCCTCCCTCTCCTCCTTGGCTGACTCCTCCTTTTCTGCTGCTTGCATCTCTTCCGCTGCGCCGCCCAAGCTCCCCAGAACCTATTCGACATGCCAGGTGAGACGTTTCCATGCTGTGCTGCGTCTGTTGTGCCTGGAAGCCAAGAGCCACACTGGCCCTGCACTCCTTTCAGCTTTCCGTTCACAGACAGATCAGTGGCTAACACCGCTCAATTTGACAGTTGGTAAAGTGGTGTGTGACAACGGTGCCAATCTTCTTAGCGCATTGAAACAGGGCAAAATTACACACGTGCCATGCATGGCACACGTCTTAGGCCGCGTACACACGGGCGGACTGTTCGCCCAACCTTGTCCGCTGAACAGTGTTTGGGCGGACAGTCCGCCCGTGTGTGGGCTTTCAGCGGACAGTTTCAGCGGACAGTTGGACGGACAAAGTCTTTCGGAAATTCCGAAAAACTGTCCGCTGAAACTGTGTTTGAGCGAACAGTCCGCCCGTGTGTAGGCTACTTTCGAAATGAGCAAACTGTTCCCGCTCGGAAAGTCCGCCCATTTCGAGCACGTGTACAGGTAGGCGGGGCCCGCGAAGGAGACGTCGCGGGCTCCGCCGCCTGGAATGGGCTTAAAGGGGAACCCAACGCCGAAAAAAATCGGCGTGGGGGTTCCCCCAAAGTCCACACCAGACCCTTGTCCGAGCACGCTACCCGGCCGGCCAGGAAAGGGGGGCGAGCGAGCGCCCCCCCCCCCCTCCTGAGCCGTACCAGGCCGCGTGCCCTCAACATGGGGGGTGCCTTGGGGAAGGGGGGGCCGCGCGGCCCCCCCACCCCAAAGCACCTTGTCCCCATGTTGATGAGGACAAGGGCCTCTTCCCGACAACCCTGGCCGTTGGTTGTCGGGGTCTGCGGGCGGGGGGCTTATCGGAATCCGGGAGCCCCCTTTAAGAAGGGGGCCCCCGGATACCGGCCCCCCACCCTATGTGAATGAGTATGGGGTACAATGTACCCCTACCCATTCACCTGTGAAATAAAGTACAAAAAAAACACAACACAGGGAAAAAATATTTTATTGCACAGCTGCGGGGGTCTTCCGTCTTCGGGGGTCTTCTCGCCGGACTCCTCCGCTATCTGTGTGTAGCTCTTTTGCTAGCGGAGGAGTCCGGATTTCTTCCTCCCCGCCGCCGGCCTCTTCTCCCGACTTCGGGGGTCTTGTCCCCCTCTTCGGTTCTTCTGCCGGGCCACCGAATTCCCCCTTCCCCAAGGCACCCCCCATGTTGAGGGCACGCGGCCTGGTACGGCTCAGGAGGGGGGGGCGCGCTCGCTCGCCCCCCTTTCCTGGCCGGCCGGGTAGCGTGCTCGGACAAGGGTCTGGTGTGGACTTTGGGGGAACCCCCACGCCGATTTTTTTCGGCGTTGGGGTTCCCCTTTAAGCCCATTCCAGGCGGCGGAGCCCGCGACGTCTCCTTCGCGGGCCCCGCCTACCTGTACACGCGCTCGAAATGGGCGGATTTGCCTCCTCCTTACGTGGGCGAGTCCGTTCATTTCAAAAGTTGAGCGAACTGTTTGGCAAACAGTTCGCTGAAACAGTCCACTCGTGTGTGGGCAAGTCCGCTCATGCAAATTTTGAGCGGACTGTTTGCCGAAACTGTTTGACGAACAAGGTTGGGCAAACAGTCCGCGTGTGTGTACGCGGCCTTAAACTTGGTTGTGCAGTCCAATACCCTAGGGTCCAGGACATTTTGCGGCAGGCAAGGAAAATCTTGGCCCATTTCAGAAGTTCTTACATGGCCATGGTTCGCCTTGCTGACATTCAGCATTGACACAATCTGCCGGTCAGACGTCTTATTTGCGATTGCCCGACGCGATGGAACTCTACCTTCTATATGCTTGATAGGCTGCTCCAGCAGAAACGTGCAGTTAACGACTACCTGTACGAACTCTGTGGCAGAAGGAGGAGCAAGAAGAGCATGCTTTAAACCTTTCTGGGATCCCTGTTGTTGTGCGTGGATGGGGAGAGGAGAACAAGGAGGACGACATTATCCTGGATGATGAGCAGGAGCCAGGCCACCCCACCGCTTCCAGTTTAGTGCAAATGGAGGCCTTCATGCTCCAGTGTTTTAACAGGGTTCCCCGTATAAAAAGCATAAGGGTCAAGGACCAGTACTGGGTGGCAACGTACTTAGACCCCCGGTACAAACACAAAATGGTGGAAATGTTACCACCGTCACAGAGGGCTGTCAGAATGGAGCACTTACAGACCTTGCTTCGACAACTGCTGCATTCTGCTTATGCGTGTGCTGGCAGAGGAGGAATTCCCACTCCCAGAGAAAGAGTTGTGGGTACCAATCCAACACCGCCTGCAAGAAGAGGGCGGTTTGAAGATGTGTTGGTGACTTCTGATATGAGGTCATTCTTTCAGCCGTCCCATCGACAGGTGTCATCTGGATCCAGCATCAGGGAATGCCTAGACCGACAGGTGTCCGACTACATCGTGTTAACGGCCGATGTGGACACTCTGAGGAGTGATGAACCCCTGGACTACTGGGTGGGCAGACTTGACCTCTGGCCAGAGCTTGCCCAATTTGCAACGGAACTGTTGGTTTGCCCCTCGTCCAGTGTCCTGTCCGAAAGGACGTTCAGCACAGCAGGGGGATCGTGACCTATAAGCGCACTCGCTTGGCTTGACAGTGTTGACTACCTGACATTTATAAAAATGAATGAGGCATGGATCTCAGAGGAATTCAACACATGTGACCAGTAGACCATGTATATGCATAACTCTATAAATGATTTATTTAATCGAGCACACGGACCTTTTTTCTACCTTTGGCTCACTTCCTTGTACAAAAAAAGCACACCGTACTATATGCCCGTACCCTCCTGTTTAAAGAGGTTGAGCGGTGTCATATTTTTGGGTCCTGAAGTGAGTTGTTGGTATCAGTGCTGCTGTCAGTGCTCTCTGTCTCGGTGCTGGTGTCAGTGCTCTCTCTCTATCACAGTGCTGGTGTGGTATCAGTGCTCTCTATCACGGTGCTGGTGTGGTCTCAGTGCTCTCTATCTCGGTGCTGGTGTGGTCTCAGTGCTCTCTATCACGGTGCTGGTGTCAGTGCTCTGTATCTCGGTGCTGGTGTCAGTGCTCTCTATCACAGTGCTGGTGTGCTGTCAATGCTCTCTATCTCAGTGCTGGTGTGGTCTCAGTGCTCTCTATCACGGTGCTGGTGTGGTGTCAGTGCTCTCTAACTCAGTGCTGGTGTCAGTGCTCTCTATCTCGGTGCTGGTGTCAGTGCTCTCTATCTCGGTGCTGGTGTCAGTGCTCTCTATCACGGTGCTGGTGTGGTGTCAGTGCTCTCTAACTCGGTGCTGGTGTCAGTGCTCTCTATCACAGTGCTGGTGTGGTGTCAGTGCTCTCTATCATGGTGCTGGTGTCAGTGCTCTCTATCACGGTGCTGGTGATCATCTCCTGCACCCTCTTCATAGCCTGACATGACCTTTCCTCTCCTCCATGGCCTTCATGTGCTCCTGAATTGTCAAAATTTCACAGATAAAAAAAGAATGCTTGTCGTTGTCGATCCCAGATTCACTTCATACTTTTGTTATGTCAGTGTCCATGTTGTGGGACTATGTGTGCACAGCTAGTAAGTATTTTGTGGCTGAAAATATGACCTGTAGGTTTTTAAGGTTCACCTGGCATTAAAGTCAATGGGGCCCGCCGCAAACTTTGCGGTTCGCAAACTTTTGGCCGCGTTTGCGTTCACGAAATGTCCCATCGGAAGTTCGTCCATCTCTAGTAGCAAATAGATACAAAGTAAAAACTAAAATTAAACAAACAGAGCACTTTCCCATATTTAAGTAACCAGTTTAAACTATTACAACCATCTGAGTACATTTCACAGGGAGTTTTATATACAGAAACTTATATAGGAGATCACATCTACAGCGAATCAGAAGTTCATTTTTCTAAGAATGGCTGCAGACTGCTTTGCGTGTTTAACCCTTTTGGCACTAGGGAGTCTAAATAGTATGTCCACATCTTTTCCTTCCGAAGAAGTATATTATCAAAGTCTCCCCTTCTAGTAGGTAAATTAAAAACATAGATACCTTTTACTATAAGGCCCTTGGGGTTGTCATTGTGAAATTTTGCAAAATGTAGGGGGATCGGACGATCATCATCTTTTTTCTTCTTTTATCTTTTTTTTTTTACTGTAATAATTTTTTTATTGATTTATAAAATACTGTTACACATATAACATATCAAAGGCAAAAATAACAATATAGATAACAAATATAAAAGAGTATATTCTACCTAACATATATGCTATAGTTTTCTGGCTTATAATACATAACAACACTATTTCCTCATCTAGCCATACCCACCCTCCCTAACCTTAACCTACCCGGCCCTACACCATCCAAATTATACCTGTATTTGCTTCTTGTACATTACAGAAACGATCATATTGAAGAACATGGGGAAGTGAAGAGAAAAAAAAAACAAGGGGAGGGGAATCCTCCTCTCCGCCCTCCGACAGGGACAACTGACCCATGTGCCCTGTGTAGCTCACGTCCTTAACCTGGTGGTGCAGCGGTTCTTGGGCAGGTACCCCGGCTTACAGGATGTCCTGAAGCAGGCCAGGAAAGTCTGTGTGCATTTCCGCCGATCATTTAATGCCTGTGCTCGGCTGGCTGAGCTCCAAAAGGAGTTGAACCTGCCCAAGAACCGCCTTATATGTGACATGCCCACCAGGTGGAACTCAACGTTGGCCATGCTGCAGCGGCTGCACACGCAGCAGAGGGCCATCAATGAGTACCTGTGCGACTACGGCACCAGGACAGGGTCAGGGGAGCTCGGTTTTTTCTCACCACGCCAGTGGGGCATGATCAGGGATGCATGCACTGTCCTGTCACCGTTTGAGGAGGCCACAAGGATGGTGAGCAGTGACAGTGCATGCATCAGTGACACTGTACCTCTTGTCCACCTCTTGGAGCATACGCTGCGTGGAATAATGGACAGGGCACTTGAGGCAGAACAGAGGCAGGAAGAGGAGGACTTCCTTGCCTCTCAAGGCCCCCTTTATCCAGACAGTGTTCCTGCTGTGCCACCCATCACACAGGAAGAGGATGAGGAGGAGGAAGAGGAGGAGGAGGATGATTGTGTCAGCGTGGAGGTGGAGGCTGGCACTCAGCATCAGCAGCAGCAGCAGCAGCAGCAGTCTTGTAGGGAGGATTTACAGTCCCAAGAAACACGTGGACTTGTACGTGGCTGGGAGGAGGTAGCTGCGGATCATGTTGTCCTTAGTGACCCAGAGGACTCCGGACCGAATGCCTCAGCTAACCTACGCTGCATGGCCTCCCTGATCCTGCAAAGCCTGCGGAAGGATCCTCGTATTCTTCGGATCAAGGAGAGGGACCATTACTGGCTGGCCACTCTCCTTGATCCATGGTACAAGGGTAAGGTTGCCGACCTTATCTTGCCATCGCAGAGGGAGCAGAGGATGAGACATCTCCGGGAGGCCTTGCAGAAAGGTCTGTGCAACGCGTTCCCAGAGACTGGGAGGTTACAAACTCCTGGTCCTGGACAACGTGTTGCTGAGGCATCGGTCAGAAGAAGCGGTGGAGAAGGTGGCCGTCTGACTGATGCTTTCAGACAATTTTTTAGTCCGCAGTCCCAAGGTATGATCGGTTCCAGCAACCATCGCCAGCGTCTGATTTACATGGTGCAGGAATACCTAGGGGCAAGGTCAGACTTGGACACCTTTCCCACCGAAAATCCTCTGGCTTACTGGGTCTTGAGGATGGATCACTGGCCAGAGCTTGCACAGTATGCAATTGAGCTACTGGCCTGTCCTGCATCCAGCGTTCTTTCGGAACGCACCTTCAGTGCTGCTGGTGGCTTTGTTACCGATCACAGGGTGCGCCTGTCCACCGAATCAGTTGATCGACTGACCTTCATCAAGATGAATCAGTCTTGGATCACCCACAGCTACCAAGCACCTGAAGCTGATGTAACCAAATAATTTTTTTTTAAATATCACATCCCTTCAAGACTGCCTATGCTGATGCTGAGTGACTGTCCTGTTATGTTGATTGTCTATCCTCTTCCTCCTTCGCTGATATGTTGGAAGAACATTTCTGGTTCTGGGTGATGCCATCAGCCCAATGTTTCTGCCCCTGTTTAACAGGAGCGTTTAATTACAATATTTGATGCAATGCTTTGCAGCAGGGCTAATTCCTGCAATAAAACTAGAGTATATGGGAGAGGTTGCAGTGTGGTGGCACCAGCACCAGTGCCTAAAGCCCAATTTTTCTGCCCCTGTTTAACAGGGGCGTTTAATTACAATTTTTGATGCAATGCTTTGCAGCAGGGCTAATTCCTGCAATAAAACTAGAGTATATGGGAGAGGTTGCAGTGTGGTGGCACCAGCACCAGTGCCTAAGGCCCAATTTTTCTGCCCCTGTTTAACAGGGGCGTTTAATTACAATCTTTGATGCAATGCTTTGCAGCAGGGCTAATTCCTGCAATAAAACTAGAGTATATGGGAAAGGTTGCAGTGTGGTGGCACTAGCACCAGTGCCTAAAGCCCAATTTTTCTGCCCCTGTTTAACAGGGGCGTTTAATTACATTTTTTGATGCAATGCTTTGCAGCAGGGCTAATTCCTGCAATAGAACTAGAGTATATGGGAGAGGTTGCAGTGTGGTGACACCAGCACCAGTGCCTAAGGCCCAATTTTTCTGCCCCTGTATAACAGGGACATGTAATTACAATTCTTGATATAATATTTCACAGGCGGGCCCGTTCATGTGCCCACCCAGAGTAACTGTGAGGACTTATAGTGTTGTGGCACCAGCACCACAACCACCAAAGGTCAATTTTTTTACCACTGTTCAACAATGGGATGTAATTACAATTCTTGATATAATCATTCACAGCAGGGCGCTCCAGCGCCCACCAAGAGTCACTTTCAGGGCTTACAATGTTGTGGCAAAACCAACACCTTGTTCCGCCATTTCTGCAGAGCGTATAGGGCAGGCCCCTACTTTCAAACATCCAACTTACAAATATCTCCTACTTGCAAACGGAAGGAGACAACAGCAAGTGAGATGAAAAAAGATGGACAACAAAACAAATTATGCAGGGGTGATAACCCTTCCCTATGTTTTCCAAAAAGCTTAAAAATAGTTTTTTTGACTGGAGCTACACTTTAAAAATGTACCAGTTGAAAATTACAAACAGATTCAACTTAACACAACAAACCTACACAGTCCCTGTCTTGTTTGCACCGCCTGTATACTGCTGTTCTGAGTATATAGGACCTGGGGGCCACACGCATTTCCTTTTTTAATATGGATACTGGGTTCCCCTTAATATGCGTACAAGACCCAAAGGGGCTGGTAATGGGCAGGGAGGGCTACCCATGCCATTTTTCTCAATGATTTTCAACCATATTGCAGGAACCAGATATAACATTAAAACCGCAAGCAGTTTTCAATCATGTTATTTCCGTTTAATGTAATTTTGTGCAGGGACTGTTCTAAACACGGAAAACACGTGGCACTTCACAGGCATACTACAGACCCCCCCCAGGTACCATATTTAAAGGAATATTTCACTTTTTTTTTCACTTTAATCGTCATTAAAATCAGTGCTCCCGCCAAAAAGGCCATTTTTAAAAACATTTTAGGCATTGATACATGTCCCCTGGGGCAGGAGCCAGGTCCCCAAACCCTTTTTAGGACAGTATCTTGCATATAAGCCGTTAAAATTATCACTTTTCATTTCGAATGTTCGAGTCCCATAGACTTCAATTGGGTTCTAAAGTTCGTACGAATTTGGGGTCCGTTCGAAAGTTCTGGTGCGAACCGAACCGGG
The DNA here is from genome assembly GCF_037356315.1 of Lithobates pipiens. Lineage (NCBI taxonomy): Eukaryota > Metazoa > Chordata > Amphibia > Anura > Ranidae > Lithobates > Lithobates pipiens. Next base: position 593,143,798 of record NW_027507758.1, on the reverse strand, counting down.
GGGTGTTCGGCTCATCCCTAATGGTGACATTGTACTGATGTAGAGGAGATCAGGGGCACTGTTGATGGCTCCACTGGCTTTAGTGACAATGGCACTGGTGGGGCTAGTGAACACAAACATTGTTGCTGGCTGCACTGATCTGGTGACATTGCCACTGGTGTGGCAGGGAACAAGAACGCTGCTACTAGTGTGATGGTGATCAGGAACACTGACTGGCTGGTCAGTGGTCACACTGCCTGTGTTCAACACTGTGACTATTGTGCTGGTGATTGGGGACATAATGACTAGTTGGACATACTGTCTGAATTCAGTGCCTTGCACCCACACTCACACATATGTCAGATTGGGAGCAGTGACTATGTCTTTGCAGCTGCTGTGTCCAAAGGGACATTGATGGAACAGGGATGCATGGAATATCTGTGCATGCCCCTGTGGGTAAACATGGCCCTGACACAGGGTAGGCATTGATACGCCCCATGTAAACAAGGTCTTATGGTGACACTGGGATTGGTGTGACAGTGATCAGAGACACTATAAATGGCTGTACTATTATGACTCATTCACACAGCGTGTATCAATGCATACCTCAAGTGAGTCCCATGTTTACTCACACAGGGATGCACAGGTGTCCCATGCATCCTCGTGTAGGCAATCCAATTTATGTCTTTTGGGATGCTACAGCTGCATGGACACAGCTGCTGCTCCCAATCTAACATCAGTGCAGGTGCATGTCCCCAAGCTCACACTGTCTGTGTTTGGGCTTTGCACATGCACACGTGTCAAATTGGTGATAGTGGCTGTGTCTGTGGAGCTGTTGTGTTCCAGTAGATATGAACATCACTGCCTGCACAGGGATGCAGGGAACACCTGGACTTCCCCATGTGGGTAAACACGGCAAGTACACATTGATACTTGCTGCACTGGCACGGTGAGTGTGTAAGGACACTTGTAGTTGTGGAGTGATAAAACCCAGCCTCATCGTAACCAACCCTCGACCACTTCCTTTTGGCTGGGAAAGTAATGGCTGGGGGTGTACACACACATTTATACCACCTGTCACGCTTGACAGGGACTACCACCCACCAAGTATTACCTTAGTAGTTAATGGGGCTGCAGAGGGTTGCGGCATGGTAGTTCATCATTTGGCAGATAGGATCACTTTTCAGAGAGCACCACAAGTGTATATGCCCTAATTTAAAAAAAAAGACCACTATCACCAGAGCAGTGCAGTGTCACTACTGTGATATTTTAATGCTCTGGCCAATTATTAGAGACACTGTATGCTGCACTAGCATACTGTGTTTCTGATCACAGATCAGAGCAGTACATAGTACTCCTGTAATGCTCTAGTGACAGTCCTTTTTTTTTACTTCCTTTAACCACTTACAGACCGGACCATTTTGCTGGTCAAAAACCAGACCACTTTTTGCGATTCGGCACAGCATCGCTTTAACTGACAATTGCGCGGTCGTGCGACGTGGCTCCCAAACAAAATTGACGTCCTTTTTTTCCCACAAATAGAGCTTTCTTTTGGTGGTATTTGATCACCCCTGCGGTTTTTATTTTTTGCGCTATAAACAAAAATAGAGCGACAATTTAAAAAAAAGCATTAATTTTTACTTTTTGTTATAATTAATATCTCCCAAAAAATCATAAAAAAACATTTTTTTCTCTCAGTTTAGGCCGATACGTATTCTTCTACATATTTTTGGTAAAAAAAATTGCAATAAGCGATTATTGATTGGTTTGCGCAAAGTTATAGCGTTTTACAAAATAGAGGATAGTTTTATGGCATTTTTATTAATAATTTTTTATTATTTTTTTTTTTACTAGTAACTAGCGATTTTTATTGTGACTGCGACATTATGACGGACACATCTGACATTTTTGACACATTTTTGGGACCATTGTCAGTTATACAGCAATCACTGCTATATAAATGCAGTGATTCCTGTGTAAATGACACTGGCAGTGAAGGGGTTAACCAGTGGGTGGCAGTGTAGGGGTTAAGTGTTCCTAGGGGTGTGCTACTAACTCTGGGGGGGGAGGGCTTTCATTTAGTGAACAATGATCTCTGCTCCAATCACATGGAGCAGAGATCAACGTCACTAGTTGCTAGGCAGAATGGAAAAATGCTGTTTACAATGACACTTCTCCATTCAGCCATCCCGTGAGACGATCGCGGGTATGCCTGCGGCGATCGAGTCTGCGGGACCCGCAACCGGACTCACGGGGGTCCTCATCGGCTCACGATGGCAGGGCGGCATTGAAGGTTGGACGTATCTGTACTCCAATATGCCTGCCGTGCCATTCTGCCAATGTACATCGGCATGCGCTGGTCGGGAACCGGTTAAAATACAGCACACTCTATCTTCTCTCACAGCCTATCATTTTTTAAAAGAGAGGCCTAAAAAGCTGCAGCATTGCAGCCCTTGTTTATGTTAGTGATTTCTGTGGTTGGTCACAGCTATCACATGGTACAAAACCAATGCCTGAGGGACACAGTGATCACAGACTGCAACTTTACAGCCTTTGTTTATGTTAGTGATTGCTGTGTTTGGTCACAGCTATCACATGGCACAGAGCCAATGCCTGAGGGACACAGTGATCACACACTGCACCTCTTTGTGACCCTGCATGAGTGACAAGATTGGGAGGACGTACCTCCAAAATCAAGACAACTCCCTCCCAGCCATATATATATATATATATATATATATATATATATATATATATATATATATATATATATACATGTATTGTAGAGATAGACTACATATTTGTAGATGTATATTTTGCCTTGACACATACCTTAAAGCAAGGTCCCTACACTAGCCTGTAGACCTTAGATAAGATATTCTCCATCCACCATTTATTGGTCCATCTCAAATTAGAGCCTTATGTCCATGGCACAGACAGTCACCACCGGATGACCAATATCTTAGGGGTGTTTGGGTCTCTTCTCTCCACCATCCTTCCTAGACATAAACCTGAATTTAAATGACCTGGAAGGAATGCAAGTTTTTTAAATCAGTAATAGAACTTCTGAAACTATTATATAAAGCTAAAGAAAAGCAAAGCCAGAATTGTCTGATTGCATTTAGGCTTTCAGATAATTTTTACCTTGATTGGAGTAAAATATTTCCATGCTCTGCTTCTCATAAAGGGTACCAATGATACGCGTAGACTATCATGATATCTCCAACTTATTAAGGAGAGCCACATGAAATAGAAACTGACATGAAAAGTGGAAATAAGTAGTAACTGTATCTGTGAACATGACACAGTCATATGTGAAACTGTGTGAATAGATTCAGAAGAGAGGTCATCAGGTGTACCTGGAAATTTAAAGCTGGATCAGGACTAGAGTCAACACATTGGGGCTTGCAGGTACATGGCCATTGGTGGCCAAAGCAACAACCCTACTCTAGGATCACATCTTTTACAAAAAAAATGTCTGGTGTTTGTTTTGTTTGTCCGCTAGTCATAGCATGGTCAAGATTATTATGAAATGTCTAAATATGCCCATTGAAAGTAATTGCATTTCTACTGATCACAGATACGAAATGTGTAGCCAAAAACTATGCAGAGCAACATGCCTTTTTTCCTTTTGCACTAAAGTCAAAGGTGTGAGTTAGATAAATGAAGGTTTTCACTTGGAGCAAACTGGAATAATAAGTTAAAAGTCTGAACAAGCAAAAAGCAAGAATTTCTTTGTTCTGGCACAGATAGATTTCACCATGCAATTCTATAAAATCAGCAGCCTTTCAAAGTGACAGACATGCAATAATTCTGCAAGGAGAAAGACACATGCTTTGGGACACTCTGCATGGCTCACAGAAGACAATGTGGTGGATTTATTAAAGGCAAATAGACTGTGCACATTTCAAGTGCAGTTTCCCCAAAACTCCTGAACTTCGGCTGACCATACCTGATTCTTTTTGTTTTTCATTCAACCAAAAAAATTGAGCCAATTTCCCTGTCTACACACTTGAGGTGGATGGGGGAATCCTTCCCTCTATGGTATTGTATTGACAGTGGGAAGCCTTCTCTGTCTTCAGAATACAATGATCAGTGTTGCTAGCTATATCATTCGGGAAGAAATTCTGCTGATTTCTATCATCCAATCATGTACAAGCAAACCAGATTTTTTATTTGCACTTGATTAGGTAATGTTTACAAACTGAAGATTTAACCACATTTACTAAACGTTTCTTCAATGAGAGCAACTAAACTTGCAAAGTGCACAGTCTTTGCCTTTAGTAAATCCACCCCAATGGCAGTAAGCTGGATCTGCCGGCTCCAGCACTTAAAGTGGAGTTGCCCCCCAAAAAATAAAACGACTTAAAAATCTTAAAAAAAATCAAAAAAAAATAATTGGCAAAAAAAAAAATTTTTACTCACCTCTAAATACCGGTTGCTAGGGGGTCCCTCGTAGTCTGCCTTCTTCATTGCCCGGGCTGGTGACATCACTTCCCCTCGCGCCGCACATTCACCTGGGACCTGTCACGTGTTCCAGGTGACTGTACGGCGTATCACGGCGCCCTGCGCCGCTCGCGCATGCGCAGTGGGTGCCCGGCTGTGAAGCCACAGCCGGGTGCCCACAGTATGCATGACGGCGCCGCGAGCGGAGCGAGGAGCGAGGGGGGGGGCTTCGTTCCCCCGCATCGCTGGAACCCGGGACAGGTAAGTGTCCGATTATTAAAAGCCAGCAGCTGCAGTATTTGTAGCTGCTGACTTTAAATTTTTTTTTTTTAGGGGGTACCCCACTTTAATTTTGGTTTTTGATGGATTATACAACCCACTCTGTTTGGCAATGGTAAGTGGCAGATGGCCAGGAAAAATGATAGGTGGGAATGTAAGGCAAAAGAATTTACAAAAGATCACAAAGCAAATGACACCAATTGTTTAAATTCAATTCAAAATAAATAAATAAATATATAAATAAAATAACTGCGTCAGATTTGGAAATATCAATGTGGAACTCAAGTTTTCAAAAGTCTGAAGTATCCATGCTTTTTGCTCAATTTATGCCACGTACAAACGAGCGAAATGTCAGAATCTTTTCATCGTATAGTCCGATCGTGTGTGGGCCTCATCTGACTCTTTTTTTTTTTAACGAAAATTCTGGCGGACCTAGAAATAGAACATGTTTTACATTTTTCCAAACTGAACCAATTCCTATCAGGATAACCTCTGGCCTATATGCTGTTCCGACGGACCAAAAACAACACATTCTCTGAAGCAAGTACGAGACAGAAGCTACTGTATTGGCTACTGTCTATTGAACTTCCTTTTTCTAGTCCCGCCATACCTGCTGTAGGTCACTACATTCTTGAGGATCAGAATTTGGTGTGATCGTGTGTATGCACGACAGTTTCAGCGGAAAAACCTTCGGAGTTTATTCCGACGGGAAAACCGGTCGGGTGTACGCAGCATTAGTCTGTCTTCTTATCAGTCTAATGATGTAATAAAAACATTCAAAATGAATACTGGTATTTGGAAGACTAGGTACACCAGAATGCTGAAATAACAGCTATAACTTGTATTCGTTTTCTATTTGTCTGCTATGTCTACGTTTTATCATACTACCAATCAAATACATTGCCTTATGACATTTAAGAACCCTTTTATTCAACTCTTTCAGACATGGAAAGGTGTTATAAGTGTGCGGAGGATAAATGGCCCAATGAGAGAAGAGACACCTGTATACAAAGAACAACTGAATTCCTGTCCTATGGAGATATAGTGGGATTGTCTCTCATTTTAATCTCTGTTATTTTATGTTTTGTAACTATTATCATATTTGGAATATTTGTGAAATACAAAGACACTCCAATTGTAAAAGTGAATAACAAGACCCTCAGCTTCATCCTTCTCCTCTCACTAATCCTGTCCTTTCTATGTCCTCTGCTGTTCATCGGACATCCTACAAAGGTTTCTTGTCTCCTTCAACAGGCTGTCATTGGGATGACTTTCTCTGTTGCCATTTCTTCAATGTTGGCCAAAACAGTTACTGTCATTGTGGCTTTTAAAGTTACCAAACCTAACAGTATGCAGACAAAATGGCTGGGCAAACATTTTTCCACATCTATTCTGATCATCTGCTCTGTTGGGCAAGGCGTGATCTGTGTCTTCTGGTTGATCTTCTCTCCACCATTCCCAGAGTATAACACCCAAGTGATGGAGGGGAAAATAATATTACAGTGTAATGAGGGATCCGTCACTGCTTTCTACATTATGATTGGCTACATGGGAGGTCTGGCTGTCTTAAGCTTTATTGTAGCATTTTTAGCCAGGAAACTTCCAGACACATTTAATGAAGCTCACTACATAACATTCAGCATGCTGATCGTTAGCAGTGTTTGGCTCTCCTTCATCCCAGCCTACCTCAGCACCAAAGGGAAATACATGGTGGCCATGGAAGTCTTTGCCATCTTGTCCTCCAGTGCTGGAGTCCTGGGCTGCATCTTCATTCCTAAATGTTACATCATTCTGCTGAGATCAGAGATGAATGTGAAGACAAGTGTAACCCAAAGAAATGTTTTTAAGTAATCATTCAAACAAATGCTAAATGATATAATGGTATGGATAATAAAAGAAATACAATCATTGTTTTGTGAATTTAGAACTTACTTTGGTAAAAAACACACAATTATATGCAATGGCAAAAATCTAGGGATAGTAAAAAAAAAAATTATCAACAACTAGCCACAGCTACAAGCCCACGTGCTTTTATATAGGGCCTCCTTGCCAGTGTTGGGCAACTCAGAGCATGGCCAATATAGATCTATAGGGGTTCACTTCAGCCAGCAATTTGGAAGCTTTCAGCTGGAGGATATTAAAGCCCAATTCCAGCTTGGGTACAAAAAAAAATTGGGTTCTCCATCAGCTCCTAACAAAAAAGAAACTCCATCTGCTATATCCACTCCCTTTCAGAGATGTCTATACATTTGAATGGGGCTAGAATCATTTGAAACATTTGCTGTGAGCTCAGGGCATCACGTCTCTGCATTTTAGGTTGCACCTAATTCAAGGGGAATAAAAGGCAAAAGGAGGATCGGTAACATCATTGGACCAGACCATAGGCCCCTGTAAGAAGGATATGTACTGTATAAAGATTTTCTTAGCGATAAAGGGGTTCTCCAATTGGCGGGGGAAATGGGTGGGACTCAAATGTGGAGGAGTCTCCTGAGAGAGAAAGTAATATTCCTGCTGAAACCAAACCTGTCCCAAAAATGTCCCCCCAACACCTAGGTGGACTAATCATTGTGTCTTTTCTACACAGGTTAATCAGCATGGGTGTTAGGAGGGGAGAATAAACATTGTTAAGACTAGTTAGGTCTAGGCAGGACACTGGAGCAGGCTGCAGATGTACTCCTCAAGCAAGTATGAAGCTGGGAAAATGATTTTTTCAATTTAAATCTGGTGGGCTAGGGAAGGTTGGAAACTGAAGTTTTAATGAAAGCACATTCCCATTTGCTTGCAGCCCTCTTGCTTTATGTTCCACAAATACTGAACCCTTTCACAGGACCTAGAAATCTCTTTATCTTGGTTCTTAGGGTAGGAATTACCTCTACTTTCCATACAAAGGGTTACAAAAAATACCTGTGGGGGTTTTAGCTGCTGGCTAAATCTTTCAGCTCAGATCAGTGCATTCAGAATAAAGTACCTAAGCAGGGAGGATTTCATTGCACATTAAGTGTGAGGATGGGGGATCTATGTAATTTTTTGCAGGTTGAATGAAAAGATATAGTATATAGTATATATAAGTATATATATATTTAAACTCCCTTACATTATGCATTGCACAAGTTTGGCTGCTGACAACAGTCACAAGCAAAGCCTAAAGTGTACTCTTCGCTGGTTCTCATCCTACTTATTCAAATGCTCCTTTAGCATTACTTACAATTCTACTTCCTCATCTCCTCTTTCTTTCTCTGTTGGGGTCCCCCAAGGTTCTGTTCTTGGACCTCTCCTAGTCTCAATCTACACCTCCTCCCTGGGTCAGTTGATAGCCTCCCATGACTTCCAATACCATCTCTATGCTGACGACACCAAAATGTATCTCTACCCCTAAGCTCACTCCTTCAGTCTCTTCTTGTATCACTCATTCCCTTACAACATATCAGCCTGGATGCCACACCACTTCCTCAAACTCAATCTATCCAGAACCTAGATCATAAAATTTCCTCCCCATGTGCCTCTTCCCCTGATTTTCTTGCCAAGTTTGATGGCACAACTATCAAACCCTCCCCAAGTGCCAGAGTTATAGGTGTAATCCTCAACTCTGAACTATCCTTTTAGTCCACACCCAATCGCTGTCCAACTCTTGCTGCCTCAACCTCTGCAACATCTCCAAAATATGCCCCTTTCTAACCAATAACACCACAAAGCTCCTAAACCACTCCCTGGTTATCTCCCTCCTCGACTACTCCCATTCCCTCTTTACTGGATTACCTTTACAGTGGCTATCCCCCCTTTAGTCCATCATGAATGCTGCTGTTGCCAGATTCATCCACCTTACCAACAGTTGAGTGTTTGCTACTCCTCTCAGTCAGTCCCTCCACTTGCTCTCGCTCCCCAAATAATTAAATTCAAAATACTAACAACAACTTACAAAGCTATCCACAACTCAGCTACATCACTAACCGTGTCTCAAAATACCAACCTAATTGCTCTCTTCACTCCTCCAAAGACCTTCTACTGTCTAGCTCTCTTGTCACCTCCTCCCATGCTCACCTCCAGGACTTTTCAGAAAGCCTCTCCCATCCTATGGAACTCCCTACCCCATCTTACTATCCCCTACTCTGTTCACTTTCAGACGATCCCTGAAAACCCTTTTCTTCAGAGAAGCCTATTCTACACACAAATAACAACTATACTTTTATTTTCTCCATCAACTCATCCCCCACAGCTATTAACTTTTGTATCACTATACCCTCCCTGCTAGATTGTAAACTCTAATGAGCAGGTCCCTCTGATTCCTCCTGTATTAAATTGTATTGTGACTAATGGTATCCACCCCTTTCACTTCTCCCTTCCTTCCCCTATCCCTCCTTTCCCCCCTTCCAGATCCCTTTCCTCTTGGGGAACTGGAATAATCCCTAAAGCTTGGTGCGCTTGTTCGAGCTATATGCTCTTTGCTATTGTTGTTTATGGACATTATGTCTTGCCTATGTTTTGTTCGCAATTTTCCATGTCTCAATCTGTACTTTATTCATCATTTTCAATAAAACTCTTTGAAAATCGAAAAAAAAAAAAAAAAGAATTGTATTGTGACTGTACTGTCTACCCTCATGTTGTAAAGAACTGTGCAAATTGTTGACGCTATATAAATCATGTATAATAATAATAAAGTATATGATCTTTGATTATATGGGTTTCAGGGTGGTTGTGTATACCCTTGGAGTTAATTACCTCCTTGAAATTTGGGTGTCGAAGATGGACCATTGGTCCATAGTTTGCTCAATGTACAACCAAACTGTGGGCTGCCCTGTGGCCAGTGTGCTTTGAGAACGTGCATTTGTCTCCAGACAAAATATAAAACAGTACTGGATCAGCAATACATACCAAACCCCTGCAGCTGATGCTGCCTAAACAGGAAGTGAGAGGAAATCCCTGCAAATTAAGGGAATCCCTTGGGGCACCCCTATGGGGCCTTTACAATAGTTCATAAAAAATATATTCTAAATTGTATTTAACTTTAAATTCTGCTTCATCACTCATTCTTCCATTACAGCCTAGTAAAACCTTTTACCTGATGTACAGCGTGTGGGTGCAAAAATTCTGGCTCTCGTTTCTGACCTGGTACACTGTTATTTTTATTTCTTGATAAAAACTGCCCCTTCTCTCCATCTTCCAATGCAGTCAAGTAAAAATGCTTACAGTACATAATCTGCAGCTAGGCTTTGCAATATTTCTGACTCTTGTCTCTGACATAATACACTGTAATTTTGTTGCTGGATAAAACATGACTTGTCTTTCTATTGTACACCTAGTATAAACACTTGCATGATTTACAGTGTCTCTGTACAATATTTATGGCTTTTGTCTCTGTCATAATACACTGACATTTTTATTTCACCAAAAAACATCCTCCTTCCATTGCAGACTAGTAAAACCTCTTTCATGATATACACCTTGTCTCTGCAATGTTTTAGGCTCTTATCCCTGACATAAAGCACTGTAATATTTATTCAATGATAAAAACTGTCTCATCCCTTCCTCTACAATTGCAGTCAAATAAAATGCTTACATAATCTGCAGCCAGTCTGTACAATATTTCTGACTCTTGTCTCTGACATAATACACTGTAATTTAAAATCTGGACTAAAATGCTACTGGTATACCCTCCAGCTACTGTGCTATTTGTCTGGCTATTTTCTCTGAAATATAGATCTGTAATTTTTATTTCAGCATAACAAATGTCTCATCTCTGACATGTAGGGATGTGGCTTTGAAGTGATTGTGTGCACTCAGTTTTGACATTTCTGCACTAAAGGAAGACAAGCTATGCCATTAAACATGTTTTGCCACTGTTTAACAATTGCTAAGAAATAGAGATCTTTATCTTTGTTTTTTCTTCTGTTAATCAAACATATGTGTTGCTATTGTCTTTATGAAATCTGGACTATGGCGTCTGTACAATACTTTTGGCCTTTGTCTCATATACTTGAAGTTGTATTTTACAATTAAATCTGATTGTGTGTGTGTCTCTCTCTCTCTCTCTCTTAATTTGCAGCCTAACAAAACCTCCTATGTGATGTGCAGAGTGTCTGTGCAATCATTTTGGCTCTAATGTCTGATATAACACTCTGTCATTTGTATTTTTAGATAAAGACTAGCTTTTCCCTCTGTCTTCCATTGTGCCTTGTAAAACCAATTACATGATGTGCCTGTGCAATATTTTTGACTATTGGCTTTGACATAATACACTGACACTGTGATCAGAATCAGAGCAGAAATATGAAGGAAAAGGTGATCAGGATTAGAGCAGACTGAGGAAGAGGTGGTCAAGATCAGAGCAAGCTGGAAAATGGGTGATCAGAATTGAAGAAAGCTGAGGGGGGGGGGGGGGGTGGGGGGGCTGGGATTGGAGCAGGCTGAGAAAGAGGTGATCAGGATCAGAGAAGGATGAGGAAGAGGTGACCAGATTTGGAGCAAGCTGGGGTAAAGGTGGCCAGGATTGGAGCAAGCTGAGGGAGAGGTGACAAAATCAAAACAGGCTGAGGGAGAGGAGATGAAGATAGAAGCTGGTCGAGGTAAAAATTACATGGCCACGATCAGAGAAGGCTTGGCAAGTGCCCGCCACAATCAGAACATGCTGGGGGAGAGGTGACCAAGATAATAGCAGGCTTGGGGAGAAGTGAGCAGAACGTGATCAAATTTGGAAAAAGATGACCAGGATCAGAGAAAGCTGAGGTGGGGTGACCTAAACTGGAGCAAGCTGGGGAAGAGGTGTCTGGGGTTGTAGCAGATGCTGGTGGAGAGAACTAGAGCAGCAGAGGTAACTGTAAACCCAGTTAGTTGTTACTAGATGTATGGGCCAGAGGTGGATAAATTCTCAGTACATCGTGCACTATTTCCCCAACAAAAATACACAGTCTGTGCAGGGATAATGAACATGAGGACCGAGTAGATTTTCATAGTAATCCAGAACTTTTTATTATACATGTAATGTGTAACTGACAGTCTCACAATGTATGGTGGCTAAGTGCTGCCCTTCTATCCGATTCGGTTGCAAATATGTGGTAGAGACAGCTCTTACCCATTGCACTTTAGCTTACTCCATTAGATATCCATAGCGCAATCTCACCTTTTCTCTTTATACATTTTAGTTAGTGTTCTTTATTCCTTGTAATAATGTTTAAAAATATGTACTATATAATCAAAGGGGTGAACAGCGCTAATCAACAGACATAAACAGGACCCTCAGAGGCAAAGTAAAAACTTTTTATTAGTGTTAAAAAAAAATGTTCACCAAGGCATGCAGCTGTCAATTGATGGCCTTGCAGAGACTTGGATTAAAAAAATGACAGTACGTAGAGGCTGGAGCCACATGGATGACACAGGGGCTTAGGGAAACCCAGCACAAAGCCGTTGAACAAAGAACACAACAGCACCGCTGACAAGGGGCCCATCCAGGACTGTAAGGCCAGGGGCCTGATGAAGGGGGAATCAAACTGCAGACACAGGAACTGTTGGGGCCAGTATACAGTGGCCGGCTCTCATCTCACTGTGTACAAAGCCCTGAAATGGTGCCACAGCCTGGCGGAAGTCAGCCAAAGGGATCTGAAGCCTATGGGCAAATCCTGCTGCTGGAGCCAATTAGGAACTGCTGATGCCAACGGAGCAAAGAGAGTCACACATCATCGACTGGAGACACACCCCTTCTTCAAGTTATCCAGAAGTTATTTGCTGATCTTGTTAGAAATGCTGTGTCAGTTCCTGTGAGCAGAACATGGATCCTGTCCTTATCTACAGAGCCCCATTGGAAGTCCACCTTATATCGAATAGAGAAACAGCCATTTCCACCATCTCCACCAATGGTGTTGGTGGTTATTTACCTGAGAGAGAGAGAAGATACCACATATATTTTAACTGAGTGATGAAATTGTCAGAATTATATAGGCACACTTAGGAACAAGATCAATATGCCCAATCATGCCTGCAGCAATCTGACCTAGAGAATCAATTAGAAGACCTATATGCAAGATCTACTGATGCCCTGGTGGGTAGGATGGCAATGATAATAGATTGAGACCACATCAGAAGAACAAGGAAGAAGTTAGCCCAACAAAAGGATGAAGGAAGGTTTTACACCTCCCTGAAGTTTGATTGTATTAGTCATTACTTGTTTAGGGTCCATTGTATGCTTGTCTGATGCACCATCATCATTAGAGACTTACAGCTAAATAAACAAACTCCACTGCCAGACAGCATAGAGGTAGCAAAAACCTTTTCACCAACAATATTTAGCGGTCAAGGAAGAAAGGAGGCCACAGACATCCTCCCACTATCAAAGACAGGTAGCAGGAGCAACAAGGACGTCTCAACAGTCTACTCACCACCAGGAGGTCAGGACATTAAAAGGGACAGCAATAGAGTGGTTTTTAGGCTCCATCATTTTTTTTTTTTTATGCAATAAACACTGTCAAATGGGTGATAGACTTTTTATTTCTGACCTTTAATAATTCCATTATTATTACATTCATTTTGCAAATTTACAATATATGCATTTTATCTCTATTCACACAAGAAGGCCTGTAGTCTGAAAATATCCAGAAAATAAAGTTTATATAACTTGTTTATTTTTACTTTTTATCTGCAGGATTTAATAAAATAACTTGTCTGTGTCATTATCTTGTCAGGCGCATCTCGTATTCCCTTGTCGATCTCCTCACCTCTTTGTACGTAGAACTTTTCTATATAAAGAGAACAGATTCTAGCCGGTGTGCTCCACTGCTAGAGATCCCCGGACACCCTGCCGGTAGAGCGCCCTGTAAGTAGAATTATCATCATCCTCTGTGTAAGAGGGAGGGAAGGGAGATACAGAATAGAGAGACACACAGCTCATCACTTCATGACATATTACGCACCGAGTCACCTTCATCTCCTCAATATATTACATAATACAGGGAAGCATTAACATTGCACTGATCAGAGCAGCAGTAAGCCAAGATTGTCAGCAGATCGGCCTCTCCAAATTCAGCACAGTGCCTAAAAACAGAGCAACTGAGCATGTGCAGAGCAGGGGAGACAGTGTATTACTGGAGTTTAAATCGTAGAGACACTTATTTTTAAAGTTTTACATAGCTATACCAGCAAAAGGGACCTGTCTGAGCTGATCTAGAAGGAATTAGTTTATTGACTAAAGTTTTGACTTTAGTTTATTGACTAAAGTTTAAATGTGCTTTACTGCCTTGAAAAATTACTAAAGATTATAAAGATTATATAAAGATTATAAAACCTTTTATTTTTTTAAATCCTATAGAAGAAAAAAAAATAAAGACAATATTTGTATCTACTTTGCTAAAGTTAAAAATCACATTTTTTATAGTGCTCACAAAAGCAAAATATACACCCAAAATGTTAAACTATATATAAAAGATGAGACTGCATAAAGTGAATAAAAACAATATGTAGATATCTTCTTCATTAGAAATGAGTGAATCTGCCTGGTTTCAATACACCGAGCATTCAGCAAATCCTATATGAAAATTGGAGAATAAGGACAAATTTGAATTTCAGGGGAGGATAATCCTGTTACTAAATTCTGCCCATTTGTAAGGTATAATAGGCAAGCTACTGTAAAAAAAAAAAAAAAAAAGTATGGGAAGCTGGGCACTGTCATAAGGCACATGTACTAAAGCAAACAATAAAAAAATAAGTGGCTTCAAGTACAACATTGAAAATATGCAAATCCTTTCAATAAAATGCATACTTAGGGGATGCATTAAAGCTGTATGTGATGTTACATAACAGTACAATTTTTATAGACACTCTCTGCAAACAGGTTACACACGTATTTGACTGTGGAATTAAACTGATCATTGCTTTTCCTTCCCTTTTATTTTGATAGTTTTTTTTTTATTCTTTGTTATTTTATTTTATTATACTTTATCATATGCTAAAATACCCTAAATGACTTAGTTAGAATGTGTTTGTGATTCTAGAATTGTTAAAATGTTAAACTGTAAAATGTTCCAACTGTTCACCCATTCTTAACAATTGCTATTACCGTACGTTAAGTTTACAAATGATTAATATCAGATGAACCGCACATACCGTATTTACCATTCTTCTAATATAAGAGTTATTCGACACATTCTGTATGACAACCTCTTGTTTGTACAAATTATCCAGAAAACAATAAAAATTATGGAAAAAATAGAAATTAGCTTGGCATACATACAGCAGAACCCCAATCTCATAAAAAATGCTTTATTTTAACATAGCATTTATAGGCTCGCTTTTATAAAGAAAAATTCTGCCTACACCTAATATCTTCATAGTTGTCACAGCTGCTGCACCAATACACTTATAGTGTCCTAGACATATATGTAAAATTATACAGTATGTCAATAAAGTGCTTGTGTTATAGGCTCACTTTTACCGGCAGATAAAATTTGTCCAGTCATTCACTGAGGCTCTTCATGTTCTCACTGATGTCAAACCATCCTGCCACTAGACAATTTTTATCAAGCTCTCATCAAGAATTATTCATATTTTAGAATATAAGATACAGTGGTGTAAAACTGGCCAGCAGCAGGACATTTGTAATAAGGGGGAATTTTCCAAAATGTACACGTCTATAGGGCAGCAAGGAGTGGTGACTGCTAACTGATCCTAGAGAATGATCCCAAATGGTCATGGAGGATCAAGACTGGTCTGGTGTTTATTAACCTATCACAAAAATGTCTGTTCTGTTTGATGAATTTGCCTGCCAGTTGGCGATTTTTTTTTCAGAAATTCACTTTGAAGCTTGTGAGGATTTTCTGCATATTGTGGGACTGTCTTTGTGCACATGCACATATTTCACATAAATGTTTCTTTTTACTTTACTTTATTTACTACTAGAAATAAGGTAAAAGCTATTTTTTTTATGATTATATTCAAAATGAGACAAAGAGTACAAGCAAGGGTTTTACTGGAAGAATTGAGAGACCACGGATGATGCAATAGCATAAAATTAGCAAGCAGCAGGACAGATTTTTTTTTTATTTCTTATAACCCTATATCATTATTCCCAATTTTTAGTAGAAAGCCATGAAAGGTGCATACGTGTGAAGCGTAAGGATATGTACAAAAAAAACAAAAAAACTTGTAGTTCCACGACAGCTGGAGGGCCGCCAGTTTGACACTTGTGGCTTAAGAGGATTTTGAAGCGCCTGGTGCCATTGTCTGAGGGAAGCTGAAAAATGAAGAATCTTTATCTAATGTTCTATCAAGAATAGTTTATTACAAAGTTGAGGTTGAGAGGTTGTAGAAACCGCTTATAAATAAAATAAATTCCTGTTGATGTTGGTTTATGGTGGTTATAATATTATAGATCCCAGGTAAGTGTGCTGGGAAATGTTTCGCTTGTGACATGCGTTGCCCTTCCATGTATACTTTACTGCTAACTTAACCACTTAAGCCCCGGACCATTTTGCAGCTAAAGGACCAGGCCCCTTTTTATGATTCGGCGCTGCGTTGCTTTAACTGACAATTGCGCGGTTGTGCGACGTGGCTCCCAAACAAAATTGGCATCCTTTTTTTCCCACAAATAGAGCTTTCTTTTGGTGGTATTTGATCACCTCTGCGTTTTTTTTGCGCTCTAAACAAAAATAGAGCGACAATTTTGAAAAAAAATCAATATTTTTTACTTTTTGCTATAATAAATATATATAAAAAAACATTTTTTTCCCTCAGTTTAGGCTGATATGTATTCTTCTACATATTTTTGGTAAAAAAATCGCAATAAGCGTTTATTGATTGGTTTGCGCAAAAGTTATAGCGTCTACAAAATAGGGGATATATGGCATTTTTATTAATAATTTTTTTTACTACTAATGGCGGCGATCAGCAATTTTTATTGTGACTGCGACATTATGGCAGACACGTCAGACAATTTTGACACATTTTGGGGACCATTGGAATTAATACAGCGATCAGTGCGATTAAAAATGCATTGATTACTGTAAAAATTTCACTGGCAGTGAAGGAGTTAACACTAGGGCTAGTGTAGGGGTTAAGTGTGACCTTATGTGTTTTTTTTACTGTAGGGGACGTGGATTGGTGTGTGACATCACTGATCGTCTTTCCCTATGACAGGGAACAGACGATCAGTGACAGGCTCACTAGGAAACATGGGGAGAGGTTTTTTTACACTTACCTCTCCTCGTTCTTCAGCTCTGTGACCCGATTGTGGCACACCAGCGGTGATCGGGTCCATGGGTCCCATGGCCATGGTCACGGAGCTCAGGACCGGGTCATGAGTTCGGTGCCGGCAGCACGCGCGCAACCCACGGCAGGGCTCTTACAGGGCTCTTACAGGGCAATGTACCTGTATGTGCTTGTGCCCAGCTGTGCCATTCTGCCAACGTATATCGGCGCGAGGCAGTCCTTAAGTGGTTAAAGGGGTTGTTAACCCTCATGTTTTTTCACCTTAATGGATTCTATGCATTAAGGTGAAAAAAACTTCTGACAATGACTGGCCCCCCCAGCCTCCAATCTTACTCACCTGAGCCCTTCGTTCCCTTGGCAGAGACACGCTCTTCCCCACTACCTGGGGTTATCGGCTCTTGATTGAATAGATTGATAGCAGCACAGTTATTGGCTCCTGCTGCTGTCAATCAAATACAATGATGCATGAGCTGGGGGTCGGGGGCCGAGTCTGGCATTTGCATTTATAGACGCAAATGCTGGACTCGGAAGTGCACCCGCAATGTAAGCCCCCGGTAGAGCGCTTCTCTCAGGGGGTTTACCGATTTGAGAAGGAGCCGCGAGGGCTGCCGGGGGACCCCACAAGAAGCTGACAGGGGCCACACTGTGCAAAATGGACTGCACAGTGGAGGCAAGTATGATTTTTTGTTTTTGTTTTTTTGATAACAGAGGGTTTACAAACCTTTTAAGGCTAGTTATAGGTTGGGGTGGTTGCCACTTTAAATTATTTATTTTTTCAATTTATCCATTTCCATATGTGCTCCTACTAAGGAGACTCAAAATTTCAGTTGATGTGGGCACTGCAGTTTACGCATATATGTGCAAACAAAATCATCTGTTTTAACGTGACTTGTTAGACAGGGTCAGTTTAGTTTATTTGCAGGATAGTGGGTAAGTGTGCTGTGAAAACCAGTTTGTGACATGCGTTTGTCCTTCCATGTACACTTTACTACTAAGGCTAGTTATAGGTTTGGGTGGGCCCCAAGTTCACATAGAGCACAATGGTATCAACATATTACGCCCGACATGTTTCGTAATACCTTACGTCCTCCTGGGGCTGCCCGACATGTTTTTCGTAATACCTTACGCCCTCCTGGGTATTATGAAACATGTCGGGCGTAATATGTTGATACCATCACGCTCTATGTGACCCCCATGCATGGGTGTTATTTTGTTTTTAATTATCCAACCGGTTGTTTTATTGTGTTTGTGCAATATATTTTTTGTAATTTTGACCATTGTCGTTAATTCCACTGGTCCGTTTAACATTGAAAAGTAATAAATCGTTTTTTTAAAAGAAAAAGCGGTATTTCACTATTGGAGTTAGTTTTCTCCCTTTTTTCCATCCACACTTGGGGTTGGATGGTCCGAGTGTGTTTCCTCTCTTTTAGATGAGCTGATTCATCTGCCGTGAAGCTGAGTTACTGCCTTCTATCGGTGAAACACCTGGGTCTTTCTTCGTGGAGGCTGAGCAGGGATTGGTGGAGCTGCATACCAGCGTGCTATGCACTGCCCTGTGACCGTTGGAGTTCTTTAGTGCATTTCCGGAAGCTGTTGGCTTGGTGTGTGTCACCGGAGATCCATCCATCCCTGCAGAGGGTCTTGTCTGTCCGCTCTGTCGACTCCGTTCATAAGGGAGTCCATCTGATCCGGTAAGGACCCCCGCTCACTACCTATGAAAGACTGAGTCAACATATGATCCTTATTTTGGATTGGGATAGAATGTCTAGGTGTCCTTGTTTCACTCACTACGGACATTGTTTCATTTTTCACTTCAGATAATGATGGGACATTCTTTTTTGATTTGATACCTTTTTGCTTCAAAGTTTATTTATTTATATTTGATTGATGCTTTCACTTGTTTAGAGCACAACTTTATCTTTTTTATTCTTACAGTGACCATAGAGATATTTGATGGTGTTTAGTTGCAGCTAGTTGGGGAAAAACTTTCTTTAGCACGATATATTTTTTCTTTTTAATTCAATACATTCAACCTGTTGCATTTCTAATGCCCCGTACACACGAGAGAACTTATGTCCGACAGACTTCCGAAGGAGTTCTGCCGGAGTTCTGCCGGAGTTCCGACAGAGTTCTGACGGACTTTTCGACTGAGCGGACTTGGCCACACACAATCACACTAAACTCCAACGGATTCGAACGTGATGACGTACGACTGGACTCGAATAAGGAAGTTCATAGCCAGTAGCCAATAGCTGCCCTAGCGTCGGTTTTAGTCCGTCGGAATAGCATACACACGAGCGAATTTTTCGGAGGGACCGGGTGCGGCGGAGTTCCGTCGGAAAAATTTGAAGCATGTTCCATATTCTAAAGTCCGTCAGACTTTGGCGAATCAAAAGTCCGTTGCAGCCCACACACGATCGAATAGTCTGACGGAATCATTCCGTCGGACTTTGGATGTTCAAAAGTCCGCTCGTGTGTACGCGGCATAACACTTACCGATGGTGACAGCGACAACTACGGCCAAGTGAAAACTAGCACAACCCAGCTGAACTGGTACAGAAACCAGAACTTTGAAATAATTAAGCCAAACCGCAGCTTCAGACAACTTAAATTTGCAAAAACAATAGTGTCTGCTCATTAGGAGCAGGGAGCTACAATAATATATCATGTAAGGAGGGCTTCTAGCAATTATTTTGGGATCTCTCCTTTGGTTGCAAAGAGAGCAAAGGTGTTACATAAGTTTGGAGTATAAAGATCAGAGAATGTTTTATAATATTCATAATGAAAGCCATCCAAGCTTGGTGCTTTGTAAAGGGGGAAGAGCGGCTGTGACTTTTTTCATTTCAAGTTCGGAGAATGGTCCAGATAGTTCCCCATGTTAGTTGGGTGTCACAGATGGGAATTGTGTGGACGAAAGGAATCGTTGCTCATATCGTCCTCAAACATAGGTTCTACGTCAACTGCCTTGAGGTTGTAGAGATTAAAATAGCAATTGATAAAACAATTAACAATGTCTTGGTGGTTACTAAATCATTGGATGTGGCAGCCTTTTAAGTAAAGTATTTTGGTTAAAGCCAGTTTGCGTTTGAATTGTCTGGTTAACAACACTCCTGTCCTGGTTTAATGTCTTCAGCGTACCAGTTAAAGTGGAGACATTTAATATAAAAACCATAGCCCTTTTATAGATATGTACTAAGCTTGTTTCTGGGATACCATAATTCCATAGTGTTTCTATGGCCAGGGTGAGATTTATTACTCCAGTGCACAAATCCGATCAAGCATGCAGGTAACTGTCTCAGTTCATAGGATTTTCTCATGAACACCAAACTTAATGAAAAAGCCTCCAATATACAATTTATGTGGGTTCTAGAGTGTGGCAACATTAGAAACAGAGCCAATATTTGTACTAAAATAGGAATTAATCTCAGTTTTGGTATGTTCCTGAAATCGTGGCTGGGTGAGATTGGAGGTGTTTAGTCTCCATAGAGAGTTTTTTTTTGTTAGGACTTGAAAAAAGAGTGATAGATACTGAGGCATGGTCAGACCACATAATAAGACCAATATTGTCCAAAGAGATGGATTGTAGGGTGTGCTTATAGGTCAGGAACTGATCAATACTGGAAAAAGATTTTTGCTACTGGGAGGACACGTAGTCCTTTTCCTTTCCATGCAAACACCTCCAGGGATCATCGAGTTCCTCAGAGGGAAGTAGGGATAGGCGACTTGTAGATCGCTTCCTGAGTGAATTAGAAGAATCTAGGGATTGGTCAATTGTGTCATTGAAATCACCACAAATAATTATATGGTTCTTCTGATAGTGGAGTCTTTTACTCATCACTGATTTCAGAAAGTGTTTTTGGTGAGTATTAGGTGCATAGATGTTAGCAATAACCAAAGGGTGGTTGTTGAAGGAGGCAGAGATGATGAGATACCAGCCAGAAGGGTCGATCAAGGTGCTGTGGTTGGAAGTGTACCGAGTTGCACACTACTATCATGACCCCTTTTGCCTTTTTATCTGTACAAAAACAATGATGGAAACATTAAAAAAAATCAGCTAAATCTAATCAAAGGCCCTATAAACATACAATAAAAAACAGTATACCACATAAGTAAAAAAAAAAAAACTTAGAAAAGAAAATTAAGAAAAGTCTTTTTTTTTTAAAGTAGTCTTGCAGGAAAAAAAACAAAGGTTGCTATACATAGGAAAATTTAAAGAAGAACTCTGGATTTTCCTCCCCAAAACAACAGATGCATTGTGTATGTGAGTGAATCCCAGCCACTCTGTCAGTTTGTGTAACTTACCTTTAGCTGTATGTAGGAGGTTTCTGTGTCTCTGATGTCACTCCTCCACTTGGCTGAATTTTAGAGTTGGGCTATGGGAGTCACTTGTACTGGTTCTGGGGGTTGATGTGGGTGGATTCTAGGGTTACTGTAGGTGTTTCTGGGCTTTCATGTGGGTGGTGAAATGTGTAAATGTGTCATACCTTCTCCTGTGTAATTCCAGTCTTCTAGCATGCCAAAGCATAATGGCTTAGTGCAATGTGTTTCCTTCATATGTTAATCACTTCACAGACAGACTATAGCTCCCAGGATTCTCAGCGCTCTGCATAGAAGTTATTTGGCTTGATTGGCTTTAGCTCTGCTCCTGCTGTCCAGAGGAGGATGGTGGAGCATAATATTAATATATCAGTAGAGGGAGATCAGAATAAAGGGCAATGTTTCCATCTTCATATTGCTGTAGACCAGCACCTACCTGTCTACATGTCCTCTCTCCTTCCAGGTACAAATGCTGAAGAAAATACTCAATGTATCACTGTTAATCCCTTTGTTAATGTTTGATAAGGAAGATTATGTGAAAGAGCCAGCATGTAGCTTGGCAATGGTCCAGAAAAAGCCTCAATATTTTTCAAGAGATGGAGATATCATCATTGGGGGCGTTTTACAAATATCTCAATTAACAACATCAAACCTCCCAAACTTCAACTCTCGTAGACATCCAGAGGACAAATGTCTACTGTAAGTAACTAATGTTTATGTAAATTCACCACTACCCCCTCCTGATACATACCTTTCTCATATGTAAAAAGTAGCAACAGAACATTTCCAATAAGTTATCAGATCATTTCTTTTCTTCTAAAACAAACTAAGGCCACACGGGCGGACTGTTCGCCCAACTTTGTCACGACGAACGAACAGTCCGCTGAAACCGTGCGCGATGACGTGAACGGCACGTACGACGGGACGAAAAATACGACGTCCTATACACTGCATTATAACTTTCGGCGTGTAAATCCTTTCTGAGCATGCGCGGAACTTAGTTTGTCGAACAAGCCTACACACGGGCGGACTGTTCGCTGAAACAAGGTTTCAGCGGACAGTTTTTCGGAATTTCCGAAAAACCTTGTTCGTCCAACTGTCCGCTGAAACTGTCCGCTGAAAGCCCACACACGAGCGGACTGTCCGCCCAAACACTGTTCAGCGGACAAGGTTGGGCGAACAGTCCGCCCGTGTGTACATGGCCTAAAACATCAGTGACACAACCAAAGGCTGCACCTTCAGTGTGCTTCAGTTTATTTATTGATAATATTTTAACTGTATGGCAGAAGGATTGTCATTCTGGCTTTCAGGGTAGTTGAGGTTTTAAATTGGCAGGTTGTTTTTATGAATATAGTTCAGTGTTAATAAAATGGACAAAAGACTAATGTCGATCAAGACCTTCCTCTCATAGTTCCTGCAGCTCTAGTCCAGAGGAAAATAACTATTTCCAAATTTGGAAAAAATCCTTCACAACCTCATCATTTCAGTTCAGTTGGCTCAGGATCACAATATTTCTATATTTACTAGTGCTAACTATGGCATGTGAGCTCAAAGCGAAATGTTTATTATTCAGCAGGCTTGCAAGGGAGTAGGTTCATGGAGGTTGTAGTAAGGATGGAAAGTGAGCTGAAGAGAGCGTATGGGTTCTGCCTGAGGCTAGAGGGGGGTGGGGGATAAAGCTGGTCTAGTTATGAGGAGGTTATTTATCACTTTCCCAGTGGATGGTCGTCCGGGTGGGTGGGCATTTGTGGTTGTGTGATGTGGGAATGTTGCATAATTAGTTAGGCGTTAGGTTGGAGTATTTGAAGGGGGAGTGGTAAGGGGAGAGAAGGGGCTGAAGCGTTCCGGGACATGTTCCCTTCCTCAGAGCTCAAGCCAACAATTGGTTGCCTCATCAAAGTCCTTAGAGTCTTCCGTTGCACCAGAGCTCTTGTTCTCAGGGGTAACACAAATTGCTAATCAGTCTGAGGAAGGGGACGCGTCCCCGAAATGTGTCACCATGCCGACAATGCCTA
Source organism: Lithobates pipiens (assembly GCF_037356315.1). Lineage (NCBI taxonomy): Eukaryota > Metazoa > Chordata > Amphibia > Anura > Ranidae > Lithobates > Lithobates pipiens. The sequence continues at coordinate 593,120,576 of NW_027507758.1, read as the reverse complement.
TTGTTTGGTCAGCTGTCGCCACGTTGACTGACCATGAGAGATTGTTTTTAAGCATATTACTTCTATTTTTGAGTATTTATTTGGCATTTTGTTTCTTCAATAAACCTTGGATAATGCACTAGGCGTTTGTGCCCCCTTTGTGTACAAATCCATCCTGCCTAATATCAACAGTTCGGGCTGGTGGTGATGTAATGGTGTGGGGAATATTTACTTGGCAGACTTTTGGCCCCTTAGTACCGATTTAGCACCATTTTAAACACTACAGCCTTCCTGGGTATTGTTGCTGGACATGTCCATCCCTTTATGACTACTTAAAAGTGCTAATTTTAAAGGCTAATATGCAAGTTATTGTCCTAATAAGTGTTTGGGGACCCGGATCTTGCCCCAGGGGACATGTATCAATGCAAAAAAAAGTCTAAAAAACTGAAATATTTTCAGGAGCACTGATTTTTAATGATAGTGATTAGAACAGTCCCTGCACAAAATGACATTTTTAAAGGAATAAAAGTCATTTAAAACTGCTTGCGGCTTTAATGCAATGTCTGGTCCTGGCAATATGGATGAAAATCAGTGAGACAAACAGCATGGGTACCCCATCCCAGTCCATTACCAGGCCCTTTGGGTCTTGTATGGATATTAAGGGGAACCCCACGCCAAAATTATAAAAAGGAAAGGCGTGGGACCCCCGGGCTCTATATACTCTGAACAGCAGTATTCAGGAGGTGCAAACAAGACAGGGACTGTAGGTTTGTTGTTAAGTAGAATCTGTTTCTAATTTTGAACTCGTACATTTTTAAAGTGTAGCTCCAGCCCAAAAATGTTTTGTTTTGAAGCTTTTTTGAACACATAGGGAAGGGTCATCAACCCTGTAACATTTGTTTTGCTGTCTGTGCACCTCTTCAGAATATTTTACCTGACTTTCTGTCCCAATGTCAAATGTTTTTAGAAAATTTGGTGTTTTTAGTGAAACAAGAATTGGTGATAAAGCATCAGTGGAGAGGAGGCACGTTTTTACCATATCAACTCTTACAGGAGAGAATTTCCGTTCCTTGGGTAGATTTCATCTCACTTCCTGTTGTCTCCCTCCGTTTGCAAGTAGGAGTCGTTTGTAAGTTGGATGTTTGAAAGTAGGGGCCTGCCCTATATGCTCTGCAGAAATTTGGGCCTAAGATTTTGGTGTTGCCACAACACTGTAAACCCTCACAGTTACTCTTGGTGGGTGCTGGAATGCCCTGCTGTGAACTATTATATCAAAAATTGTAATTACATGCCATTGTTGAACAGTGGTAGAAAAATTGGGCCTTTGGTGGTGGTGATGCTGGTGCCACAACACTGTAAGTCCTCGCAGTTACTCTTGGTGAGCACTGGAATGGGCCCTGCTGTGAAATATTATATCAAGAATTGTAATTACACGCACCTGACAGCACCCCCCCCCCCCCCCCACGGGAGGTCCAGCACTTACTGCCAGGCTGTAGTGTCCTCTCTGAGTGCTCCTTACTGTATCTCCTCTAGAGCAGCAGCAGCGGTGGCGGAGGTGTCCTTCCTGGAGTCCAGTGCGTGTCTCCCCTGCTGGTGCCTCTTCTTCCTAAGCGCCAGTTATCCAATAGGATAACTTGGCGCTTTGGCCAATCAGGAAACAGTTCTCACTGACCTGCCTCTTGATTGGTGGGGAGGAGCGATAGTGTGAAAATAGCGAAAATGTATTTGCTATCGTCACACAATTGGGTGGGATCAGGGCTCTAATCAGGTGTGTCAAAAAAAACACCCCCGCCATAGAAATCCATGTGTCTGGCATCCTGAAAGGGAAACCAGTGGCAGCCCTCAATGCACGGGCCGCCACTGGTTAAACTAGTACTAATGCACAGAAATATACTGTGTTAAATGGCATGTAATGCACTGAAATATCCTGAGTTAAATGGCATATAAGGCACTGAAATATACGGCATTAAACTTGCAGTAACGCATTGAAATATACTGCATTAAATGGCACGTAACGCACACTAAAATATACTGCATTAAACGGCATGTAACACACTGAAATATACAGCGTTTAACTTGCTGTAACACTGAAATATACTGCGTTAAATGGCACATAACACACTATAAATATACAGCATTAAACTTGCAGTAACGCACAGAAATATACTGCTTTAAACGTGCACTAAAGCACTGAACTATACTGCAGTAAACCTGCTCTGACACAATAAACTGACAGTAATGTAAAAATGAATGGTCACTACGCTTACACTGTATAACTGGGGGGTGGGTTGCGCTATGGATCCTTAAGAGTGAATGTAGAAAGGAAAAGAAAAGAAAAGTTAAAAGGTAAGAGCAGCCTCTATTGATTTCCACCCACGGGTGGAACGATGCAAAGACAAAGGGGGGTAATAGATATGGCGCTTATACCTATATGTGGGGACTAGTAGTGTGTTGGTGTATAAAAATGTATTGTATTGTATAGGTCAATTTTCACATGTGTGGCAATATATAATTCTTAAAGTGCTGACTAATTTTGGGCCAAAGTGTATATAATATATATTTTCCAGCGTGCTGGTTCAAAACCCAAAATTTTAAAATTAAATGAAAATTAAAATAAAAATACAATAAACTCAAAGTGCACGCCAATGGCAACAGGTTACAATGTAGCAAACCATATAACTTATTAATCTAAATAGCAATATGCAGTTATTACAGTATTAATCTAAATGGCAATATGCAGTTATTAAAGTGCGCGTGCAAATAAATTCTTACAGACCTATAGGTGAAGACTAATTGTGATAGCTGGTGGATTAGTCGTGAAAAAAGAATATTAAAGTATATTACTGTGGTGCCAAACTATAATAAATAAACATATATGAAATATCACGGTGGTAGCATAAACTGGTCTGATAGTGATGCTTTACATAAATTAGTATAAAATTAATAAAAATTAAAAATTAAAATACCATCTACATGAAGCATAAATGTGCTAAAATGATAAAACACAGAAAAATTAAATAAAATTAAAAAATCCAAAAAAACGTGCAAAATTAGTGCAAGAAAATGTGCAAACAATGCAGGCAAATTTTAAACATTGGACGTGATGGAGCAAGTCTCTATTGGGTGGCGGAAAAAACCGCAGGTGCAGAAAAGGAGGGGGGTGATGTTTTCCAACTGTGTTCTTCACATTCGGTGGCTTAAAAGGGTGTTAAAATTATTATGCTCTCACCAGAAGGAGGACCCCATCCGGGGTGGATCAACATTCACAATATTAGCTATTGTGCGGCTCTCTGGCTTCCTTCCACTTTAAAGATTAGGGATCCCTCGTTCCTCCGTGAGTAGCAATAAGCCCCGTTTATATGGAGTAGAGAAGAGGCACAACCATAGTGTGATACCGTTTTTAAAGAATTTTATTGCAGAAAATAGTTAAAAAATTACTCACAAACAACTGGTTTAAAAGTGCGGTGTGTACAGCTTTTAAAATTCCCGCTGTTGCAATCTCCGTCTGAGCTCGAGGTGTACGCTGCCTGGCCACGCTGCCTAGGCTCCAGATGACGTCCGTGTGACGAAACGCGTAGGGCGTGGCCAGGCAGCGTACACCTCGAGCTCAGACGGAGATTGCAACAGCGGGAATTTTAAAAGCTGTACACACCGCACTTTTAAACCAGTTGTTTGTGAGTAATTTTTTAACTATTTTCTGCAATAAAATTCTTTAAAAACGGTATCACACTATGGTTGTGCCTCTTCTCTACTCCATATAAACGGGGCTTATTGCTACTCACGGAGGAACGAGGGATCCCTAATCTTTAAAGTGGAAGGAAGCCAGAGAGCCGCACAATAGCTAATATTGTGAATGTTGATCCACCCCGGATGGGGTCCTCCTTCTGGTGAGAGCATAATAATTTTAACACCCTTTTAAGCCACCGAATGTGAAGAACACAGTTGGAAAACATCACCCCCCTCCTTTTCTGCACCTGCGGTTTTTTCCGCCACCCAATAGAGACTTGCTCCATCACGTCCAATGTTTAAAATTTGCCTGCATTGTTTGCACATTTTCTTGCACTAATTTTGCACGTTTTTTTGGATTTTTTAATTTTATTTAATTTTTCTGTGTTTTATCATTTTAGCACATTTATGCTTCATGTAGATGGTATTTTAATTTTTAATTTTTATTAATTTTATACTAATTTATGTAAAGCATCACTATCAGACCAGTTTATGCTACCACCGTGATATTTCATATATGTTTATTTATTATAGTTTGGCACCACAGTAATATACTTTAATATTCTTTTTTCACGACTAATCCACCAGCTATCACAATTAGTCTTCACCTATAGGTCTGTAAGAATTTATTTGCACGCGCACTTTAATAACTGCATATTGCCATTTAGATTAATACTTTAATAACTGCATATTGCTATTTAGATTAATAAGTTATATGGTTTGCTACATTGTAACCTGTTGCCATTGGCGTGCACTTTGAGTTTATTGTATTTTTATTTTAATTTTCATTTAATTTTAAAATTTTGGGTTTTGAACCAGCACGCTGGAAAATATATATTATATACACTTTGGCCCAAAATTAGTCAGCACTTTAAGAATTATATATTGCCACACATGTGAAAATTGACCTATACAATACAATACATTTTTATACACCAACACACTACTAGTCCCCACATATAGGTATAAGCGCCATATCTATTACCCCCCTTTGACTACGCTTACACTGACTGAAATATCACTAGATTCACACTAATTTAAAGACAAATGGTGGTCACACAAGACTCACACAGACTGAACTGTCACTAGATTCACACTAAACTGATATTCTATGCTGACAATAGAATCACAATAGAACACTATAGCACACTAACGCTCTAGTAGCACTGAACAGAATCCTGTTCTATCTCTCTCCACGCCAATATCACACTACAAATGACCGCTATTGAAAGAATATATATTTATAGTGTGGGGCAGGACTAAGATAAATGAGCCATGATTGGATAGACATGATGACTGCGTTCAAGCATGGCTCTGACAATGCTCTGTGCCCTGCTTGGGCAAAGCTTCCTTTGCTTCAGCCAATCAGGGATTCCAATGCACTGTGTGGCAGCGCAGTGCACTGTGGTCATTCAGCAGGCCGAATAAACGGTGGAACACCCCAATAATTTTGGTGTTCGTCAAACGGGTGAACAGCCAAAGTTCGTCCGGAACTCATGATAGGAAAGAACCATTGGCCCATCCCTACTGCATGCAAAGCAACATACCTGTACATCATTTTGACGAAGTGGTTGTACCGGGGTGAATTCTGCAGCTGCTCCGATGTAGTAACCCGGAAGCAACATCACAATGTCATTTCTGGTTTACTCGGTTGCCAGTGGCGCAGATTTTAAAAAATCCCTAATATTCCAAAACGCAGATTTCGGCATTTTGAATACTTTTAAGTGCAAAGGAGGGATTTGGGATCTTTTAGACCACAGATCCCTCCATAAAGAGTACCTGTCACTGCCTATTACTGTCACAAGGGATGTTTACATTACTTGTGACAGCAATAAAAGTGATCAGATTTCTTTTAAAGGAGACAGTGTAAAAAAAATAAAAAAAATAAATAAATAAGAAAAAAAACATTTTTTAAAGTGTCCCAGCACACTAGCACACCAAAGAACATGCATACGTAAGTCGCACCCACAAATGTAAACGGTGTTCAAATCATACATGTGAGGTATCACCTTGATCGTCAGAGCGAGAGCAATAATTCTAGAACTCTAAACTGGTAACCATTAAATTTTTTAAAGCATTGCCTATGGAGATTTTTAAGCACCGTCGTTTTCACCAGTTTAAAACTGTAACATGTTGGGGGCGTGTCCAAGATGGCGATGGGAGCAGACGCTTAGCTGCTGAGCTCCCGCTCCAGATCCTAATCCTTCCTTCATCCTGGTGTGGAACCCGCTCAAATACACCTGAAAAACCCACAGGCTGCTCTCCTGAGTCTCGGGGAATGAAAAGAAATAAAAAGAGGGTACAGAAGAGACGCACTGCTGAAGCTACCTGCAATCTGCCACATGGAGACTCAGACCATGCCATCACCTGACGGCAGGATCCAAGCGGGGTCCCCCCTCTTTGATGCCCTGATGCTGGCTATCACAACATGCCAATCCACCTTCACTATCAAAATCGATCATGTCCAGGTGGAGACGGCCCTTATCTGCCAGGACATGGACAAGTTCAGAGAGCGGGTGTCGGAGGTGGAGAGGCGAGTCTCCGGAACGGAAGATGTCCAAAGAGAGCACCATGCAGACCTCCAGATCCAGAAATAAAAGGTCAAGGTCCTTGAAACCAGAGCCGAGGATGCTGAAAACCAGAATTGCCGGAACAATTTGAGGGTCCTTGGGCTCCCAGAAGGCACCGAGGGCTCGGACCCTGTCACCTTCATGGAGCAAGTCCTACCATCCCTGCTGCCAAAGGCGAGATTCTTCCCGCACTTCTCTATTGAACAGGCCCACTGCATGCCTGCTACCAGAGGCCCGCAGGGAGCTCCGCCGCACACCTTTATTTTCAAGCTCCTCCACTACAGAGACAGGGACACTGTCCTCTGGTCGGCTCGTCTACAGGGAGAGCTGAAGTTTGAGAATACAAAGCTGCTAATTTTCCCTGATTACTCTGTGGAAACACAGAGGCAACGCAAATCCTTTGATCAGGTCTGGGCCACCCTACAAGAGAAAGGGGTCAAATATAGTATGCTCTTTCCCACCAGACTGAGAGTGCAAGATGGAGAAAAAGTACAGTTCTTCACTCCTCCCAGAGAAGCGGCGGTGTGGGCTGAAACCCTCTAAAGATGACTCACCTACATTAATTCCCCTTGCTTGGATCTGTGAGTATGCTGCTGAGGACCTCCATGTGTTATACATTATTATGAGGGCCCATAGGTGAGCACAGGATTGAGACCTGGTCCCCTTTCCCCTCCCTAGGTTCACCTACACAGTCCACCAGCAAAGCTGCACCCTGTAACATTTTCCCTCACTCACAGACCAAGTGCCTCTGAGACCTTATGCCATGCATCCCTATCCTTTCTAAACCTCAGCGATAGCCTCCCTCCAGAGGGTTATACCCTCATGCAGCTGCCTACCCAGGGGGACTACCCCCCCTGAGTTTTCTGTCCTGTTGAGGTCAGGATGGGGGGGGGGGGTTGGGAAAGTTGAGCTGTTGCTGGCTCACATTTTATTGTTTTATGTTGCATGACAGTAATGTTTTTGATTGATTCACTTGCACTATTGATGAGATCTGGTCCACTCCTCGGCCCGACATTCTACACCCGGAATGAAGCACAACTCATAACCATTGACACTCCTGCCTTTATGTGGTTGATACAGCGGTATGGCTACACTTGATATACTCTCCTGGAACACACGGGGACTGAACTCCTCGATTAAATGCTCCCTGGTTTTCCAATTTATAAAAGGGCCCAACCCCCACATCTGTGTGTTACAGGAGACACATCTATTGGGAAGCAAGACCCTCAGCCTCAAAAAAACATGGGTGGGCCACCACTATCACTCCACTTATTCCAACTTCGCTAGAGGGGTTAGTATCATTGTCCTCAAAACCCTCCCATTTAAACTCCTCAATTTGATTCTAGATCCTGATGGAAGAGTTGTCCTAGTCCACGTATTGATCCACAATTTACCATGGGTTCTGGTAGGACTTTACCTGCCGCCCCCTGTGTCCCTCAAATCCCTCTCATTTTGGCCAAACTGGCACAATTCCCCCCGGACAATGTAATACTGATGGGAGACTTTAACCTTGTCCTGGACTCTGATATGGACAGGTCAGCTGCAATTGGCACGACCCATCACGGGTTGGCAGCGTGGGCCGAAACATACGGCCTTACTGATGTGTGGAGGTGGAAAAACCCTCAAAATAGGTCTTTTGCCCTCCACTCCGCCACCCATAGGCCCTTCTCGCGTATCGACCTAGCCTACGTGGCGGTGCCTGTTCTCCCCAGAGTCCGGAACATCACCATTCTACCCAGGGGAATCTCAGACCACGCTCCGCTGCTGCTGTCCCTAGAATTGACGATGGCCCCGTCAGACAGACTCTGGAGACTATCCAGATTCTGGGTGATGGACATAGAGGTGGAGTCCCATTTCCACAACACACTGAAGCAATACTGGAGGGATAACCCTGGGACGGCCATGGAGAACTCTGTGTGGGAAGCCTTTAAGGCCTCATCATGCGGTCAATACCAAGCAATTATAGCTGCAGTGTAAAAAAAGTGCAGGGCTGAACTTACTGGGGTGGAGGTAGAGGCTACTAAGCAAGCGGCCCTTTATGTTCGTTCCCAGGACCCCAACATTACACCCGATTCCAGTCTCTGACCCAGCAGATCCTCCTTCTGCGCACATCCCTAACACAGAAGAAACTACTCCACCAATCCCAACGCATCTTTGAACAGGGGGAGAAGACGGGTCGCCTCCTGGCCTGGCTCTCCAGAGAGCAGTCTGGTGTTATGACCACAGATCCGAGGCCAGGATAGAACCCTCTTTTCCACCCCCCATGAAATTAACCAGTGCTTTGCCACCTACTACCAACAACTCTATAGCTCCCGCGTGACATACCAACAAAAAGACCTAACTGGCTACTTAGAGGAGATTGATATCCCAGTCCTCACTACTACCTCAGCGGAAAAACTAGACGCCCCCATTCAATTAGAAGATAAGTGTAAGGCTGACCGCAGGGTAAGCCTGTATTTGTAGGAGGAGTCAGGCTGCATAAAGCCTGCCCTCCTCTGCCTCCTTCTCGTTGGACGTCGGGTCTCGTATGCCTGACGTCACTTCCGGCGGGTCGGAGGAGGTTTTTTTTTTTGCGCTCGTGGATGGGGGTGCTTTGGGCCCCGCCGGCTCCGTTTGCGGGCATCGGGGGGGGGGGGGGGGTGAAGCGCGCCCCCCCCCCCCGGCGGCTGTCTGCACGGGGGAGGCTTTCTCCCGCCCGCCTCCTTCTCCGGCTGCCTCAGCGGGAGGGGAGGGGGAGGGAGGTTTTCTGTCTCAGGCTTCCCCCGTGTGCTGCTGCCGTAGCGCTTGTCCGCTGGGGACTTGTCGCCCGCCTACTTCTCCCGCTATCACTGACTGAGGGGGGGGGGTGCCTGCCACAGGCTTCCCCCGTGCGGTGCTGCTGGGGGGGGGGGCGGCTCTTGTCTCCACGAGGGAGCCCTTCTCCCGCCCGCCTCCTTCTCTGGCTGCCTTTGCCGTAGAGGAGGGGGGCGGGAGGTTTTCCGGCGTGTTCCCCCACGTGGTGGAGGGAAGAGCCTGATGTGCGCTCATAGCAGACCTCACAGTGTGATAGCAATCTGTTAAGAATGCTATACCTCAATACCAAGGGTTATGTCCATGGTATTTTGAATGTTTTTTTTTTTTTTTCAAATGTAGATCTCCAGGGGAATTATTGGAAGGACCATAAGGGATATTTGTCAAAGCCCTTCTGCAGGAGGGGGGGCACCTGTTGAGGGGGGTTTTGTCTGCGGGGGAGCTGCTTCTACCGCCCGCCCCCTTCTCCCAGTGTTCCGCTGGGGGGAGGGGGAGAATGCTTCATCTGGAGAGGGGGGGTTTGTCCGCGGGTGGCTGCGGGGGTGATACTTCTGCCGCCCGCCCCCTTCTCCCGGTATTCCGCCGGGGGGAGGACGCGTTAGCCTGCCGGGTGGCTGTGGGGGAACCGTTTCTCCCGCCCGCCTCCCTGTGTTCCACCGGGGGGAGGACTCCGCCCCCCCCCCGCCTGGGCTCCGCGTGGCAGTCCCTCCCTGCCTGAGCTCCACGTGGCGTGCCCACCCGCCCCCCGCCTGAGTTCATGATCGGAGAATAACGGATGTAGTGTTGTAGTTCTCTGAGAGGGGCAGGCTGCTGGATGCACCTACCTGCTGGATGCACCTACCTGGTGGTATAGTCTGACTCTTTCCCTCATCACCTTGTGTGTACCCGAACATATTCATTGCACTGCTCTGTCTTTGATGTTATTTTGTCTTTGGGGCCGCTGCCCCGCCTGAGCTCCACGTGGCGTGCCCAACCCCCCGCCTGAGCTCCACGTGGCGTGCTCAACCCCCCGCCTGAGCTCCACGTGGCGTGCCCAACCCCCCGCCTGAGCTCCACGTGGCGTGCCCAACCCCCCGCCTGAGCTCCACGTGGCGTGCCCAACCCCCGCCTGAGCTCCACGTGGCGTGCCCAACCCCCGCCTGAGCTCCACGTGGCGTGCCCAACCCCCGCCTGAGCTCCACGTGGCGTGCCCAACCCCCGCCTGAGCTCCACGTGGCGTGCCCAACCCCCGCCTGAGCTCCACGTGGCGTGTCCAACCCCCGCCTGAGCTCCACGTGGCCTGCCCCCACCTGAGCTCCACGTGGCCTGCCCCCGCCTGAGCTCCACGTTCTTGTGTTATTCACGGTTTTCTCATACAGTTTTACGTTCTGGTGCATTTTATGGTTTTCCCATGCATTTCGGTCCCATGCGTTTCCGGTTTCAGGCCATTCACGTTCTCTTAGCGGTCATGTTCTCAAAGCATTTGCGTTTTCATGCATTTGCATTTTCTTGCAGTTGCGTTTGTCATGCATTTGCATCTTCTTGCAGTTGCGTTTTCATGCAGTTGCGTTTCTTGCAGTTGCGTTTCTTGCAGTTGCGTTTCTTGCAGTTGCGTTTCTCAGGCAGTTGCGTTTCTCAGGCAGTTGCGTTTCTCAGGCAGTTGCAGCTTCTTGCAGTTGTGTTTTTCATGCATTTGCATCTTCTTGCAGTTGCGTTTCTCAAGCAGTTGCGTTTCTCAAGCAGTTGCGTTTCTTAAGCAGTTGCGTTTCTCAAGCAGTTGCGTTTCTCAGGCAGTTGCGTTGCTCAGGCAGTTGCGTTTCTTGCATTTGCGTTTCTTGCATTTGCGTTTCTTGCATTTGCGTTTCTTGCATTTGCGTTTGGTTTCGATTACGTTTTCATGCAGTTATGTTCTCGTTCATTTACATTCTCATGCAGTTATGTTCTCGTTTCGTTTTCCGTTCTCATTCGAGTTGACGTTCTCATGCTTGTTGGTTTCAAGCACGTTGCTTACTGTTCTTACGCAATTTTGTTTTTCATGCGTTTTGGGTCTCTCATGTGATTTACTTTTCTTATGAAGTTGTTTCTCATGCAATTTTACGGTTTCTCATGCATTTGCGTTTCTCGTGCGTTTCGCAGGCTGTTGGCGGTTTTTAAACGACGTACAGGTCTTACGCATTTATGGTTCTCATGAATTTATGGTTCTCAGGCATGTTAAATTTCTCAGGCAATTTACGTATTAGATGTTATTTACGTGTCTCACGCAACTTCTTGCGTTTCCCATGTTTCTGACGTTTCCCCATGTTTTTTATAGCATTTTCTGACGTTTCCCGTGGTTCTGACGCATTCCCGTGGTACAGTTGACGGTTCATGCAACTACGGTTTCTCATGCTTTTTATGGTTTTCTCTCACTTTCCAGGTTTTCTCTCACTTTCCAGGTTTTCTCTCACTTTCCAGGTTTTCTCTATTGCTTTCCAGGTTTCTCTATCGCATTCCAGCGTTTTTCGTTTTGCGTTTCATGCTTTGTTGGCATTTCATGTTTTGCGTTCTCATACAGTTATGTCCTCGTTTCATTTTACGTTCTCATGCACTCATGTCCTCGTTTCGTTTTACGTTCTCATGCACCCATGTTCTTGTTTCATTTTAACATTCTCATACACTCATGTTCTCGTTTAGTTTACGTTCTCATGCTTTTCATGTTCTCATTTAGGTTACGTTCTCATGCATTTCATGTTCTCGTTTCGTTTTACGTTCTCATGCGATTATGTTCTCATTCGATTTGACGTTCTCATGCTTTGTTTTCACGCACGGTTCTCACTCGTTTTACGGTTTTACATGCAATTGCCGTTTTCTCATGCAATTCAGTTTATGCAATTCACGGTTTCCTTGCAGTTGGTGTTTCTTGAAGTTACGGTTCTTACGCAATTTTTTTTTTTTTTTTTTCATGTGATTTAGGTCTCTCATGTGATTTACATATGAAGTTGGTGTTTCTCATACATTTGATGGTTGTCCATGCAATTTTACAGTTTCTCATACAATTGCGTTCTCGTGTGTTTTGCTGGCAGTTGACGGTTTTCAAACGACTTGCAGTTCTTGCGCTTTTATGGTTCTCATAAATTTATGGTTATCAGGGTTTTTACGTTTCTCATGCAATTCACGTATCGGATGCATTGTTCATGGCTGTTATTTACGTGAGGCAACTTCTTGTGTTTCCCTTGTTTCTGACGTTTCCCCATGTTTTTCTAGCATTTTCTGACGTTTTTCCATGGTTTTGACGTATTCACATGTTTCCTTACGTGTTGTCCGGGTTTCCTTCCGTTTTTCCCATGTGCCGCACGTTTCATGTCTCATGCCTTTCATGTCATTACCCTTGTGTAGTTTCATGATTCTCAGGTTTTTTTTTTTTTTGTTTTTTTTTTTACGTTCCTCGTGCTTGTTAGTGTCGGATGTATTGTACGTGTCTGATGCTATTTACGTGTCTCATGCATCTTCTCGCGTTTCCCATGTTTCTTTTGTTTCTCGTGTTTTTCTTGCCTTTTCTCGTGTTCTTACATATTCCGATATGCAGCACGTTTTGTGTCTCATGCTTTTCTTTTCTCTTGTGTACCCCCCAGGGTTTTCTTTTATGTTTTTCATCAATTTGTGAAGCCTGCATTTCCTAGGCAGGTCGTGTTTTCTAGCAGCCGCGGTTCTTAAGCCGCTCACGGTGATCAGTTCACGCTTCTCATGTTTTCATTCAGTCACGTTTCCTTATCGCAGGTTTCGTTTTTGTCGCAGGTGTTTTTGTTTGATCACGATTCTCTCGCTAGTTGTGTTCCTGATCAGTTGGGTGCCATTCCTCACTATTTACTTTAATTTCCTAGCTGCGTCTCCGGCCAGGAGTTGTCCTGGGGTATGGAAGTTTGGTTAGTCAGTTTTTCACTGATCCACGGTTTCTACTGGCTCTGGGGCTTTCGTGGATCACGGGGCCCGGGCTAGTATCTGTAGGCTCGGATCTCAGAAGCAGGTTTCCAGTGACGCACTTTCTTGTCAGTTCCAGTTGTGGTAGATTGGTTTTCCATTTGGTTGGCACTGCAGCCTTGATCATTGGGTTTTGTTTTAAATTCCAGGAAAGCCCATGACACTGCTTGGCATGTTTCCAGGTTAGGTTTCCAGTCCTGATGGTGAAACGTCTAGTTCCCTTTGCTTTTCTGTTTTGTTTTAGTTTCCTTTTTTGCCTCCTCCAGCTTGTATCAGCCTTCAGCACTCTCTGGGCGTATCCAGTTAAGTCCCAGCATTTCATGTTTAATGATCTGTCAGGTTGTTTTATTTTCGGCTTTTCCGTTTGAAGCCATCCAGGTCTCCAGCGGTGGGGACTCCCTGCTGTGCTTAGCTGACTTTCCATGGTGGGTTTCATTTTATGACGTTCATGTACTCTCAGGTTATCTTGTGTTGGTCACTGGGTTGGGCTCAAGGGGGTGCTATAGCTGGCCTTGTGATTCCTGAAGCCAGGGGAGGGGCTACTGCCCTTCTTAGCGTTTCCTTCTCTGCGGCAAAGGCATAACTCATTTGCCACCACTCCAGGTTAGACGTTATTCACTGGGTCTTCTGTTTGTTGAGCTTTCTTCCTACTGTGTTATTTTTTGCCCCCTTTAAGGCATACTGACCACGTGACCTTTGGCACACTTCAGGTCTTTGTTTCCTTGTTGCTCTTTGTTCCTTTCCTCATCATCCACAGAGTGACTCTGAGTACAAGTGTAAGGCTGACCGCAGGGTAAGCCTGTATTTGTAGGAGGAGTCAGGCTGCATAAAGCCTGCCCTCCTCTGCCTCCTTCTCGTTGGACGTCGGGTCTCGTATCCCACCCACCCATTCCCCTTTTTCTTTTAATTTCATTCTTTACATTTCATACTTGGGTATGCCCCCTTTAGGCATACTGACCACGTGACCTTTGGCACACTTCAGGTCTTTGTTTCCTTGTTGCTCTTTGTTCCTTTCCTCATCATCCACAGAGTGACTCTGAGTACAATAAGAAGGCTTAAAAATTATGCAGCAGGCAAGACACCGGCCCGGACGGGTTCCCGGTGGAGTTCTACAAGACTTACATAGAAGACCTCGCCCCCAGATTGCAATCAACCCTGTCTCAAGCATTGAAGTCTGGGGTCCTCCTGGACTCGATGAGTGATGCAGTGATAGTGGTTATCCCAAAACCGGGCAAAGACCCTACCCTATGTTCCTCATACCGCCCCATATCCCTCCTCAATGTTGACACCAAAATACTCGCAAAAGTCCTTGAACACTGTTATCACTGCCCTGGTCCACACAGACCAAACAGGCTTCATGCCAGGGTGCGGCATGGACATAAATATCCGTCGGCTCCACACACACATAGCAGCTGCAGACCCAGACAATCCCGGAGTGGTGGCCTCACTTGATGCTGAGAAGGCTTTCAACTCAGTCGAGTGGGTCTACCTATGGACGGTTCTTTCTACACTTGGCTTCGGCCCTCAATTTCTAGCATGGCTACAGATGCTTTAAGCACACCCTAAGGCCAGAATACGCACCAACGGGACAATTCTCTCTGGGGAGGGGAACTCGACAGGGATGTCTGTTATCCCTGGCCTTATTTGCTCTGGCCCCGGAGCCACTGGCTGCCCATATTAGGAAGGACTCTGGAATTAAAGGTATAAAGGTAGATTCATTGGAAAAAAAACTATCCCTATATGCGGACGACTCCCTACTATATTTGGCAGACACTTCCACCTCCTTAAAGGCTGCCTTGACCCAGTTTGATACCTTCAGCCGATACTCAGGGGTCCGTATTAACTTGGACAAGTCGGTTCTGTTCACGCTTCATCCGTCCCTACCCTGTACACCTTTACGTTGGGTAGAAGAGTTTGTATATCTAGGAGTAAAGGTGGGTCCCACGACAGAAGGCTACCTGGCTAGGAACATCCTCCCAGTCTTGGACCAATTGACCAAGCGTTGTACCACCTGGCACAATCTCCCCCTCACACCAGTGGGCAGGGGAAATTTAATTAAATGATATACCTGCCTGAGCTTCTGTACTTTTTCAGACAAACCCCCTACCCCTATCCCCCGATCCTTCTTCTGGGAAGTAGACAGCATAGTGACCAACTTCATTTGGGGGGGTCGTCCCCCTCGGGTAGCACGGCGTACCCTCTACCTCCCCTTGTCCAGTGGGGGCCTGGCCCTTCCAAATTTTCTTATAAATTATTGGGTGGCGGTCCTGGTGATGGTCAGATGGTGGTTCTCCCAGCCTAGACAGAACCCAGCTGTCACTCTCAAGGCCGTAATCCTCGGCTCATATGCGGCTCTCTCCAACCTTGTCTTTAGGGGCTGCAAGGCTCATCCCTCCGTGACGGGACCTATGAGGACCACCATACGTGTGTGGCAGTGCTCCAGGGCATCCAGGGGCGAACCTGTAATGCCCCGTACACACGACCAGACTTTTCAACATCAAAAGTCTGATGGAATGATTCCGGCAGACTATTCGATCGTGTGTGGGCTGCAACGGACTTTTGATTCGCAAAAGTCTGACAGACTTTAGAAATGGAACATGCTTTAAATTTTTCTGCCAGAACTCTGCCGGACCCAGAAATCCGCTCGTGTGTGTGCTAGTCTGACGGACTAAAACCGACGCTAGGGCAGCTATTGGCTACTGGCTATGAACTTCCTTATTCTAGTCCAGTCATACGTCATCACGTTCGAATCCGTCGGACTTTGGTGTGATTGTGTGTGGTCAAGTCCATTCATTTGGAAAGTCCGTCAGAACTCTGTCAGAACTCCGTCAGAACTCCGTTGAAAGTCTGCCGGACTTAAGTCCTGTCGTGTGTACGCGGCATAACACTCTCCTTCCTCAATTAAACACAATACCTGACCCAGCGACGTGGGCTAAGCAGGGAATTCTTACTCTCAAGCATGTGATGCCAAATGGCAAGTTTATGACTTTCCAGGAACTGAGACGGACCTATGACCTCCCGAGCTCCTTTCAGTTTAGATATTGCCAGCTCAGACATGCCCTTACCACGCAATTTCCAACCCCAGTCACTCTTGAGTCAGACACGATTGAGTGACTCCTCATCTCGGGAGTGATGGGGAAACCCCTCTCTTCCATATACTTGTATCTCATGGTTGCTCAGGACACAGATACCGTGACTATCCTGAGTAAATGGAAGAAGGACATCCCTAATCTTGACGAGGACACTTGGAAGGAACTGGTCTCCATATATATCATATCTATGATTGCATCTAGAGACCGATTCACAACTGAAGTTTTTACACAGGGCATACTATACCCCTCAGAGACTTGCCAATATCTATCCCTCCCACAGCCCATTGTGTACAAGGTGTTCCCTTGAATGTGGCTCTTTCTTTCATATGGTTTGAACTTGCCAAAAAATGTGCCCATACTGGTGAGAGGTGGTGGACGTTTTGACAGAGATCACTGGAGCCACGATATCACCAGACCTTCTCCTTTTCCTACTTAGCTACCTGAGCCATATAGAGGGAGATAGATATACCAAATTGTGTGTGACTTTCACCCTCTTCTACGCAAGGAGAGAAATCCTCCTAAGATGGAGGGGAACGGAGCTCCCTCCGAGATCCTCATGGCAAAACACTATAAACAAGGTCTTTCCACTTTATAAAATTACATAGGAAAGTAGAAATTGCCCAGCGAAATACAACAAAGTTTGGTCAAACTGGGTCGATGCCTGTGGATGAACTAGCTGGACCACATAATATTAACTGACTAGGAAGTGTAATAAGTGATCCTTGGCCTTCTTCCCTCCCCCCCTCCTCCCCCTCCTCTCCCTCCCTTTTTTCCCTTGCCCCCTCTTCCCTCTCCCTCCCTGCACCACCCCCTCCTCCTCTTACCCACTGAATCGGGGAGGCGAGGTGGCCGTGGGATAAAAGCTTACATGCAATGTCAATACTTTTACTCTTTATTGAACAATCCTAAACTGCTATACTTTTATTTGTTTGAACCTTGAATGCATTATGCCTATTCTCATATCCACGATAAGGATGTGACATTTAACAATGTGCAAGAACTGTACTTAACATTCTGTCAATGCTATGTTTGTACCTTTTTGTTTTTCTAAAAAAAAAAATGTAACATGTTAGGTATCCATTTACTCAGCATAATATCATACTTCCCAATGTACAAAAAAATTGGGATAACTTTACTGTTTCATTTTTTTTTAATTTAGAAGTGTATGTTGTCCGAAAAAAATTGCATTTGAAAGAAGCCAAACTGGGTTCTAAGTAATTTTTTATCAAAAAATACTGATTTTAACTTGTAAATATCAAGTGTCAGAAATTGGCTTGGTCCAGAAGTGGTTAACTCTTCTGGGAAGGCTGTCCACAAGGTTTAGGAGTGTGTCCATGGGAACGTTTGGCCATTCTTCCAGAAACTCATTTGTGAGGTCAGGCACTGATGTGGACTGGCTTGCAGTCTCCATTATAATGGAGAATTTCTGGGTCGCAGTCTCCATTATAATTCATCCAAAAGGTGTTCTATCAGGTTGTGGTCAGGACTCTGTGCAGTTCAGTTAAGTTCCTCCACCCCAAACTCACTCATCCGTGTCTTCATGGCTCTTACTTTGTGCACTGGTGCATAGTCATGTTGGAACAGGAAGGGGCCATCCCCAAACTGTTGCCCAAAAGTTGAGAGCATGAAATTGTCCAAAATGTCTTGGTATGCTGATGCCTTAAAAGTTCCCTTCACTGGAAGTAAGGGGTCAAGCCCAACCCCTAAAAAACAACCCTTCACCATAATCCCCCTCCACCAAATGATTTGGACCAGTGCACAAAGCAAGATCCATAAAGACATAGATGAGAGAGTTTGGGGTGAAGGAACTTGACTGGCCTGCACAGAGTCCTTACCTCAACCCGATAGAACACTTTTGGGATAAATTAGAGCAGAGGCTGCGAGACAGGTCTTCTCTGATTTCCAACATCAGTGCCTGACCTCACAAATGCGTGTCTGGAAGAATGGTCAAACATTCCCATAGACACACTCCTAAACCTTGTGGACAGCCTTCCCAAAAGAGCTGAAGCTGTTATAGCTGCAAAGGGTGGGCCAACTCCATATATTGAACCCTACGGCCTAAGACTGAGATGCCATTAAAGTTCACGTGTGTGTAAAGGTAGTCGTCCCTATACTTTCTCTCTGAACGTCAGTCAAAGCTCCTGCCACTAAATAAAATGGTTAGCTTACAGTCCTGTTTACACTTTGCTTTTGCTTGATGCTTTGATGAGGCTTCGGTGGGGCTTTGGGGGGGGCTTCGATGAGGCTTCAATGAGCCTTTGGTGGGGCTTGGGTGAGGCTTCAATGAGCCTTTGGTGGGGCTTTGGTGAGGCTTCAATGAGCCTTTGGTGGGGCTTCGATGAGGCTTTAATGGGGCTTCAATGAGGCTTCAATGAGCCTTTGATGGGGCTTTGATGAGGCTTTGTTCGGGCTTCAGTGGGGCTTCAAGCAAGCTTTGCCATAGACTTCTATGGAGGCTTTGAAGACACTTTGAAGCACAACTAAAGCGATATTTGATATCATTTTTGAAGCAAAGCCACAGCAAAGCAAAAGCAAGGTGTAAATAGTTTTGAATAGCATTCAAAGAGCTTTAACAAAGCCTACCTGAAGCAAGTGTAAACTAGCTGTTAACATGTGTTGAACCCGAAGAAAGTGTAAATGAGCCCTTAGTTTGGATTGTTAGGTGCATATGAGTTACATGAAAAAATAATATTGACTGTCTCTCTTCAGTAAACTCAATTTTCTGAGACATCTTTTAGTCTTCATGTTTGCCATAGAGGAGATAAACAACCAAACAGATTTGTTGCCGAACATCACGTTGGGGTACCGGATTTATGACGTGTGTAATATTGAAAGTAAAGCTATACAAAGTGTGCTAGATGTATTATCTGGGATGAAGGATCCAGTTGCAAACTATGACTGTCATAAGAAGAGTAAAAAAGTCATGTTCGTGGGACACAAGATGACTTCCACATCTGTAGCATCAGCAACACTGACCGGAATCTATGGATATCCTCAGGTAAAACAACTCCCTGTCATTAACCTTAAAACTGTGAGTAAATTAACCCCTTCCCGCCGAGCGTACGCAGATGTGCGTACTCGGCTTCCGGGTGTATACCGGGATGATGCCCGCACCTGCAGGCATCATCCCAGTACTGTTTTTTTCAACGGGCGATTGGCTTTCCAGCCATAACAACCAAAGTGGCTAAAAGGTTGTTATGCCGGAGGAGCAGGAGGGGACGTCCCCCCTCCCGCCGCCTCCCGCCGCTGTTACCGGTGCTCCCATTCGTTCGGGAGCACCGATTCAAGATCCGGCGCCTCCGGCTGCCGGGGAGGAACTGGAACGAAGCCGTAATCGGCTTCGTTCCAGTATCCTAATCATAAACATGGAAGTGACGTCATGACATCACTTCCCGTTTACTCGGCTGGCAATAGCGGCGGTTTTAAAAATATATACGGTATTCAGAATCGCCGTTTTCGGCGATCTGAATACATTGTAGTGTAAAGGAGGGATGGGGGGTCTTTTAGACGTCATGAAGAGTACCTGTCACCACCTATTACTGTCACAAGGGATGTTTACAAAAAATTTTTTTTAAAGCGCCCGCCGTCCCCGCGAGCTTGCAAAGCAAAGAAAACGCATACGGAAGTCACGCCCGCATATGTAAACGGTGTTCAAATCAAACATGTGAGGTATCACCGCGATCGTCAGAGCGAGAGCAATAATTCTAGCACTAGACCTCCTCTGCAACACTAACCTGGTAACCGTAACAAAAATTAAAGCGTCGCCTATTGAGATTTTTAGGTACCGTACTTTGTCATCAATCCACGAGTGCGTGCAATTATAAAGTGTGACATGTTTGGTATCTATTTACTCGGCGTAACATTATCTTTCACATTATGCAAAAAAATTGGGCTAATTTTACTGTTTTTTTTTTTTTTTATTCATGAAAGTGAAACTGTGACTTTTGTCACAGGGTCATTTAAAAAATGACAGGCAGAAGAAGAGGCAGGCCCTTCCGCAGGGGTGGTAGGGTTAGGGCAGGAGCAACAGGCTTGAGCCAAAGTGGCAAATTGCAGAAGGTGTGTGCGATTACGTCAAAGGACGCACCAGATTTGGTTGAGTGGCTCACTCAGCCTTACTCTTCTGCACCCTCCTCATCCTCTCGATCTGCACCCTCTTCACTCTCTGCTGTGTGCACCCCCAAAGACACTACCACCAACACCACCATATACCTTCCGCTTGAGTCACAGGAATTATTTTCCGATCCATATCAAGACATTTCCGATACGCAGCCACTCTTGGCATTGGATCAGGAAGAGGAGGTAGCAACAACCACCACTCAACAGTCTGACAACAGTACCCAGATCAGCCCAAGGAGGAGGTTGGTCCCCGGTGTTGCTGCCTACTCTGAGATCTCTAATTATAGCGGTGGGGAAGGTGACGTCGATGATGACGTGTCTAGTGATGTCACGTGGGTGCCCACAAGAGAGGAAGAGGAGGGGAGTTCAGAGGGAGATATGGACCAGCAGATAGGGAGGAGAAGCAGGAAGAACTTACATTGCACAGGAGGGACAAAGCAGACTGCTAATGTATCAGGAGCACGGCATCAACCATGTACGGTCACATCTGGCGCTCCCAGGACACCAGCACATGGCTCTGCAGTGTGGGCTTTTTTTAACGTGTCCATTGCTGACAATAGTGTTGCCATCTGCAATCTTTGCAGTCAATGCATAATTCGCGGTAAGCCCAACACTCACCTAGGGACGACCGCCTTAAGAAGGCACATGAGCTGCCATCACCAAGCCCAGTGGGAGCAACGGAACACACAAAGCCACACTCCAGGCTCTCACCGTCCAGCCCTGTCTTCTACTTCTCCTTCTCCTCTCTCTTCACAATTGTCCTCCACTCCACCTTCTATCAT
The DNA here is from genome assembly GCF_037356315.1 of Lithobates pipiens. NCBI lineage: Eukaryota > Metazoa > Chordata > Amphibia > Anura > Ranidae > Lithobates > Lithobates pipiens. Next base: position 593,099,582 of record NW_027507758.1, on the reverse strand, counting down.
GCTTTCCACACGTTTTTACGAAAAAAGGCAGGCTTCCCTGGGACAAATGTCTGAGCGGAAAAAAACGATGACATCGGATAACCCTCTTGCCCAACGGTTGACGGCTGGCTTGTCAGAACTGATATGCCCCCCCATATTAGCTGGGGGACTCAGAGGCCTTTCAAAAATTTGTGGCCATTGGAACACCACAATGGAAGGTCCCAGGAAGGAAGTATTTCTCACAGAAGGGCATCCCAGAGCTATATGGCCATGTTCAGCGGCAAGTGAATGTATCTCTGGCACACAGTGTCGATGCCAAGATACCTCTGACCACAGACACGTGGTCTAGCAAACACGGGCAGGGAAGGTATATCACATTTACTGCCCACTGGGTGAACCTTCTGAGGGCCATCAAGCATGTAACCCGTGGCACCCGTGTAGATTTGCTTTTACGGATTGCATGCAGGCCTGGCTCTTATTCTCCTCCACCTACTCCATCCTCCTCCATCTCCTCCTCGGCTGACTCTTCCTTTTCCGCTGCTAGCGTCTCTTCCGCCCAAGCTCCCCAGAACCTATTCGACATGCCAGGTGAGACGTTGCCATGCTGTGTTGCGTCTATTGTGCCTGGAAGCCAAGAGCCACACTGGCCCGGCACACCTTTCAGCTTTCCGTTCACAGGCAGATCAATGGCTAACACTGCTCAATTTGACAGTTGGTAAAGTGGTGTGTGACAACGGTGCCAATCTGCTTAGCGCATTGGTCGTGCAGCGATTCGTTGTCAAATACCCTGGGGTCCAGGACATCTTGCGGCAGGCAAGGAAAATCTCCGCCCATTTCAGAAGATCTTACACGGCCATGGCTCGCCTTGCTGACATTCAGCGGTGACACAATCTGCCGGTCAGACGTCTTATTTGCTATTGCCCAACGCGATGGAACTCAACCTTCTATATGCTTGATAGGCTGCTCCAGCAGAAGCGCGCAGTTAACGACTACCTGTACGAACTCTGCGGCAGAACAGGTTCTGGGGAGCTGTTTTTTTTCACAGCTCCAGTGGCTGCTCATGTGCGACGCATGCAGACTTCTGTGGCCATTTGAGGAGATCACCAAACTGGTCAGTCACAGCCATGGCGCTATCAGTGACATGGTATCTTATGCCTTCTTTATGGAGCGTGCATTGCGTCGTGTCATTGATCAAGCCGTGGAGCAGCAGGAGCAGGAAGATGAGGAAGTCACAATGCTGGATGAATTCCCAGGGGGGGCTACTCTATCTGAGACAAGTCAACAACAGGAGTCTGAAGAGGAGTCAGAGGAGGATGGTGCCGAGGCGGATGAGGAGGAGCAAGAAGAGCATGCTTTAAACTTTTCTGGGATCCCTGTTGTTGTGCGTGGAAGGGGAGATGAGAACGAGGAGGACGACATTATCCTGGATGATGAGCAGGAGCCTGGCCGCCACACCGCTTCCAGTTTAGTGCAAATGGGGGCCTTCATGCTCCAGTGTTTTTTAACCGGGACCCCCCGTATAAAAAGCATAAGGGTCAAGGACCAGTACTGGGTGGCATCTCAGAAGAATTCAACACATGTGACCAGTAGACCATATATATGCATAACTCTATAAACGATTTAATTAATCGAGCACACGGACCTTTTTTCTACATTTGGCTCACTTCCTTGTACAAAAAAAGCACTCCGTACTATATGCCCATACCCTCCTGTTTGAAGAGGTTGAGCGGTGTCATATTTTTGGGGGCCAGCAGCGATTTGCTAGTATCAGTGCTGGTGTTAGTGCTCTATATCTCGGTGCTGGTGTCAGTGCTCTCTATCATGGTGCTGGTGTCAGTGTTATCTATCTCGGTGCTGGTGTCAGTGCTCTCTCTCTATCTCGGGGCTGGTGTGGTGTCAGTGCTCTCCATGCCAGTGCTGGTGTGGTCTCAGTACTCTCTATCTTGGTGCTGGTGTGGTCTCAGTGCTCTCTATCATGGTGCTGGTGTCAGTGCTATATATAACAGTGCTGGTGTCAGCACTCTCTATCTCGGTGCTGGTGTCAGTGCTCTCTATCGCGGTGCTGGTGTCAGTGCTCTCTATCTCAGTGCTGGTGTGGTGTCAGTGCTCTCTATCTCGGTGCTGGTGTCAGTGCTCTCTCTCTATCTCGGTTCTGGTGTGGTGTCAGTGCTCTCGATCTCAGTGCTGGTGTGGTCTCAGTGCTCTCTATCTTGGTGCTGGTGTGGTCTCAGTGCTCTCTATCACGGTGCTGGTGTCAGTGCTCTCTATCTCGGTGCTGGTGTCAATGCTCTCTATCTTGGTGCTGGTGTCAGTGCTCTCTAACACGGTGCTGGTGTGGTGTCAGTGCTCTCTATCTCGGTGCTGGTGTAAGTGCTCTCTATCTCGGTGCTGGTGTTAGTGCTCTCTATCTTGGTGCTGGTGTGGTCTCAGTGCTCTCTATCACGGTGCTGGTGTCAGTGCTCTCTATCTCGGTGCTGGTGTCAGTGCTCTCTATCACAGTGCTGGTGTCAGTGCTCTATATAACGGTGCTGGTGTCAGCGCTCTCTATCTCGGTGCTAGTGTCAGTGCTCTCTATCGCGGTGCTGGTGTGGTGTCAGTGCTCTCTATCTCGGTGCTGGTGTGGTGTCAGTGCTCTCTATCTCGGTGCTGGTGTCAGTGCTCTTTCTCTATCTCGGTGCTGGTGTGGTGTCAGTGCTCTCGATCTCGGTGCTGGTGTGGTCTCAGTGCTTTCTATCTTGGTGCTGGTGTGGTCTCAGTGCTCTCTATCACGGTGCTGGTGTCAGTGCTCTCTATCTCGGTGCTGGTGTCAATGCTCTCTATCTTGGTGCTGGTGTCAGTGCTCTCTAACACGGTGCTGGTGTGGTGTCAGTGCTCTCTATCTCGGTGCTGGTGTAAGTGCTCTCTATCTCGGTGCTGGTGTTAGTGCTCTCTATCTCGGTGCTGGTGTGGTCTCAGTGGTCTCTATCACGGTGCTGGTGTCAGTGCTCTCTATCTCGGTGCTGGTGTCAGTGCTCTCTATCACAGTGCTGGTGTCAGTGCTCTATATAACGGTGCTGGTGTCAGCGCTCTCTATCTCGGTGCTGGTGTCAGTGCTCTCTATCGCGGTGCTGGTGTGGTGTCAGTGCTCTCTATCTCGGTGCTGGCGTGGTGTCAGTGCTCTCTATCTCGGTGCTGGTGTCAGTGCTCTCTCTCTATCTCGGTGCTGGTGTGGTGTCAGTGCTCTCGATTTCGGTGCTGGTGTGGTCTCAGTGCTCTCTATCTTGGTGCTGGTGTGGTCTCAGTGCTCTCTATCATGGTGCTGGTGTCAGTGCTCTCTATCTCGGTGCTGGTGTCAATGCTCTCTATCTTGGTGCTGGTGTTAGTGGTCTCTAACACGGTGCTGGTGTGGTGTCAGTGCTCTCTATCAGGGTGCTGGTGTAAGTGCTCTCTATCGCGGTGCTGGTGTTAGTGCTCTCTATCTCGGTGCTGGTGTGGTCTCAGTGCTCTCTATCACGGTGCTGGTGTCAGTGCTCTCTATCTCGGTGCTGGTGTCAGTGCTATCTATCACAGTGCTGGTGTCAGTGCTCTCTCTCTATCTCAGTGCTGGTGTCAGTGCTCTCTCTCTATCTCAGTGCTGGTTTGGTGTCAGTGCTCTCTCTCTATCTCAGTGCTGGTGTGGTGTTAGTGCTCTCTATCTCGGTGCTGGTATCAGTGCTCTCTATCTCGGTGCTGGTGTTAGTGCTCTCTTTCTGTCTCGGTGCTGGTGTGGTGTCAGTGCTCTTGATCTCGGTGCTGGTGTGGTCTCAGTACTCTCTATCTTGGTGCTGGTGTGGTCTCAGTGCTCTCTATCACGGTGCTGGTGTCAGTGCTCTCTATCACGGTGCTGGTGTCAGTGTTATCTATCTCGGTGCTGGTGTCAGTGCTCTCTCTCTATCTCGGGGCTGGTGTGGTGTCAGTGCTCTCGATGTCAGTGCTGGTGTGGTCTCAGTACTCTCTATCTTGGTGCTGGTGTGGTCTCAGTGCTCTCTATCATGGTGCTGGTGTCAGTGCTCTATATAACGGTGCTGGTGTCAGCGCTCTCTATCTCGGTGCTGGTGTCAGTGCTCTCTATCGCGGTGCTGGTGTGGTGTCAGTGCTCTCTATCTCGGTGCTGGTGTGGTGTCAGTGCTCTCTATCTTGGTGCTGGTGTCAGTGCTCTCTCTCTATCTCGGTGCTGGTGTGGTGTCAGTGCTCTTGATCTCGGTGCTGGTGTGGTCTCAGTGCTCTCTATCTTGGTGCTGGTGTGGTCTCAGTGCTCTCTATCACGGTGCTGATGTCAGTGCTCTCTATCTCGGTGCTGGTGTCAATGCTCTCTATCTTGGTGCTGGTGTCAGTGCTCTCTAACACGGTGCTGGTGTGGTGTCAGTGCTCTCTATCTCGGTGCTGGTTTGGTGTCAGTGCTCTCTATCTCGGTGCTGGTGTCAGTGCTCTCTATCACGGTGCTGGTGTGGTGTCAGTGCTTTCTATCTTGGTGCTGGTGTGGTCTCAGTGCTCTCTATCTCGGTGCTGGTGTCAGTGCTCTCTATCTCGGTGCTGGTGTAAGTGCTCTCTATCTCGGTGCTGGTGTTAGTGCTCTCTATCTCGGTGCTGGTGTGGTCTCAGTGCTCTCTATCACGGTGCTGGTGTCAGTGCTCTCTATCTCGGTGCTGGTGTCAGTGCTCTCTATCACAGTGCTGGTGTCAGTGCTCTCTCTCTATCTCAGTGCTGGTGTCAGTGCTCTCTCTCTATTTCAGTGCTAGTTTGGTGTCAGTGCTCTCTCTCTATCTCAGTGCTGGTGTGGTGTCAGTGCTCTCTATCTCGGTGCTGGTGTCAGTGCTCTCTCTCTATCTCAGTGCTAGTGTCAGGGCTCTCTTTCTGTCTCGGTGCTGGTGCTGGTGTAAGTGCTCTCTCTCTCGGTGCTGGTGTCAGTGCTCTCTATCACGGTGCTGGTGTCAGTGCTCTCTATCACGGTGCTGGTGATCATCTCCTGCACCCTCTTCATAGCCTACCCTGACCTTTCCTCTCCTCCATGGCCTTCATGCGCTCCTGAGTCCTGAATTGTCAAAATTTCACATATAAAAAAAGAATGCTTGTCGTTGTCGATCCCAGATTCACTTAATACTTTTTTTATGTCAGTGTCCATGTGGTGGCACTATGTGTGCACAGCTAGTAAGTATTTTGTGGCTGAAAATATGACCTGTAGGTTTTTAAGGTTCGCCTGCCATTAAAGTCAATGGGGCCCGCCGCAAACTTTTGGCCGCGTTCGCGGTTCGCGTTCACCAAACGTCCCGTCGGAAGTTTGTCCATCTCTACTGACAAGGTTTTAATTAATGATTGACAAGATTCCAGCCCTGCCTTGGTCCAATCAGATGCCAATGACATCATTTCCTGTTCAACAGTCCATGCTGGTCAGTGTTGAGCTTCCTGGTGCATTACTCCGGGAGAAACACTGTGATTCATTCCAGCCAGAACATCAGTGAGATCCACAGAGCCATGTGGAATGCCAGGACTGCACTTTACTTTGACAAGCCTGCATCTTCTATCATCTTTAAGTGTTTTTAATCTTATCCTATTAAAGGCTACAGCAAAACTGACATTTCTAAAGAAAAAAAAATCCAATTTGAAATGACTCGTTACAATTGCCAGAACCCGACTATTAAAAAAAAGAAAACAAAATATGGTGTGGCCCCCCCCCCAGAAAGCATTCACCAAAAAAAGTGTGAAAAATTCAGAAAAACAGGAAACAGTTTTTGATAAATTCTTTATTAAACATGTGCAATGACAAAAAATTAGTTCATTTTGGTTCTCATTTCATACATTTTTTTTATTTTTTCTGAAATTCAGGAATTGGGAAATTTTGGGAATTTTCACATTTAGATTTTTCGGATTTCCGAATTTCGAATTTTCGGATTTACGAATTTTTTAATTTCCGAACTTCGGATTTACAGATTTCTGAATTTTCAAATTTCTGAATTTTCTAATTTACGAATTTTCTCATTTAGAATTTTCTGATTTCGAAAGTAATAATAAATAATTCATAATAAATAATTAATAATAATAAAAAGGTTTTATTATTATTATTATTAGATCGTTACGTTCTATTTGGTTAGATGTGGCATACGTTATTTCAGATAATTCGGAACTTTGGATAAATTCGTACTCGTTACGTTCACTAACAGACAAATTTGAAAGGGAATTTTTTCAGATTTTCGAATTTTTGAATTTCCAAAAATGTGGAATTCCGAAAATCCAAAAATCCGGAAATCCGAAATTTGGAAATTCGAAAAATTCGAAAAATTCGGAAATCCCAAAATTCTGAAATCTGAACATCCGAAATTCGGAAGTCCAAAAATTCGAAATTCGTAAATTCAAAAATTTGGAAATGCGAAAATTGCAAATTCGGAAATTCATAATTTCGTAAATTCGTAGATTTTGGAAATTCGTAATTTTGCAAATTTTGAAATTCGGAAATTCGGAAATTTTGGAAATTGAAAAATTCAGAAATTCAGATTTAAGAAATTTGTCACAATTTGTTAAAAAATGAATTCGGAACAAAATGAATTGCACATGTCTATTCTTTATTAACCCCTTCCCGACCATTCTCCGCAGTTGTACTGCGGCCAGTTGGCTCCCCTGTGCGAACTGACATAACTGTACGTAGGTTCGCCATTTGACCACTATGGGGCATGTGCTCGCCTGCGGTATGACGCCAGAGCCGATGCGCGTGCGGGCACCCGCAATCGCTCCATACAGAGACAAAACGGAGATCTGTCAATGTAAACAGACAGATCTCCAATCTGTCAGGGTTGAGGAGAGCGATCTGTTGTTCATACTAAGTATAAACAACAATCGCTCTCCTCATACAGCCAGTCCCCTCCTCCACAGTTCGAATAACTCCCTAGGGAACACAGTTAACCCCTTGATCGCCCCTTAGTGTTTAACCCCTTCCCTGCCAGTGACATTTACACAGTAATTAGAGCATTTTTATAGCACTGATAGCTGTATAAATGCCAATGGTCCCAAAAATGTGTCAAAAGTGTCCGATCTGTAAGCCATAATGTCGCAGTCCTGATAAAAGTCACTGATCAACGCCATTACTAGTAAAAAAATAATAATAATGCCATAAATATTTCCCCTATTTTGTAGACGCTATAACTTTTGTGCAAACCAGTCAATATATGCTTATTGCGATGTTTATTACCAAAAATATGTAGAAGAATACATATCGGCCTAAACTGAGGAAAAAATTAGCTTTTTATAAAAAAAAGGAGGATATTTATTATAGCAAAAACTACCAAATATTGTGTTTTTTTTCACAATTCTCACTCTTTTTTGTTTATAGCGCAAAAATTTAAAAAAACGCAGAGATGATCAAATACCACCAAATTAAAGCTCTATTTGTGGGGAAAAAAAATGGACGTAAATTTGGTTTGGGTACAACGTTGCACGACCACGCAATTGTCAGTTAAAGCGACACAGTGTCATATCGCAAAAAATGGCTGGGTCATTGAGCAACCAAATCTTCCGGGGCTGAAGTGGTTTAAAAATAGTGTCCCTCTAATGTCACTGACTCCTCTCACCTTCCCGCTGCCCGCCAGTTCCATCACCAGCTGCAGTAGCAAGGCACGACAACCCGGGACCCCGACCCACTCTGCCACTACTTCACAGGTGACCTTCACTTATACCTGCACTTGAGAAAGGAGCGCGCATGCCCGAACGAGGCTTGCGCAGGCTTGCGCAAGCTCAGAAACGCGTTGTGCTTTCGGGTACCCCCCCAGCTGATGTCACACGCTGTCCGCAAGCCAGTCTGATTCTCTGTGCACCACAGAACACAGCAGAGCTTCCCCTAGTGCGCTGTGGAGGAGGATTCATCCAGTAACAGCACCAGCGAAAGGGAACAGTGATTTAACTATCAAACGGAGGACAATAATAATTATGGATGTAAGTGAGACTTTTATTAATTGTATAAAATAAATGCACTTTTTACTGATTTGGCGCTCTTCTATATATTCCTTTATTGGTATCCTATTCATGAGATGACTTCACTCTAAAGAAGCAGCTGCCGCAGGTGATTGTGCACATACATCCCTTATCCTCTAAGGACAGCAAGCAACCTTTCTGGATCTTCAGCAAATTCCAAGTACTGTTTTCTCAGATAACTTTTTTAAAAACATCTTGCTTTTATAAAAACTGTTTTGAATCTATTTTAATGAACAATACAGACTGAACTGAAAAGGACACACCAGTATCTTTTAAAGCGCTAGTATTTTGTGTTGTTTTTTTTCATCATATTCTTCCAGCAGTAGTACAGGTGTCTTTGATGCTGCAGCGGCTTTTTCCTTCGCTCCCCTCACTATCTCCAGCATTTCCCCGCTCATCCTGCCTCCTCGTCCACTCCCAGCTCCGGCTCCCCTCACCTTCCCCCTGGCCCCGCTGCAAGCCACATGTGGACGCATTATTTAGACGGACCTAAATATACAGCCCCTGTATAATGTGTGGAGCCTTTCATGGGGCCCCCTACTGACCCCGGGCCCCTTGGGCAGTGCCCAAGTGCTCAAATGATCAGTTTGCCCCTGCCCCCCCCCCCCCCCGGTATCCCTAGGAACCACTGACATCTCTGGAACTCCCCACCTCTTCCTTGGCAATATTTGGTCAATGATGTCACCATCATCTTCTTCCCTTCCCAAACATAGATGATGACAGATTTTAATGGGGTTGCCTCCTGCAGCTAATTACTGGGATCCCCCACTGGAGTTGATGCATATATTCACAAATGGTCCCTTTCGTTAGTGTGAAAGGAGCCTAATAAATACTGAAGCTCCAATAGAGCTCCAACGGAAGGCAGGCCCAGGGTGGAATATTAAAAATAGAGCAAAAAGAAAAACCAAGCCTGCACAAAATGAAACTCTTGGGCTGGCACACTTGGCCTAGATCTCACAAAACAATATCAATCAAGATAGACATCTGGTATGTTGTACACATTACTATATTCATAGATAATATGCATCCATAAAAGGTACACTCTAAGCCCTTGTAAACATGGTCGGACATTCCGACAACCAAATCCATCGAATCTTGTCCGAAACTGTTGCATACACATGGTTGGACAAAGTTGTCGAAAAATCCGATCTTTCAGAACGTGATGACTTAATTTCGTTACGATGGGACTACGTTCAGGCTAGTAGCCAATAGCTTTGATGTAGGAATTTGATCTGAGCATGCGTGGCACTTTGTCTGATCGGAATTCTCTACACATGATCGGAGTATGTCCTATCGGACCAGTTTGTCTGAAAATATTTCCAGCAAGTTGGAAAATTTGGTCCGAGGGATATTCCGACGGAAACAGTCCGATGCATACCACACACAGTCGGATTATCCGACAACACGGTCCGATAGGACACATTCCGACGGATTCTCTGACCGTGTGTACAAGGGCTAAGATATTCCCTGATATCCCAAAAAAAAAACAAACAGCCACCAATGGCTACAATAAGGTTTTTGACTACTCCTAAACTCAATCTTATGTTTGATTACAGATTAGCTATGGAGCTATGGATCCAGTCTTAATTAATAAGTTCCGCTTTCCCTCATTTTACTGCACAGTCCCTGATGAGAGAGATCGGTTTAACGCCATCATCCTTCTACTGAAACATCTTGGCTGGAATTGGGTGGGCATTGTGTCTCCACAGGACCATGATAGTGAAAGAGTCATTACAGAGCTGAAGAGTCTACTGATGCAGAACGAGATCTGTGTTGAGTTTGCTATTACTATCAATGAACATATTGCACCTTATCATCATTTAAAAACTATGTACAGAATTGTACAGGCTACCAGCAGTGTTATAATAATTTATGGTGCTGTAGAAATCAATTATATTTACGATGTCATTCATTTTAATTCCAAGCAAAGGAAAATGTTCATATTGTTTGGGACTTTTCAGATATATGATGAGTTAAACATTACTCTTAATGGTTCTCTGATGGTCCATTTGCACAGCGGGAACATTCCAGGACTGAAGGATTACCTGCTCAATGTGAACCCTGAGAAATATCCTGACAACCCCATGTTACTGAATGTTTGGAGACAACAATTCTTCTGTGTGCCTGAATCTCTTCTGAATGTCTCAGAATTTCCAGAATTTCCTTGTGGAGAGTCTCATAGTTTTCAATCTGTGGATCTATTTGAATATGATGTGGAAAGTTTCCGCTTCTCTTTCAATGTCTACTCTGCAGTTTACACTCTGGCACATGCTCTGCATGATACATATTTATACAAGGAAGGGAATGTCTTTAAATCAGAAATCTCAAACTGGCAGATGTGGCAGGTAGGGCATAGGTTTGGTGTAATATCACACTACAATCTCCTTGCTAAGTTTTATATTCTTAAAACCTCCTATTGATCCTTTTTATCTCAGATGTACAACATACACCCCCCCCCCCAACAAAACCTCTTCCTATGTCCATATCCCCAGTTATTCCCAAAACATTCAAAATGTAGGATTTCAGGTATGAATATAGTGGCTAGTGTCAAGCACTGGAATATGCAGCAAATAAATATTACTCAGCAGTGTGTATCTTGCTCCACCATTGTGGGCCGTAGACTCTGCCTGCAGTGTGGCAAAAGTATTAGCAATTTGGGTACCACATGCATGAGAACACATACAACTCTACACCACAGGGAGGAAATACAAAAAGCTGCGCCAACAAGGAAATAATCTATACATTAACTACCCAAAATAAAAATAAAAAATAAAATTGTAGAGGTTATAAATAATTGATATATTCAAAACTTAAAAATAAAAAATGACAATTAATATGATTTCTTAATCAAAGAGTTCATAAAAAAAGTCCATGAATAATCCACAGTTGCGATCCTATATAAAAACACCACGGTGGTTACACACACTCGAAAAGCGCACAAGTGCCCGTCACCTTATAGTGAGTGCGCTTACCAGATGGAAGCTTAATTAGAGCGTTGTAAATATATCCTCAGTCTCCTCGGAATACTCCTCCTTTTAATGGATCAGCTGACCGTAATGAAAAGCAGTGTTCACATATACACATCTTATTCCACGATCCCAAAAATTAATCTTGTACTCCTCTCCTCACTCACTCCACACAAGATGCTGCCACACCAGGAATGATGTCACCCGCGCAGGCTTCCTCACTTCAGGGCTGCCCGAAAACACGCCTGACCTATTTCATCGATATAACTGCAATAACAAGAGACGTTTTCCCTTCACACTAGCTTCATCGTACTATGCTCTGACTGATATTAATTCTCCAGCCTGCTTAGCTCTCAGAGAACAAAATATAATGAGAGCTAAGCCGGCTGGAGAATTAATATCAGTCAGAGCATAGTACGATGAAGATGTGTATATGTGAACACTGCTTTTCATTACGGTCAGCTGGTCCATTAAAAGGAGGAGTATTCCGAGGAGACTGAGGATATATTTACAATGCTCTAATTAAGCTTCCATCTGGTAAGCGCACTCACTATAAGGTGACGGGCACTTGTGCGCTTTTCGAGTGTGTGTAACCACCGTGGTGTTTTTATATAGGATCGCAACTGTGCATTATTCATGGACTTTTTTATGAACTCTTTAATTAAGAAATCATATTAATTGTCATTTTTTATTTTTAAGTTTTGAATATATCAATTATTTATAACCTTTACAATTTTTTTTTTTTGGGTAGTTAATGTATAGATTATTTACTTGTTGGCGCAGCTTTTTGTATTTCCTTATTGCTGTTAGGTGTGTGTATCTCACTTATTGCTGCTGCCTTCTTTATAGATCATTATACATTTTTTGTTTATTTTGTTTCACTCAAGCGCAGTTTATTTTTCCTGTATAACTCTACACCACAGACAATCACACTTCCATTCTCAGCCTGCATTTTCTAGCTCACAGGATTCCGTTCAGAAAATGTGGTTGTCAAAAAGCATAGGATTTTTTTTACTGAACAAGCCGGATGCTGTCTCCCTTGCTATGGATTGTCCCCCCCACTTGTGTAAGTGGGGGAACAATTTCAAGCATTTGCAGAAGTATGGCGATGGCTATTATGCAATGTATGGGTCCATTGAATGATTGCTCTCGCTTGCAAGTAATCATGCCAGTTCTAGAGCATGAGGCCGCGTACACACGCGGGGACTGTTCGGCCAACTTTGTCCGCTGAACAGTGTTTCGGCGGACAGTCCGCCCGTGTGTGGGCTTTCAGCGGACAGTTTCAGCGAACAGTCCGCTGAACAAGGTTTTTCGGAAATTCCGAAAAACTGTCCGCTGAAACTTTGTTTCAGCGAACAGTCCCCTCGTGTGTAGGCTTGTTCGTCAAACTAAGTTCCGCGCATGCTCAGAAAGGATTTACACGCCGAAAGTTATAATGCAGTGTATAGGACGTCGTATTTTTCGTCCCGTTGTACGTGCCGTTCACGTCATCGCGCACGGTTTCAGCAAACTGTTCGTTCGTCGTGTGTGGCCATGTCCGTCCATGCTAATTTTGAGCGGACTGTTTGCTGAAACTGTTTGACGGACAAAGTTGGGCGAACAGTCCCCGCGTGTGTACGCGGCCTGAAGGGTTCTAAGGTTCTGCTTAAGCCTTGTTACTATTTCAAAGTTTAGCCAAGAGGTTCATCTAATAGTGAAATGTCAAACGGAGCAAGCACATGGAATAGTGTCATTTCAGGAGTGTTTTTTTTTCTGGCATCATAGGACAAAATTATACTACCTAAATGCCCCAATATTTGTTTCTTCTATCCAGAGGTTCTTTCACTTGAAGTGAAGGATGAGCATTTTTGATTTGTGTTCTGGGCTCTGACCAAGTCCAGGCTTTCCCTGGCTTGGGTGATGCCCCAAGCAGTTTGGGGTGCCCCTTCTGCTTTCTGGGCCATCCATACATGAGACAGACACCCTCCCTGATGGCCTATACACAAATCCAGAAAGGTTGACGATGGTCTTTTTTTGGGCCTTTTTAAGGGTACCTGAACAAGCTGCTCAGGGAGCAGTCTTTTCAGCATCTGGAGCACAATGCATCTCTGATAATGTACTCTCTGGAGAGGTTGGCTGGTTCTTATTCTCTAGTGTTTTGCATTGGTGCCAGCATTAGTTACCCGGGCCTGCTCCTGGACATGGTCCAGGTGAAGCTGGCTCTTCCTAAAAAAGATGCCTGTCTTAGAGGAATCAGGTGTCAGCTTTTATTCGGAATGCTAAGGTATTGTCAGGGCTGGGCCCAGCCCTTCCTTTTCTGAGCTGGCCGCTCAACTGTCGGCTAGTTGCCAGCTCTGATCTCTCTCCACAGTTACCCAGCTGTTGATCAGCCTGCTCGTCAGTCCTGCCTGCTTAAGCCATCCAGTCCAGAGGAGCTCTGCCTTTGCCTTGTTCACATCACAAGAAACTATCTCCTGCGTTCCTGTTTAAAGACTGGCTTTGCTGACATCCCTTCTGGCTACAGATCCTGCTTGCTGTTCCACTATTGGATCCCTGACTCCTGGCTTGGCCGACTATCCATTACGATTACTGAACTTTGGCTATGTTTTGACTACGTTTGTTCTTTTTTTACTTTTATTATTAAACAAGTGTGATTTAACTGTACTTCTGTCTCTGTCTGTTTTCATGGTTTCTAACAGGTATGTCTCAATTAATCTCGGCATGCATAGTCATCACCAGGGGGTGGCTATTGAAGCTGTAGCCCGAATCTGGAGCCCATAGCCCCGGGTCTCTTGCCGCACGGTCCCTGCCTAACCAGCGGGTCACAGCTGTGGCGGACGGGCAGGCTACATTAGTGGTGGAGGAGAGAGACAAGCGGGTGGATGAGCAAGAGATGACATCATCTCGCTCCACCCGCTCCACATCACTACTTTTAAGCCCTCACAGCTGGGCCACTTCAATGTGGGAGCGATGTGCGATGGGGAACAGAGAGATGTCATCATCTATCACTGCCCACCCTGCATTTCCACTCTCCTGCCCTCACTAAATGGACCACTGTTGCTAGCCTGCCACCAATGCAGCGAAACTGCACATTTGGTGGCACTGGCTAGCATGGCAAGTGACAATCCACATCAGTTGGCAAGTGATAACCCACATCTAGTGGCAGGTGATGTGGCAGGTGACGTGGCAAGTGCCAATCCACATCAAGTGGCAGGTGACATGGCAAGTGACAATCTGCAAATGGTGGCAAGTGATGTGGCAAGTGACAATCTGAAAATGTTTCCAAGTGGCAATTTGCAAATGGTGGCAAGTGACGTGGCAAGTGACAATTTGTAAATGGTGGCAAGTGATTTGGCAAGTGACAATCTGCAAATGGTGGCAAGTGACGTGGCAAGTGACAATCTTCAAATGGTGGCAGGTGACATGACAAGTGACGTGGCAATTGACAATCTGCAAATGGAGGCAGGTGATATAGCAAGTGACAATCCACATCTGATGGCAGACGACATGGCAAGTGACAATCCACATCTAGTGGCAGGTGACGGTGGCAAGTTAAAAAGCTGCATTTGGTGACTGGCGACGTTGGCGTGTGACATGCTGAATCTAGTGGCAGGAGATGTGGCAAGTGACATGCCGAGGGCTCCCACTTATTCAGCATTATGGTGCTTTGAACCACTTCATTATATATTACAATGTAACAATACAAACAATGCGCTTTGATCACCCTGACACCATATCAACCATGGTGATTATGGTCTAGACCAGCCTTTCTCAACCTTTTCAACACATAGGAACCCTTGAAATACTTCTCTGGTCTCGGGGAACCCCTGCTAAAAATTAGAAATCTACAACTCATGATACATTAGTGTGATGGTCAGTGGGAAGAATGGTCCTTACACTTGTGGTCATTGGGAAGAATTACCTCCTTACAGATAGCTAAAAAGATCATTGGTGTGAGTGGGAACTTATCTGAGAGTCAGAGATTGCCCAATGCTGAAGGAACCCCTAGCAACCTCTGGAGGAACCCTAGGGTTCCACGGAACCCTGGTTGAGAATCACTGGTCTAGACTCTAGACTGCTGGATGTTTCCCCTAAAGTTGAAGACAGATAGATCTTTTCTCATTTTCCAGGACATACAGGATTTTAAGAGACTGGATAGATGAGTTACCAGATCCAGGGATCCTTAGCCCTTGTACACACAGTCGGAGAATCCGTCGGAAAGTGTCCTATCGGACCGCGTTGTCGGACTGTTTCCGTCAGAATATCCGTCGGACCAAATTTTCCAACTTGCTGGAAATATTTTCCGACAAACTGGTCCGATAGGACATACTCCGATCATGTGTAGCCTACTCCGACGGACAAAGTGTCACGCATGCTCACATTCAAATTCCGACACAGAAGCGCTCGTTCAGGTAAAACTACTGCTCGTAATCGATATAGCACATTCGTCACGCTGCAATGTTAAAAATTCATTCATGAAGCACATTCTCTTGTTCTTTACAATGCTGCAAGAACAAACTTCTTTTGATGCTCATAGTCACACACACTTTGGGAGAAGTGTGTGTGACTATGAGCATCAAAAGAAGTTTGTTCTTGCAGCATTGTAAAGAACAAGAGAATGTGCTTCATGAATGAATTTTTAACATTGCAGCGAAACGTATGTGCTATATCGATTACGAGCAGTAGTTTTACCTGAACAAGCGCTTCTGTGTCGGAATTTGAATGTGAGCATGCGTGACACTTTGTCCGTCGGAGTAGGCTACACATGATCGGAGTATGTCCTATCGGACCAGTTTGTCGGAAAATATTTCCAGCAAGTTGGAAAATTTGGTCCGACGGATATTCTGACGGAAACAGTCCGACAACGCGGTCCAATAGGACACTTTCCGACGGATTCTCCGACAGTCCGACAACGCGGTCCGATAGGACACTTTCCGACGGATACTCCCAAACGTATTTCATTACTCTTTTTTCACCATTTCAGAAATACAATTTTATTTTGCGTCACATCTACACAATTTTAGATTTTGTTTATTCTTTTTTGGATGTTTTTTTTATTTTTAATTCCTAAAAATCTCCTTTAAAGACAGTTTGCTAATTTCTCCTTTTTTTGGGGTGTTTTTGTGTGTAAACTTACCACAACAACATTATTTTATTTTTTATCTACAGGAGGTTTTTTAGTGTTGGTACCCCTTGTTATTCATTTCACTTTGTATTTCTGAAATGTAGCTGCCTGCTCACAAATAAACTGGCCTTTTGGAAGGAAAACACATACACAGGTATTTCATCAAACAACAAAAACCTTTATTTTGGTCGCTATAAAATAAAAATAGGAACGCAGTGCTGGAGACACTTACTTTGGTACAGCCTTTGGCCCCCAGGGCAGACATGAACAAATTGGAATTTTAAAAATTGGTGGCCTGAGGAGTACATATCTCAGGGAGAGAAGTCTGGTCCCGAAGTCCTAGAGAACAGGAAATTCAGATGCCATTTATGTCCCCGGGATGTGGATCTTCAAGAGGCTGCATCTTCTGGCAGACCAGACTCAACCCAGGCCATCACTCTCTGGTCTTCCTTGGGAACTTCCCACCAGGCATCCTTTGAGGCTGTGGCTCAGCTCCTGTAGTTGGGGCAGGAGGAGGAGGGCGTTGGTGGACCTCCTGGCTGCCACTTGCCACAGCCTCCCCCCGAATGAGGTCTTCCTGTGTATGAAAAGGGGACATAGTTTTAGTTTTTTGCTCATCAATCACACCATTTTGTGCTCCTGGCTTTTGCAAATTGAATGTTACCAAATGGAACAGACTATCATTCTGAGCCCAGCATTTTTCTTTCCCGTCCCAATCATTTTTGGTCACTACTGTCTCTTGATATGTAAACCACTTTGATAAATCACAACTTACTGATCAATAAGAACATCTAGTTAACATCATTCAATGTAACACAAGAAATATGTTAAACAATGCAATACCTGTCTCAAGCTGGGCCCCACCGCATGTTGCTGCCTGGAAGGCCCAAGTTGGACGGAAGACTGGAGAGTGGTGGCCTGAGTGGTGATCTGAGTACCCCCTGGTCTACCAGAAAATGCAGCCTCTCAAAGTAAACCATCCTGGGGTAATAAACGGCATCTAGGTCTCCTGCTCTCAAGGACTCCAGGTGCTTCTTTCTCTCCCTGAGATATGTAAGCTTCATGGCCACAATTTTCCTATTCAGATAGGCCATGTCGGCCATGGGGACCATGATCCGCACCAAAGAAATAAGTTTCTCCAGCGCTGCATTCCTCTTTGTTATGTCGGCATAAAACTTGTTGTGGAACTGCCACAGGCAGGGCATCTCCTTGTAGAGTTCGAGGAATAGCCCCATAAAATTTGGGTTTTTGAATGGATCCATATTGTCTGCAAGACACAACACAACACAAACCCTCAAATACTAATAATGCCATTAAAAACCCTCCTAATCTTGTCCCAACATCAGCCTAGATAGAAGCAGTCTAGTCTAGTGATGCACCAAGTTAAGAATTTTACCTTTGTTGGCACGTTCGTCACATCCGCACCTCACTCTCTTCCCAGATCATACGGACGATACACGCGTGTTGCGTTTTATATACAGTACGCATGCGTGAAACTCCGCCCGCCCCTGATGTTCTTTCTAGACTATTCCCCGCCCCTTCGCTTCCAGCGCAGTGAGAAGAGCACATGGCGGAGACAACGCAGGTGCACACTAATAATAGTTCCACTAACGAGGAGGAGGGTTAGGAAAGCCCGGAGCCTGAAACGTCCCGATCCAGGAAGAGAAGATTTAAGGCCTCAAATATGTCTTTTGGAGAGATGTTTGAGATGGTGGACATATTGAACAGGACCGACTATGATGGGAAGTATGGACCTTACCCAAAATCAAATATTAGAAAGGCCAAGATCATGTCTACAGTTGTGAAGAGTTTTCATAAGAATTTTGGGGTATGCAGATCCAAGGATCAACTGAGAAAACGCTGGTCAGACCTAAAAAAGTTAGGGAGCATGAGCAGTATCTAAGGATCAAGCGTGTTCTTAAAAAAAGCGTGTTCTTCATATGATTATTCTTGCTTGCATACTGCTCCATGTGCTTTGATTTCATGTTGTGCATTTTAAAATGGCCACTTTCAAGTTCATGGTTTCATTCGTTCGTAAGAAACATTGTTCTGCAGGGAAGTATTCCAGCTTAACAAAGTGTCCCCAATAATGTTCTCACCTTGGAACTCGGCAAAAAAAAACAATTGTTCAACACTTCCAAGCAATGTTTCAGATTCATATTTCTGCCCTCTCAGTGCTAATTATTCTTTTTTTACATTCTCATAGGGGAGAGAAGACTCGGCAAGTATGAGGACACCAGGGACCATGAGGACGCCAGGGACCACACCCCTCCCAAAGAAGGGCAACTTCCAAAAGCAGAAACAGAGGAGCAGGAGGAGGAGGAGGAAGGAGAGATTGTGGAGGTTGGGCAAATTGTCACCACAACAGGTGAGTGTCGGAGAACACAGCTTACAGTAAACTCATCAATGTATGTCACCATATTTTTATTACATGGTGTGTTTTTTTGCTTTGTTTTGTAGGTGATGTGGAAGAAGATTCCCGTTTTACCAGTGAAAGTGCCCAGATCCTGATTGGGGAGATAATGGGGTGCAATCGGGATTTGGAAAATATACAGCAAAACATCAATGATGTTAAAAATGAAGAACATCATTGATGTTTTGGGGAGAGTGTGAAACCCACAAAACTAGATAGGGTTTTATTTTTGCTATTTTAAACAAAAAATTTTGTATTTCTCGAAATTAGAAATTTGGAAGATGCACAGAGTGTGTAAACATGTGCTATCTCCCATCATGGGGGATCAATGTACGTGTTTTGTGTAAAGTGGCTGAGATGAAGGGGTTGCAGCCGCAAAGCATTTACATTGATCCCCCATGATGGGAGATAGCACATGTTGACACACTGTGTGCATCTTACAAATTTGGATTTTTCAGGGGTGACACCCCATGTGATGAAGGCAATATCAGCCCAGTTTGTACATACTCATGTCTGATATTGTCTTCACTTTTCAAAGTTTAACTTTGTAAGTTCCTGTGTTCTGTATTTCACGGTTTGATACATGCCTGTTTACACAAAAACACCAAGTAAACTACATTTTTATTAAACTCTGTTTTTGATACACACAATTTCTTGGTTTGTTGTAAAAACCTTTTCAAAACGCACATGTGAATGTGCTTGTATTAAAAAGTTTAATTATCAACAATGTGTGGCTTCCTTTTTCATTGCGCCCAAAATGTACTTGTATTAAAATTTTAGTTTGTGCTGAGAAGGAGTGTGATTTACTAAAGGAAACTCGACTTTGCACTCCAAGTGCAGTTTCAGGTGTACTTTTGCAGTGCACTTGTAGTGCATAGTGGATGTGCCTTTAGTAAAAAACACCCACAGTGAGGTGTAGATTTGGACAATCATGCCATTTTCCTGCCATGGTGCTGAAAATGAGCATGATTTTGCGCAGTAATGCACTACATACATTAGTTACAAAAACAAGGTGTGTGTGTGTAGCAGACCCACAACATAATAAGATTATCTGAAGAAGAGACTGTCCCCTCATATCGCTCTGAACTTGGGTTTGCACTGTTGGTGAAAAAGGCACAACTTGAAAAAAAAATGGCAAAGTGGGAGGCCACAGTCTGCCATTCCTGTGGCGTTGAAGGACACTGTGTAGTGAAACAAGACCAAAAATTTGTAATTTGACAAATCAACATTGCAAGCAGATTAGACACCAAAATTTTTTGACAAAATTAGTATAACATTTTGGGAACTGAATATTTAAAGCCTAAAGTATAAGGTCCCCTTATGAGAGTCATATCCCCCCCCCACCCCCTCCCATCTGATGGGCCCTTGCTAAAAAATGAGGGGGGATGTTTAGGACAGGTAACTAGTGATGGATGAACTTCCGCCGGGACGTTTCGCGAACGCGGACCGCGAACGCGGCCGATAGTTCGCAAACCGGAACGTTCGCGGCGGGCCCCATTGACTTCAATGGGAGGCAAACTTTGCAAACCTACAGGTCAAATTTGCAGCCACAAAATAATTATTAGCTGTGCAAACATAGTCCCACCACATGGCCAATGACATAACACATGTATGAGGTGAATCTGGGATCGACAACTACAAGCATTCTTTTTTTATATGGGAAATTGTTGTGACAATTCAGGACTGTGGAGCGCATGAAGGCAATGGAGGAGAGGGAAGGTCAGGGACCAGCCAGGGTAGGCAAAGAAGAGGGTGCAGGAGATGATCACCAGCAGCGTGACATACAGCAATGACACCTGCACCGTGATAGAGTCATCTGACACCAGCACCGTGATAGAGAGCACTGACATCAGCAGCGTGAAATACAGCAATGACACCTGCACCGTGATAGAGTCATCTGACAACAGCACCGTGATAGAGAGCACTGACATCAGCAGCGCGAAATAAAACACTAACACCAGCAGCGTGATATACAGCACTGACAGCAGCACCGTGATAGAAAGCACTGACATCAGCAGCGTGACATAAAGCACTAACACCAGCACCGTGATATACAGCACTGACAGCAGCACCGTGATAGAAAGCACTGACATCAGCAGCGTGACATAAAGCACTAACACCAGCACCGTGATATACAGCACTGACAGCAGCACCGTGATAGAGAGCACTGACACCTGCACTGACAGCAGCACCGTGATATACATCACT
Source organism: Lithobates pipiens (assembly GCF_037356315.1). Taxonomy (NCBI): domain Eukaryota; kingdom Metazoa; phylum Chordata; class Amphibia; order Anura; family Ranidae; genus Lithobates; species Lithobates pipiens. Next base: position 593,078,935 of record NW_027507758.1, on the reverse strand, counting down.
GACACCTGCACCGTAAGCAGCCCCAGGAGGAAGTCAGCATAGCACAGGGATGGTGGGAGCCCCTCATAATGAGCATAGCACAGGGATGGTGGGAGCCCCTCATAATGAGCATAGCACAGGGATGGTGGGAGCCCCTCATAATGAGCATAGCACAGGGATGGTGTGAGCCCCTCATAATAAGCAGCCCCAGGAGGAAGTCAGCACAGCACAGGGATGGTGGGAGCCCCTCATAATAAGCAGCCCCAGGAGGAAGTCAGCACAGCACAGGGATGGTGGGAGGCTTGGAGCCCCTCATAATAAGCAGCCCCAGGAGGAAGTCAGCACAGCACAGGGATGGTGGGAGCCCCTCATAATATGCACAGCAGAGGTACAGCCCCAGGAGGATGTCAGCACAGCACAGGGGTGGTGGCAGCCCCTCATAATAAGCAGCCCCAGTAGAAATATGACACCGCTCAACCTCTTCAAAGAGGAGGGTACGGGCATATAGTACAGTGTGCTTTTTTTGGACAAGGAAGTGAGCCAAATGAAGAAAGAAGGTCTGTGTGCTCGATTAAAAAAATTGTTTATAGACATATACATGGTCTACTGGTCACATGTGTTGAATTCCTCCGAGATCCATGCCTCATTCATTTTTAGAAATGTGAGGTAGTTAACACTGTCGTGAGCTAGGCGAGTACGCTTATCGGTCACGATCCCCCCTGCTGCGCTGAACGTCCTTTCGGACAGGACACTGGATGATGGGCAAGCCAACAGTTCGATTGCAAATTGGGCAAGCTCTAGCCAGAGGTCAAGCCTGCCCACCCAGTAGTCCAGGGGTTCATCACTCCTCAGAGCGTCCACATCGGCCGTTAACCCGATGTAGTCGGACACCTGACGGTCTAGGCGTTCCCTGATGCTTGATCCGGATGACACCTGTCGATGGGTCGGCTGAAAGAATGACCTCATATCCGAAGTCACCAACACATCTTCAAATCGGCCTCTTCTTGCAGGCGCTGTTCTCTGGGGGTGGGAATTGCTCCTCTGCCAGCGCACGCAAAAGCAGAATGCAGCATTTCTCGAAGCAAGGCCTGGAAGTGCTCCATTCTGCCAGCCCTCTGTGGCGGCGGTAACATTTCCGCCATTTTGTGTTTGTACCGGGGGTCTAAGTATGTTGCCACCCAGTACTGGTCCTTGACCCTGATGCTTTTTATACGGGGGTCCCTATTAAAACACTGGAGCATGAAGGCCCCCATTTGCACTAAAGTGGAAGCGGTGTGGTGGCCTGGCTCCTGCTCATCCTCCAGGATAATGTCGTCCTCTTCATTCTCCTCTCCCCATCCACGCACAACAACAGGGGTCCCAGAAAGGTTTAAAGCATGCTCTTCTTGCTCCTCCTCATCCGCCCCGGCACCATCCTCTTCTGACTCCTCTTCAGACTCCTGTTGTTGACTTGTCTCAGATAGAGTAGCCCCCCCTGGGAATTCATCCAGCATTGCGACTTCCTCATCTTCCCGCTCCTGCTCCTCCACAGCTTGATCAATGACACGATGCAATGCACGCTCCATAAAGAAGGCATAAGGTACCATGTCACTGATGGCGCCATGGCTGCGACTGACCAGTTTGGTGATCTCCTCAAATGGGCGCAGAAGTCTGCATGCGTCGCGCATGAGCAGCCACTGGCGCGGTGAAAAAAACCACAGCTCCCCAGAACCTGTTCTGCCGCAGAGTTCATACAGGTAGACGTTAACTGCACGTTTCTGCTGGAGCAGCCTATCAAGCATATAGAAGGTTGAGTTCCATCGCGTCGGGCAATCGCAAATAAGACATCTGACCAGCAGATTGTGTCACCGCTGAATGTCAGCAAGGCGAGCCATGGCCGTTTAAGATCTTCTGAAATGGGCCAAGATTTTCCTTGCCTGCCGCAAGATGTCCTGGACCCCAGGGTATTTGACAAGGAATCGCTGCACGACCAAGTTTAAGACGTGTGCCATGCATGGCACGTGCGTGATTTTGCCCTGTTTCAATACGCTAAGCAGATTGGCACCATTGTCACACACCACTTTACCAACTGTCAAATTGAGCGGTGTTAGCCACTGATCTGCCTGTGAACGCAAAGCTGAAAGGAGTGCCGGGCCAGTGTGGCTCTTGGCTTACAGGCACAACAGACGCAGCACGGCATGGCAACGTCTCACCTGGCATGTCAAATAGGTTCTGGGGAGCTTGGGTGGCGCAGCATAAAGAGACGCTAGCAGCGGAAAAGGAGGAGTCAGCCAAGAAGGAGAGGGAGGAGGATGGAGTAGGAGGAGGAGGAGAAGAAGGGCCAGGCCTGCATGCAATCCGTGGCAACCAAATCTAAATATAAAACCAAATCTACACCGGTGCCACGGGTTACATGCTTGACGGCCCTCAGAAGGTTCACCCAGTGGGCAGTAAAAGTGATATACCTTCCCTGCCCATGTTTGCTAGACCATGTGTCTGTGGTCAAATGTATCTTGGCACCGACACTGTGTGCCAGAGATACATTCACTTGCCCGCTGAACATGGCCATATAGCTCTGGGATGCCCTTCTCTGAGAAATACTTCCTTCCTGGGACCTTCCATTGTGGTGTTCCAATGGCCACAAATTTGCGAAAGGCCTCCGAGTCCACCAGTTTATATGGCAGTAGTTGGCGGGCTATGAGTTCTGACAAGCCAGCCGTCAACCGTTGGGCAAGAGGGTTATCCAGCGTCATCATTTTTTTACGCTCGAACATTAGGCTCACGGAAGTCTGCCTTTTTGCAGAAAAACGTGAGCTTGGCGTAATGGAAGGTGGAGTGGAGGACAATTGTGAGGAGAGAGGAGAAGGAGAAGTAGAAGACGAGGCTGGACGGTGAGAGCCTGGAGTGTGGCTTTGTGTGTTCCGTTGCTCCCACTCGGCTCGGTGATGGCTGCTCATGTGCCTTCTTAAGACGGTCGTCCCTAGGTGAGTGTTGGGCTTACCGCGACTAATGCGTTGTCTGCAAAGATTGCAGATGGCAACGCTATTGTCAGCAGCGAACACGTTAAAAAAAGCCCACACTGCGGAGCCATGTGCCGGTGTCCTGGGAGCGCCAGATGTGACCGTACATGGTCGATGACTTGCTCCTGATACATTTGCAGTCTGCTTTGTCCCTCCTGTGCAATGTAAGTTATTCCTGCTTCTCCTCCCTATCTGCTGGTCCATATCTCCCTCTGAACTCCCCTCCTCTTCCTCTCTTGTGGGCACCCACGTGACATCACTAGACACATCATCATCAACGTCACCTTCCCCACCGCTATAAGTAGAGATCTCGGAGTAAGCAGCAACACCGGGGACCAACCTCCTCCTTGGGCTGATCTGGGTACTGTCGTCAGACTGCTGAGTAGCGGTTGTTGCTACCTCCTCTACCTGATCCAATACCAAGAGTGGCTGCGCATCAGAAATGTCTTCTTGATATGGATCGGAAAATAATTCCTGTGACTCAAGCGGTGGTGGTGGTGGTGTTGTTGGTGGTAGTGTCTTTGGGGGTGCACATAGCAGAGAGTGAAGAAGAGGGTGCAGATCGAGAGGATGAGGAGGGTGCAGAAGAGTAAGGTTGAGCGAGCCACTCAACCAAGTCTGGTGCGTCCTTTAAAGTAATTGAACACACCTTCTGCAGCTTCCCACTTTGGCTCAAGCCTGTTGCTCCTGCCCTACCCCTACCACCCCTGTGGAAGGGCCTGCCTCTTCCTCTGCCTGTTATTTTTTAAATGACCCTGTGACAAAACTCTCAGTCCCTATACCGATGAAGTACTGCTGCAGTATAGGGCAGCGGTCAGCAGTAGTGCACTTCAACCCTATGTATTGTGGACCTATACCAGTCCTTATAGAATAGCAGACTGTACCTCACTCAACCCTATGTACTGTAGTACCCTATACCTTACCAGTCCTTATAAGGACCTTTGTGGAACAAGTAGGTTGTGTGTGACTGATTAGCAGACTGTACGTCAGTCCCTATACCGATGAAGGACTGCTGCAGTATAGAGCAGTGGTCAACAGTAGTGCACCTCAACCCTATGTATTGTGGACCTATACCAGTCCTTATAGAATAGCAGACTGTACCTCACTCAACCCTATGTACTGTAGTACCCTATACCTTACCAGTCCTTATAAGGACCTTTGTGGAACAAGTAGGTTGTGTGTGACTGATTAGCAGACTGTACGTCAGTCCCTATACCGATGAAGGACTGCTGCAGTCCTTCATCGGTATATAGGCAGCGGTCAGCAGTAGTGCACCTCAACCCTATGTATTGTGGACCTATACCAGTCCTTATAGAATGGCAGACTGTACCTCACTCAACCTTATGTACTGTAGCACCCTAGACAGACCAAGTTACCAGTCCTTATAAGGACCTTTGTGGAACAAGTAGGTTGTGACTGATTAGCAGACTGTACGTCAGTCCCTATACCGATGAAGGACCACTGCAGTATAGGGCAGCGGTCAGCAGTAGTGCACCTCAACCCTATGTATTGTGGACCTATACCAGTCCTTATAGAATGGCAGAATGTACCTCACTCAACCCTATGTACTGTAGTACCCTATACCTTACCAGTCCTTATAAGGACCTTTGTGGAACAAGTAGGTTGTGTGTGACTGATTAGCAGACTGTACGTCAGTCCCTATACCGATGAAGGACTGCTGCAGTATAAAACCCTAGACAGACCAAGTTAACAAGTAGGTTGTGAGTGATTAGCAGACTGTACGTCAGTCCCTATACCGATGAAGGACTGCTGCAGTATAGGGCAGCGGTCAGCAGTAGTGCACCTCAACCCTATGTATTGTGGACCTATACCAGTCCTTATAGAATGGCAGACTGTACCTGACTCAACCCTATGTACTGTAGAACCCTACACCAGGTTATTACCAGTCCTTATAAAGGACCTTTGTGGAACAAGTAGGTTGTGAATGATTAGCAGACTGCAGCAGAAGGGCAGCAGTCAAGTATAATATTCTTTCTATATTTGGAAGAAAGAATATTATACATGTACAAGCCTATTACCATACCACTGATACCAGTCCTGAAAAGAACCTTTGTGGACCTAATATAGTAACAGCTACTGATTAAACTGACCCTCACTGCCTCACACACTGCTTCCTGCCTGTCCCTATATAAACTGACAAAACAGAGGCTACTGGAACAATAACTGGAATAGCACTTTTGTGGACCTGATAGTAACAGCTAATGACTAAACTGACTGTCCCTACAGCAGACACACCGTCCTGTCCCTTTATCTAAACTGACAAAAGACGCTCAGGCTGCTGCAACAATCAGTAGCACAGCAAACCTATATACACCTAACACCTATACCAGTCCTGAAAAGAACTTTTGTGTACCAAATAGCTAGCGATTTGGGTCACTGCAATCTCTCCCTGCTCCACACAGCAACCTCTCCCTATAGTGACAGAAGAAAGAATGTAAAATGGCCGTCGGATCGGGTGTATTTATAAGTTAGGGGGAATGTCCAAGTGTCCATGTGCTGTAATGTCTCAATTGGCTGTCCTGTACCCCATGATGGATGTGTCATCATAGGTCAAAGTTCTTTTACACAGTAAAAACACGAAAGTCCGCCGGGCGAACGGTGGCAATAGTCCGCCGATCGGGTGAATCGTGAACAGCCGAAATTCGCAGCGAAACGACCGCCGGGCGAACCGTTCGGCCATCACTACAGGTAACCCTCTCCACTTGATTGAGAGCTGAATGCCTAAATAAGGTGTGATACTTTGAGAAGCCCCTCCTTATTACACTATTGGCAGCCCACCGGACAGGTAAGAAGTGTCATAATCCCAAAAAGATAACAAAATGGAAGCACATTTTGACATTCTGCTATTACATATCCAGATAATTAATATGTTAAAAAACAAAATAAAACTAGCATTTGAAAGTATTGAGGCAGGCCCTTGCACTACATGCTTGGGTGAATTCATCCATAAATGTGATCATCAAAAAGGTAGGTATAATATGTATTGGGTTTGGTAAAGTCATCAGATAGAGGATTGCTATCAGCTGAGCTAGCAGTTGGGGGGAGGGAGGTTACTAATGAGTTTGGCACAACCCCAAAAATTCATAAAATGTGACTCTGCATGAATTGAAGCACACACATCACATTTGTAGACATTATAGGGGGTGTTTAGGGGAAAACAATACTATGGAGCTGAAAAAAGACATTGGTAAGTGACTAGACTATAGTTTTATGGGCCAAGAAGAGCATGATGGGGAAGTTAGTGAGGCAAATATGCCTGAGGACAAAGGGGCAGAGCATATGAATTAGAGCATATTGCAATTATGGTAATTAGGGAATGAAGAAAGAAATGCAAGACATTAGCAATCATGAAATACATAGAATGTGATGTTTAAGGATAAAACTTAGGCCGCGTACACACGGGCGGACTGTCTGACGGACTTGGTCCGCTGAAACGTGTTTCAGCGGACAATCCGCTCGTGTGTGGGCTTCACCTGACTTTTTCAGCGGACAGTCTGGCGGACTAAGTCTTTCGGAATTTCCGTAATATTGTCCGTCCAACTTTGGTTTCAGTGGACAGTCCGCTCGTGAGTAGGCAAGTTGGACGGACTAAGTATGGCGCATGCTCAGAAAGGATTTACACGGCCGAAGGTTGCATTGCAGTGTATTGGACGTCGTATTTCTAGTCCCGTCGTACGTGCTGTACACGTCATCGCGCAAGCTTTCAGCGGACTGTCTGTTCATCGTGTGTGGTCAAGTCCATTCAAAAGTAGGACGGACTGTCTGTCGGATTGTCGGACGGACTTAGTTGGCCAGACAGTCCGCCCGTGTGTACGCGGCCTTAGCTTCATATAGTCCTTCTGCAGGACCTGAATGATGGCAGAACAGGTCTCTAGAATAATGATCCCCAGAGCCTGGGGGGAGATGCCTGTAGAGAACTTGAGGTCCTGAAGGCTTCTCCCTGTCGCCAATTAGCGCAACGTGGCGATGAGCCTCTGCTCCGGAGTGATGGCTTGCCACATGCAGGTATCCTGCCTGGTGATATAAGGGGTCAGCAAAGCCAGCAGACGGTGAAAAACGGGGTCCGTCATCCGGAGATAATTCCTGAAATCATCAGGATTATTCTCGCGGATCTCACAGAGCAAAGGCATGTGCGAGAACTGGTGACGCTGGCGCAGCCAATTCTTGGTCCACAAATGCCCCCCCTCCCTGTTCATGGACCGGGCTTGTGTCAAAGTAAGAACCCCAACACCAAGCCCCTGCATAGCACAAACTGTACGATGAGTACGTAGACGAAACATGGTTTGAAAACGGTCGGCTGGTCAGAACGGACAACAGAAAGCACCGATAAACAGCAATGCCTGAAAGAACGACCTGAATAGCAGAAGCAAGCAGACAATAAGAAATGCCTTTCAAAGCGTACTATACCAAGATATAGTCCACAATGATCAACAATGATTCTTACCGACTGCACGCACTGATTATCAGATACGCACATACAAGCACAAACCGAAGAGCAGTAGCGATATGAATCACAAATCTGAAAAGCGCGAATCGTCTCTCATCAAACTTCTACTAACACGAGATCAGCAGAAGGAGCCCAAAGGGTGCCAGACATGGTGCTGAACTTCCCTTTTCTAGTCCCGCCGTACACGGCTTACGTCACCGCGTTCTTGGCAACCGCAAAATCCGACAACTTGGTCCGACCGTGTGTATGCCACAGTTTCGGACTAAATCCGTGTGTACGGGGGCTTAGGCATTAGCAGTGGATTTTGCAACATTGTGGGATCAGTTCTCCCTGAAATAGATATTTTTCTACTGTACAGTTATTCCATATCTGCATTCACAGGATTTGGGTGAAAAAAAGCTGGGGTTTATCATTACACCAGCTTGCCCCAGGAAAAAATAGTATTGTGGTCTTCCTCTCTTCCTTACATTTGCTGTCTTGGACAGCAGGGCTATTGAAGAGATTAAGTTGAGAGATGGGGAAGTGCCTGATTCAGTCATCCTTATGCTTTTTAGAGCTAGGATAGCTGCTTCAGGGAAAATTTACCAGATGTTAGGGAACTCCTGTGTTGTGTGATATAAGGCTATGATGCTCATCCTCACAAATTTGTTGGAGGACAGATTTTTTTTCTCCAGTTGGAGTGGATACAAACCAGTCCTTGGCCTTCCTATTTCTAAGACCAATTGCTTCTTATTGCTTAGGGGGCATTGTTGCACTTTTCTATTCTACCACTTGGTGACCTGGAACTTGGTGGTACTAGATATAAGAAGGGCAACCCAAGGTCAGGTTATGGGTATATGGGTTTTCTCAGCCAATGAGGGGGGTTTTCTTGAATCCCTTAATCTGCTGGGAGAAGCTATATATTCAGGTGAGGTCGGGTGATCTATGCTCTGTGCCACCTGGCAGCTGTCTGGGTGGACATGTGTTGTACGCCTTGGGTTGCTAGGCCGGAGATTATGCCTATCCAATGGGCATCTGGCTGCCAGGCTGTGTAAGAGCCTATCCAGAAGTAAGAGGGCAGTGCAGGGTTGGGACTGTGGCTTGCAGTCCAACCAAAAGTGACGGTTCTGTCGGCTGGAGAATCTGTCAAGTGGTTAGAGGTAGAAGCTCTCACCACAAAGGGACCAACTACCTTTACCAGGGTCCAGATTGAGTAACTGAATAAAGTACCGAAACCATATTCTCACCGAATGACACGGTGAAGAATCGGGAAACTTCAGGCAGTGATCATGTCAGGGACCCAACCCGCAGAGGAGAGGCTTGCAGGACAGCCTTGTGAATCAAGTCAGAGACCTCGTCGGTTAGCAGGGGTAAATCTTGAGAAGTATCTGGAGTCCCAAGCTAGGGACCCAGCAGAGAAGCAGGGGAGATGCTTGAGGGAGATACCACCACCAACTTTGGAGGAGCTCAAGTGAGAGCTAGTGAATCAGAGGGTCTAGTGAGAGACTGGGAGCTCAGTGCTGAAGAACTACAAGAGGCAGTTGTAGTGGATCTGAAAGGATGCTACGTTTGAGTTAGGAACTGTTAAAGACTGGTACCATAGGAGGAGACAGCATTCCTGCATGTTCAGAAGTGACACTTTGCTGGAGTTTTTCCCTGCACGGCTGTCCTCCTATTGAAGTCTCTGAGTCTGCCAATTGAATCTATAACTACTTAAGGGTGTCCTGGCCCTAACCCTCTTTCCTCCAAAAATACAAAAAGGACTGTTAAAAGAAATAAAACCTCTTTTACATCCAAGAAGTGTCTGGCACCGAATGACTTTCACCATCTTTGCACCCACTATGCCTCACAGCCCACTAAATATTGAAGGATGTCAGCTAGCCTTGGTTTTGGAGATCCTCATTAGACTGGACAAGGCCACATTAGAGTTATGCTAAAAATTTACATAATAAATTAATTTCTCCAACTAGCTATAAAATCACTACTGAATCCTGTGATGACATGTGGCGAGTGGATCTAAGCACAGCACCCAGTGCGGGATCAAACATCCAATATACCTGGAAGTGTACTGACTGTTGAGTTTCTGCAACTTTAGCATACATTTACAGTAAATCAACCCCTGACAGAGAAGTACAGTCCCTTGAAAAAAATATTCATACCCCTTGAAATGTTCCACATTTTGTCTAGTTCCAACCAAAAACATAAATGTATTTTATTGGGATTTTATGTGATAGACCAACACAAAGTGGCACATTATTGTGAAGTGGAAGGAAAATGGTAAATGGTTTTCACATTTTTTTACAAATAAATATCTGAAAAGTGTGGCGTGCATTTGTATTCAGCCCCCCTTTACGCTGATACCCCTAACTAAAATCTAGTGGAATTGCCCGTAGAAGTCACCTAATTAGTAAATAAAGTCCACCTGTGTGTAATTTAATCTCAGTATAAATACAGCTGTTCTGTGGAACCCACAGAGGTTTTTTATAAAACCTTAGTGAACAAACAGCATCATGAATGCCAAGGAACACACCAGACAGGTCATGGATAAAGTTGTGGAGAAGTTGAAAGTAGGGTTAATTTATAAATACATTTCCTAAGCTTTGAACATCTCACAAAGCACTGTTCAATCCATCATCCGAAAATGGAAAGAGTATGGCACAACTGCAAACATACCAAGACATGGCCGTCCACCTAAACTGACAGGCCTGGGCAAGGAGAGCATTAATCAGAGAAGCAGCCAAGAGGCCCATGGTAACTCTAGAGGAGAGATCCACAGCTCAAGTAGGAGAATATGTCCATAGGACAACTATTATGCCGCGTATGTCAGAAAAAACTTGGATGGTTTTTCCGACAGAATTCCGCTCAAGCTTGGCTTGCATACACACGGTCACACAAAAGTCTCTGAACTTTGAAATTTCGACCATCAAGAATGCAGTGACAACACTACGACGAGCAGAGAAAATGAAGTTCAATGCTTCAGAGCATGCATTGAGTTGTTTTCGAGCATGCGTAGGAATTTTGTGCGTTGGAATTGCTACAGACGGACCGAAAAATTGAGAACCCGCTCTCAATCTTTTGCTGGCGGGAATTCCGCCAACAAAAGTCCGATGGAGCGTACACAGGGTCGGAATTTCCAACCAAAAGGTCACATCTGACTTTTGCTGGCGGAATTTCCGATAGTGGGTACGGGGCATCAGTCATGCACTCCAAAAATCTGGAAGAGGGGCAAGAAGAAAGCCATAGTTGAAAAAAAGCCATAGGAAGTCCCATTTGCAGTTTGCAAGAAGCCATGTGGGAGACACAGCAAACATGTGAAAGAAGTTGCTCTGGTCAGATGAGACCAAAATTAAACACTTTGGCCTAAAAGCAAAACACTATGGTGTCCATTTATGAAGCAGTGGAAAAATTTCAATTCTCCGGCATTCTCAGAGGAGATCTTTATCCTCTGTGTGCCAGCTTATGAAGCTTTGTAGACCACTTCTCCTTTGGATGAGTAAAGTAATCTAAAAACGCTTTAAACAGGGAAGAATGGCCCCTGATACTGGAATCTTGTGAGACTTTACGAGATTACAGTACCAGAAATTCACAGAAAACACAGAGATGTCAGTTTATTAAGCAGTGATAAATTATCACTGCTCAGTACATGGACAGACAGCATGGTTAATGCTAATAAAATAAAGAGTCCCCCTACATGGTGAATTGGGGAGAGTGAATTCTGCCACAGACTGCCACTGAAGTGCTGAGATCGCAGCTTCATAAACTGGCCGTTTCTGTATTCAGTCAATGAATATTCTCAGTGTGCGGAGATCAACGGCGGGAGAACGTGTTCAAACTTGTTCTCCCCCCGATATCTCTGTTTCATCAACCGTTTATGGACTGTGATCAATGGTGATCCTCGGGATCACTGCTGTTCACTGCTTCACAAACCAGGGGTCTCATACTGGTGGCCCCTCAGCTTTTGCAGAACTACAAGTCCCCTCATGCCTCTGCCTGAGGAAGTTATGCTTATAACTGTCAGCCTTGCAATGCCTCATGGGACTTGTAGTTTCGCAACAGCTGGCTGGCCGCCAGTTTGAGACCCCTGTCATAAACGGACACCTATGCGTGGTGGAAAACTAACACTGCACATAATTCTGAACATACCATCCCCATTGTGAAAAATGTGGTGGCAGCATCATGTTGTGGGGATGCTTTTCTTCAGCAGGGACAGGTAAGCTGATCAGAGTTGATGGGAGGATGGATGGAGCCAAATACTGGGCAATCTTAGAAGAAAACCTGTAATGCCTTGTACATACAGTCGGACATTCCGACCACAAGATTTTTTCTGATGGATTTTGTTCGAAACTTGTGTTGCATACACACAGTCGGACAAAGTTGTCAGAATTTCCGATCGTCAAGAATGCGGTGACGTAAACCGTGTACGACGGGACTATAAAAGGGAAGTTCGTGCTGTGCAGGGGCTTGGTGTTGGGCTTTTAGCTTTGACCCAAGCCCAGTCCATGAACAGGGTGAGTAGGAGTTCATGGAGCAAGAATTGGTTGCTCCAGCGTGACCAATTCTCGCACATGCCTTTGCTTTGTGAGATCTGGGAGAATAATCCTGATGATTTCAGGAATTATCTGAGGATGATGGATCCCGTTTTTCACCATCTGTTGGCTTTGCTGACCCCTTATATCAGCAGGCAGGATACCTGACTGAGGCAAGCCATCATCTCCGGAGCAGAGGCTCATTGCCACGTTGCGTTACTTGGCGACAGGGAGAAGTCTTCAGGACCTCAAGTTCTTTACAGGCATCTCCCCCCAGGCTCTGGGGATCATTATTCCAGAGACCTGTTCTGCCATCATTCAGGTCCTGCAGAAGGACTATATTAAGGTAAGATTTCTCCTTTAACATCACATTCTATGTATTTAATGTTTGCTAATGTATTGTATTTCTTTCATCGTTCCATAATTACCATGATTTCAATATGCTGTAATATGCTGTGCCCCTTTGTCCTCATGCATGCTGGAAGCTTTTAAAGTTCCTTTTATGTCCTTCATGCATATTTGCCTTCACTAACCTCCCCAGCATGCTCTTCTGGGCCCATAAACACCACTAGCCTAGTCACTTAGCAATGTATTTTGTCAGCTCTATAGTAGTTCTTTCCCCTAAACACCTCCTAAAATGTGTACAAATGTTATGTGCGTCCTTAAATTCATGCAGAATGCCAGAGGCTTTTTTTGGTGGGCCAAACTCAATAGGAACCCCCTCCCCCAACCACTAAGTCAGCTGATAGCAATCTTCTATCTGCTGACTTTACCAAACCCAATACACACTATACCTACCTCTTTTGTGGTCTAATTTATGGATGAATTCACCAAAGCATGTAGTGCAAGGGCCTGCCTCAATACTTTCAAATGCTACTGTTTAAAGTTTTTTTCTCCTATTATTATCTTGATAGGTAAGAGCAGAATGTAAAAATGTACTTCCATTTGTTCATTGTTTTTTTTGGGGATTATGACACTTCTTAACTATCCAGTGGGCTACCAATAGTGTAAGTAAGTATGGGCTGGCCAAAAGTATCACACATTATTTATGCATTCAGCTGTCAATGAAGTGGAGAGGGTTACCTGTCCAAAACATCTCCTCCCCTAATTTTTTGCAATGGGCCATCAGATGGGGTGAGGAATCTGATAAGGGGACCTTATACTTTTGGCTTTAAATACTCATTTCCAAAAATGTCATACTGATCTTGGCCAAAAAAGTTTGTGTCTAATCTGCTTGCAATGTTGATGTGCAAAATTACTAATTTTTTATTTCTTGTTTGACTCCACAGTTTCCTTCAACGCTACAGGAATGGCAGACTGTGGCCTCCCACTTTGCCATCTGTTGGGACTTTCCCAATTGTGGAGTCTGCATCATCCCACCCCCCAACTCGGGGTCCTACTATTATAATTACAAGGGTTATAATAGTATCGTGATGTTGGCGGTGGTGTCACCGACATAGGACTTACTGTATGTGGACATGGGGAAAAATGTCCGTATGTCGGATGGTGGAGTGATTGCGCAGACGGAGTTCTACTGGCATCTCCAGAGTGGCAGTTTGGGCTTGCCACCTCAAGAGGAGAATGTGGAAGGACTCCCCTTCGTCTTTGTCGTGGATGAAGTGTTTGCGCTGGGGCACCATCTTATGCTGCCATTCCCGATGAGGACCCTCACCCCGGACCAGAGGGTTTTTAATTTCTGGCTGGCCAGAGCCAGAAGAGGAGTGGAGAACACTTTCAGGATAATGGCCAGCCGGTTCTGCCTATTTTTGACTCCAATCCACATGACGGAATATAAACTGAACCATATAGTGCTTTCCTGCTGCATTCTGCACAATTTGTAAAAAAAGTACTCTCCAAACTATGTGGACTCAGTTGGGCCTGACGCAGACTTATTACCAGAACATGCCAACCTGACAGCCCTTGAAGCTGGCCGATACATGGATTACTTTGCAGGGTAGGGGGGCCATTGATATGCCAGACAATGTCTGAGAGGCATTTTTAACCACTTGAGATCCGCGCTATAGTCAAATGACGGCTACAGCGCGGATCTCAATTTTCGGGACTACGTCTATTGACGTCGTCCCCTTTAAGAGCTCCCCGCGCGCTCCCGGGAGCGCGCATCGGGGAAAATCTGTGTTGGCCGTGTCCCCTGGACACAGCCAATCACAGATCGCTGTAAACGGCCAATCACAGCGGCCGTTTACAGCGCGATCGCCGCCTCCAATGGGTGATGATCTCAAATGTAAACAAATGAGATCATCACCCATTGCCGAACGTGTCTCCTCACACAGCGATAGCGTGTGAGGAGACCGAAGGATTTAGTGAGTTTTACAGCATACTAAAAGTGACAGTAAACCTATTAAAAACCCTGCCAGTGCCCAGATCTACCCCACCTGTGCCCAGATCTACCCCACCTGCATCCAAATCTACCCCACCTGTGCCCACCTGTGCCCACCTGTGCCCACCTGTGCCCACCTGTGACCACCTGTGCACCGCCAGTGCCCACCTGTGCCCACCTGTGCTCCATCTGTGCACCGCCAGTGCCCGCCAGTGCCCGCAGTGCACCACCAGTGCCCGCCAGTGCCCATCTGTGCACCGCCAGTGCCCGCCAGTGCCAATCGGTGCCCATCTGTACCAATCGGTGCCCATCTGTGCCTCAGCAGTGCCCATCTGTGCCGCCTCAGCAGTGCCCATCTGTGCCGCCTCAGCAGTGCCCATCCGTTCCCATCTGCTGCCTTATCAGTGCACATCCGTGCAATAAATCAGTGCACATCTGTGCAATAAATCAGTGCACATCTGTGCCGACCTATCAGTGCCCATCTGCCGACTCAGCAGTGCCCATCTGTGCCGACTCAGCAGTGCCCATCTGCCGCCTCAGCAGTGCCCATCTGCCGCCTCAGCAGTGCCCATCTGCCCCCTCAGCAGTGCACATCCGTGCAATAAATCAGTGCACATCTGTGCCGACCCATCAGTGCCCATCTGCCGCCTCAGCAGTGCCCATCTGTGCCGCCTCAGCAGTGCCCATCTGTGCCGCCTCAGCCGCGCCCATCTGCCGCCTCAGC
This sequence comes from Lithobates pipiens, assembly GCF_037356315.1. Lineage (NCBI taxonomy): Eukaryota > Metazoa > Chordata > Amphibia > Anura > Ranidae > Lithobates > Lithobates pipiens. Next base: position 593,063,922 of record NW_027507758.1, on the reverse strand, counting down.
AGTGCCCATCTGCCGCCTCATCAGTGCACATCCGTGCAATAAATCTGCACATCTGTGCAATAAATCAGTGCACATCTGTGCCGACCCATCAGTGCCCATTTGTGCCACCTCAAAAGCACCCATCTGTGCCACCTCAAAAGCACCCATCTGTGCCACCTCATCAGTGCCCATCAGTGCTACCATGGCTAAACGTGTCTTTTCCGCTGAGGAGGCGTACCAAATTATTTCCGCGGCCGACGAGAGCAACGGGGGGCTCTCCTCTTCAGATTCCTTTTCGGATTCGGATTCTGAAGCCGACGTAAATTATGAGCCAGTCCTCAGCAGTGAAACACTGACTGATGAATCCGAGGAGGAAGATATCCGGCCCATCAAGCGAAGGCGTTCTAGTGAGGCAGTGCCGTCCACCAGCACCGCAGTGCCGTCCACCAGCACCGCAGTGCCGTCCACCAGCACCGCAGTGCCGTCCACCAGCACCGCAGTGCCCCAGCGAGAAAGGCCAAGTACCAGTGGGGTGTCATCTCAGCCCCAAAGGGTTAGGAGCCATGCTGGCCTTCCCTATGCCCTTCAGAACCCCTTGTGGCTTCCTCCTAATTCAGGAGAGGCCAATGTTCCCCCTTTCACCGCCCAGCCAGGAGTCCAGGTGGACACGGAGAATTTTAGCCCTATCGATTTTTTTAATTTAATTTTTACGGAGGACATGTTGGCGTCAATTGTGGCCCAGTGCAACCTGTATGCACAACAATTTATTTTTCAAAATCCGACCTCCTTTTATGCCCGTCCCTACGAATGGAGAGACCTAACGGTGGAGGAGTTCAAGCTTTTTTTAGGCCTCACATTTAATATGGGACTCAACAAAAAAAATCAATTACGTACCTACTGGTCAACCCACCCCCTCCACCACTCACCGCTCTTCTCCGCGGTAATGCCCAGACACAGATATCAGATGATCCTGAGGTTCTTACATTTCAGTGACAATTCCCAGTGCCTTCCACGAAACGATCCAAATTATGACCGCCTTTACAAAATTCGACCAATACTAAATTATTTTTCAGAGATATTCCCCAAATTGTTTACCCCGGACCAACACATATGTGTGGATGAGTCCCTTATTAAATTTAGTGGCAGGCTTAGAATGAAGCAATTTATGCCCAGCAAAAGGGCCCGCTATGGGGTGAAGGTCTACAAATTATGTGACCGAGCCACAGGGTACACATATTCCTTCAAGGTGTACGAAGGGAAGGACACCCAGCTACAGCCCCCTAATTGTCCGGACTATTTGGGATCCAGCGGAAAAATTGTTTGGGACCTCATATACCCCCTACTGGATAAAGGCTACCACCTCTATGTAGATAACTTCTACACATCTCTGCCCCTGTTCCACAACCTTCACCAGAAGAAGACGCCAGCATGTGGCACTGTAAAAAAGAATCGGAAGGGCTTTCCTCAAAGTCTGGTGAACAAGAAGCTGCAGAAAGGAGAAACCGCAAGTCTAAGGCCGCGTACACACGCGCGGACTGTTCGCCCAACTTTGTCCGCTGAACAGTGTTTGGGCGGACAGTCCGCTCGTGTGTGGGCTTTCAGCGGACAGTTTCAGCGGACAGTTGGACGAACAAGGTTTTTCGGAAATTCCGAAAACCTGTCCGCTGAAACCTTGTTTCAGCGAACAGTCCGCCCGTGTGTAGGCTTGTTCGACAAACTAAGTTCCGCGCATGCTCAGAAAGGATTTACACGCCGAAAGTTATAATGCAGTGTATAGGACGTCGTATTTTTCGTCCCGTCGTACGTGCCGTTCACGTCATCGCGCACGGTTTCAGCGGACTGTTCGTTCGTCGTGTGTGGCCATGTCCGTCCATGCTAATTTTGAGCGGACTGTTTGCCGAAACTGTTGGACGGACAAAGTTGGGCGAACAGTCCGCGCGTGTGTACGCGGCCTAAGAAACAAGGAGGTTCTGGCAGTGAAGTGGAGGGACAGAAGGGATGTGTATATGTTGTCTTCTATCCACAACGATACCTTTGTGGAAATCCCCAGAAGGAATGGCCCCGTAAAGAAACCCAAATGTATTTCCGAGTATAATTTGTTCATGGGAGGAGTCGACTTCAACGACCAAATGATGGAACCATATCTGGTCACAAGACGGACATACCATTGGTACAAAAAAGTAACAATTTATTTTTTTCAATTGGCCATTTATAATTCATATGTAATTTACCGCAACGCCACCCAAAACCCCAAACGTTTCTTTGGCTACCAGGAGGAAGTTTTCACAGCCCTTATTTTCCCAAACGGCCCACCAGAAAATATCAGATCAGACGTTGTTAGTCGACTCTCCGAGCGCCACTTTCCCGATAAAATTCCCCCCACACCAACAGGCAAAAGACGCCAAAAAAGATGTAAGGTGTGTACCAAAGCAGGAGTCAGAAGAGACACATCTTATTATTGTGCACAATGTCCTTCCCAACCAGGCCTCTGTATAGGCGACTGTTTTCGGCGTTACCATACTTCAATAAATTTTTTGTGAAGTATGGTAAACATAATCCTCAGTTCCTGCCTTCATACACCTTCACACCCCTTATGCCACTGCCTGCTTTGTAACTGACCCTGGCTTGTTATTTGACCACTCTTATGCCTGCCGATTCTGTACATACCGCTGCCTGATCTGGAACTGACCCTGGACTGTTATTCGACCACGCTTCTGCCTAACGATTCTGTACATACCTCTGCCTGATCTGGAACTGACCCTGGACTGTTATTCGACCATGCTTCTGTCTAACAATTCTGTATATATCTCTGCCTGATCTGGAACTGACCTTGGACTGTTTGACCACGATATTTGCCTGCCTCTTGGACTGATCTTGTATTCTGCAACTGGACTAGTGGGATTCAACACGGGGTCTCACATATGTGAGGGGCTCCAGTATAGTTTTTCTGGAAGAAGAAAACAATTTTCTTTGTTTTCTTATTCCTAGATTAGGGTCTGGAGACTCGGAGGCTTCAAAGAGATTTGGGAGGGAGAAGCCTCTACCCCTATCCCCATTCTGTCCTGAACGAGGCTCTACTTCTGTCTGCTGCCTGTAGGACTTACTGCCATCATGCCGCACTGACCACACCACAAGGACCTGCCTACTACCAGGACCAATATTTTTGGCACTGCTGACATCTCTGCACTAACCCTGGACTGTAATATGGACAGTATCCCTGCCTGCTGCCTGAAAAACTGTGTTCGCTGTTGCTGACCAAGTCCCTGCCTGCTGCCTGGACCAGTGATATCCTCCTGTGGACAACTGCGCTTCTAAAACCACAGGTAATCTTTTCTTTACCCTTTGCTCAGCATAATGTATTTGGGGGTGTAATTCTTGGTATGTGCAGGCTATGTGTCCCTGGAATGCCGACGGTGTTTCTTGCATGTTGCGCCTCTGTATGTGGCCAGGCTGTATAAACGTCTCACACATGTGGTATCGTTATACTCAGGAGGAGTAGTAGAATGTATTTTGGGGTGTTATTTTTGCTATGTAAATGCTATGTGTTGGAAATATCTTATAAACGGACAACTTTGTGTAAAAAAAAATGCGTTTTCATTTTTTTCCACATTTTCCAAAAACTTCTGGAAAAAAATGAACCATTGAAAAGACTCATTATGCCTCATAGATTATACGTTGGGGTGTTAGCTTTCCAAAATGGGGTCATTTTCTGGACGTTTCCATTGCTCTGGTGTTTCAGGGCCTTCAAAACTGTAATAGGTGGTTGAGAAATGAAATGTGTAATTTATGCTCCTAGAATGCCTGAAGGTGCTACTTCAAAATTAGGCCTCTGTATTTGGTCAGGCTGTGTAAAAGTCTCACACATGTGGTATCGTTATACTCAGGAGGAGTAGTAGAACGTATTTTGGGGTGTTATTTTTGCTATGTAAATGCTATGCGTTGGAAATATCTTATAAACGGACAACTTTGTGTAAAAAAATATGCGTTTTCATTTTTTTCCACATTTTCCGAAAACTTCTGGAAAAAAATGAACCATTGAAAAGACTCATTATGCCTCATAGATTATACGTTGGGGTGTTAGCTTTCCAAAATAGGGTCATTTTCTGGACGTTTCCATTGCCCTGGTGTTCCAGGGCCTTCAAAACTGTAATAGGTGGTTGAGAAATGAAATGTGTAATTTATGCTCCTAGAATGCCTGAAGGGGCTACTTCAAAATTAGGCCTCTGTATGTGGTCAGGCTGTGCGAAAGTCTCACACATGTGGTATCGTTATACTCAGGAGGAGTAGTAGAACGTATTTTGGGGTGTTATTTTTGCTATGTAAATGCTATGCGTTGGAAATATCTTATAAACGGACAACTTTGTGTAAAAAAAAAATGCGTTTTCATTTTTTTCCACATTTTCCGAAAACTTCTGGAAAAAAATGAACCATTGAAAAGACTCATTATGCCTCATAGATTATACGTTGGGGTGTTAGCTTTCCAAAATGGGGTCATTTTCTGGACGTTTCCATTGCCCTGGTGTTCCAGGGCCTTCAAAACTGTAATAGGTGGTTGAGAAATGAAATGTGTAATTTATGCTCCTAGAATGCCTGAAGGTGCTACTTCAAAATTAGGCCTCTGTATGTGGTCAGGCTGTGCGAAAGTCTCACACATGTGGTATCGTTATACTCAGGAGGAGTAGGAGAATGTATTTTGGGGTGTTATTTGTGGTATGCACATTCCGTGTGGGAGAAATAAGCTATTACAATGAAAATTTTGTGGAAAGAAAAAAAAATAAAAAATCGTAATTTTGCAAAGAATTATGGGGAAAAATGACAACTTAAAATAACTAACCATGCCTCTTACTAAATACATTGGAATGTCTACTTTCCAAAAAGGGGTCATTTGGGGGGCATTTGTACTTTCCTGGCTTGTTAGGGTCTCAAGAATGGAGATAGGCCTTAGTACATCAGATGTGATCTTTTTTTGCAAATCTTTATGATTTGCACCATAACTTGTAGACTCTATAAATTTCACACAGATCATATAATATGCAAAAATTTGGGTTATTTTTACCAAAGATGTGTAGTAGTATAAATTGTGGCCAAAATTTATGAAGAAAAATTGCTAATTTGCTAAATTTTGTCACAGAAACGAAGAAAAATTCATTTTTTTTCAAAATTTTCGGTCTTTTTTCATTTATAGCGCAGAAAATAAAAAACCGAGAGGTGATCAAATACCACCAAAAGAAAGCTCTATTGGTATGAAGAAAAGGACAAAAAAATCATTTGGTTACAGTGTTGCATGACTGAGTAATTGTCATTCAAAATGTGAGAGCACTGAAAGCTGAATATTGGTCTGGGACTGAGGGGGGTTTAAGTGCCCAGTAAGCAAGTGGTTAAATAAATTTCACTTTCAAACTGCAATAATATTTGTTTTAATTTACTGATTGGGTTTGTTTTAGGTGTCTTCTAGCTTTTTTTTTTTTTTGGGCCTTTTTCTTCAACAGTGCAAACCAAATTTCTGGGCGAGATGAGGTGACAGTCTCTTTTTCAGATAATCTTATTATGTTGTGGGTCTGCTACGCAATCTTGTTTTTGTTGTTAATGCATGTAGTGCATCTCTGACAAAAATATTCCTCATTTTCAGCACCATGGGTGTTATTTACTAAAGACAACTCCACTATGCACTACAAGTGCACTGCAAAAGTGCACCTGAAACTGCACTTGGAGTGCAAAGTGGATTTGTCTTTAGTAAATAACACCCACAGTGCTTTATAATTTTCCCCAATCACGCCATTTTCATAACTTCACTCATTTCTGCCATGGTGCTGAAAATGAGGAATATTTTTGTCAGAGAAGCACTACATGCATTAACAACAAATTGTTGATAATTTAACTTTTTACTCAAAGCACATTCATATGTGCGTTTATAAAAGGGTTATACAACAAACCAACATATTTGGTTTATATAACATTATTTTTGGTAACATTAATATAACTTGCTGTTTTTGTGGAAACAGGCATGTATCAAAGCATGACATACAGAACACAGGAACTTACAAAGTTCAACTTTGAAAAGTGAAGACAATATCAGACATGAGTATGTCCAAACTGTGTTGATATTTCCTTCATCACATGGGGTGTCACCCCTGTAAAAGCCACATTTGGAAGATGTACACAAATTGTGATTCACACTGGGCATTTTCCTTCTGATCCCATGCCTAATGTCAACATATACTATCTCCCATCATGGGGGATCAATGTATGTGTTTTGGGGGTGCAACCCTTCATCTCAGCGACTTTAGTAGCAAGGAAGGGGTTGCACCCACAAAACGCGTACATTGATCCCCCATGATGGGAGATAGCACATGTTGACTCACTGATTTACTAAGATGAATGCGCTGCGTCGGTTCATACCTTATTTTGTGTGCCAGATAAATTATTAAGTGAGCGTATGAACCAGCACATGGATAAGCGCAGATGATAATATGCCGGCGCACACGATAATAATATTCCATTAATAATAGCGCACGCCGTATCATTAAAAGTCCATTCACACAGAGAAATAACGACTTCCAGCGCGACTTTGGGAGGCAACTTGGACACGACTTGAGTGTGAATCGCAGCACGACTTGGGGCGAATTACAACACGACTGGGGGCCCATCAAGGCAAGGCGACTTTAATTTAAAAAAAAAAACGACATGGGTTCCCCTCCAAGAGGCCCTTCAGGCCCTTCAGGTCTGGTATGGATATTAAGGGGAACCCCGCGCCAAAATTTTTAAAAAAAATAGTGATGGGGTTCCCTTCAAAATCCATACCAGGCCCTTCAGGTCTGGCATGGATTTTAAGGAGAACCCTGCACCAAAAACAATGGCGTGGGGTCCCCCTCAAAATCCATACCAGACCCTTACCTGAGCACGCAACCTGGCAGGCCGCAGGAAAAGAGGGGGGATGAGAGAACACCTCCCCTCCTGAACCGTACTAGGCCACATGCCCTCAACATTGGGAGGGTGCTTTGGGGTCCCCCCCAAAGCACCTTGTCCCCATGTTGATGAGGACAAGGGCCTCATCCCCACAACCCTGTCCAGTGGTTGTGGGGGTCTGCAGGCAGGGGGCTTTTTGGAATCTGGAAGCCCCCTTTAACAAGGGGACCTCCAGATCCCAGCCTCGCCATCTGTGTGAAATGGTAAGGGGGTACAAAAGTACCCCTACCATTTCACCAAAAAAGTGACGAAAGTGTTAAAAATTACAAGAGACAGTTTTTGACAATTTCTTTATTAAAGTCTTCTTCTTTCATCTTTCTTCTGGTCTTCTTCCTTCTTCCTTTCTTCATCCTTTGGTTTCTTCCTCCATCTTCTTCTTCCTCCAATCCTCTTCTTCTTGCTCCGGTGTTCTTGTCCCAAAGCACCCTCCCAATGTTGAGGGCATATGGCCTGGTACGGTTCAGGAGGGGGGGCGCTCTCTCGTCCCCCCATTTTCCTGTGGCCTGCCAGGTTGCGTGCTCGGATAAGGGTCTGGTATGGATTTTGAGGGGGACCCCCATGCCATGTTTATTTTTTGGGGTCGCGGGGTTCCCCTTAATATCCATACCAGACCTGAAGGGCCTGGTATGGAATTTCGGGGGAACCCCCACACATTTTTTTCTTTTTTTTTAAAGGTTAAATTTTATAATTTTTTTCCTTTATAACAAATAAACAAAAGTAACATTCCACATCTGTATACAACATGTTCAGATTGTACATCCAGAGATCTACTCTGGCCTCCAGAGACCAGTGTTGCTTAGTTATAAAATTCAAATAATAACAACATTTCCATCCTACTGCTCTACGTAGGCACCAGCATACTCCCTTCAAATTCCTCACCAATACCAACATGTTTTTAGAGAAGAGAATCACCATCATGTGCAGGATCTCGATTTGTACCTAGACCCCTTACTTTACCAACTGTCTATCCCTCTTCCCTCCTTACCCTAATCCGTTATTCCATCACACGGAGCACATTGAATCCAGCCTGCCCAAATCTTGTCAAACTTTTTAGTGCTTCCCCTGGCTGTATACGTTAGTTTATACATCGGCAGTGAGCCGTTGACAATATCAAACCAATATTGTAAGGAAGGTGGGGAGGCCTCCTTCCATTTAAGAGCAATTGCTTTTTTAGCATAACAAAAAAGTATTCTAAGTAGAGACTTCTGAGATGTAGATATACCTTCTTCCTCCAGCACCCCCAACAGACACCGAGCAGGAGAATAGATATTGGGTAGGGCTAAAGCATCTTCTAGATATGTAAGGATCACTCTCCAAAATTTTACAATTTCCGGACACAGCCAGACCATATGAAAGAAGTCCCCCACCTCCCCTCCACACCTATAACACTCAGGGGAGTCCGTCCTTCCCATTTTGTGGAGCCTCAGTGGGGTATAATAGATCCTGTGGAGATAGTGAAACTGTATCAGTTTGTCTCTAGCCGAAATCAACGATGGGAGGGCTGTGTCCAAGACCTCCTCCCAGGATTCCTCTGTGATGGACAGAATGTCCGACTTCCATTGTGCGGACACCCTGCCCATCCTGACAGAGGAAGATGCCATTAGAGCCAAATAGTACCTTGATATGAGCTAGGAGTGGTCCTCCTCCTTTATTAACTGCTCTAGTTTTGAAGGGGTCAATATCACCTCCTGTCTACCATATTGTGCGTATACAGCATTTCGTAGCTGCAAATATCTATAAAAAAATGTATTAGGCAGGTTGTATTCAGTCTTAAATTGTGTAAAGGATTTGAAAATTCCCTCCCGAAAAAGTTGATGTGCGTACTTAATCCCATATTTCGCCCAACATTCCCCATCCGGTATTTTAAAGATCTCCACCAGCTGGGGGTTATGCCACAGGGGGGCATTGGGCGAATCAGCTAGGCTAGATCTCTTCATGTTAGCATTACAGATATGGAATATTTTATGGGATAGCTTCAGGATACCAGCTCCATATGTGGGATAGGGACCGTTCCTATATATCACATTAATTAGTGCCTCATAAGAGTGGACCTGGGCCGCCTGGGTGGCCACCAAGGCAATATCCAATGCTGGGAAGCCCCACCAGTGCACATGAGTTAATTGGGAGGCTAGATAATAACCCTGTAAATCTGGCAAAGCTAGGCCTCCCAAGCGAATCGGCAAGTGCAACGTGTCCAAGGACACTCTAGCCGGTTTGGCTCCCCACAAAAAGGGTACCAGGATTTTATTGATACCTTGAAACACTTTTTTAGGGATGTAGATCGGTGCATGCCACAACAGATACAAAAAACGGGGAAGGTATATCATCTTATATATATTAATTTTACCCAGAAGGTTAAGGGGCAGGGTACGCCACGTCTGCAGATTTTCTTTCAGTCTTAGGATCAGAGGTGAAATATTGTTTTTAGTGTAATTACTCAGTGGTAGCTGCACCTCAACCCCCAAATAACGGAACTGGGAGACCTTTTTCAAGGGTACCTCTGGTGGCAAAGCAGGATCATATCCAGGGGATAACGGTAGAAGCACTGACTTGACTTGAGTATGCACCAAACCTAGAAATCTGGTCCAGTGCATTCCTCAGTGAGTCCCCTGCGTCTGCCAAGTAGAGAAGCATATTGTCAGCATAGAGGGAGGTTTTTTCTTCTCTGTCATTTATTGTGCAACCCTGGATTCCTGAGTTCGACATCAAGCTCGCCGCCAGTGGCTCAATAGCTAGGGCAAACAACAGGGGCGACAACGGACACCCCTGCCGAGTGCCCCTTGTAATCTCAAATGGGTCTGTAATAGTATTATTCACTTTGAGCCTCGCCCTCGGCCTAGTGTACAACAATTTCACCCACGCCACAAATCTCGGGCCAAAGCCCAACCACCCAAGGACCGCTAGCAATTAGGACCATTCTATGGAATCAAAAGCTTTATGCGTGTCTAAGGACACCACTACTCGTGTGTCCGGATCCTGGCCCTCCGACTGAAGAATAGTAAACAGACGCCTAAGGTTAATCGCCGTCGATCTCCCGGGTATAAAGCCCGTTTGATCCGGATGAATAACAGACGCTATCACCCTATTAAGTCTCAGGGCCAAAATTTTTGCTAATATTTTGGCATCACTCTCGGCAGCAATTCATTAGACACAAAACATAAATCAATCCTAGAAAGAGTATTAAACGTGGTGGAGTGACAGGAGTAAGCCCTAACATGTGGGTTTTTCCACCTCCAGGCCTCCACCAGGTTATATGACCCAATACACTGATCCAACGGGGAACCATGCCTAGGCGCTATTCCAAATCTATCGGCATCAGGTGATAGCACCACATTCATATCCCCAGCAAGAATAATGGGACCCTCTGCAACTCGGAGGGCAGCCTCCATTATTGTTCCCCATATTTCTATAGTAAAAGAGGGGGAACGTATACAGCTATGAACGTATACACTCTGTTGTCTAATTCCAACACCAGAACCACAAACCTACCCATAGGATCCATTTTGAACACCTTAGTATGACACAATAATGTCTTGGAAACCAAGACCGAGACCCCCCTGGCATAGTTGGAATACGTAGAGTGGAACGCCCTGCCCACAAAAGCCCTATGAAGGGCCAATGTCTTAGATCCCGTCAGGTGTGTTTCCTGGAGAAAAATTACACTTGGGTTATGTTTTTGGATATATTTAAATACTAAGGCACGTTTAATCTTGGAGTTGAGGCCTCTCACATTCCACGATATCAGTTTAAGTGATTGCATGGTGAGTGAGTACTAAAATCAACAAGTAAGGAGCGTGACAGCGTCCATGAATGGTGCGTGTGGGATCCACATAAAGCGGGCAGAGCATCCCACCCCACTCTCCCATGCCTCCTAGTGCATTATAGAGCAGCAGTAACAACTCCTTCCAAAATAGGGGGGGGACATTCAAACCCCACAATACGAACATGTTATAAAAAATAGTGCAAAAGTCAAAAGATCCATCTGCAGTAAACTGTGATCCATAACCGCGGATCAGAACTTCCTCTCCCCCCACCCTGCCCGTAGCCCCAAACAACCCACGAGCCTGTACCCCAAACTGCAAACCAATAGACATGTTCACCCCTGAGAGGGGGATACTCCCAGTCCAGCCGGACCGAGGGATCAAGGGTGGGTATGTGGTTCCAAAAGAGCAAAGTACAGACCGCGTCGCTAGCAGGATTTCTCCCAGTCTGCCAGGTCGCAGCAACAGTTCAAGTGCAGCAATACTTCAAATGTCAGTGCAATGTGAGCTTCCTGGTGGGTCACTTGTCAGGTAAACACTGACTGGACATCTTTCGTCATCCTCCGGTTCCACAACAGGTATGTCAGTGTTCATCAAGCCGGGCCCAAGGATTCGATCCAGTTGTTGGCTTCCCTGGGTGATGTAAAGAACTGCGTTTTCCCTCCCTGGACCACACGTAACCTGGCCGGGTACAGCATGCTGTATGGAAGGCTGCGTTCCCGCAGCCTCATTTTCACACTCTGAAAGGCCGCCCTCTGCTTCTGTGTTGCAGCCGAGAAGTCAGGGAAAATAGTTATCCGGTTGTTGTTATACAGTATCTCAGGCATGTTGCGGGCCTTGCGTAATATGGCTTCTTTATCTCTGAAGTAGAGAAAGCGAGCTAGTATGGGTCTAGGATACCTGCCAGGTTGTTGTGCCCTCAGTGGGACTCTATGAGCCCTCTCAATAGCAAAGAGGGGAGAGAAACAGTCTGTGCCAAAGGTTTGTTTAAGCCAGGATAACAGAAACTCTTCTGCCTGCTTTCCCTCGGAACCCTCCGGGAACCCCAAGAAGCGTAGGTTATTCCTCCGAAGGCGGTCTTCAATGTCCCCCAATTTGGCCTCCTGGGACTTGCAGTCCGCCGCAGTATCTCTCACCTGCACCATTAAGGGATTGAGATCATCCTCCACTGTGCTGATGCGCTGCTCTGCCTCACTGACCCTCTGCCTGATTTTCTGGACATCATCCTTCAGTATAGCAAAGTCTACTCGAATGGTTTCTATCTGGGTAGATAGCGCCGCATGGCAGCTTTTAATAGTGTCCATGATCTGAGCCAGCGTGGGTTCTTTTACCTGTGCACCGGAGCCTCCTTCCTCCGCATCAGGCGGAGGGGATGGCAGGGGAGTAGCCAGAGGATCCGTGAGATCAGGCCAGTCTGGATCCCCCTCGGTGTCCCGGCTCGCATTCAGCTCCGCTGCGCCATGTGTCCCTGCACCCGTCCAGGCGCCATCTTGGCCGGCCGCATGTGCGAACCGGGCCAAACGGTCTGCGGGCTTGCCACCTACCTGCGGGCCGTATTTGTTGACCATGCTCATGTGCCCGGTGCGTTCCCGGATCGAGTGCACTGCTCAGCGGGGCAATCCTGGTTCTCAGGCTGGTCAGGATAAGTTAAGGATTTCGGCGCGGTCAGGAGCTCTCAGGAACAGGTCTTCACATACCGGAAGTCGGACACGCCCCCCGCATTTTTTTTCTTAATGCTAACATGACCTGTGTACAAATAGCCTTAAAAAAAAACATAGAAGTAAAGCAGCGCAAAAAACAAAAAAGTCAAGTTGAGAGGTATGCCTGTTCAACGTATGCAAATTAATCTACGCGGCTTGACATTTACTAAGATTTTTCCAGCACAGTGAACCAGAGCACTTGAATGCGCGCAAATGCCGCTTGCGCATGCGCAGTGCATAAATTGACCTAGTGCAGTTCCAAGTGTATTTGCAGGCGCAGCAGGCTTGATCACAGAAAGTTACTTTTCCGTTCTATTTTGGGCATAGTTGTTACTTACATATATATATATATATATATATATATATATATATATATCTATATATATATATATATATAGATATATATATATATATATATATCTATATATATATATATATATATATATATATATATAGATATATATATATATATATATATATATACTTCCTCACATCACCCACATCACCCCCATAATATTGGCACTTCCAGCTTCTTTTAATTCTGAGTTGAAGCATGCGTGTGCCAGGTCTATAGCAGCGCACAGATGACGACCGCCTGTGACCCTGCATGCTAATAGTAAAATGGGAATTGCGCTGTGTTACAGGCGCAAATACTTTGTGAATACAAAAACGGCTGTTGCGCATCGGCGTGTGCCGCAACTCATGGCGCAAACCCTTTGTAAATCAGCCCCACTGTGTGCATCTTCCAAATTTGTCTTTTTAAAAAATATAAAAGTGTTTTTGTTTTTTTTTAAATGGATGCTAGCTAGTTTTGGGTGTTTCAGATTCTCCCTAAAACATCAATGATTTTCTGCATTTTTTGTTGAACCTCATTGATGTTTTCTTGAGATTATCTAAATCGCGATTGAACCCCATTATCTCCCCGATGATGATCTGGTAAAATGCGATTCTTCTTCCACAACATCCACATCACCTAAAAATAAACCAAAAAAACACGGTTTATTAAGAATATGCAGGCATACATTGATTACCTTACCTGAAGCTGTGGTCTCAGACACTCACCTGTTGTGGTGCCAATTTCGCCAATTTCAACAATCTCTCCTTCCTCCTCCTCCTCTGCTTGTGATTTTGTGATTTCCCCTTCTTTGGGAGATGTGGGGTCCCTGGTGTCCTCAGACGTCCTGAGTCTTCTCTGCCCTATGAGAATGTAAAAAAGGAATACTTAACACACTGATATTTTAGGGCTGAAATAGGAATATGAAACATTGCTTGGAAGTGTCGTACAATTGTGTTTTTTTGGCAGAGTTCAAAGCTGAAAACATTATTTTTGATACTTTCTAAAGCTGCAATACTTACCTGTTTTGTGCAAGTTTGACAGATGGAGACACCCCTATAGTATCCACTGGAGCATGTGTGTGGGACACCCTAATAAAAAGGGTGTTCTGGTGTCCCACACTAGTGCACCTGAGTCCAGATGTGTAAAAAGCTACTGAGTGTCCTCTCCTTTACACTGAATCAAGTTTGCATTTCATTCTATTACAAAGCCCTCTAGACAACAAACTTCCTTTGACTAGAAATAGGCCTGAACAAATGTAGTTAACTGCAACTTGCCAAAACATTGTTTTTCATCGTAGGTGGGTGAACAAACAATGTTTACTACGAACGTTTGAACCCATGAACATGAAAGTGGCCATTTTAAATTGTACAACATTAAATAAGAGCACATGGAGCAGTATGCAAGCAATAATAATAATATGAACACACGACAACTACTTACTTTTTTGAAGAACTCGCTTGATCCTTCTGTACTGATCGTGCTCCCTCAGTTTCAGGTCTGACCAGCGTTTCCTCAGTTGATCCTTGGATCGTTGTACCCCAAAATTCTTCTGAAGACTCTTCAAAACTTTAGTCATGATCTTGGCCTTTCTGATATTTGGGTTTGGGTAAGGTCCATGCTTCTCATCACAGTTGTTCCTTTTCAATATGTCCACCATCTCCAACATCTCTACAAAAGACATATTTGAGGCCTTAAATCTTCCCCGGGATCAGGACGTTTCTGTCTCCGGGCTTTCGTCGTCCTCCTCCTCGTTAGTAGAATAATTAGTGTGCACCTGCTGTGTCTCCGCCATGTGCTCTCCCCACTGCACCGAAAGAGAAGGGGGGTGGGGAATAGACTAGAAAATACGTCAGGGGTGGGCGGAGTTTCAAAGGTAACAAGTGTGTGTCATACATACAATCTGTGAGCAGAGGAAGGAGGAAATGAAGTGCTGAAGGTACAATTTTAAAGCGGTAGTAAACCTGCACATTTTTTTTTTTTTTTAAACCTGCAAAGCAAAAGGCATAATGAGCTAGTATGCACCGCATACTAGCTCATTATGAAATACTTACCTTAGAACGAGGCCCCGACATCTGGCCCGATCCACGCCGAGGGAGCTGACATGCTCCCTCTGCGTTTCTTCCGGGTATCGCGGCTCCGGCCACTCACAGCGCCGGAGCCGCGATACCCGGAAGAAACGCAGATCACGCAGATCACGCGGATCAAACGCATGCGCGCGGGAGATTTCAGTCCGGCCGCTTGGCCGCTGCCGGATTTTGACGGCGAGAAACCCCTTGTGCGCATGCGCCGCTGCAGTCAGCGGTGCATACCGAGGAGAATATCTCCTAAACCGTACAGGTTTAGGAGATATTTTTTTTACCTACAGGTAAGCCTTATTATAGGCTTTCCTGTAGGTAAAAGTTAAAAATGTGGGTATACAACCACTTTAACTTGGTACATCACTTGCCTATACTGCTTCTAGATTGAGGTTTATATTGGGACAAGATTAGGAGAGTTTAGCCTGACATTAGGGTTTGTCTTGTGTTGTGTCTTGCAGAGAAGATGGATCCCTTCAAGGAACCACATTTTCTGGGGCTATTCATTGATATGCTCAGGGAGCTGCCCTGCCTGTGGCAGATGAACAACCCCTTTTATAAGGACCTAAGAAAGAGGAAGGCAGCGCTGGAGAAACTGCTTGCTTTGGTGAAGGCGATGGTCCCCACGGCAGACATCACCTATTTAAAGGCCAAAATTGGTGGCCTGAGGAGTACATATTGTCAGGTCACCTTGAGGCAAGGTGACAGATGCACACTGTAGGAATCAGGAGTGCACCGCAAGGTTGTGGACCCTACGGCTGACTGCTGCGGACGGGAGACAGGTCCCACCGGGGTTAGAGCGTGGGATTCCCTGAGGCGCGGAGTCTAAGAGCCAGCAGGTGTTCACCAGAGCCTCGAGTGGTGAGGATGGACTTGGCTGCAACTGGCTCCAGGTCGCGACCCCCAGGGTCCCCCAGCTCACACCCACAGTAGGCAACAGGAGGATAGGGATGGTGAGGGACAAAGCCAAGGTCGGGGCCACAAGCAGACAAGAATAGTCGGGGACACGCCAAAAGGTCAGGATCACAGGCAAACAGGGATAGTCAAAGACACGCCAAAGTCGGTAACGGAAAACAGTAGAAGAGCACATGGCAGGTAACAGGAAGCTAAACACACAAAGGAATACACAATGGTTGATCAGCACTGATGGCCTGCAGTGCACAGGTTAATATAGGGCTCCCTGATAGGGCCTGGGGTGGAGCCATGCTTAGAGGAGAGGTTATAAAAACCACCAGGTGGAAGGGGCTGGCCTCTTAGTCTGAACACATGAGGGGAGGTAAGCAAACACAGGAAGATCACTGCATAACCATGACACATATTTGAGGGTGAGCAAGGCCCGGCAGTCCATTAGATCAGGAGATGCAGATGAAATTTATGTCCCCAGGATGTTGTACTATGACAGGCTGCATTTTCTGCCAGACCCAGGGGAACCCAGGGAAGCATTCTACAGTCTTCCTTCAAGGCTTCCTCCCCCCCAGCTGAGGCTTCCAATGTCCAACTTGGGCCTTCCAGGCAGCAACATGTGGAGGGGCCCAGCTTGAGAGGTAGAGCATTGTTCAACATATTTATTGTCGTACATTTTATGATGTTAACTAGATGTTATTATTGATCAGTAAGTTCTGATTTAACAAAGTGTTTTACATATCAATAGACAGTAGTGACAAAAAATGATTGTGACAAGAAGGAAACATGCTGGGGTCAGAATGATAGTCTGTTCTATTTATTAACATTCAATTTACAACAGTCATGATATGAAAATTGTGTGATTGATGACCAAAAAACTAAAACTATGTTCCATTTTCATACACAGGGAGGCCTCAGACGGGAGGAAGCTGTGGCAAGTGGCAGCCGGGAGGAGGCTGTGGCAAGTGGCAGCCGGGAGGTCGACCATCGCCCTCCTCCTCCTCCACCTCCTGCCACAACTACAACAGCAGAGCCACAGCCTGGAAGCAAGCCTGGAAGGAAGTGTCTAAAGGAAGACCAGAGAGTGATGGCCTGGGTTCAGTCTGGTCTGACAGAAGATGCAGGCTCTTGTGTGACCACAGCCTGGGGACATAGATGTCATCTGCTCTTCCTGATCGCTTGGACTTCTGGGTCAGACTTTTCTCCCTTAGATATGGACTCCTCAGGCCACCAATTTTGCATTTAAATAATTAATGTCTGCCCTGGGGGCCAAAGGCTTTGCCAAATTTACCAGTTTCTCCAGCATTGCCTTCCTGTTTATTTGTTTGACACCTAATAACGTTTTTTTTTGGTTAAATAAATACTTGCCTATGTGTTTTACTTCAAAAAGGACAGTTTATTTGTGAGTAGGCAGGTATATTTCAAAAATGCAAAGTCAAATTAACAAGGGACACCAACACCAAACAACCTCCTTGGGATTAAAAAATAAAACAATAAAATAAAAAGATAATAATGGTGTTCTGGTAAGTTGACACACAAAACACACCAAAAAAATTACGAAGATGAGCAAATGTAAAAAAAAGGAGATCTTGATTAAAAAAGCAACCAGAAAAAAAAAAAAAAAAAAAATGATTCGGGAGATCTGACGAATAAAAATATTCTATTTATGAAATCAGGAAAAAGAATAAAGAAATACGTTTTGGAGAAGTCTGTGTGAATATGAGCAGCAAAACAACTTCATTCTTCAAGCATTATACAGAAAAAGAGAATGCGCTGCATTAAAGAATTTTTAACATTGCAGCGTGACGAATGTGCTATATCCATTATGAACGCTAGTTTTACCTGACTGAGTGCTTTCGTCTCATAATTTATTCTGAGCCTGCATGGCACTTTGTCCATTGGACTAGGCTACACACGATCGTAATTGAAATGATCAGATCAAGTTGTCGGAAAATTTGAGATCCAACTCTCAAACTTTGTGCGTCGGAAATTCCGACGGAAAAAGTCAGATGGAGCCCACACATGGTCGGATTTTCCCGACTACATGATCCGATCGCACATTTTCTATCGGAAATTCCAACCCCGTGTACAAGGCATTAGAGTCTGCAAAAGACTTGAGACTGGGGTGAAGATTCACCTTCCAGCAGGACAACGACCCTAAACATACAGCCAGAGCTACAATGGAATGGTTTAGATCAAAGCATATTCATGTGTTAGAATGGGCCCGTCAAAGTCCAGACCTAAATCCAATTGAGAATCTGTGGCAAGACTTGCTGTTCACAAACGCTTTCCATCCAATCTGACAGAGCCTCAGCTATTTTGTAAAGAAAAATGGGCAAAATTGTCACTCTCTAGATGTGCAAAGCTGGGGGGGGGGGGGGGGGGGGCTGAATACAAATGCACACCACACTTTTGACATATTTATTTGCAAAAACTTTTGAAAACCATTTATCATTTTCCTTCTATGTCACAATTATGTGCTACTTTGTGCTGGTCTATCATTTCAAGGGGTATGAATACTTTTTCAAGGCACTGTAAGTATGCACAATCTTTTCACACTGGCATATTCTTCAAAAATGTTGATCGAGTATCTTTAAAAACTGTTCATTTACATATTCAGCATTTATTGTATAATAATTGTTCCCTTTAGATTAACAGGTATCTAAGGAGAGTGCATATTATAACCAAAGGAGGAGAGGAGATAAAGTTCACTGAAGGAAAAGTTTCACCCAGGTTTGACCTAATAAACATCGTCTTTAGGCCTAATAAATCTTTATCAATGGTTAAAGTTGGATATTTCCACAATGATGCAGAAGAATTAAAAATGAAAATGAATAAGAAAATGATCCAGTGGCATCCCAGGTTCTCCAAGGTATCTAGAACAGTGCTTTTCAATCTTTTTCAGTCATGACGCCATTTAGAATTGTGAATAATCCCAAGGCACGCAAGTCTGAGGGCTCGTTCACACCAGGAGGTTTGTCCGAGCTTTTTTTGCGAGTTCATGGATGTCACATGTTTTAATGAGTGCAAGCGTACACACATTTGCTAGAGGCGTGGGGGATGCCATTAAAAAATATTGGCACCCATGTGCAACTGCAAAAGGGAGCATATTTTTGTGTGGTACAGGAAATCATGCGATTTCGCATGTTACCACATTGTACTCCCAATCCCTTCTCCTAACACAAACCCCCCAAATCTCCCCTCCTAACACAACCCCCCAAATCCCCCCCCTCTTATCACAACCCCCCCCCCCCCAAATACCTGCTCCTAGCACAGACCTCCACCCCAAATCCCTCCTCTTAGCACAACCCTCCAAATACCCCTCCTAGCACAAATGTGGCTTGTGCCCTCTTCTTCCCTCTCCTCCTCTTTCTCCTCCCTCCACCCTCACCTGCAATTTCTGCTGTCTGTACAGGAGCAGTGTGGGGGGGAGATAGGGGCAGTAGTCAAATCCTGCACATTAGTATAAGAGTGCTACTTTGACAACCTTGGAGACTGAACGAAAGCATGCTACGAGACCCGGAGGTACTAGCAGACGCAGTGAAAGAAATAGAACACTACTTTAACACTAACTCCATGCCTGGTAGTGAACTGGGGGTGGTTTGGGAAGCCCACAAGGCTGTAATCCGGGGGGTATTAATTAAACACGGCTCCTGTCTCAAACATCAAAAGACAGCTCAACTGACCGCACTGCTGCACCAATTACAAAACCTTGAGGCAAGCCACAAGCAGACCCCAACTACGCAACTAGGTGCTGAATTAGATACCATCCGCAGACACATAACTGACCTGCTACATTACAGGGCCAAAGCAGCACTTCAAGTTTGCCGGAGGATGATTAATGAATCAGCGAATAAATGTGGGAAACTATTAGCCCAGACCCTACATTCACAAAAACTAGCGTCTTACATTCCATATATCATACTTCCTAACGGCCAAAAAACTTCATTACCCCAACAAATTGTGCAGGAATTCATATCCTTCTACAACTCCCTATACAATCCAAACACACCGCCACCCTCACAGGAAGCCACCTTAGACTACATAACTACTTCCCTCGTGCTGACTTTGTCACCTGAGGTTAAAGATCTGTTAGAGGAACCCATAACTCTGCCAGAACATCAGTGTGCACTGGACAACGCCAAGCCAGGTGAAGCACCTGGCCCTGATGGGCTTACCACTACATAATACAAGACCCTACTCCCCTCCCTGGGAAACCACATAGTTGCCCTAGTTAACGCTCTTAGCTCAGAATCAAACTTACATGGATCCACATTACAAGCACAAATTGCGGTAATACCTAAAGAAGGTAAAGACCCAGCATATTGCGGAAACTACCGCCCCATTTCCCTCTTAAATACAGATCTCAAACTTTTCACCAAAATCTTAGCCTCCAGACTACAACAACATCGACCTCATCTGGACCAGATTGGTTTTGTCCCAACCAGAGAGGCCAGGGACAACAACACAAAAGTTCTAAACATTAATGGGATCAGAATTGCCAACTCACAGTACAAAGTATCCGCATAAGCAGATGACTTGATGTTCTCTATAACAAACCCAATTACCTCCCTCCCTAACCTCATGCGTGAATTCAACATCTATGGAAAACTCTCCAACTTAAAAATTAATTTCAATAAATCAAAGGCAATAGGCATTGGCATACCTTCGTCACAGCTCACACATCTCCAAGCCAGTTTTAATTTGAGATGGACAGACACAGCATTGAAATATTTGGGAACATATATCCCTGTCAAAATTCTCCAAGCTGTTCAAAATAAACTTCCCACCCCTATTAAAAAAAGTACAGACGTTGCTCAATCGTTGGGAGAAAGGCCTACATTCTTGGTTTGGCCGTTGCAACATCCTCAAAATGACAATCTTACCCAAATTTCTATACCTTTTTCAGGCCCTCCCTATACATATCCCTGCGACATACTTCAAACAAGTTCATTCGACGTTCATAACATTCCTCTGGGCCGGGAAGAAGCCCAGATTACACAAGAAAATACTATCCCTCCCGAAACAGCATGGAGGCCTAGCAATGCCAGACGTCCGCACCTACTACCATGCAATATATCTAAGTAGACTGATCAACTGGTGCCGACATGGCGAGACCAAACTCTGGATGCAGCTAGAACAAGCTCAGAGTGAAGTCCTGCTACATAGAGCTCCATGGTGCCACGCAGACATGCCACCAGACATCAAACGACAAACACTGATAGGTAACACCATTAAAACCTGTGAACAACTGATATCCAAAACCTCCCTATCCTCCTGCGACTCTGACCAATTCTGGGCAACCCTCGATTCAACCCAGGCACGTGAGACGTGAGATTATGCGCCCTGAGTGAGTCGAGAATCTCACTTCAGCACCAGAGGACGATGGAAAAGAATAACAGACTTTTTGGACCCTGCAGGCCAATACAGACTTTACTTCCTGCGAGCCCTACAGCTATACCAATTTCTCAACACCATGACCCCCTCCTAGTGTTACCAACCAATCCCTTACAACTTTGGAAGAGCTTTGTACAGATCGGGAGTTATTTCACACACACTCTCCCTTACCTACAACATACTAATTGCGCCACCGGACGAATACCAACTTCCACCCCTTGCCAAGTGGGAAAGAGACTTGGACTGCAAATTCACTGACAGCAAAAAACAACATATTCTAACATTCACACACAAGTCATCCATATGTACCAAAATTCAGGAGACCAACTATAAAGTCCTGACAAGATGGTACAGAACACCAGCGGTACTAAACAAAATTTCCCAGCGATGTCAGATTTATGCTGGCGCTGCTGAGAAGAAAGAGGGACACTGCTACACATTTTCTGGTCCTGCCCCCGGATCCAAAGTTTCTGGGGAAAGGTCCGCCAGATAATACAGAAATTTACGGATCACAATGTTCCAAATGACCCAGCATACTTTCTCCTCCATGCAAACGACATCCCCAAGCGGGTCTACAAATGGTCAATAGTATGACATTTTGTAGACGCAGCCAAGGCATGTGTCCCTCTTAATTGGAAATCAACAAACCCGCTGTCGGGGCTGGCTTAGCCCTTCCTTCTCTGGGCTGGCTGCTCAGCTGTCGGCTAATTGCCAGCTCTCATCTCTCTCCACAGTTACCAGCTGTTCCTTACCAGCTCATCTGACCTGCCTACTTAAAGCTGTCCAGCTCACTTCATATCTGCCTTCGCTTGGTCACATCACAAGAAACCACCTCCTGTGGTTCTGTTTAAAGACTGGATTACTGACATCCCTTCTGGCTCCTTATCCTGTTTGCTGTTGCTCTACTTAGATCCCTGACTTCTGGCCTGGCTGATTACCCGATCTGGTTATTGAACTCTGGACTGGCTGACTACTCGATCCGGTTACTGGACTCTGGCTATGCTTTGAATATGCTTACTCTAATTACCCTTTTATTTTTATTAATAAACAAGTGTGATTTAATTGTACTTCTGTCTCGGTCTGATTCATGGATTCTGACACCCGCCGACTATAGATTTATGGCTCAAAAAAAGATTAACAAGGTGGAGGACCTTATCCTTACAAGCCAAAACAGAGAGGAGATATATTCTAAAAGATGGCAACTGTGGAATATGTTTAAATACTCGGAGGAGGGACAAGCACGCTGAGCTGCCATCAGAACATACCTACATAACTCCCTTCCCACTGAACCGATGTTGATATGTTACAGACTGAAATGAATGTGCACCCTGCAATGACCTATAGACTAAGACCAGATTTTACCCCATTCTGCCCCCCCTCCCCCCCCACACCCACCTACACCAACCTCGCTTCTTTCCTATTACCTCTGCCCTCCTGCTCCCAGTATCCTGGAGCACTATCTGTATTTCTTTTTTCTTTTTCCCACCTTATTCTTTGCGAACTAGAAAAAATAGGGGACGGGGCCCACCGGGCCATTGCAACCTACCTAACCACAGTTAGATACGAGAGACAACATTTTGGATGGAAAACCTACATTAGAAGACATACAAGAATACCGCTGATAGATGCATAGAAGGAAATTATTTGTCAGCCATGCTTTTATTTCAACAGGTGAAACTATAGGACCATGTTTATTGACTGACTTTGTCCCCATACTATGTTCTCTATGTATGCACTTTTATTTACATCTGTAACATTGTTATTTGTGAGTTGATTGTGTAGTGGTCTATTTAGACCCACCCCCACCCCCGTTATAAATAAAAAAGTGCTACTTTGTGTTAACTCCCATGTAATGCGGCTCTGCAAGGAGAGAGAGCACAGCCCACACGGCTCTCTCCCCCTCCACCCTGCAGATACAGTATGTGAATAGCTATGTGAACTTTTGCAGGCAAAGCAGAAAGCTGTAGTGCCACCTGCAATGTCCTTAACAACCAATGGTAGGATGTGGGTGGACGGCCAGCACAGATTTATACTTTACCAGCAATAGTTCACATAGTATACATAGATGCAGGAAGGGGGAGGAGGAGAGAGCTGTGCCGGCTTTGCTCTCAATATCCTTGCAGAGTCACAGTGCACGGGAGTTAACACAAAGTAGCACTCAGATCAGAATGTGGCTAAGGCACCCTTGAGGACTCTTTGCAGCACCCTGGTTGAAAAATCCTAATATAGAACATGAATTACAATGAAAAAGTTTATAATGATAGGATGCAAAAAGCAACAACATAAAATGAACCAGATAGGAAACATGATAAATATAACATGCCACATACAGTAGGGTAGGAGGCTAAGAGGCTCATCATGGCATATATACAGGATATACATTTTGCATTTAATAAGTTGATCATTTATTTCCTTTTCTCATTATGAAGAATGCACCAGAAGGAACAGAAAAGTAAATCTCTTTTGATTCTGCTAGATTTAGGTTAATTGTGGATAAGAAACAAAATAAAGAAAAAAGCACCTTAAGAATAGCAGGATACCATCAGAAGTGATAACTTACTGGTACTCTATGGCAGAAACCATGAATCAGACTGAGACAGAAGTACAGTCAAATCACACTTGTTTAATAATTTAAAAAAAAAAGGTAAACAGAGTTAACGTAGTCAAAACAGGAACCAAAACAGATAGTCAGACAAGCCAAAATGTCAGGGAGCCAGAGATCAGCGTAGTAGAACAGCAAGCAGGATCTGGAGCCAGAAAGAATGTCAGCCAAGCAAGTCTTTAACAGGAACACAGGAGAGCGTCTCTAGAGATGTGACCTAGGCGAAGGCAGAGATCATTTGGACTGGACGGCTTAAGTGGGCAGGACTGACAAGCAGGATATCATCAACAGGTGAGTCACTGTGGAGAGATAGGAGCTGGCAATTAGCCGACAGCTGAGCGGCCAGCTCAGAGAAGGAAGGGCTGAGCCCTGTTCCCTTTTTTTTAATTTCTCACATCCAACCATCTGCAAAAAGTCCAATACTAATCCAATCATCATTGTGAATCATGATGAACACTGATCCAATTGACTCAAAAATTATGATCCATGCCAATGATTTTCTCCCAATGTACTATCATTGCAGCTTACAGATCTCTGTCTAGCTGCTGAATACAGTGGGGCTATGTCCATTTTGGTCAATGATCTCAGCCAGTATAACCAGTCCTTTATTTTACAGTCAGCAGTCAGCCAGGGAATCCCCTAGTTGGCAATTGAATGGGGATGTGTTATATGTTGTTAGAACACAGACGCCCACCAGTAATTTAGCTCTGAGTAAGAAACTGTGTCACATTTAGAAGATGATATTAATACCACCACTAAATCAATGACAACTACACAGCCAGAGGTTCAATTTGGCAAGACCTCGTGCCTAGTCACTAGTCAAGTGCACAGTACTGTGCAAACATTTTAGACAGGTGTGAAAAAATGCTGTAAAGTAAGAAGGCTTTCAAAATATTAATTATTTTTATAAATGTATTTTTAACCATTTACCAAATCCAAAGTGGGTGAACAGAAGAAAAATCAAAATCAAATCAACATTTGGTGTGACTATCCTTTTAGCATCAAACCAGTAACAATTCACTTTCACAACCACTTGTACACATTGTACAGGTGCACAAAGTCAGGGATTTTGTAGGATTAGAATCAGGGGTATGATTAACCAATTATATCAAGCAGTTGCTAATGATCATTCATTTTGTATGTAGGAAACAGAAAGAACCACGTAGGAGGTTTAAAACTGGTTAAGGAACAGCCAAACTCTGCTACTAAGCTAAGGTTATAGAGGACAGTTTCATGTCACAGGTTATACACTATGGCAAGACTGAGCACAGCAACAAGACACAAGGTAGTTATTATTATTATTATACAGGATTTATGTAGCGCCGACAGTTTGCGAAGTGCTCTACAACATTAGGGCGGACAGTACAATTACAATACAATTCAATACAGGGGGAATCAGAGAGCCCTGCTCGTTAGAGCTTACAATCTAGGAGGGAGGGTCAAGTTATACAAAAGGGTAATAGCTGTGGGGGATGAGCTAAGATGGAGTCAGGATAGGCTTCTCTGAGGAGGAAAGTTTTCAGGGATTGCCTAAAAGTGGATACATTTGGAGACAGTCTGACAGATTGGGGTAGGGAATTCCAGAGGACAGGCAAGGCTAGGGAGAAGTTCTGGAGGTGGATATGGGAGGAGGTGATGAGGGAGCTAGAGAGCAGGAGGTCTTGGGAGGAACGAAGAGGGTGATAAGGTTGGTATTTTGAGAATAGGCTGGTGATGTAGCTGGCAGCAGACTTGTGGATGGCTTTGGAACTTATTGTTAGTATTTTTACTTTAATTTGTTGGGAGAGTGGCAGCCAATGGAGGGATTGGCAGAGAGGGGTAGTAGACACTGCGGTTTGTAAGGTGTAGGAGTCTGGCAGCAGCATTCATGATGGACTGAAGGGGAGATAGTCTATTTAAAGGTAAGCCAATGAGGAGGGAGTTGCAGTAGTCAAGGTGAGAGATAACCAGGGAGTGAATCAGGAGCTTTGTGTTAGAAAGGGACGTAGTTTAGAGATGTTGTGGAGGTTGAGGCGGCAAGCATTGGAAAGTGATTGGATTTGGGGCCAAAAGGAGAGTTCAGAGTCCAGGATAACACCTAGCACCCTGACATGTGGGGATGGGTGGATGGTTGTGCCATTACTCTTGACAGATAAGTCAATGGAAGAGGCACGCAGGGGAAGGCAATTTTATAAGCTGGGTTTTGGACAAGTTGAGTTTGAGGAAGTGGTATGACATCCATATAGATATGTCTGTTAGTAAGTTAGTGATGCAAGAGGAGACCGATGAAGTGAGTTGAGGGGTGGAGAGATAGATTTGTGTGTCATCAGCGTACAAATAATATTGAAAGCCATGAGAGGTTATCAGCTGACCCAGGGAAGAGGTGTAGATTGAAAATAAAAGAAATCCAAGAACTGAACCTTGGGGGACCCCGATGGAGAAGGGAAGAGGAATGGAGGAAGTAGAATTGTAAGTGACACTGAAGGTGCATGGGGATAGGTAGAATGAGAGAGACTGAAGAGCACAGTCACAGACAAAGAGGGACTAAAGTTATTTGAGAAAGAGGGGTGGTCAACAGTGTCAAAGAAAGCTGAAAGGTCCAGAAGTAGGAGTACAGAATATTGTCCATTGTTTTTTGCAGTTTGTAGGTCATTTGTGTTGAGGGCAAAATCCAGACTGAAGGGGATCGGGAAGGTTATTGAAGTGGTCACTTAGTTGGTTGTAAACCAGGCGTTCAAGGATTTTAGAGTTTAGTTATACTGTGTCACCAAGGTCTCTTCCATGCAATAATTTCAAAGTAGACTGAGGTTTCAAGATGTGCTGTTTAAGCTCTTTTGAAGAATCACAAAGAAACTGGCGATGTTGAGGATTGTAGATGTAGTGGTTGGCTAAGAAACTTAATACAGCAGATGAAAGACACATCACGATTACATCCCTTCAACATCTGAAAATTTTCAGTGCCATCAACAGAGAACTAGCAGAAACCATTGGGACCCAGATACACCCACCTACTAGTCTAGCCAGAAGTGGTGGTCATGGAAGAATTATGGCAAAAAAGCCTTACCTCCGACATGGAAACAGGGCTAAGCAACTCAACTATGCATAAAAACATAGGACATAGGGTGCAGAAAAAAGATGTAAAGGAAATCCTGCTAATTTAACACATGTTATGGGTCCTAGTAGATGATAGGCTCAGCAATGGCATGCAATGCCAAGCTGATGTTAATAAAGCAAACAGAATATTGACATGCATTAAAAAGGGGATCAACTCCAGAGATAAAAAGATAATTCTCCAGCTATACAAGACTCGGCCGCACCTGGAATATACTGTCCAGTTCTGGGCACCAGTCCTCAGGAAGGATGTACTGGAAATGGTGCGAGTACAAAGAACGACAAAAAAGCTAATAAATAGTCTGGAGGATATTATTAGTTATGAGGAAAGGTTGCGAGCACTGAACTTATTCTCTCTGGAGAAGAGACACTTGAGAGGGGATATGATTTCAATATACAAATGCTATACTGGTGACCCCACAATAGGGATAAAACTTTTTTGCAAAAGGGAGTTTAACAAGACTCGTGGCCACTCATTAAAATTGGAAGAAAAGAGATTTAACCTTAAACTACATAGAGGGTTCTTTACTGTAAGAGCAACAAGGATGTGGAATTCCCTTCCACAGGTGGTGGTCTCAGAGAGGGGCATTGAAAGTTTCAAGAAACTGTTAGATAAGCACCTGAATGACCGCAAAATACAGGGATATACAATGTAATACTGACATATAATCACACACATAGGTTGGACTTGATGGACTTGTGTCTTTTTTCAACCTTACCTACTATGTAACTATGTAAGATGCCCTAAACTCCATCGCTACTGGCATGGGGTTGTATCTATGATTAATAACATCTTTGGGACCACGCTGTCTCCAGAGCCGCGCGGATGTCTTTTGAGCATCCTGGATGATTCCGAGAGCCCGGATGACATCATGTTAGCAATAATAAGGAGCCTATTTCAGGCCCGTAAGCTTATAGCACAAAAATGGGTATCCCCATATCCACCAGCAATAGTGGAATGGGAAACACAAATAAGGGAAACTTTAATTAGAGAAAAAAAAAATATTTTTACATAGAGGTTGTATAAGGAAATTAGAAAAAATATGGGGAAGGTGGTCTAAAATTTTGGATGGATGAAGAGATGGGAGTAGATATTTCTATGAATAAAACTTTGGGGTTTATTTTGGACGGGTTTTTTTTCTTGGGGGGGGGGGGGTTCTGTGTGCTATGTATTTTTAATATATATATGGGTTGTATGTTGTGAGTATTGTTTGTGTATAAAAGCAATAAAAAGATGATCTGATTAAAAAAAAAAAATGTTGAGAAATAGAGGCAGATAATAACCAATCATGCCATATCATCAGGGAGGTGTATGATTGGCTCCAAATTTATTATGCAGCAGGAGAATGACCCCAAACATAAAACCATTGTCATTAAAAACTATCTTCAGCGTAAAGAACAAAGAGTCCTGGAAGTAATGGTCTCAGCATCATGGAGTCTGGGATCACATGAAGAGACAGAAAGATTTGAGGCACCCTACATCCATAGTAGATGTGTGCTTAGTTCTATAATATGTTTGGAACAACCTACATGCCGAGTTCCTTCAAAAACTGAGTGCCTAGAACAGTGATGGCGAACCTTGGCACCTCAGATGTTTTGAAACTACATTTCCCATGATGCTCACCTACACTGTAGAGTGCATGAGCATCATGGGAAATGTAGTTTCAAAACATCTGGGATGCCAAGGTTTGCCATCACTGGCCTAGAAGAACTGATGCTGATTTGAAGGCAAATGGTGGTCACACCAAATGCTGATTTAATTTGATTTGATTTGCATTTCTCTTTTGTTCATTTACTTTCCATTTTGTTGATTGATAAAAAGAAATTATTAACATTTCATTTTACAGCATTTTTTCACACCTGTCTGAAACTTTTGCACAATAGTGTCTGTTTTTTTTTTTTTTTATGCAAGCACAGAAGTACATTTGTTTCTTTGAGTGCTTTGCATACTAAAAAGGTTTTCTTCACAGTTAAAGTGGTTGTAAAGCTAAAGATTTTTTACATTTTACACATTCTATGCAGAAAGGTAAAAAAAAGTCTGTGTTCTGCTCCATCCTCAGCCCCCCCCCCCCCCAGTACTCACTCTTGATCAAGCAATGTGCATGACACCTCGGCTGTCCCTGGTCTCTCTTTCCTCATTGGCTGAGACACATGAGCTGGAACCATTGGCTCCCATTGCTGTCAACCACAGCCAGTGAGCCAATGAGGAGAGAGCGGGGGGCGGGCAGAGCCACAGATCTATGTTTCTTATGGACACATAGAGCAGGACTCGGGAGCGAGCATGCAGCAGTGCCCCCATAGCAAGTGAATTGTTATTGGGGGCACTGATCAAGGTGGAAGAGTCAGGAGTACTGGCAGGGGACCCGAGAAGAAGAGGATCGGGGCTGCTCTGTGCAAAATCATTGCACAGAGCAAGTAAGTATGACATGTTTGTTATTAAAAAAAAACACGGATCCTTTAAGATCACTTTAACCGGTTCCCGACCGGCGCACACGCCGATGTACGTCGGCAGAATGGAACAGGCAGGCACATTGGCTTACAGGTACGTCCAATCTTCAATGTCGCCCTGCCATCGCGAGCGCACCGCCGGCGGCGTGCTCGTGTGCCGGTCGGGAGCCCCGTGAGTCCAGTCGCGGATCCGCGGACTCGATCACGGCGGGCATACCCGCGATCGTCTCACGGGGCGGCTGAATGGAGGAAATGCCGTGTAAACAGCATTTCCCCATTCTGTCTAGCAACTAGTAATGCTGATCTCTGCTCCATGTGATTGGAGCAGAGATCAGTGTTCACTAAATCAAAGCCCAACCCCCCCACAGTTAGTAACACACCCCTAGGAACACTTAACCCCTACACTGCCACCCACTGGTTAACCCCTTCACTGCCAGTGTCATTTACACAGGAATCAGTGCATTTATATAGCAGTGATTACTGTATAAATGACAATTGTCCCAAAAATGTGTCAAAAATGTCCGATGTGTCCCCCACAATGTCACAGTCACAATAAAAATCGCTGATCACCACCATTACTAGTAAAAAAAAAAAAATAATAATAAATTATTAATAAAAATGGCATAAAACTATCCCTAGCTTGTAAACGCTATAACTTTTGCGCAAACCAATCAATAATCGCTTATTGCGATTTTTTTTACCAAAGATATGTAGAAGAATACGTATCGGCCTAAACTGAGGAAATTTTTTTAAAAAAAAATTTTGGGGGATATTTATTATAACAAAAAGTAAAAAAGAATGTGTTTTTTTCAAAACTGTCGCTCTATTTTTGTTTATAGCGCAAAAAATAAAAACCACAGGGGTGATCAAATACCACCAAAAGAAAGCACTATTTGTGGGAGGAAAAGGATGCCAATTTTGTTTGTGAGCTACGTCGCACGACCGCGCAATTGTCAGTTAAAGCGACGCAGTGCCGAATCGCAAAAAGTGGTCTGGTTTTTGACCAGCAAAATGGTCCGGTCTGTAAGTGGTTAAAGAAGCACCAAATAACCAATCTAACCTTGCATTTTCATTGTTTTTACAAGATGGCAACATGATAAAGTAAGATGTTAATTTGTAAAGTTGAATTTCCCTTTAGACTCCACATTTTCGGTGCTCTGAGAGCTGTCTTCCTGGATACCAAAAACATTTGCAGGAAGGAAGACCACCCTGCTGCCATTACTGTGTGCCCTGTCCGGAGAACGAGATCACCGATAAATATGGTTGGTGCCCCATATTCTTCATTCACATTTTCTCTAGCTATAGGCACTTCTATAATGAAAGAATGCATATGATTACAACACTTACTTGTATAGGCTCTTCAGCTTCATCTTTTAAGAGATATTCTAGGTGTAAATAGATATTTTTCACAAGAAAGTTGTCAGGAAAAAAGGGACAATTGCAGCTATGATGAGCCATGAACCCTTTATAGGAAGAAATGATGCTGACTATCTGTGTCAGTAAAAAGTTTGCTCACCAAATCTTGCACAATTTCACCCTCTTTTTCTCTTTTACATGAGTTCTTATATTCAGGGGATTTTTATCTTTAATCTAATTCCATCTTTATCTAATTTTGGTTTGTGATGGATTTGAGGACAGCAGTCACTTTTTGCTGATCTCCCATCCATAGCAAATCACCTTTTTTCCTTTGAAAAATTAGTGTAGTTTTGTTTTTGGAGGTAGATTTTGGCAGTTTTCATTTAATTTCTGGGATTAGTGTTTTTTTTTTGTTTGTTTTTTATAGCGCTTTTTACACAGATGTTTTATCTGAGGGCTGATGCTTGCTTTTGCCCTGTGTTTAGTATATCGGTCATGTTCTTGTCAAGTAAAGTTATCCTGTTACCTTCCAATTTCTTATCAAACTCCTAGATACATGTGTGCAAAAGATGGTCAAAGGAAGGAAAGTGTCAATCAGCAAAGCAAAAGCCCAAATACAGAGACACAAGACATAGGCATGTACTTTTCTGCAAGATTTAGGAATGTCAGCCCTCAAATGATACAGCTGCATAAAAATTGACCAGTGGCAGGATAAATTGCACTAGCAAGAACAGGGACAGTGTCAGAGAGCTGCTGGTCAGTATCTATCAAAGTAGATCTGGCAATGCTTAATGAAAGGATATCTGTCTTTACTAAAACTACCAAAAAATAAATAAATCATGATTTGAATAAAAAAGGGAATTGGAGTGCTGCCAAGATACTATAATTGTAAATGTAGCGGCCTTAACCTGTTGCAGTGCAGCCTTGACTTAATGGGCTTACCAGTTACCTTCTCCTGGCTGCTCCTCCATGTCTAGGGGTTCCCAGGGTTGATACCCAACGACTTGTACACTGACACAGATAAAGTCCTTTCAAAAGGTTTTATTTTGCAGTAGAACTTTCACAGCCTCTTTGGGAACGGGTGAAGAACTCGGGTACCTTGAACTGCAGGTTTAACAAAGCCTCTACTTCCACCCAGAGAGTAGCCACTCACAGCTGGGTACTTCAAGGCTTAACAGACCTCTAGCCAGAGGTCATGGCAGTCAGCACTCAAACTTGAACAATCAACTGAAGATAAACAGGAACCTTTTTCCAACTGTATCTGGAACATTTCCTGCTTCCTTTGAGGTACTGGAAAAGTGTGGACTAGTCAATGTCCTTCCCAACTCAGTAACCAGGCACTTCTCAGGATGCCACTTGTCAGCCCTCCTCTGAAGAGTCCTCCCCCGGTCACTTGCATGAGCTGTGGTGCCCCTCCAAGCCAAGAGCACACCCGGACACTCTGAATCCTCCCTCAGTTACAGCGCCTCGGACCAGCAGGTCAAACACCCCATGACCAGGATCCTTCGCGGGGCTATACCGGTCCTGGAACCAGAACAGACCACACGGGTCTCACGAACAACTCCGGAACCCCGAACACGTGACCCACACCTGCTTAAGTACCCCCTCCCAGACTCCACAGCGGGGCTGGCACTCCCGCTGCTTGGCTCCGTGAGGATGACATGGCAGACCAGGCAGAACATCAGTTTCTCGGTTTGGAGACACAGACACAGGCTGACATGCAGGAAGGAAGGGGTGAGGGGGAGACAGGAGAGCAGAGGGGACAGAAGCATATGACAGAGGTCCACAAGTAGACCATGGTGATCAGGACGGAGCTGCCCTGATTGGACATATTATGTACCAGACATTGCATTTTGTGTATCACAAAAATAAACCAATTGTATCAAAAACAATTGTCACCTCTGTATGAGTGGTCAGGGAATATAATTTGGTGTAGCGTTACATGTAGCAGTCCCCATTGCTATAAGCCAGACAAACAAAAAGTAGGAGATATAGGTATCTCCAAAAGAAGGTTACCAATGAACACTATAATCAATACAGAGTCAATTCTTATTACAAAAAAATTCCACTACTTTAATTAATTCAACACCAAAGGAAAGGGAAGTTTTTACAAAAATCACAGACTCGTTTAAAAAATATTGACAACATTGTCAATTTGTTTAAAAACAAACAAAAAGGGCCGCGGCTGCATTGATCACACTCATACCACAGTCACTATCCCTAAGATAATAATACTGAGTTAATACTATAGTGTCCAGAGGAACATCTATCCACTAGATTCAGTCAATAACGGGTGGTATATCTGGTATACTGGGTGGGTGAACAACTCACTTCAATGAAGATCTCTGCCATTAAATATTTTGATATACAGCTATTGTTGGTAGCACAGGGAGCAGCTTCTTTGAGATAATTATTTTTGTAAAGTACACATAGATCTAAGGAGTCACCATTAGATTATGAATAGTTCATTTTCCGGGGAGTTCTAAAAGCGGGGGATGCGTTTTCAATGCTGAGTAATATCAAAAAACGGCTCATGATACTCTCACCACCTCCGCTGTATTGCACTTCCATCCATCAAGCATATTTCTCTACCCTGTGGTGTCTCCAGGTGAAAGCAGCTACTACAGTTTATACTATCCTTGGATTGCACTATAGACACATCTTTCCACATCTTTGTATATCAGCAATCCTCATCTGATAAACATCCACGCCAACCACCACCATCACTGTATGCAGAGAGCTTCAGGTCAAACAGCGCGTGGTTCCGCTGTAGCGTGCTGACGTCACTGCTGACGCGTTGTACCGACCAATTACCATCGGTTTCTTCAGAGCAAGGAGGAGTTAGCAGGACCTAGTATAAATAGGCCGTCAGTAATACAATTACTATCTTCTGCTACTAGATGTCATATCTGCCAACTTTCACAGCCAAACATTCAGCAACATTTTACGTTTTGCAACATGGAATGGTCGTTTATACGGGAGAACCACGGAAAGTATAGTAGCAAATAGAGATGGTCTTGCGGTTCGCCCGGCGGTCGGTTCGCGGTGAATTTTGCGTGCTCGCGATTCGCCAAACCGGCGGACTTTTGGCACTGTTCGCCCGGCGGACATATGCGTTTACATTGTGAAAGAACTTTGACCCATGATGACACATCCTCATGGGGTACAGGACAGCCAATTTAGACTTTTCAGCACATGGACAATTGGACATTCCCCCTACCTTATAAATAGACCTGATATGGCGGCCATTTTACATTCTGTCTTATGTCAGTGTAGGGACAGGATGCTGTGTGGAGCAGGGAGAGACTGTAGTGACACAAATCACTAGCTATTAGGTCCACAAAAGTCCTTTTAAGGACTGGTATAGGTGTAGTACAGTATATAGGGTTCGGTGCACTGCTGACTGATTCTGCAGCTGTCTTTTGTCAGTGTAGGGACAGGATGCTGTGTGGAACAGGGACAGTCAGTTTAATCACTAGCTATTACTATTAGGTCCACAAAGGTCCTTTTAAGGACTGGTATAGGTGTACAGTATATAGGGTGCTGGTGCACTGCTGCTGTCTGCTGTGCTGGTGATTGCCGCCCGATTCTGCAGCTGTCTTTTATCAGTGTAGGGACTGAGGGACAGTCTGCAAATCCCTAGCTACTAGGTCCACAAAGGTCCTTTTAAGAACGGGTATAGGTGTACTATTTGGTGTGCAGTATATAGGTGTGTAATACATGTATAAAATACTTGCACATATAGAAAGCATAGTATAGTGCATTTCCACTGTGCAGCATTGTGACTGCTGAGTGGTTCTGCAGCGATACTACAAAGAGTGACAAACGCAATAAAAAAAAGTATTATAACTGGTGTGATAGACCAGTGGCCCCCAAAAACGACAGATTGAAGCGGGGTGTTATATACCTTCTTCCACATACATACTGCACTTCTCTAGAGACTTTTGTCACAGGGTCATTTAAAAAATGACAGGCAGAGGAAGAGGCAGGCTGTTCCGCAGGGGTGGTAGGGGTAGGGCAGGAGCAACAGGCTTGAGCCAAAGTGGAAAATTGCAGAAGGTCCGTGCGATTATGTCAAAGGACGCACCAGACTTGGTTGAGTGGCTCACTCAGCCTTACTCTTCTGCACCCTCCTCATCCTCTCAATCTGCACCCTCTTTACTCTCTGCTGTGTGCACCCCCAAAGACACTACCACCAACACCACCACCATATACCTTCCGCTTGAGTCACAGGAATTATTTTCCGATCCATATCGAGACATTTCCGATGCGCAGCCACTATTGGCACTGGATCAGGAAGAGGAGTTAGCAACAACCGCCACTCAGCAGTCTGAGGACAGTACCCAGATCAGCCCAAGGAGGAGGTTGGTCCCCGCTGTTGCTACCTACTCCGAGATCTCTAATTATAGCAGTGAGGAAGGTGACGTAGATGATGACGTGTCTAGTGATGTCACGTGGGTGCCCACAAGAGAGGAAGAGGAGTGGAGTTCAGAGGGAGATATGAACCAGCAGATAGGGAGGAGAAGCAGGCGGAACTTAGATTGCACAGGAGGGACAAAGCAGACTGCGAATGTATCAGGAACGAGGCATCAACCATGTATGGTCACATCTGGCACTCCCAGGACACCGACACATGGCTCCGCAGTGTGGGCTTTTTTTAACGTGTCCGCTGCTGACAATAGTGTTGCCATCTGCAATCTTTGAAGTCAACGCATAAGTCGCAGTAAGCCCAATACTCACCTAGGGACGAATGCCTTAAGAAGGCACATGAGCCCGGTAGGAGCAACGGAACCCACAAAGCCACACTCCAGGCTCTCACCGTCCAGCCTCGTCTTCTACTTCCGCTTCTCCTCTCTCCTCACAGTTGTCCTCCACTCCACCTTCCATCATGCCATCCTCACATTTTTCTGGAAAAAGGCAGACTTCCGTGGGCCTAATGTTCGAGCGTAAAAAAATGATGATGCCGGATAACCCTCTTGCCCAACGGTTGATGGCTGGCTTGTCAGAACTGATAGCCCGCCAACTACTGCCATATAAACTGGTGGACTCGGAGGCCTTTCGAAAATTTGTGGCCATTGGAACACCACAATGGAAGGTCCCAGGAAAGAAGTATTTTTCACAGAAGGGCATCCCAGAGCTATATGGCCATGTTCAGTGGCAAGTGAATGTATCTCTGGCACACAGTCACATCTGACCACAGACACGTGGTCTAGCAAACATGGGCAGGGAAGGTATATCACTTTTACTGCCCACTGGGTTAACCTTCTGAAGGTCGTCAAGCATGTAACCCGTGGCACCTGTGTAGATTTGGTTTTACTGCCATGGATTGCATGCAGGCCTGGCTCTTCTTCTCCTCCTCCATCCTCCTCCCTCTCCTCCTCGTCTGACTTCTCCTTTTCTGCTGCTTGCATCTCTTCCGCTGCGCCGCCCAAGCTCCCCAGAACCTATTCGACATGCCAGGTGAGACGTTGCCATGCTGTGCTGCGTCTGTTGTGCCTGGAAGCCAAGAGCCACACTGGCCCTGCACTCCTTTCAGCTTTGCATTCACAGGCAGATCAGTGGCTAACACCGCTCAATTTGACAGTTGATAAAGTGGTGTGTGACAACGGTGCCAATCTTCTTAGCGCATTGAAACAGGGCAAAATTACACACCACATGGCACACGTCTTAAACTTGGTTGTGCAGTCCAATACCCTAGGGTCCAGGACATTTTGCGGCAGGCAAGGAAAATCTTGACCCATTTCAGAAGTTCTTACATGGCCATGGTTCGCCTTGCTGACATTTAGCAGTGACACAATCTGCCGGTCAGACGTCTTATTTGCGATTGCCCGACGCGATGGAACTCAACCTTCTATATGCTTGATAGGCTGCTCCAGCAGAAACGTGCAGTTAACGACTACCTGTACGAACTCTGCGGCAGAACGGGTTCTGGGAGGAGCAAGAAGAGCATGCTTTAAACCTTTCTGGGATCCCTGTTGTTGTGCGTGGATGGGGAGAGGAGAACAAGGAGGACGACATTATCCTGGATGATGAGCAGGAGCCAGGCCACCCCACCGCTTCCAGTTTAGTGCAAATGGGGGCCTTCATGCTCCAGTGTTTTAACAGGGTTCCCCGTATAAAAAGCATAAGGCTCAAGGACCAGTACTGGGTGGCAACGTACTTAGACCCCCGGTACAAACACAAAATGGTGGAAATGTTACCACCGTCACAGAGGGCTGTCAGAATGGATCACTTACAGACCTTGCTTCGACAACTGCTGCATTCTGCTTTTGCGTGTGCTGGCAGAGGAGGAATTCCCACTCCCAGAGAAAGAGTTGTGGGTACCAATCCAACACCGCCTGCAAGAAGAGGGCGGTTTGAAGATGTGTTGGTGACTTCTGATATGAGGTCATTCTTTCTGCCGTCCCATCGACAGGTGTCATCTGGATCCAGCATCAGGGAATGCCTAGACCGACAGGTGTCCGACTACATCGTGTTAACGGCCGATGTGGACACTCTGAGGAGTGATGAACCCCTGGACTACTGGGTGGGCAGACTTGACCTCTGGCCAGAGCTTGCCCAATTTGCAACGGAACTGTTGGTTTGCCCCTCGTCCAGTGTCCTGTCCGAAAGGACGTTCAGCACAGCAGGGGGATCGTGACCTATAAGCGCACTCGCTTGGCTTGACAGTGTTGACTACCTGACATTTATAAAAATGAATGAGGCATGGATCTCAGAGGAATTCAACACATGTGACCAGTAGACCATATATATGCATAACTCTATAAATGATTTATTTAATCGAGCACACTGACCTTTTTTCTACCTTTGGCTCACTTCCTTGTACAAAAAAAGCACACCGTACTATATGCCCGTACCCTCCTGTTTAAAGGGGTTGAGCAGTGTCATATTTTTGGGTCCTGCAGTGAGTTGCTGGTATCAGTGCTGCTGTCAGTGCTCTCTGTCTCGGTGCTGGTGTCAGTGCTCTCTCTATATCACAGTGCTGGTGTGGTATCAGTGCTCTCTATCACGGTGCTGGTGTGGTCTCAGTGCTCTCTATCATGGTGCTGGTGTCAGTGCTCTCTATCTCGGTGCTGGTGTCAGTGCTCTCTATCACGGTGCTGGTGTGCTGTCAATGCTCTCTATCTCAGTGCTGGTGTGGTCTCAGTGC
Organism: Lithobates pipiens; assembly: GCF_037356315.1. Classification (NCBI taxonomy): domain Eukaryota; kingdom Metazoa; phylum Chordata; class Amphibia; order Anura; family Ranidae; genus Lithobates; species Lithobates pipiens. The sequence continues at coordinate 593,026,158 of NW_027507758.1, read as the reverse complement.
TCTTTATCACGGTGCTGGTGTGGTGTCAGTGCTCTCTAACTCAGTGCTGGTGTCAGTGCTCTCTATCTCGGTGCTGGTGTCAGTGCTCTCTATCACGGTGCTGGTGTGGTGTCAGTGCTCTCTAACTCGGTGCTGGTGTCAGTGCCCTCTATCACAGTGCTGGTGTGGTGTCAGTGCTCTCTATCACGGTGCTGGTGTCAGTGCTCTCTATCACGGTGCTGGTGATCATCTCCTGCACCCTCTTCATAGCCTGACCTGACCTTTCCTCTCCTCCATGGCCTTCATGCGCTCCTGAATTGTCAAAATTTCACAGATAAAAAAAGAATGCTTGTCGTTGTCGATCCCAGATTCACTTCATACTTTTGTTATGTCAGTGTCCATGTTGTGGGACTATGTGTGCACAGCTAGTAAGTATTTTGTGGCTGAAAATATGACCTGTAGGTTTTTAAGGTTCACCTGCCATTAAAGTCAATGGGGCCTGCCGCAAACTTTGCGGTTCGCAAACTTTTGGCCGCGTTCGCGTTCACAAAATGTCCCATCGGAAGTTCGTCAATCTCTAGTAGCAAATAGATACAAAGTAAAAACTAAAATTAAACAAACAGAGGACTTTCCCATATTTAAGTAACCAGTTTAAACTATTGAAACCATCTGAGTACATTTCACAGGGAGTTTTATATATAGAAACCTATATAGGAGATCACATCTACAGCGAATCAGAAGTTCATTTTTCTAAGAATGGCTGCAGACTGCATTGCGTGTTTAACCCTTTTGGCACTAGGGAGTCTAAATAGTATTAAACAAAAATCTGCGAGGTGGATGGATAAATCAATTCACCCGTAGAAAAAACAGCGCATAATATTCAAATAGAAGAAAAGAAATTATATACAAATTGCGCTAGTGCAACCTATTGTTCTATGGAAAGAATATTTCTATCTTCCCAAATGTAACCATACAATCACAATATTGTCCATGAACACTGTCCATATATCTAAATTGTACTGAGTACTTAGGATAGTTTCAGGAAACAAATTGAAACAGGATATCTATTTCAGTCCATCCACAGACAATAAAATTAATAGCCAAAACAAAAACAGAATGTCCTGGTATAAATCAAGAGGAGTGTACGATGCAATCCTCCCTTAATATGAAAAAACAGTGATCACGAATTTGCTGGGGTACAATCTCAAGACTGGGGTGACCCCCCCTTAGTAATGCTCTTACCAGATATGCCTGGTTACATAGGCTCTTCGAAAATACTCCTCATCCGCTCGATTTCATCCGGTTCGTCTGCACTAGGTAATACACGGTCGGATGTGCTTAGATACGCGGGCTCTCAGATGTTCCTCATCGGCTGGATCCCATCCACTGCATACACGATCGGATGTGCTTGGTTACACGGGCTCTCAGATGTTACTCATCGGCTGGATCCCATCCACTGCATAAGTGCCGGGTGATTCAAGATCTCCGAAAGAAGCAATTACGGGAAACAAACATAGCGTAATACTGTCTTATGAAAACACAATTTATTTAAATAAAAATGTTGCACTCACACAAAGTTAATTCTTTAAAGCATTGGTTCACTCAGCGTGCATAGTTCTTAATCACAGTCTCAGGGGAAATAATAGCATCAGCCGCTAATGGCCGTCACCACTTAGTAGTTCACGGTTAAAGCTGTGCGACTCTTCCTCCCTCCTGTCAGTTCCTCTATGCTGCGAACGTGTGCTACCACCCTGACGCGTTTCGTCGTATTGACATCATCTGAGGGTGGGGGCAATCAGTCCTGACTACACTTAAATACGTGCGGTATTAACCCTTCGTGAACATGTATAAATGTATAGCGGTTAATCTATTTATATTATGTACGTTGCTCTCTTTGACAGAATACCTGTCATAGGCTTTCATAAACGATGTTTTTAAGGGAACCATTTCATTACACAGAGAAAATTTTAACAAACGAAATATTAAGAATTGGAAGAATTCAAAAAATAAATTGAAAAATATATAAGTTTAAAAAATCCCAGAAATTAGATTAAAACCTCAGGAGAGATGAAAACAAAATTACAGATAAAAACCACAAACGATCTTATTACCCTCACACACTCTACCAATATGGCCATGTCGGATTTCTGATAATGTACTGATATGCTAACAATCATGATGTTTACAAAATCCGGCGCATATATCCCAATCACTTGTGTTTCTTTAAACGAGGGGATTCCCGTCACGTTGATCTAGATACTTCAAGTTTAAACGATAAACTTTATTATACAGGAGATGTATAAAGAAAAAGGATTCGCAACCTTTTATGGCCTGTCTCCTATTTTTTCTGATAATAAGATCAAGCAACAGCCTCAACTGACACTGACTTATATTACCAAGCTCTTCATGCAGAAAGAGGCGAGCCGTCCATCACGAGCCTCCCATTAAAACCATCGCTGATACGATGAGTGGGTTATACACGGTACAATCTCTGTGATGCGACGGGAATTTTTTATGACTATTATTGGCTACTTCCAGTGCCGCTATCCTCAATCTACCTTACATGCGACGTTGTGGCTTATGTATTGTACATGTATATGTGGCATTATATATTTATGTGGCTAAGATATAATATATTTAAAATTCTAATTAAACAAACTTGCTGCCTATCTCCGTTAATTAACTCATTATGGTAAAAATTCACGTATTAAAATCTGACTTCCACGTATACTAACAACCTGCATAAAATAATGATATTTCCTATTTGTCATCTACATAATATAAAATATAAAATATAAAATATAGAATGTAAAATGCAACTAATCCCTTCTCCTAATGTCAGGGTACTATCACCTTAATGAAAAGTGCCTGTGCGACTCATAAATTCAATGTCTAGTCACCTGACACAGTAATACTAATCAAGGGTGACCAATAAGACCCCAATATTTCCGAACATGACTGTAATAAAAATTATCATAAAAAAGTTCTATGATTAAAAGTTGGTAATAAAAGTTGGTAATTAAACAGGTTTAGTGCTAAAAGTATTAGTAGTAGAAAAGTTGTTATTCACGTAATCTGGATATTAAGCCCCCTTTAAAACAGCTTTAAAAATCACTTATAAAACAATTAACGTCTAATTCAACGTTTAACCCATTAGGAGTCAGAGTGTTCATCCGATATATCCATTGGGATTCTTTTTTGGACACTTTGCGGACCATATTTGATCCACGCCAATTAGGGTGAACTCTATCAACTCCCCAGAATTTTAGTAGAGATGGGTCTCTGTTGTGATGTTTTTTAAAATGCAGAGACACGCTGTGATCACTAAATCCGATTTCTATATTGTACATATGTTCGGATATGCGTTTCCTTAGGGTCCTTTTAGTTCTTCCCACATACATGAGCCCACATGGGCACTGTAGTACGTATACCACGTGCGTGGAGCTACATGTAATAAAATCTTTTATTACCATTAACCTGTTATTCCCTGTGGATATGAACTCGGTCATACCTCTAATTAGGCTATTTTGCTTCATACAGGGTTGGCACCTTCTACATGAAAAAAACCCGTCCCTATTCCAGAAAGTTTCTGTTTTTTTGGGGGGATTCAACACTTTCTTCACTACCTGATCTCCAAAGTTGGGGGCTTTTCTGTATATGAATGAAGGACGAGATGGTAACACCTGTCCTAACGTTTTATCTAGACATAGGACGTGCCAGTGACGATTTAATATCGTTTCCACTTCTTTATACTGGGCATGGAAGTCTGAGATGAATCCCCATTCTTGACAGGGAGCCTTGTCTTGCAATTTATTTTCTAGACATTCATCTCGGGAAATTTTAGCTATTTCCGATACTGTTTTGTTCAGAGATGCTTCATTGTACCCCTTTTCTATAAAACGATTCTTAATAATATCCGATTGCGGGTAAAAATCGCTATCCAAGGTGCAGTTGCGCCGTATACGCATAATCTGGCCTTTAGGGATATTTTTAAGCCACAATGGATGATGTCCACTTTTTATAGGTAAATAACTGTTCCTATCAGTAGGCTTGAAATATGCTTTGGTGATTAGACCCGTTCCCTGTTTGATTATATCCACGTCAAGATAATGTATTTTTTCTGAACTGTGTTCGTATTCCAAACAAATATTATTCTTGTTGTTATTCAATTGGGACATGAATTCATGTAGTGAGCTTTCTGAGCCTTCCCAAATAATCAGGAGGTCATCAATGAATCTTTTGTAGAATACTAAAGATGACTTATATTGCTGTTGCTGTGAGAAAATTACGCGGTCCTCCCATTCCGACATGAACAGGTTCGCGATGCTGGGAGCAAATTTAGCTCCCATGGCCACACCCCTTTTTTGTGAGTAAAAATTCTGGTTGTACCAGAAGTAATTTTGTGATAAACAAAAATCTAAAGCTTGTCCCAAAAATACCTTTTGTTCATGGGGGATATCATTCCTCTGACTTAAAGCCCAATTCAGGGCCAAAAGGGCGTCGTCATGTTGGATAATACTATATAGGGATGCCACGTCAGCTGTCACTAGGTGGATCTCTCCTCCTTCTCTCAATTTGATCTGACTCATTAGTTGCAATAAATTTTTAGTGTCTTTCAAATATGCTTTTGTACTTTGGACACTCATCTGTAGGAATCTATCTAAATATTGACCCAATCTTGCTGTCACAGAGCCAATACAATTGACGATTGGTCTGGCCGGGGGTACAGTCGGATTTTTGTGTACCTTGGGCAATGTGTAGATAGTCGGTATTCTACAGTGACCGGGTACCAGAAATCTCGACTCCTTCACATTCAACACCTTGTTTTTTACTCCCAATAATACTAATTTTTCTAGATTTTGATAATACAGCACAGTGGGATCCTTTCTTCCAATGCTTTGATCCCATCCTGTAAATGATGTGGAAGCATTGGAAATGAGGAAGGATATAGTAATCAGACCTGCAGATAAGGGAGGGGGGGTAGTGATTTTAGACAAAACTTTTTACGAATCACAATTAGAAAAGATGCTATCTGACAAAGACACGTATGAGCTATTAAGGAAGGATCCCACTGTGCTGTATTATCAAAATCTAGAAAAATTAGTATTATTGGGAGTAAAAAACAAGGTGTTGAATGTGAAGGAGTCGAGATTTCTGGTACCCGGTCACTGTAGAATACCGACTATCTACACATTGCCCAAGGTACACAAAAATCCGACTGTACCCCCGGCCAGACCAATCGTCAATTGTATTGGCTCTGTGACAGCAAGATTGGGTCAATATTTAGATAGATTCCTACAGATGAGTGTCCAAAGTACAAAAGCATATTTGAAAGACACTAAAAATTTATTGCAACTAATGAGTCAGATCAAATTGAGAGAAGGAGGAGAGATCCACCTAGTGACAGCTGACGTGGCATCCCTATATAGTATTATCCAACATGACGACGCCCTTTTGGCCCTGAATTGGGCTTTAAGTCAGAGGAATGATATCCCCCATGAACAAAAGGTATTTTTGGGACAAGCTTTAGATTTTTGTTTATCACAAAATTACTTCTGGTACAACCAGAATTTTTACTCACAAAAAAGGGGTGTGGCCATGGGAGCTAAATTTGCTCCCAGCATCGCGAACCTGTTCATGTCGGAATGGGAGGACCGCGTAATTTTCTCACAGCAACAGCAATATAAGTCATCTTTAGTATTCTACAAAAGATTCATTGATGACCTCCTGATTATTTGGGAAGGCTCAGAAAGCTCACTACATGAATTCATGTCCCAATTGAATAACAACAAGAATAATATTTGTTTGGAATACGAACACAGTTCAGAAAAAATACATTATCTTGACGTGGATATAATCAAACAGGGAACGGGTCTAATCACCAAAGCATATTTCAAGCCTACTGATAGGAACAGTTATTTACCTATAAAAAGTGGACATCATCCATTGTGGCTTAAAAATATCCCTAAAGGCCAGATTATGCGTATACGGCGCAACTGCACCTTGGATAGCGATTTTTACCCGCAATCGGATATTATTAAGAATCGTTTTATAGAAAAGGGGTACAATGAAGCATCTCTGAACAAAACAGTATCGGAAATAGCTAAAATTTCCCGAGATGAATGTCTAGAAAATAAATTGCAAGACAAGGCTCCCTGTCAAGAATGGGGATTCATCTCAGACTTCCATGCCCAGTATAAAGAAGTGGAAACGATATTAAATCGTCACTGGCACGTCCTATGTCTAGATAAAACGTTAGGACAGGTGTTACCATCTCGTCCTTCATTCATATACAGAAAAGCCCCCAACTTTGGAGATCAGGTAGTGAAGAAAGTGTTGAATCCCCCCAAAAAAACAGAAACTTTCTGGAATAGGGACGGGTTTTTTTCATGTAGAAGGTGCCAACCCTGTATGAAGCAAAATAGCCTAATTAGAGGTATGACCGAGTTCATATCCACAGGGAATAACAGGTTAATGGTAATAAAAGATTTTATTACATGTAGCTCCACGCACGTGGTATACGTACTACAGTGCCCATGTGGGCTCATGTATGTGGGAAGAACTAAAAGGACCCTAAGGAAACGCATATCCGAACATATGTACAATATAGAAATCGGATTTAGTGATCACAGCGTGTCTCTGCATTTTAAAAAACATCACAACAGAGACCCATCTCTACTAAAATTCTGGGGAGTTGATAGAGTTCACCCTAATTGGCGTGGATCAAATATGGTCCGCGAAGTGTCCAAAAAAGAATCCCAATGGATATATCGGATGAACACTCTGACTCCTAATGGGTTAAACGTTGAATTAGACGTTAATTGTTTTATAAGTGATTTTTAAAGCTGTTTTAAAGGGGGCTTAATATCCAGATTACGTGAATAACAACTTTTCTACTACTAATACTTTTAGCACTAAACCTGTTTAATTACCAACTTTTATTACCAACTTTTAATCATAGAACTTTTTTATGATAATTTTTATTACAGTCATGTTCGGAAATATTGGGGTCTTATTGGTCACCCTTGATTAGTATTACTGTGTCAGGTGACTAGACATTGAATTTATGAGTCGCACAGGCACTTTTCATTAAGGTGATAGTACCCTGACGTTAGGAGAAGGGATTAGTTGCATTTTACATTCTATATTTTATATTTTATATTTTATATTATGTAGATGACAAATAGGAAATATCATTATTTTATGCAGGTTGTTAGTATACGTGGAAGTCAGATTTTAATACGTGAATTTTTACCATAATGAGTTAATTAACGGAGATAGGCAGCAAGTTTGTTTAATTAGAATTTTAAATATATTATATCTTAGCCACATAAATATATAATGCCACATATACATGTACAATACATAAGCCACAACGTCGCATGTAAGGTAGATTGAGGATAGCGGCACTGGAAGTAGCCAATAATAGTCATAAAAAATTCCCGTCGCATCACAGAGATTGTACCGTGTATAACCCACTCATCGTATCAGCGATGGTTTTAATGGGAGGCTCGTGATGGACGGCTCGCCTCTTTCTGCATGAAGAGCTTGGTAATATAAGTCAGTGTCAGTTGAGGCTGTTGCTTGATCTTATTATCAGAAAAAATAGGAGACAGGCCATAAAAGGTTGCGAATCCTTTTTCTTTATACATCTCCTGTATAATAAAGTTTATCGTTTAAACTTGAAGTATCTAGATCAACGTGACGGGAATCCCCTCGTTTAAAGAAACACAAGTGATTGGGATATATGCGCCGGATTTTGTAAACATCATGATTGTTAGCATATCAGTACATTATCAGAAATCCGACATGGCCATATTGGTAGAGTGTGTGAGGGTAATAAGATCGTTTGTGGTTTTTATCTGTAATTTTGTTTTCATCTCTCCTGAGGTTTTAATCTAATTTCTGGGATTTTTTAAACTTATATATTTTTCAATTTATTTTTTGAATTCTTCCAATTCTTAATATTTCGTTTGTTAAAATTTTCTCTGTGTAATGAAATGGTTCCCTTAAAAACATCGTTTATGAAAGCCTATGACAGGTATTCTGTCAAAGAGAGCAACGTACATAATATAAATAGATTAACCGCTATACATTTATACATGTTCACGAAGGGTTAATACCGCACGTATTTAAGTGTAGTCAGGACTGATTGCCCCCACCCTCAGATGATGTCAATACGACGAAACGCGTCAGGGTGGTAGCACACGTTCGCAGCATAGAGGAACTGACAGGAGGGAGGAAGAGTCGCACAGCTTTAACCGTGAACTACTAAGTGGTGACGGCCATTAGCGGCTGATGCTATTATTTCCCCTGAGACTGTGATTAAGAACTATGCACGCTGAGTGAACCAATGCTTTAAAGAATTAACTTTGTGTGAGTGCAACATTTTTATTTAAATAAATTGTGTTTTCATAAGACAGTATTACGCTATGTTTGTTTCCCGTAATTGCTTCTTTCGGAGATCTTGAATCACCCGGCACTTATGCAGTGGATGGGATCCAGCCGATGAGTAACATCTGAGAGCCCGTGTAACCAAGCACATCCGATCGTGTATGCAGTGGATGGGATCCAGCCGATGAGGAACATCTGAGAGCCCGCGTATCTAAGCACATCCGACCGTGTATTACCTAGTGCAGACGAACCGGATGAAATCGAGCGGATGAGGAGTATTTTCGAAGAGCCTATGTAACCAGGCATATCTGGTAAGAGCATTACTAAGGGGGGGTCACCCCAGTCTTGAGATTGTACCCCAGCAAATTCGTGATCACTGTTTTTTCATATTAAGGGAGGATTGCATCGTACACTCCTCTTGATTTATACCAGGACATTCTGTTTTTGTTTTGGCTATTAATTTTATTGTCTGTGGATGGACTGAAATAGATATCCTGTTTCAATTTGTTTCCTGAAACTATCCTAAGTACTCAGTACAATTTAGATATATGGACAGTGTTCATGGACAATATTGTGATTGTATGGTTACATTTGGGAAGATAGAAATATTCTTTCCATAGAACAATAGGTTGCACTAGCGCAATTTGTATATAATTTCTTTTCTTCTATTTGAATATTATGCGCTGTTTTTTCTACGGGTGAATTGATTTATCCATCCACCTCGCAGATTTTTGTTTAATGTTTTTTAGTGGTTTTATTGATTTAATACCTTTTAGCGGTTTTATCGATTTAATACCTTTTAGAACAGCTGCTTAAATTCCACAACTCCCAGGTAGAAAGCATATTCTTTAATGCTAAGCGCCTTTTATTTGCGTGGTTAACGGGCGGAGGTTATCCTAAGCAAAGGCACATATTTGTTCAGTCTAAATAGTATGTCCACATCTTTTCCTTCCGAAGAAGTATATTATCAAAGTCTCCCCTTCTAGTAGATAAATTAAAAACATAGATACCTTTTACTATAAGGCCCTTGGGGTTGCCATTGTGAAATTTTGCATAATGTAGGGGGATCGGACGATCATCATCTTTTTTCTTTCTTTATCTTTTTTTTTACTGTAATAATTCTTTATTGATTTATAAAATACTGTTACACATATAACATATCAAAGGCAAAAATAACAATATAGATAACAAATATAAAAGAGTATATTCTACCTAACATATATGCTATCGTTTTCTGGCTTATAATACATAACAACACTGTTTCCTTATCTAGCCATACCCACCCTCCCTAACCTTAACCTACCCAGCCCTACACCATCCAAATTATACCTGTATTTGCTTCTTGTACATTATAGAAACTATCATATCGAAGAACATGGGGAAGTGAAGAGAAAAAAAAAAACAAGGGGAGGGGAATCCGCCCTCCCACAGGGACAACTGACCCATGTGCCCTGTGTAGCTCACGTCCTTAACCTGGTGGTGCAGCGGTTCTTGGGCAGGTACCCCGGCTTACAGGATGTCCTGAAGCAGGCCAGGAAAGTCTGTGTGCATTTCCGCCGATCATTTAATGCCTGTGCTCGGCTGGCTGAGCTCCAAAAGGAGTTGAACCTGCCCAAGAACTGCCTTATATGTGACATGCCCACCAGGTGGAACTCAACGTTGGCCATGCTGCAGCGGATGCACACGCAGCAGAGGGCCATCAATGAGTACCTGTGCGACTACGGCACCAGGACAGGGTCAGGGGAGCTCGGTTTTTTCTCACCACGCCAGTGGGGCATGATCAGGGATGCATGCACTGTCCTGTCACCGTTTGAGGAGGCCACAAGGATGGTGAGCAGTGACAGTGCATGCATCAGTGACACTGTACCTCTTGTCCACCTCTTGGAGCATATGCTGCATGGAATAATGGACAGGGCACTTGAGGCAGAACAGAGGCAGGAAGAGGAGGACTTCCTTGCCTCTCAAGGCCCCCTTTATCCAGACAGTGTTCCTGCTGTGCCACCCATCACACAGGAAGAGGATGAGGAGGAGGAAGAGGAGGAGGATGATGATTGTGTCAGCATGGAGGTGGAGGCTGGCACTCAGCAGCAGCAGCAGCAGCAGCAGTCTTGTAGGGATGATTTACAGTCCCAAGAAACACGTGGACTTGTACGTGGCTGGGAGGAGGTAGCTGCGGATCATGTTGTCCTTAGTGACCCAGAGGACTCCGGACCGAATGCCTCAGCTAACCTACGCTGCATGGCCTCCCTGATCCTGCAAAGCCTGCGGAAGGATCCTCGTATTCTTCGGATCAAGGAGAGGGACCATTACTGGCTGCCCACTCTCCTTGATCCATGGTACAAGGGTAAGGTTGCCGACCTTATCTTGCCATCGCAGAGGGAGCAGAGGATGAGACATCTCCGGGAGGCCTTGCAGAAAGGTCTGTGCAACGCGTTCCCAGAGACTGGGAGGTTACAAACTCCTGGTCCTGGACAACGTGTTGCTGAGGCATTGGTCAGAAGAAGCGGTGGAGAAGGTGGCCGTCTGACTGATGCTTTCAGACAATTTTTTAGTCCGCTGCCCCAAGGTATGATCGGTTCCAGCAACCATCGCCAGCATCTGATTTACATGGTGCAGGAATACCTAGGGACAAGGTCAGACTTGGACACCTTTCCCACTGAAAATCCTCTGGCTTACTGGGTCTTGAGGATGGATCACTGGCCAGAGCTTGCACAGTATGCAATTGAGCTACTGGCCTGTCCTGCATCCAGCGTTCTTTCGGAACGCACCTTCAGTGCTGCTGGTGGCTTTGTTACCGATCACAGGGTGCGCCTGTCCACCGAATCAGTTGATCGACTGACCTTCATCAAGATGAATCAGTCTTGGATCACCCACAGCTACCAAGCACCTGAAGCTAATGTAACCGAATAATTTTTTTGAAATATCACATCCCTTCAAGACTGCCTATGCTGATGCTGAGTGACTGTCCTGTTATGTTGATTGTCAAGAATTGGGAATTCTAAGGATATTGGGGCAGTTGCTGAGGCTGCTCCCTTGATATCCACACCCAAAAATGTTTGTTGAGGGGACTTAAGCACTTCCTTTTTATAGGCTCTTTGTACAGCCCCTATACACAGTCTATTTTCCATCCTTTTTCACCTATATATCGCTCTTTAGGTGTGTATAGGTTAATGTCTCATCTCACTTTAACTCTCATATCATATATATCTGTTTAAATTTGAAGAGTCCTTTACAACCCCCCGCATCTGCCGTGGGAGGAAACCGATGGGTCCTGTGATCTACTGCTTCCTCCTTTGTGGGTGAGCTGATCCCCTCGCTATTTAAATTACTGTAACTCTTCTGTTATATCATTATATGATTCGCTGCTATTTGATTATTTGCAAATATTTTTATTTACTCTGTAGACTATCCTCCTGAAGAAGCGGTTCGCCGCGAAACCGGTAGAGGAAACGTTTCTGTACCCCTCTTCAATAGAAACCTTACGGGCTTACCCGTCGGTAGTTTATTAAATTGTGGTGTATATGATTTTAGCAATATGAAAGTTTTGATGGATTTCATTTTTTTGTCCTTATTAAATTACTTGTAATTTTTTTATAACAAAGTCTTTTATGATTTATTTAGTACCGCAATAGTCCCCTCAACAAACATTTTTGGGTGTGGATATCAAGGGAGCAGCCTCAGCAACTGCCCCAATATCCTTAGAATTCCCAATTCTTGACAATTATCAATTGGGATGATGGTACTGTTATATGTATTACGTATATTTTGTATTCGAGGCTATACTCAGTCTATGGCTATATTCATGGGGTGGATAATACACCCAGGGTGGATAACACACCCGTTTTTTAGAGGCACCAACCTCCGAACAGCAACAGTGGTGGGTGTCTCTTTTGAGTGCCTCTATTTTTTGTATCTAGATATACATTACTTTACTTTATTTATTTTTTCACCACGATAGCTAGTGGGATTGTCATTCCTTATGCCGTTGGTGACACTGAAGTATGGTTGTTCCCATGCTTTGTTTATTACATTATTACCTTGATTATACGATGTTTGTAGTATTATTGTTTATATATTATTTTTGTATTTTGTGAATAGTGTTGCTGTAAAGGAGATCCGCTCCCCCCAGGGGGAAGCTTGGGTCTTTTCTTGGATCCTTTGTTGTGTTCTCCTGTCTGGCAGATGTGCGCTCGCCCTGGTGGGTCCCTTATTTTGGGTCCTTCTTGTGCTGGATGCGCCCGGACCTTTTGGTCCATGGGCCCCTCCGGCGCGCACATGCGCTGTGCGCACATCCATGCACAGTGCGTCCGCATCAGCGTGCGCGATGGTTGCATGGCCGTGCGAGTGCGCGGTGTGGGTGGGCGGACCCCCGTGACATCAGACGCCGCCGTTTAGCGGCGTACGCTGATGCCGGAAGGGTTGGGGGCTTAAATAGTGGTCTGTATTAGACCACTGTTGAGCAGTTTTCAGGACTCCACATGCCGGGTTGCGCTGTTGGACATGTCTATACAGGTTAGAGTATTGCTGTTTTTGTACCCGATGACTAGGACCTCTAGTACCCTAGGTCTCCTGGTCTTATCTTACTTTATGCCTTTTTTCATATGTGCTTAAAGTGATTGCTCTGTGTGTACCCCCACAGATGGCGATCAATACCCAGGTTCATGTTTGTTTCCTGGCTAATGAATTACCATATTAATTATCATGATTACCTGGTGTGCTAACCTGCAATACACCTGTGGTGTCCATCTACAACAGCAACCTGTGCATACATGCTTACCAGTTCCTCCCTTTGGGGAGTGTATTATATATATAGTAGGTGATACCTGCCCTGCACACTATACATTTGTATTCCTTGGCTACTATGGTGTTGCCCTGTTCGATCTCCCTCTATGAACATGGGTGGTGTGCACTGGATAATATAGCACAAACGGTATGTTTGGCTTTTACTTTCACACTTGTTTCACTTATATCCTTTTTACCTTATTTTTTGTGGTGGTTTGCCCTTTTCCACATTTCTTTTTCCTTTTCTTCCCAATTTGGTCACATTTCTTTGGTAATTTTTTGCTTGCGTAGGACACCTTAGGATGCACAATTAAGCACTTCCTTTTTATAGGCTCTTTGTACAGCCCCTATACACAGTCTATTTTCCATCCTTTTTCACCTATATATCGCTCTTTAGGTGTGTATAGGTTAATGTCTCATCTCACTTTAACTCTCATATCATATATATCTGTTTAAATTTGAAGAGTCCTTTACAACCCCCCGCATCTGCCGTGGGAGGAAACCGATGGGTCCTGTGATCTACTGCTTCCTCCTTTGTGGGTGAGCTGATCCCCTCGCTATTTAAATTACTGTAACTCTTCTGTTATATCATTATATGATTCGCTGCTATTTGATTATTTGCAAATATTTTTATTTACTCTGTAGACTATCCTCCTGAAGAAGCGGTTCGCCGCGAAACCGGTAGAGGAAACGTTTCTGTACCCCTCTTCAATAGAAACCTTACGGGCTTACCCGTCGGTAGTTTATTAAATTGTGGTGTATATGATTTTAGCAATATGAAAGTTTTGATGGATTTCATTTTTTTGTCCTTATTAAATTACTTGTAATTTTTTTATAACAAAGTCTTTTATGATTTATTTAGTACCGCAATAGTCCCCTCAACAAACATTTTTGGGTGTGGATATCAAGGGAGCAGCCTCAGCAACTGCCCCAATATCCTTAGAATTCCCAATTCTTGACAATTATCAATTGGGATGATGGTACTGTTATATGTATTACGTATATTTTGTATTCGAGGCTATACTCAGTCTATGGCTGTTATGTTGATTGTCTATCCTCTTCCTCCTCCGCTGATATGTTGGAAGAACATTTCTGGTTCTGGGTGATGCCATGAGCCCAATGTTTCTGCCCCTGTTTAACAGGGGCGTTTAATTACAATTTTTGATGCAATGCTTTGCAGCAGGGCTAATTCCTGCAATAAAACTAGAGTATATGAGAGAGGTTGCAGTGTGGTGGCACCAGCACCAGTGCCTAAGGCCCAATTTTTCTGCCCCTGTTTAACAGGGGCGTTTAATTACAATTTTTGATGCAATGCTTTGCAGCAGGGCTAATTCCTGCAAAAAAAAAATGGAGTATATGGGAGAGGTTGCAGTGTGGTGGCACTAGCACCAGTGCCTAAAGCCCAATTTTTCTGCCCCTGTTTAACAGGGACAGGTAATTACAATTCTTGATGTAATATTTCACAGGAGGGCCCGTTCCTGTGCCCACCCAGAGTAACTCTGAGGACTTATAGTGTTGTGGCACCAGCACCACAACCACCAAAGGTCAATTTTTTTACCACTGTTCAACAATGGGATGTAATTACAATTCTTGATATAATCGTTCACAGCAGGGCGCTCCAGCGCCCACCAAGAGTCACTTTCGGGGCTTACAATGTTGTGGCAAAACCAACACCTTGTTCCGCCATTTCTGCAGAGCATATAGGGCAGGCCCCTACTTTCAAACATCCAACTTACAAATATCTCCTACTTGCAAACGGAAGGAGACAACAGCAAGTAAGATGAAAAAAGATGGACAACAAAACAAATTATACAGGGGTGATAACCCTTCCCTATGTTTTCCAAAAAGCTTAAAAATAGTTTTTTTTGACTGTAGCTACACTTTAAAAATGTACCAGTTGAAAATTGCAAACAGATTCAACTTAACACAACAAACCTACACAGTCCCTGTCTTGTTTGCACCGCCTGTATACTGCTGTTCTGAGTATATAGGGCCTGGGGGCCACACGCATTTCCTTTTTTTAATATGGGTACGGGGTTCCCCTTAATATGCGTACAAGACCCAAAGGGGCTGGTAATGGGCAGGAAGGGCTACCCATGCCATTTTTCTCAATGATTTTCAACCATATTGCAGGAACCAGATATAACATTAAAACCGCAAGCAGTTTTCAATTATGTTATTTCCGTTTAATGTCATTTTGTGCAGGGACTGTTCTAAACACGGGAAACATGTGGCACTTCACAGGCATACTACAGACACCCCCAGGCACCATATTTAAAGGAATATTTCACATTTTTTTTCACTTTAATCGTCATTAAAATCAGTGCTCCCGCCAAAACGGCCATTTTTAAAAACATTTTAGGCATTGACCCATGTCCCCTGGGGCAGGAGCCAGGTCCCCAAACCCTTTTTAGGACAGTATCTTGCATATTAGCCGTTAAAATTAGCACTTTTCATTTCGAACGTTCCAGTCCCATAGACTTCAATGGGGTTCTAAAGTTCGTACGAATTTGGGGTCCGTTCGAAAGTTCTGGTGCGAACCGAACCGGGGGGTGTTCAGCTCATCCCTAATGGTGACATTGTACTGATGTAGAGGAGATCAGGGGCACTGTTGATGGCTGCACTAGCTTTAGTGACAGTGGCACTGGTGGGGCTAGTGAACACAAACATTGTAGCTGGCTGCACTGATCTGGTGACATTGCCACTGGTGTGGCAGGGAACAAGAACGCTGCTACTAGTGTGATGGTGATGTGGAACACTGACTGGCTGGTCAGTGGTCACACTGTCTGTGTTCAACACTATGACTATAGTGCTGATGATTGGGGACATAATGACTAGTTGGGCACACTGTCTGAATTCAGTGCCTTGCACCCACACTCACACATGTCAGATTGGGAGCAGTGACTATGTCTTTGCAGCTGCTGTGTCCAAAGGGACATTGATGGAACAGGGATGCATGGAATATCTGTGCATGCCCCTGTGGGTAAACATGGCCCTGACACAGGGTAGGCATTGATACTCACCCGTGTAAACAAGGTCTTATGGTGACACTGGGATTGGTGTGACAGTGATCAGAGACACTATAAATGGCTGTACTATTATGACTCATTCACACAGCGTGTATCAATGCATACCTCAAGTGAGTCCCATGTTTACTCACACAGGGATGCACGGGTGTCCCATGCATCCTCGTGTAGGCAATCCAATTTATGTCTATTGGGATGCTACAGCTGCATGGACACAGCTGCTGCTCCCAATCTAACATCAGTGCAGATGTATGTCCCCAAGCTCACACTGTCTGTGTTTGGGCTTTGCACATGCACACGTGTCAAATTGGTGATAGTGGCTGTGTCTGTGGAGCTGTTGTGTTCCAGTAGATATGAACATCACTGCCTGCACAGGGATGCAGGGAACACCTGGACTTCGCCATGTGGATAAACACGGCAAGTACACATTGATACTTGCAGCACTGGCACGGTGAGTGTGTAAGGACACTTGTAGTTGTGGAGTGATAAAACCCAGCCTCATTGTAACCACCCCTCGACCACTTCCTTTTGGCTGGGAAAGTAACGGCTGGGGGTGTACACACATTTATACCACCTGTCACGCTTGACAGGGACTACCGCCCACCAAGTATTACCTTAGTAGTTAATGGGGCTGCACAGGGTTGCGGCATGGTAGTTCAGCATTTGGGAGATAGGATCCCTTTTCAGAGAGCACCACAAGTGTATATGCCCTAATTTAAAAAAAAAAGACCACTATCACCAGAGCAATGCAGTGTCACTACTGTGATATTTTAATGCTCTGGCCAATTATTAGAGACACTGTATGCTGAGCTAGCATACTGTGTTTCTGATCACAGATCAGAGCAGTACATAGTACTCCTGTAATGCTCTAGTGACAGTCCTTTTTTTTTTACATCCTTTAACCACTTACAGACCGGACCATTTTGCTGGTCAAAGACCAGACCACTTTTTGCGATTCGGCACTGCATCGCTTTAACTGACAATTGCGCGGTCGTGCAACGTGGCTCCCAAACAAAATTGATGTCCTTTTTTTTCCCACAAATAGAGCTTTCTTTTGGTGGTATTTTATCACCCCTGCGGTTTTTATTTTTTGCGCTATAAACAAAAATAGAGCGACAATTTAAAAAAAAGCATTAATTTTTACTTTTTGTTATAATAAATATCCCCCAAAAAATCATAAAAAACATTTTTTTCTCTCAGTTTAGGCCGATACGTATTCTTCTACATATTTTTGGTAAAAAAAAATGCAATAAGCGATTATTGATTGGTTTGCGCAAAGTTATAGCGTTTTACAAAATAGGGGATAGTTTTATGGCATTTTTATTAATAATTTTTTACTATTTATTTTTTTACTAGTAACTAGCGATTTTTATTGTGACTGCGACATTATGGCGGACACATCGGACATTTTTGACACATTTTTTGGGACCATTGTCAGTTATACAGCAATCACTGCTATATAAATGCAGTGATTCCTGTGTAAATGACACTGGCAGTGAAGGGGTTAACCAGTGGGTGGCAGTGTAGGGGTTAAGTGTTCCTAGGGATGTGTACTAACTCTGGGGGGGGGGAGGGCTTTCATTTAGTGAACAATGATCTCTGCTCCAATCACATGGAGCAGAGATCAGCGTCACTAGTTGCTAGGCAGAATGGAAAAATGCTGTTTACAATGACACTTCTCCATTCAGTCGTCCCGTGAGACGATCGCGGGTATGCCCGCGGCGATCGAGTCCGCAGGACCCGCGACCGGACTCACGGGGGTCCTCACCGGCTCACGATGGCAGGGCGGCATTGAAGGTTGTACGTACCTGTACTCCAATATGCCTGCCGTGCCATTCTGCCAACGTACATCGGCGTGCGCTGGTCGGGAACCGGTTAAAATACAGCACACTCTATCTTCTCTCACAGCCTATCATTTTTTAAAAGAGAGGCATAAAAAGCTGCAGCATTGCAGCCCTTGTTTATGTTAGTGATTTCTGTGTTTGGTCACAGCTATCACATGGCACAGAGCCAATGCCTGAGGGACACAGTGATCACACACTGCACCTCTTTGTGACCCTGCATGAATGACAAGATTGGGAGGACGTACCTCCAAAATCAAGACAACTCCCTCCCAGCCATATATATACATATATGTATATATACATGTATTGTAGAGATAGACTACATATTTGTATATGTATATTTTGCCTTGACACATACCTTAAAGCAAGGTCCCTACACTAGCCTGTAGACATGAGATAAGATATTCTCCATCCACCATTTATTGGTCCATCTCAAATTAGAGCCTTATGTCCATGGCACAGACAGTCACCACCGGATGACCAATATCTTAGGGGTGTTTGGGTCTCTTCTCTCCGCCATTCTTCCTAGACATAAACCTGAATATAAATGACCTGGAAGGAATGCAAGTTTTTTAAATCAGTAATAGGACTTCTGAAACTATTATATAAAGCTAAAGAAAAGCAAAGCCAGGATTGTCTGATTGCATTTAGGCTTTCAGATAATTTTTACCTTGATTGGAGTAAAATATTTCCATGCTCTGCTTCTCATAAAGGGTACCAATGATACGCGTAGACTATCATGATAGTTCCAACTTATTAAGGAGAGCCCCATGAAATAGAAACTGGCATGAAAAGTGGAAATAAGGAGTAACTGTATCTGTGAACATGACACAGTCATATGTGAAACTGTGTGAATAGATTCAGAAGAGAGGTCATCAGGTGTACCTGGAACTTTAAAGCTGGATCAGGACTAGAGTCAACACATTGGGGCTTGCAGGTGCATGGCCATTGGTGGCCAAAGCAACAACCCTACTCTAGGATCACATCTTTTACAAAAAATGTTTTTTGGTGTTTGTTTTGTTTGTCCGCTAGTCATAGCATGGTCAACATTATTATGAAATGTCTAAATATGCCCATTGAAAGTAATTGCATTTCTACTGATCACAGATACGAAATGTGTAGCCAATAACTATGCATAGCAACATGCCTTTTTTCCTTTTGCACTAAAGTCAAAGGTGTGAGTTAGATAAATGAAGGTTTTCACTTGGAGCAAACTGGAATAATAAGTTAAAAGTCTGAACAAGCAAAAAGCAAGAATTTCTTTGTTCTGGCACAGATAGATTTCACCATGCAGTTCTATAAAATCAGCAGCCTTTCAACGTGACAGACATGCAATAATTCTGCAAAGAGAAAGACACATGCTTTGGGACAGTCTGTATGGCTCACAGAAGACAATGTGGTGGATTTATTAAAGGCAAACAATAATAACAATAAGATTTTTTATTTGCACTTGATTAGGTAATCTTTACAAACTGAAGATTTAACCACATTTACTAAACTCTGGGAACAATGAGAGCAACTAAACTTGAAAAGTACACAGTCTTTGCCTTTAGTAAATCCACCCCAATGGCAGTAAGCTGGATCTGCGGCTCCAGACCAGCACTTAATTTTGGTTTTTGAGGGATTATACAACCCACTCTGTTTGGCAATGGTAAGTGGCAGATGGCCAGGAAAAATGATAGGTGGGAATGTAAGGCAAAAGAATTTACAAAAGATCACAAAGCAAATGACACCAATTGTTTAAATTCAATTCAAAATAAATAAATAAATATATAAATAAAATAACTGCGTCAGATTTGGAAATATCAATGTGGAACTCTGGTTTTCAAAAGTCTGAAGTATCCATGCTTTTTGCTCAATTTATGCCACGTACACACGAGCGAAATGTCAGAATCTTTTCATCGTATATTCCGATCGTGTGTGGGTCTCATCTGACTCTTTTTTTTTTAACAAAAATTCTGGCGGACCTAGAAATAGAACATGTTTTACATTTTTCCAAACTGAACCAATTCCTATCAGGAAAACCGCTGGCCTATATGCTGTTCCGACGGACCAAAAACAACACATTCTCTGAAGCAAGTATGAGACAGAAGCTACTGTATTGGCTACTGTCTATTGAACTTCCTTTTTCTAGTCCCGCCATACCTGCTGTAGGTCACCACATTCTTGAGGATCAAAATTTGGTGTGATCGTGTGTATGCACGACAGTTTCAGCGGAAAAACCTTCGAAGTTTATTCCGACGGGAAAACCGGTCGGGTGTACGCAGCATTAGTCTGTCTTCTTATCAGTCTAATGATGTAATAAAAACATTCAAAATGAATACTGGTATTGGGAAGACTAGGTACACCAGAATGCTGAAATAACAGCTATAACTTGTGTTAGTTTTCTATTTGTCTGCTATGTCTAAGTTTTATCATACTACCAATCAAATACATTGCCTTATGACATTTAAGAACCCTTTTATTCAACTCTTTCAGACATGGAAAGGTGTTATAAGTGTGCGGAGGATAAATGGCCCAATGAGAGAAGAGACACCTGTATACAAAGAACAACTGAATTCCTGTCCTATGGAGATATAATGGGATTGTCTCTCATTTTAATCTCTGTTATTTTATGTTTTGTAACTATTTTCATATTTGGAATATTTGTGAAATACAAAGACACTCCAATTGTAAAAGTGAATAACAAGACCCTCAGCTTCATCCTTCTCCTCTCACTAATC
Organism: Lithobates pipiens; assembly: GCF_037356315.1. Lineage (NCBI taxonomy): Eukaryota > Metazoa > Chordata > Amphibia > Anura > Ranidae > Lithobates > Lithobates pipiens. The sequence goes on along the minus strand of NW_027507758.1, from coordinate 593,005,410 downwards.
CTGTCCTTTCTATGTCCTCTGTTGTTCATCGGACGTCCTACAAAGGTTTCTTGTCTCCTTCAGCAGGCTGTCATTGGGATGACTTTCTCTGTTGCCATTTCTTCAATGTTGGCCAAAACAGTTACTGTCATTCTGGCTTTTAAAGTTACCAAACCTAACAGTATGCAGACAAAATGGCTGGGCAAACATTTTTCCACATCTATTCTGATCATCTGCTCTGTTGGGCAAGGCGTGATCTGTGTCTTCTGGTTGATCTTCTCTCCACCATTCCCAGAGTATAACACCCAAGTGATGGAGGGGAAAATAATATTACAGTGTAATGAGGGATCCGTCACTGCTTTCTATATTATGATTGGCTACATGGGAGGTCTGGCTGTCTTAAGCTTTATTGTAGCATTTTTAGCCAGGAAACTTCCAGACACGTTTAATGAAGCTCACTACATAACATTCAGCATGCTGATCGTTAGCAGTGTTTGGCTCTCCTTCATCCCAGCCTACCTCAGCACCAAAAGGAAATACATGGTGGCCATGGAAGTCTTTGCCATCTTGTCCTCCAGTGCTGGAGTCCTGGGCTGCATCTTCATTCCCAAATGTTACATCATTCTGCTGAGATCAGAGATGAATGTGAAGACAAGTATAACCCAAAGAAATGTTTTTAAGTAATCATATAAAAACAAATGCTAAATGAAAAATGGTATGGATAATAAAAGAAATACAATCATTGTTTTGTGAATTTAGAACTTACTTTGGTAAAACACACACAATTATATGCAATGGAAAAAATCTAGGGATAGTAAAAAAAAAAATTATCAACAACTAGCCACAACTCCAAGCCCACGTGCTTTTATATAGGGCCTCCTTGACAGTGTTGGGCAACTCAGAGCATGGCCAATATAGATCTATATGTGTTCACTTCAGCCAGCAATTTGGAAGCTTTCAGCTGGAGGATATTAAAGCCCAATTCCAGCTTGGGCACAAAAAAAAAATTGGGTTCTCCATCAGCTCCTAACAAAAAAAGAAACTCCATCTGCTATATCCACTCCCTCTTCAGAGATATCTATAGGTTTGAATGGTGCTAGCATCATTTGAACCACTTGCTGTGAGCTCAGGGCATCACGTCTCTGCATTTTAGGTTGCACCTAATTCCAGGGGAATGAAAAGCAAAAGGAGGATCGGTAACATCATTGGACCAGACCATAGGTGCCTGCAAGAAGGATATATACTATATAAAGATTTTCTTAGAGATAAAGGGGTTCTCCAATTGGCGGGGGAAATGGGTGGGACTCAAATGTGGAGGAGGCTCCTGAGAGAGAAAGTAATATTCCTGCTGAAACCAATCCTGTCCCAAAAATGTCCCCTTCCCCCCCTCCTAACACCTAGGCTGACTAATCACTGTGTCTTTTGTACACAGGTTAATCAGCATGGGTGTTAGGAGGGAAGAATAAACATTGTTAAGACTAGTTAGGTCTCGGCATGACACTGGAGCAGGCTGCAGATGTACTCCTCAAGCAAGTATGAAGCTGGGAAAAGGATTTTTTTAATTTAAATCTGGTGGGCTAGGGAAGGTTGGAAACTGAAGTTTTAATGAAAGCACATTGCCATTTGCTTGCAGCCCTCTTGCTTTATGTTCCACAAATATTGAACACTTTCACATGACCTAGAAATCCCTTTATCTTGGTTCTTAGGGTAGGAATTATCACCTCTACTTTCCCTACAAAGGCTGAAATCGACTTGTTTAAAAAAATATCTATGGATTAGAGAGATCTAAACAAGAACAGACGTCCTATACTATACCAGATCTACTCATCGACTTCTGTACAGCCACAGTGTGGGGGTTTTAGCTGCTGGCTAAATCTTTCAGCTCAGATCAGTTTATTCTGACATTCCGCTTTCAGAATAAAGTACCTAAGCAGGGAGGATTTCATTGCACATTAAGTGTGAGGATGGGGGATCTATGTAATGTTTTGCAGGTTGAATGAAAAGATATTAGTATATAGGCTGCTTAAGGATTTACACTCCCTTACATTATGCATTGCACAAGTTTGGCTGCTGGCAACCATCACAAGCAAAGCCTAAACTGTACTCTTCACTGCTTCTCATCCTACTTATTCAAATGCTCCTTTAGCATTACTTACAATTCTACTTCCTCATCTCCTCTTTCTTTCTCTGTTGGGGTTCCCCAAGGTTCTGTTGTTGGACCTCTCCTAGTCTCAATCTACACCTCCTCCCTGGGTCAGCCTCCCATGACTTCCAATACCATCTCTATGCTGACGACACCAAAATGTATCTCTACCCTTAACCTCACTCTTTCAGTCTCTTCTTGTATCACTCATTCCCTTACAACATATCAGCCTGGATGCCACACCACTTCCTCAAACTCAATCTATCCAGAACCTAGCTCATAAAATTTCTTCCCCATGTGCCTCTTCCCCTGTTTGATGGCACAACTATCAAATCCTCCCCACGTGCCAGAGTTATAGGTGTGATCCTCGACCATGAACTATCCTTTCAGTCCACACCCAATCACTGTTCAAATCTTGCTGCCTCAACCTCTGCAACATCTCCAAAATATGCCCTTTTCTGACCAATAACACCACAAAGCTCCTAACCCACTCCCTGGTTATCTCCATCCTCGACTACTCCCACTCCCTCTTTACTGGATTACCTTTACATTGGCTATCCCCCCTTCAGTCCATCATGAATGCTGCTGTTGCCAGATTCATCCACCTTACCAACAGTTGAGTGTTTGCTACTCCTCTCAGTCAGTCCCTCCACTTGCTCTCACTCCCCCAAATAATTAAATAACTATACTTTTTATTTTTTTATTTTTCAAAATACTAACAACAACTTACAAAGCCATCCACAACTCAGCTACATCACTAACCTTATCTCAAAATATCAACCTAATTGCTCCCTTCACTCCTCCAAAGACCTCCTACTGTCTAGCTCCCTTGTCATCTCCTCCCATGCTCACCTCCAGGACTTTTCAGAAAGCCTCTCCCATCCTATGGAACTCCCTACCCCATCTTACTATCCCTTACTCTGTTCACTTTTAGACAGTCCCTGAAAATCCTTTTCTTCAGAGAAGCTTATTCTACTCACAAATAACAACTATACTTTTATTTTCTCCATCAACTCATCCCCCACAGCTATTAACATTTGTATCACTAGACCCTCCCTGCTAGATTGTAAGCTCTAATGAGCAGGTCCCTCTGATTCCTCCTGTATTAAATTGTATTGTGACTGTACTGTCTACCCTCATGTTGTAAAGAACTGTGCACATTGTTGGCGCTATATAAATCATGTATAATAATAATAATAAAGTATATGATCTTTGATTATATGGGTTTGAGGGTGGTTGTGCACACCCTTAGAGTGAATGACCTCCTTGAAATGTGGGTGTCGAAGATGGACCATTGGTCCATAGTTTGCTCAATGTACAACCAAACTGTGGGCTGCCCTGTGGCCAGTGTGCTTTCAGAACGTGCATTTAGTTAGGTGGGTGATTTTGTGGCAGAAGAGAATCCACCTGTTTCTAGACAAAATATAAACCAGCACTGGATCAGCAATATATACCAAACCTCTGCAGCTGATGCTGCCTAAACAGGAAGTGAGAGGAAATCCCTGCAAATTAAGGGAATCCCTTGGTGCACCCCAAGTCACCAGAACTAGTGTCCTCAATGAAGGCTTTCCCCTCTATTCCTTTTCTGGAGAGAACCCAACATTTTATTTTACCTTTAATAATAATGGTAAACAAGATAAATAGAGAGGGTGAATCAACCTAACGTAGACAAAGAAAACAATAACTATCTAATAGGTGTTTTAATTTATCTCCACATGATCTAAAAAGTTTTGCCTTTAGTTATACTTTCGTTTTATTTGTTAAATATGGCCCCAAAAACATTATTACAGCCGTATCATTGCCTTCCACCATTGCTGGCCTACCACCATTACCATATCCTGCCATCATTACCAGATCTTTTACTGCTGCTGAACTAAAACCATAACAATCAGCTGGCACTACTACAGACCTGCTACATTACCATCTGATGCTACCTCTCCTGCCTTATTTCTGTACTCTGTCACTGTCAAGGTTCAAGACCTCTTGTCTATCTGCTGCTGCTCTTCTGCTGCTTGATTCCAGTCCTGTGAAGGTGCTGCACATAATGTTTCTGGAAGCTATATTGCGCTTTTTGTCACTTATTTTTTGGTTAATTCTAGTGCTCCATCAATCAAGAAAATTTGTAGCTTTTGTCTCTCTGAAATAATGATTATGGGGCCTTTACATTATTTCATAAAAATATATTCTAAATTGTATTTAACTTTAAATTCTGCTTCATCACTCATTCTTCCATTACAGCCTAGTAAAACCTTTTACCTGATGTACATCGTGTGGGTGCAAAAATTCGGGCTCTCGTTTCTGACCTGGTACATTGTTATTTTTATTTCTTGATAAAAACTGCCCCTTCTCTCCATCTTCCAATGCAGTCAAGTAAAAATGCTTACAGTACATAATCTGCAGCCAGTCTTTACAATAGTTCTGACTCTTGTCTGTGAAATAATACACTGTAATTTTATTGCTGGATAAAACATGACTTGTCTTTCTATTGTACACCTAGTGACCTAGTATAAACACTTGCATGTTTTACAGTGTGTCTGTACAATATTTATGGCTTTTGTCTCTGCCACAATACACTGACATTTTTATTTCACCAAAAAACATCCTCCTTAAATTGCAGACTAGGAAAAACTCTTTCATGATATACACCTTGTCTCTGCAATGTTTTAGGCTCTTATGCCTGACATAAAGCACTGTAATATTTATTCAATGATAAAAACTGTCTCATCCCTTCCTCTTCAATTGCAGTCAAATAAAATGCTTAGATAATCTGCAGCCAGTCTGTACAATATTTCTGACTCTTGTCTCTGACATAATACACTGTCATTTTAAATCTGGACTAAAATGCTACTGGTATACCCTCCAGCTACTGTGCTATTTGTCTGGCTATTTTCTCTGAAATATAGATCTGTAATTTTTATTTCAGCATAACAACTGTCTCATCTCTGACATGTAGGGCTGTGGCTTTGAAGTGATTGTGTGCACTCATTTTTGACATTTCTGCACTAAAGGGAGACAAACTATGCCATTAAACATGTTTTGCCACTGTTTAACAATTGCTAAGAAATAGAGATCTTTAGCTTTGTTTTTTCTTCTGTTAATCAAACATATTTGTTGCTATTGTCTTTATGAAATCTGGACTATGGAGTCTGTACAATACTTTTGGCCTTTGTCTCATATACTTGAAGTTGTATTTTACAATTAAATCTGATTGTGTGTGTGTCTCTCTCTCTCTTAATTTGCAGCCTAGTAAAACCTCCTTTGTGATGTCCAGAGTGTCTGTGCAATAATTTTGGCTCTGATGTCTGATATAACACTCTGTCATTTTTATTTTTAGATAACGACTAGCTTTTCCCTCTGTCTTCCATTGTGCCTTGTAAAACCAATTACATGATGTGCCTGGGCAATATTTTTGACTTTTGGCTCTGACATACAGTGGTGTGAAAAAGTGTTTGCCCCCTTCCTCATTTCCTGTTCCTTTGCATGTTTGTCACACTTAAGTGTTTCGGAACATCAAACCAATTTAAACAATAGTCAAGGACAACACAAGTAAACACAAAATGCAATTTGTAAATGAAAGTGTTTATTATTAAAGGTGAAAAAAAATCAAAACCATCATGGCCCTGTGTGAAAAAGTGATTGCCCCCTAAACCTAATAACTGGTTGGGCCACCCTTAGCAGCAACAACTGCAACCAAGCGTTTGCGATAACGTGCAATGAGGCTTTTACAGCGTCCTGGAGGAATTTTGGCCCACTCATCTTTGCAGAATTGTCCTAATTCAGTTACATTAGAGGGTTTTCGAGCATGAACGGCCTTTTTAAGGTCATACCACAACATCTCAATAGGATTCAGGTCAGGACTTTGGCTAGGCCACTCCAAAGTCTTCATTTTGTTTTTCTTCAGCCATTCGGTGGTGGACTTGCTGGTGTGTTTAGGATCATTGTCCTGCTGCAGAACCCAAGTTCGTTTCAGCTTGAGTACACGAACAGATGGTCGGACATTCTCCTTCAGGATCTCTTGGTAGACAGCAGAATTCATAGTTCCTTTTATCACGGCAAGTCTTCCAGGTCCTGAAGCAGCAAAACAGCCCCAGACCATCACACTACCACCACCATATTTTACTGTTGGTATAATGTTCTTTTTATGAAATGCAGTGTTCCTTCTACGCCAGATATACTTGGACACACACCTTCCAAAGAGTTCCACTTTTGTCTCATCGGTCCACAGAATGTTGTCCCAAAAGTCTTGGGGATCATCAAGATGTGTTGTGGAGAAATTGAGACGAGCTTTGATGTTCTTTTTGCTCAGCAGTGGTTTTCTCCTTGGAACTCTGCCATGCAGGCCATTTTTTCCCAGTCTTTTCCTGATGGTGGAGGCATGAACGCTGACCTTAACTGAGGCAAGTGAGGCCTGCAGTTCCTTGGACGTTGTTGTGGGGTCTTTTGTGACCTCTTGGATGAGTCGTCGCTGCGCTCTTGGGGTAATTTTGGGCGGCCGGCCACTCCTGGGAAGGTTCACCACTGTTCCATGTCTTCGCCATTTGTGGATAATGGCGCTCACTGTGGTTCGCTGGATTCCCAAAGCTTTGGAAATGGCTTTATAACCCTTTCCAAACTGATAGATCTCAATTACTTTCTTTCTCAATTGTTCCTGAATTTCTTTGGGTCTCGGCATGATGTGTAGCTTTTAAGGATCTTCTGGTGGACCTTACTGTGTCAAGCAGCTCCTATTTAAGTGATGCCTTGATTGTGAACAGGTGTGGCAATAATCAGGCCTGGGTGTGGCTAGAGAAATTGAACTCAGGTGTGGACAACCACAGTTATAGTATGTTTTAACAAGGGGGGCAATCACTTTTTCACACAGGGCCATGATGGTTTGGATTTTTTTTCACCTTTAATAATAAACACCTTCATTTACAAATTGCATTTTGTGTTTACTTGTGTTGTCCTTGACTATTGTTTAAATTGGTTTGATGTTCCGAAACACTTAAGTGTGACAAACATGCAAAGGAACAGGAAATGAGGAAGGGGGCAAACACTTTTTCACACCACTGTAATACACTGACACTGTGATCAGAATCAGAGCAGAAATATGAAGGAAAAGGTGATCCGGATTAGAGCAGGCTGAGGAAGAGGTGGTCAAGATCAGAGCAAGCTGGAAAATGGGTGATCAGAATTGAAGAAAGCTGGGGGGGGGGGGCTGGGATTGGAGCAGGCTGAGAAAGACGTGAACAGAGAAGGATGAGGAAGAGGTGACCAGATTTGAAGCAAGCTGGGGGAAAGGTGGCCAGGATTGGAGAAAGCTGAGGGAGAGGTGACAAAATCAAAGCAGGCTGAGGGAGAGGAGAGGAGGATAGAAGCTGGCTGAGGTAAAAATTACATGGCCATGATCAGAGAAGGCTGGGGAAGTGCCCGCCACAATCAGAACATGCTGGGGGAGAGGTGACCAAGATAATAGCAGGCTTGGGGAGAAGTGAGCAGAACATGATGAAAAATTTGGAAAAGGTGACCAGGATCAGGGAAAGCTGAGGTGGGGTGACCTAAATTGGAGCAAGCTGGGGAAGTGGTGTCTGGGGTTGTAGCAGATGCTGCTGGAGAGAACTAGAGCAGCAGAGGTAACTGTAAACTCAGTTTGTTGTTACTAGATGTACGGGCCAGAGGTGGGTAAATTCTCAGTACATCGTGCACTATTTCCCCAACAAAAATACACAGTCTGTGCAGGGATAATGAACATGAGGACTGAGTAGATTCTCATAGTAATCCAGAACTTTTTATTATACAGTGGTGTGAAAAAGTGTTTGCCCCCTTCCTCATTTCCTGTTCCTTTGCATGTTTGTCACACTTAAGTGTTTCGGAACATCAAACCAATTTAAACAATAGTCAAGGACAACACAAGTAAACACAAAATGCAATTTGTAAATGAAGGTGTTTATTATTAAAGGTGAAAAAAATCCAAACCATCATGGCCCTGTGTGAAAAAGTGATTGCCCCCTAAACCTAATAACTGGTTGGGCCACCCTTAGCAGCAACAACTGCAACCAAGCGTTTGCGATAACGTGCAATGAGGCTTTTACAGCGTCCTGGAGGAATTTTGGCCCACTCATCTTTGCAGAATTGTCCTAATTCAGTTACATTAGAGGGTTTTCGAGCATGAACGGCCTTTTTAAGGTCATACCACAACATCTCAATAGGATTCAGGTCAGGACTTTGGCTAGGCCACTCCAAAGTCTTCATTTTGTTTTTCTTCAGCCATTCGGTGGTGGACTTGCTGGTGTGTTTAGGATCATTGTCCTGCTGCAGAACCCAAGTTCGTTTCAGCTTGAGTACACGAACAGATGGTCGGACATTCTCCTTCAGGATCTCTTGGTAGACAGCAGAATTCATAGTTCCTTTTATCACGGCAAGTCTTCCAGGTCCTGAAGCAGCAAAACAGCCCCAGACCATCACACTACCACCACCATATTTTACTGTTGGTATAATGTTCTTTTTATGAAATGCAGTGTTCCTTCTACGCCAGATATACTTGGACACACACCTTCCAAAGAGTTCCACTTTTGTCTCATCGGTCCACAGAATGTTGTCCCAAAAGTCTTGGGGATCATCAAGATGTGTTGTGGAGAAATTGAGACGAGCTTTGATGTTCTTTTTGCTCAGCAGTGGTTTTCTCCTTGGAACTCTGCCATGCAGGCCATTTTTTCCCAGTCTTTTCCTGATGGTGGAGGCATGAACGCTGACCTTAACTGAGGCAAGTGAGGCCTGCAGTTCCTTGGACGTTGTTGTGGGGTCTTTTGTGACCTCTTGGATGAGTCGTCGCTGCGCTCTTGGGGTAATTTTGGGCGGCCGGCCACTCCTGGGAAGGTTCACCACTGTTCCATGTCTTCGCCATTTGTGGATAATGGCTCTCACTGTGGTTCGCTGGATTCCCAAAGCTTTGGAAATGGCTTTATAACCCTTTCCAGACTGATAGATCTCAATTACTTTCTTTCTCAATTGTTCCTGAATTTCTTTGGGTCTCGGCATGATGTGTAGCTTTTAAGGATCTTCTGGTGGACCTTACTGTGTCAAGCAGCTCCTATTTAAGTGATGCCTTGATTGTGAACAGGTGTGGCAATAATCAGGCCTGGGTGTGGCTAGAGAAATTGAACTCAGGTGTGGACAACCACAGTTATAGTATGTTTTAACAAGGGGGGCAATCACTTTTTCACACAGGGCCATGATGGTTTGGATTTTTTTTCACCTTTAATAATAAACACCTTCATTTACAAATTGCATTTTGTGTTTACTTGTGTTGTCCTTGACTATTGTTTAAATTGGTTTGATGTTCCGAAACACTTAAGTGTGACAAACATGCAAAGGAACAGGAAATGAGGAAGGGGGCAAACACTTTTTCACACCACTGTACATGTAATGTGTAACTGAAAGTCTCACAATGTATGGTGGCTAAGTGCTGCCCTTCTATCTGATTCGGTTGGAAATATATGGTAGAGGCAGCTCTTACCCATTGCACTTTAGCTTACTCCATTAGATATCCATAGCGCAATCTCACCTTTTCTCTTTATACATTTTAGTGTTCTTGATTTCTTAATAATGTTTAAAAATATGTACTATATAATCAAAGGGGTGAACAGCGCTAATCAACAGACATAAACAGGACCCTCAGAGGCAAAGTAAAAACTTTTTATTATTGTTAAAAAAAATAATAAAATATTCACCAAGGCATGCAGCTGTCAATTGATGGCCATGCAGAGACTTCGATTAAAAAAATGACAGTACCTAGAGAACACAGCAGCACCGCTGACAAGGGACCTGTCCAGGACTGTAAGGCCAGGGGCCTGATGAAGGGGGAATCAAACTGCAGGCACAGGAACTGTTGGGGCCAGTATACAGCGGCCGGCTCGTGCTGTGTACAAAGCCCTGAAATGACGTCACAGCCTGGCGGAAGTCAGCCAAAGGGATCTGAAGAGTATGGGAAAACCCTGCTGCTGGAGCCAATTAGGAACTGCCGATGCCAACGGGCAAAGAGAGTCACACATCACCGACTGGAGACACTGCATGTTTTGGGAACACACCCCTTCTTCAAGTTATTCAGAAGTTATTTGCTGATCCTGTTAGAAATGCTGTGTCAGTTCCTGTGAGCAGAATAGGGATGAGCCGAACACCCCCCGGTTCGGTTCGTACCAGAACTTTCGAACGGACCCCAAATTCGTACGAACGTTAGAACCCCATTGAAGTCTATGGGACTCGAACGTTCGAAATTAAAAGTGCTAATTTTAACGGCTAATATGCAAGATACTGTCCTATAAAGGGTTTGGGGACCTGGCTCGTGCCCCAGGGGACATGGCTCAATGCAAAAAAAGTTTTAAAAATTGCCGTTTTGGTGGGAGCACTGATTTTAATGACAATTAAAGTGAAAAAAAAGTGAAATATTCCTTTAAATATCGTGCCTGGGGGGTGCCTATAGTATGCCTGTGAAGTGCCACGTGTTTCCCGTGTTTAGAACAGTCCCTGCACAAAATGACATTTAACGGAAATAACGTCATTTCAAACTGCTTGCGGTTTTAATGTTATATCTGGTTCCTGCAATATGGTTGAAAATCATTGAGAAAAATGGCATGGGTAGCCCTCCATGCCCATTACCAGACCCTTTGGGTCTTGTACGGATATTAAGGGGAACCCCGTACCCATATTAAAAAAAGGAAATACGTGTGGCCCCCAGGCCCTATATACTCAGAACAGCAGTATACAGGCGGTGAAAACAAGACAGGGACTGTGTAGATTTATTGTGCTAAGTTGAATCTGTTTGTAATTTTCGACTGGTACATTTTTAAAGTGTAGCTCCAGTCAAAAAAACGATTTTTAAGCTTTTTGGAAAACATAAGGAAGGGTTATCACCCCTGTATAATTTGTTTTGCTGTCCGTCTTTTTTCATCTCACTTGCTGTTGTCTCCTTCCGTTTGCAGTAGGAGATGTTTGTAAGTTGGATGTTTGAAAGTAGGGGCCTGCCCTATATGCTCTGTAGAAATGGCGGAACAAGGTGTTGGTTTTGCCACAACATTGTAAGCCCTCAAAGTGACTCTTGGTGGGCGCTGGAGCGCCCTGCTGTGAACGATTATATCAAGAATTGTAATTACATGCCATTGTTGAACAGTGGTAGAAAAATTGACCTTTGGTGGTTGTGGTGCTGGTGCCACAACACTATAAGTCCTCACAGTTACTCTGGGTGGGCACAGGAAGGGGCCCTCCTGTGAAATATTATATCAAGAATTGTAATTACATGTCCCTGTTAAACAGGGGCAGAAAAATTGGGCCTTAGGCACTGGTGCTGGTGCCACGACACTGCAACCTCTCCCATATACTCTAGTTTTAGTGCAGGAATTAGCCCTGCTGCAAAGCATTGCATCAAAAATTGTAATTAAATGCCCCTGTTAAACAGGGGCAGAAAAATTGGGCCTTAGGCACTGGTGCTGGTGCCACGACACTGCAACCTCTCCCATATACTCTAGTTTTAGTGCAGGAATTAGCCCTGCTGCAAAGCATTGCATTAAAAATTGTAATTAAACGCCCCTGTTAAACAGGGGCAGAACAATTGGGCCTTAGGCACTGGTGCTGGTGCCACGACACTGCAACCTCTCCCATATACTCTAGTTTTAGTGCAGGAATTAGCCCTGCTGCAAAGCATTGCATCAAAAATTGTAATTAAACGCCCCTGTTAAACAGGGGCAGAAAAATTGGGCCTTAGGCACTGGTGCTGGTGCCACGACACTGCAACCTCTCCCATATACTCTAGTTTTAGTGCAGGAATTAGCCCTGCTGCAAAGCATTGCATCAAAAATTGTAATTAAATGCCCCTGTTAAACAGGGGCAGAAAAATTGGGCTGATGGCATCACCCAGAACCAAAAATGTTCTTCCAACATATCAGCGGAGGAGGAAGAGGATAGACAATCAACATAACAGGACAGTCACTCAGCATCAGCATAGGCAGTCTTGAAGGGATGTGATATTTCAAAAAAAAATATTCGGTTACATCAGCTTCAGGTGCTTGGTAGCTGTGGGTGATCCAAGACTGATTCATCTTGATGAAGGTCAGACGATCAACTGATTCGGTAGACAGGCGCACCCTGTGATCGGTAACAAAGCCACCAGCAGCACTGAAGGTGCGTTCCGAAAGAACGCTGGATGCAGGACAGGCCAGTAGCTTAATTGCATACTGTGCAAGCTCTGGCCAGTGATCCATCCTCAAGACCCAGTAAGCCAGAGGATTTTCGGTGGGAAAGGTGTCCAAGTCTGACCTTGCCCCTAGGTATTCCTGCACCATGTAAATCAGACGCTGGCGATGGTTGCTGGAACCGATCATACCTTGGGGCTGCGGACTAAAAAATTGCCTGAAAGCATCGGTCAGACGGCCACCTTCTCCACTGCTCCTTTTGACCGATGCCTTAGCAACACGTTGTCCAGGACCAGGAGTTTGTAACCTCCCAGTCTCTGGGAACCCATTGCACAGACCTTTCTGCAAGGTCTCCCGGAGATGTCTCATCCTCTGCTCCCTCTGCGACGGCAAGATACGGTCGGCAACCTTACCCTTGTACCGTGGATCAAGGAGAGTGGCCAGCCAGTAATGGTCCCTCTCCTTGATCCGAAGAATACGAGGATTCTTCCGCAGGCTTTGCAGGATCAGGGAGTCCATGCAGCGTAGATTAGCTGAGGCATTCGGTCTGGAGTCCTCTGGGTCACTAAGGACAATATGATCCGCAGCTACCTCCTCCCAGCCACGTACAAGTCCACGGGTTTCTTGGGACTGTAAATCATCCCTACAAGACTGCTGCTGCTGCTGATGCTGAGTGCCAGCCTCCACCTCCATGCTGACACAATCCTCCTCCTCCTCCTCTTCCTGTGTGATGGGTGGCACAGCAGGAACACTGTCTGGATAAAGAGGGCTTTGAGAGGCAAGGAAGTCCTCCTCTTCCTGCCTCTGTTCTGCCTCAAGTGCCCTGTCCATTATTCCATGCAGCGTATGCTCCAAGAGGTGGACAAGAGGTACAGTGTCACTGATGGATGCACTGTCACTGCTCACCATCCTTGTGGCCTCCTCAAACGGTGACAGGACAGTGCATGCATCCCTGATCATGCCCCACTGGCGTGGTGAGAAAAAACCGAGCTCCCCTGACCCTGTCCTGGTGCCGTAGTCGCACAGGTACTCATTGATGGCCCTCTGCTGCATGTGCAGCCGCTGCAGCATGGCCAACGTTGAGTTCCACCTGGTGGGCATGTCACATATAAGGCGGTTCTTGGGCAGGTTCAAGCGAGCAAAGCACAGGCATTAAATGATGGGCGGAAATGCACACAGACTTTCCTGGCCTGCTTCAGGACATCCTGTAAGCCCGGGTACCTGTCCAAGAACTACTGCACCACCAGGTTAAGGACGTGAGCCACACAGGGCACATGGGTCAGTTGTCCCTGTCGGAGGTCAGAGAGGAGGTTGGTGCCATTGTCGCAAACCACCATTCCTGGCTTAAGCTGGCGTGGTGTCAACCACCTCTCGGCCTGCCCCTGCAGAGCTGACAAAACATCCGCCCCAGTGTGGCTCCTGTCCCCCAAACAAACCAGCGCAAGCACAGCATGGCATAATTTTAGCTGCGTACTTGCGTAGCCCCTGGAATGCCTACGGAGCACCGCTGGTTCTGAGGACAGAGCACTGGAAGAGGCCATGGAGGAAGAAGAAGAGGAGGGGGTGGAGGAGTGAGGTGTGTCACAACCAATAGTAGCATTTTGGAGGCGTGGTGGCGGAACAACTCCAACACTACTGCACCTTGTCCTGCATCCTTCCCAGCTGCCAGAAGAGTGACCCAATGGGCCGTGAAAGACAGGTAACGTCCCTGTCCATGCCTGCTGGACCATGAGTCAGCGGTAATATGCACCTTACCACTGACCGCCCTGTCCAGTGAGGCAAGGACATTGCCTTCCACATGCCAGTAGAGAGCCGGAATCACCTTCCGTGAGAAAAAGTGGCGTTTGGGGACCTGCCACTGAGGAACCACACATTGTACAAATTCACGGAAGGGGGCCGAGTCTACCAACTGAAAAGGCAGCAGTTGAAGTGCTAGCAATTTAGCCAAGCTAGCATTCAACCGCTGGGCATGTGGATGGCTGGGAGTGAACTTCTTTTGCCGGTCCAGCAGCTGGGGCAGGGACATTTGCCTGCTATAATCGGACGTGGGTGTACTGCTAGCAGAGTGCCCGGAAGCACTTGGCTGTGACACACCTAATTCTACACCTTTATTCCTCTCAGAGCAGGTTTCAGAGAGGACTGAAGGTCTAGTGGGGTTGGAGATCCCAGCTGATGAGGAGCAAGGAGAGGTCCGCTTTGTTCTTTGGTGTGGGTCTTTAAGGTACGCTTGCCAACGAGCTGCATGGCAGGTCAACATATGTCTGGTCAAGCATGTGGTGCCCAAGCGGCTGATGTTTTGGCCACGCGAGATACGCTTGAGACATATGTTGCAAATAGCAGCGGTGCGATCTGATGCACTCGTCTCAAAAAAGGCCCACACCAAAGAACTTTTAGAATAACGTGCAGAGGCAGCGCCCTTCACAGGCGGAGCTCTGCGGTGTGATTCAGTCGGTGTGCTGCCCCTAAGCTGGCCCCCGGAGGGCATCCTGCCTCGTTGCCTCCTCCTCCTCTCTCCTACCAGGCACCCACGTGGAGTCAGTGCCCTCATAATCCCCTCCCTCTTCATCGCTGGAGCAAACCTGGCAGTTTGCTGCAGCTTGTGGAACATGACTGCCAGATTGCTGTCCTTCTTGAGCATCCCCTCTCTCTGCATTCACGCTACTGCCTTCCTCTAGCTGAGTATCATCATCAGAGCCTACAAAACACTGGGCATCCTCCTGGAGCATGTACCCAACACTGTTTTCAAAGAGTTCAGGAGACTCCTCAGGAGGACGTGGTGGGTCTAGGGAAGGAGTCACTGATGATGACATTGAGAGGAGGGAAGACAATGTGTTGGTAGCTGCTTTGCTAGTACCCTGAGCCTGGGTGAGAGAGGATGAGGAGGATGAAGAGGGATTGGTCATCCACTCTACCAAGTCGTTGGCATGTTGCAGCTCAACATGTCCAGCTGCCGAAAAGAAGGACAAGCGTGTCCCATGGCCACGTGCTGATGATGACGATGCACCGCGTCCACGACCAGCACTGTTGTCTCTTTTATCGGCTCGCGCCTGTCTGCCTCTCTTTGCTGGCCTTCCAGACATGGTAATGGCCTGAAAGGAGTTGGGAAAACCAGCAATTGGGTAGTGTATATTGTGCTGGAGGCACACACAAATTCCACTAACTCCTGCAGATGGCAGATGGCTCAAATAGAGAAGAGCTATGTAGGTGGATATAGCGGTGTATACTGGGTTCAGAGCACGCAGACAGCACGCACAATCTCCGAACACTGACTGCAAGCTCTATTTAAAACGAGCAAGATAGTTAGCTATATAGGTGGATATAGCGGTGTATACTGGGTTCAGAGCACACAGACAGCACGCACAATCTCCTAACACTGACTGCAAGCTCTATTTAAAACGAGCAAGATAGTTAGCTATATAGGTGGATATAGCGGTGTATACTGGGTTCAGAGCACGCAGACAGCACGCACAATCTCCTAACACTGACTGCAAGCTCTATTAAAAAAGAGAAATATAGCTGGCTAAATAGGTGAATATAGCGGTGTATACTGCGTTCAGGGCACGCAGACAACAACCACTACAGAAGAGCAAGAAAGAAAAATCGGCCGATAATGATCGGTGTATACTGTGTTGAAGGTACACACAACACCCACTAACTCCTACAGACGCCAACACACTACACAAGGTCGCCGCGCTGGCGGCCTTATATAGTGTGGGGCGTGTACTACACAGCCTGAGCTATGATTGGCCACAGGCATCCTGCCTGTGGCCAATCATGGCTCTCCTCACTGCCAGCGCTGTGATTGGCAAAGCATGCGGGGTCACAGTGCATGCTTGGCCAATCATGAGCCAGCAATGCACTGCAATGGCGCAGTGCATTGTGGGCCGTGAGCGCCACACGAATTTGGCGCGAATGGCCCATAACGTTCGGAATTCGCCAAACGGGCGAACAGCCGATGTTCGAGTCGAACGTATGTTCGACTCGAACACGAAGCTCATCCCTAGAACAGAACATGGATCCTGTCCTTATCTACAGAGCCCCATTGGAAGTCCACCTTATACCGAATAGAGAAACAGCCATTTCCACCATCTCCACCAATGGTGTTGGTGGTTATTTACCTGAGAGAGAGAGAGACGATACCACATATATTTTAACTTAGTGATGAAATTGTCAGAATTATATAGGCACACTTAGGAACAAGATCAATATGCCCAATCCTGCCTGCAGCAATCTGACCTATAGAATCGATTAGAAGACCTATATGCAAGATCTACTGATGCCCTGGTGGGGAGGATGGCAATTATAATAGATTGAGACCACATCAGAAGAACAAGGAAGAAGTTAGCCCAACAAAAGGATGAAGGAAGGTTTTACACCTCCCTGAAGTTTGATTGTATTAGTCATTACTTATTTAGGGTCCATTGTATGCTTGTCTGATGCACCATCATCATTAGAGACTTACAGCTAAATAAACGAACTCCACTGCCAGACAGCATAGAGGTAGCAAACACCTTTTCATCAACAATATTTAGCAGTCAAGGAAGAAAGGAGGCCACAGACATCCTCCCACTATCAAAGACAGGTAGCAGGAGCAACAAGGAGGTCTCAACAGTCTACTCACCACCAGGAGGTCAGGACATTAAAAGGGAAAGCAATAGAGTGGTCTTTAGGCTCCATCATTTTTATTTTTTTATGCAATAAACACTGTCAAATTGGTGATAGACTGTTTATTTCTGACCGTTAATAATTCCATTATTATTACATTCATTTTGCAAATTTACAATATATGCATTTTATCTCTATTCACACAAGAAGGCCTGTAGTCTGAAAATATCCAGAAAATAAAGTTTGCATAACTTGTTTATTTTTACTTTTTATCTGCAGGATTTAATAAAATAACTTGTCTGTGTCATTATCTTGTCAGGCGCATCTCTTATTCCCTTGTCGATCTCCTCACCTCTTTGTACGTAGAACTTTTCTATATAAAGAGAACAGATTCTAGCCGGTGTGCTCCACTGCTAGAGATCCCCGGACACCCTGCCGGTAGAGCGCCCTGTAAGTAGAATTATCATAATCCTCTGTGTAAGAGGGAGGGAGGGCAGTTACAGAATAGAGAGACACACAGCTCATCACTTCATGACACATTACACACCGAGTCACCTTCATCTCCTCAATATACTACATAATACAGGGAAGCATTAACATTGCACTGATCAGAGCAGCAGTAAGCCAAGATTGTCAGCAGATCGGCCTCTCCAAATTCAGCACAGTGCCTAAAAACAGAGCAACTGAGCATGTGCAGAGCAGGGAAAGACAGTGTATTACTGGGGTTTAAATCGTAGAGACACTTATTTTTAAAGTTTTACATAGCTATACCAGCAAAAGGGACCTGTCTGAGCTGATCTAGAAGGAATTAGTTTATTGACTAAAGTTTCACATTAAATGTGCTTTACTGCCTTGAAAAATTACTAAAGATTATAAAGATTATATAAAGATTATAAAACCTTTTATTTTTTTAAATCTAAAATCCTATAGAAGAAAAAATAAAATAAAGACAATATTTGTATCTACTTTGCTAAAGTTAAAAATCACATTTTTTATAGTGCTCACAAAAGCAAAATATACACCCAAAATGTTAAACTATATATAAAAGATGAGACTGCATAAAGTGAATAAAAACAATATGTAAATATCTTCTTCATTAGAAATGAGTGAATCTGCCTGGTTTCAATACACCAAGCATTCAGCAAATCCTGTAGAAAAATTGGAGAATAAGGGCAAATTTGAATTTCAGGGGAGGACAATCCTGTTAATAAATTCTGCCCATTTGTAAGGTATAATAGCTACTGCCCATTTGTAAGGTATAATAGGCAAGCTACTGTAAAAAAAAAAAAAAAAGTATGGGAAGCTGGGCACTGTAATAAGGCACATGTACTAAAGCAAACATTAAAAAAATAAGTGGCTTTAAGTACAACATTGAAAATATGCAAATCCTTTCAATAAAATGCATACTTAGGGGATGCATTAAAGCTGTATTTGGTGTTACATAACAGTACAATTTTTATAGACACTCTCTGCAACCAGCTTATACACATATTTGACTGTGGAATTAAACTGATCATTGCTTTTCCTTACCTTTTTATTTTGATAGTTTTTTTTTTTATTCTTTTTTATTTTATTTTATTATACTTTATTATTATACTTTATCATATGCTAAAATACCCTAAATGACTTAGTTAGAATGTGTTTGTGATTCTAGAATTGTTAAAATGTTAAACTGTAAAATATTCCAACTGTTCACCCATTCTTAACAATTACTATTACGTTAAGTTTACAAATGATTATTATCAGATGAACCGCACATACCGTATTTACCATTCTTCTAATATAAGTTATTCGACACATTCTGTATGACAACCTCTTGTTTGTACAAATTATCCAGAAAACAATAAAAATTATGGAAAAAATAGAAATTAGGTGGCATACATACAGCAGCACCCCAATCTCATAAAAAATGCTTTATTTTAACATAGCATTTATAGGCTCGCTTTTATAAAGAAAAATTCTGCCTACACCTAATATCTTCATAGTTGTCACAGCTGCTGCACCAATACATTTATAGTGTCCTAGACATATATGTAAAATTATACAGTATGCCAATAAAGTGCTCGTGTTATAGGCTCACTTTTACCGGCAAAAAAAATGTGTCCAGTCATTCACTGAGGCTCTTCATGTTCTCACTGATGCCAAACCATCCTGCCACTGGGCAATTTTTATCAAGCTCTCATCAAG
Source organism: Lithobates pipiens (assembly GCF_037356315.1). NCBI lineage: Eukaryota > Metazoa > Chordata > Amphibia > Anura > Ranidae > Lithobates > Lithobates pipiens. Next base: position 592,986,333 of record NW_027507758.1, on the reverse strand, counting down.
AATTATTCATATATTAGTATATAAGATATAGTGGTGTAAAACTGTCCAGCGACTGGACATTTGTAATAAGGGGGAATTTTCCAAAATGTACAAGTCTATAGGGCAGCAAGGAGTGGTGACTGCTAACTGATTCTAGAGAATGATCCCAAATAGTCTTGGAGGATCAAGGCTGGTCTGGTGCTTATTAACCTATCACAAAGGGTCCGTTCTGTTTGATGAATTTGCCTGGCAGTTGGCGATTTTGTTTTCAGAAATTTATCTTGAAGCTTGTGAGGATTTTCTGCATTTTGTGGGACTGTCTTTGTGCACATGCACATATTTCACATATTCACGTTTCTTTTTCAGTTTATTCAAATGAATTATACTATTTACTACTAGAAATAAGGTAAAAGCTATTTTTTTTTTTATGAGTATATTCAAAATGAGACAAAGAGTACAAGCAAGGGTTTTACTGGAAGAATTGAGAGACCATGGATGATGCAGTAGCATAAAATTAGCAAGCAGAAGGACAGATTTTTTTTTTTCTTATAACCCTATATCATTATTCCAGATTTTTAGTAGAAAGCCATGAAAGGTGCATATGTGTGAAGCGGCAGGATATGTACAAAAAAACCCCCAAAAAACTTGTAGTTCCGCAACAGCTGGAGGGCCGCCAGTTTGACACTTGTGGTTTAAGAGGATTTTGAAGCGCCTGGTGCCATTGTCTGAGGGAAGCTGAAAAATGAAGAATCTTTATCTAATGTTCTATCAAGAATAGTTTATTACAAAGTTGAGGTTGAGAGGTTGTAGAAACCGCTTATAAATAAAATAAATTCCTGTTGATGTTGGTTTATGGTGGTTAGAATATTATAGATCCCAGGTAAGTGTGCTGGGAAATGTTTTGTTTGTGACATGCATTGCCCTTCCATGTATACTTTACTGCTAACTTAACCACTTTAGTCCCGGACCATTTTGCAGCTAAAGGACCAGGCTCCTTTTTGCGATTCGACACTGATTTGCTTTAACTGACAATTGCGCGGTCGTGGCTCCCAAACAAAATTGGCGTCCTTTTTTTCCCACAAATAGAGCTTTCTTTTGGTGGTATTTGATCACCTCTGCGGTTTTTATTTTTTGCGCTATAAACAAAAATAGAGCGACAATTTTGAAAATAATTCAATATTTTTTACTTATTGCTATAATAAATATATATATAAAAAAATGTCCTCAGTTTAGGCCGATACATATTCTTCTAAAAAAATCGCAATAAGCGTTATTGATTGGTTTGCGCAAAAGTTATAGCGTCTACAAAATAGGAGATTTATGGCATTTTTATTAATAATTTTTTTTTTACTAGTAATGGCGGCGATCAGTGATTTTTATTGTGACTGCGACAATATGGCAGACACGTCGGACAATTTTGACACATTTTGGAGACCATTGGCATTAATAGAGCAATCAGTGTGATTAAAAATGCATTGATTACTGTAAAAATGTCACTGGCAGTGAATGGGATTAACACTAGGGGGCAGTGTAGGGGTTAAGTGTGACCTAATGGGTTTTCTTTACTGTAGGGGAGCGTGGCTTGGTGTGTGACATCACTGATCATCTTTCCCTATGACAGGGAACAGACGATCAGTGACAGGCTCACTAGGAAGCATGGGGAGAGGTTTGTTTACACTTACCTCTCCCCGTTCTTCAGCTCTGTGACCCGATCGCGGCACACCGGTGGTGATCGGGTTCACAGGTCTCATGGCCACAGTCACGGAGCTCAGGATGGGGTCGTGAGTGCGCCGCCAGCAGCACGTGCGCAACCCACGGCAGGGCTCTTAAAGGGCAAAGTACCTGTATGTGCTTGTGCCCACACTCTTCCCCTCTACCCGGGGTTATCGTCTCTTGATTGAATAGATTGATAACAGCACAGTTATTGGCTCCCGCTGCTGTCAATCAAATACAATGATGCATGCGCTGGGGGGCGGGGCCGAGTCTGGCATTCTGTATCTATAGACGCAAATGCTGGACTCGGAAGTGCACTCGCAATGTAATCCCTAGACATGGGCGCCGTCAATAAATTTGTTTCGTTCTGTTCCGTTTCGATTTTTAATAAAATTAATTCGTACTTCGTATTTTGTGTCTGAAATTCCGTTCTGTTTCGTACGAAATAGGAATTGTCGTTAGGTTAACGTGTACGAACGTTCTTTACGATGAATTTAAAGGCAAAAACATTGCTCATTATGCTAATTATGACTTGCAGAAGACTTCTGTGATAGAAGTCAATGTAAGTTGCCTGAAGACATCAGTGAAGAATTTTCCTCCTCTCTGGGCTGCCAAGAAAAGATCAAAATGATACAATGTTTCTTCTTCAATGGGCTGAACTCCGTGTATGTAATCATTTAAAGACTAAATCTGACACTTGTTGCTTACAAGTAAAAATCCAGCATTTTCTGCTAGAAAATCACTCAGAAGCCCCAAAAATTATATATATTTTTTTTTAGCAGAGACCCTAGGGAATAAAATAGCGGTTGTTGCAATATTTTATGTGACGTGGTATTTGCGCAGCGGTCTTTCAAACGCAAGTAAGCCCTTTTTTTTTTCGGTGGACCTCTAGGGAGCACTGACATCAGCAGTGTGACATACAGCAATGACAGCAGCACCGTGATAAAGGGCTAACTTGCGTTTGAAAGACCTCTGCGAAAATACCGCGTCACATAAAATATTGCAACAACCACTATTTTATTCCCTAGGGTCTCTGCTAAAAAAATATATATAATTTTTGGGGCTTCTGAGTGATTTTCTAGCAGAAAATACTGGATTTTTACTTGTAAGCAACAAGTGTCAGAAAAGATTTAGTCTTTAAATGGTTAAACTGAAAACTTCTACACACGGAGTTCAGCCCATTGAAGAAGAAACATTGTATCACTTTGTTCTTTTCTTGGCAGCCTGCCCAGAGAGGAGGGAAGTCCTTCACTGATGTCTTCAGGCAATTTACATTGACTTCTATCACAGAAGTCTTCTGCAAGTCATAATAAACATAATGACTGAGATCCGAAATTCGTAAACAAAAGTTCGTATTCCGTACAGAATTCGGACGCACGGCAATTCGTATTTCGGATCCTCCCAAACGTACGAATTTTGAGAAATTCGTACAAATTTGAGATTCGTACGAAACGAATCACACATGTCTAGTAATCCCCCGAGAGAGCGCTTCTCTCAGGGGGTTTACCGATTTGAGAAGGAGCCACGAGAGCTGCCGGGGGACCCCAGAAGAAGATGACTGGGGCCACGCTGTGCAAAATGGACTGCACAGTGGAGGAAAGTATGATTTTTCTGTTTTTGTTTTTTTAAAAACAGAGGGTTTACAAACCTTTTAAGACTAGTTATAGGTTGGGGTGGTTGCCACTTTAAAAAAAATAATTTTCAATTTTTATCCATTTCCATATGTGCTCCTACTAAGGAGACTCAAAATTTCAGTTGATGTGGGCACTGCAGTTTACGCATATACTGTATGTGCAAACAAAATCAACTGTTTTAACGTGACTTGTGAGACAGGGTCAGTTTAGTTGATTTGCAGGCTAGTGGGTAAGTGTGCTGAGAAAACTGGTTTGTGACATGCGTTGTCCTTCCATGTACACTTTACTGCTAAGGCTAGTTATAGGTTTGGGTGGTTGGCACTTTTTGTATAGATCTAGGTGCTTGTAGAATCAATCCAAGTGACTAAAATAAAGGACGGGACAGATGTGAAGGTATATGTAGAAATCCATATTATGGATAGCAAGGTTTATAGACAGACAGCTCTCGGAATGAGAAATATGAGAGCCTTCTTAGAGCTCTAACATTACAGAGATAGATCCAGGCTCATGAGTTCCAAAGCAGAGATGGGTAGGAGCTGAGAAGTCCTTGTTGTAAAAATATTGGCTAATTGTAGAATTGATTGCCGGGGCACATTTACGGTATCTGGGATGGAGTGTTAAAGCTATAGGGTACTCAAGAGTAATTTAGGTTCACCAGGTTAAGGCAGCATGTTCAAATGGTAGTCATGAAAACTGTGGGGAAGAGAGCCACCACTGTTTGGTCTGGTCCAGAATAACCGCCTTATAATAGGTTTTTATATTTGGAGCACCTAGGCCTGCATAAAATGAAGGGATGCAGAGGGTAGAGTGTTTCAGAATGCTTTGAAGCAATGGTTAGGCAAGACTGGAACTTGCATAGTTCTAAATATGTATAAGATATGAGGTAAAAGGTATATTTTTGTTAGAGTGATACATCCTGCCCAAGGCACTCCTACTAAATGCAAGGTTAGGCATGTATCATTAAGTTTTTTTATCAGTCTGTGGAAGCTGAGTTGAAACAGGTTGGTAGGAGGCGTTATGAGATGGATTCCTAGATATGTGAGCTTAAGGCAGGTGCCCATGAGGGAAGTGTCAACTCAGAGTTTTTAGAGGCTTGATGAAAGCAGATGCCCAGCATACTAGATTTAGTGTGGTTAAGTTTGTATAAAGATACTGATCCAAATATTTCTAATGTGTGTGTTGAAGGACAGGTAGGGATTAAAGAGGGTTGGATGATGAGATAATAACGTCATACACATACAGACCAATTATATGTGCAACATTCCTGACTGTGATACCTGATATTAGAGGGTTGGAGCATATATATTGTTTCAAGGATTCTATAAGGGTGAAGATAAGGGGCAAGCCTGGTTGGTGCCATTAGTAACATTAAATGATTCAGAGAGTAGCCCAGATGTCTGAACTAGGAGTAGAATCTAGTCCAAAAATGGCAGAAAAGATGATGCCAGTAAGGCCAGATTTAATAAGAGCAACTCTAAAGTATTCCCAGTGTACTCTTTTAAATGCCTTCTCTGCATTCAAGGAGAGGAGCAGAGAATGCGTTCTATGATATTCCTTTCATTGGCTCGCGTCTATAAACATCCTAGTCCCACCCAAGGCTTGTCTTTTGGGAATAAACTGTTTTAAATCATTAATACCTATAATAATGTAGCACTGACCCCCGAAGGAGCTGCTGAATTTTTATTAGGCTTACCGTTACCTCACCTGCTCACTGTGTCCGTCCTAGGGGTCCCGTTGTAAAGTGAATTAAAGAATGCTAGCTCCGACACTTAGTCCTTTTTCCAAGATTTATTTAAGATAAACATAACGTTTTGCAATAGAGGGATAGAGGTATCGCCTTGATCCAGAGGACAATCAACTTTTACGGGCTGGATCTAGCAATCACCGGATAGGCCTCTTTCACTGACCTAGCAGCCGGTGAAATGCTCCAACAAAGTCTCTGCCACAGACTTGTCAATTTAAATGAACTTCTTGAGAAATTAAGGAGTTGTCACGCAGTACCAGTGTCTTTCAGCCGACCTGGCGATGCTGTATGGTTAGTAACCCAGGTTGCGTCCTCCAACTGAGTCTCCTGACTCTTCCAGAGATACCAGCCTTGTTGCTCGGTCCTCTCCTGAAAAAGTCCTCCCCTGGATTCTCCAGTCGCCCAGCTTCTCCCCGCAGGCAAGACAGCACAGGACCACCCCTGGATCAGTGGGCCTCAAGACCCCTGGGCCTACCCCTTCAGTTACAAAGCCTCGAGCCAGTCGGCCCTGAGGCACAGGGATAGGCAGCACACACCCCAGGCCAGGAGGGATAACGAACCCCAAAAAAGAAACCATCAAAATGGCGTCAGTACCTTAAGTACCCCAACCCAGAATGCACAATGGGTGAACCACTCCCACTGGGCTATTTCCGATTAAAAGGGGTATTCAATACATTCCGTATAAAAAAGATAAAGGTGCGCTCTAAACAAGTGAAAGTATCAATCAAATGTAAATAAATAAACTTTGAAGCAAAAAAGTATCAAATCAAAAAAGAATGTCCCATCATTATCTGAAGTGATAATGATGGGCCCCAAGTTTGGATGGAAAAAAAGGGAGAAAACAAACTCCAATAGTGAAATATTGCTTTTTCTTTTAAAAAAACGATTTATTACTTTTCAATGTTAAACTGACCAGTGGAATTAACCATAATGGTCAAAATTACAAAAAATATATTGCACAAACACAATAAAGCAACCGGTTGGATAATTTAAAACAAAATAACACCCATGCATGGGGGTCACATAGAGTGTGATGGTATCAACATATTAAGCCCGACATGTTTCGTAATACCTTACGTCCTCCTGGGGCCACCCGACATGTTTCGTAATACCTTACGTCCTCCTGGGTATTACGAAACATGTCGGGCGTAATATGTTGATACCATCATGCTCTATGTGACCCCCATGCATGGGTGTTATTTTGTTTTAAATTATACAACCGGTTGCTTTATTGTGTTTGTGCAATATATTTTTTGTAATTTTGACTATTTTTGGTAATTCTACTGGTCCGTTTAACATTGAAAAGTAATAAATAGTTTTTTTTTAAAGCAAAAAGCAATATTTCACTATTGGAGTTTGTTTTCTCCCTTTTTTCCATCCGCACTTGGGGTCGGATGGTCCGAGTATGTTTCCTCTCTTTTAGATGAGCTGATTCATCTGCCGTGAAGCTCAGAGTTACTGCCTTCTATCGGTAAAACACCTGGGTCTTTCTTTGTGGAGGCTGAGCAGGGATTGGTGGAGCTGCTATGCACTGCCTGTGAACGTTGGTGTTCCTTTGTGCATTTCCGGAAGCTGTTGGCTTGGCGTGTTTCACCGGAGATCCATCCATCCCCGCAGAGGGTCTTGTCTGTCCGCTCTGTCGACTCCGTTCATAAGGGAGTCCATCTGATCCGGTAAGAACCCCCACTCACTATCTCTGCAAGACTGAGTCAACATATGATCCTTATTTTTGGATTGGGATAAGACGTCTAGGTGTCCTTGTTTCACTCACTACGGACATTGTTTCATTTTTCACTTCAGATAATGATGGGGCATTCTTTTTTGATTTGATACCTTTTTGCTTCAAAGTTTATTTATTTATATTTGATTGATACTTTCACTTGTTTAGAGCGCAACTTTATCTTTTTTATACTTACACTGACCATAGAGATATTTGATGGTGTTTAGTTGTAGCTAGTTGGGGAAAAACTTTCTTTAGCACGATATATTTTTTCTTTTTAATTCAATACATTCAACCTGTTGCATTTCCAACACTTACCGGTGGTGACAGCGACACCTACGGCCAAGTGAAAACTAGCACAACCCAGATGAACTGGTACAGAAACCAGAACGTTGAAATAATTAAGCCAAACTGCAGCTTCAGACAACTTAAATTTGCAAAAACAATAGCGTCTGCTCATTAGGAGCAATATACAATAATATATCATGTATATAAGATTTGGGCAGATAATTGTTTGGGTGCTCAAAGGACTTGCCAGGTTTTTGGATGGTGACAAGGAGGGCTTCTAGCAATTTTTTTGAGATCTCTCCTTTGGTTGCAAAGAGAGTAAAGGTGTTACATAAGTTTGGAGTATAAAGATCAGAGAATGTTTTATAATATTCATAACGAAAGCCATCCAAGCTCGGTGCTTTGTAAAGGGGGAAGAGCGGCTGTGGCTTTTTTAATTTAAAGTTCGGAGAATGGTCCAGATAGTTCCTCATGTTAGTTGGGTGTCACAGATGGGAATTGTGTTGACGAAAGGAATCGTTGCTCATATTGTCCTCAAACATAGGTTCTACGTCAACTGCCTTGAGGTTGTAGAGATTAAAATAGCAATTGATAAAACAATTAACAATGTCTTGGTGGTTAGTAAATCATTGGATGTGGCAGCCTTTTAAGTAAGGTATTTTGGTTAAAGCCAATTTGCGTTTGAATTGTCTGGTTAACGATACTCCTGTCCTGGTTTAATGTCTTGAGCGTACCAGTTAAAGTGGAGACATTTAATATAAAAACCATAGCCCTTTTATAGGTACAGTGGTGTGAAAAAGTGTTTGCCCCCTTCCTCATTTCCTGTTCCTTAGCATGTTTGTCACACTTAAGTGTTTCGGAACATCAAACCAATTTAAACAATAGTCAAGGACAACACAAGTAAACACAAAATGCAATTTGTAAATGAAGGTGTTTATTATTAAAGGTGAAAAAAAATCCAAACCATCATGGCCCTGTGTGAAAAAGTGATGGCCCCCCCTTGTTAAAACATACTATAACTGTGGTTGTCCACACCTGAGTTCAATTTCTCTAGCCACACCCAGGCCTGATTATTGCCACACCTGTTCACAATCAAGACATCACTTAAATAGGAGCTGCTTGACACAGTAAGGTCCACCAGAAGATCCTTAAAAGCTACACATCATGCCGAGACCCAAAGAAATTCAGGAACAATTGAGAAAGAAAGTAATTGAGATCTATCAGTCTGGAAAGGGTTATAAAGCCATTTCCAAAGCTTTGGGAATCCAGCGAACCACAGTGAGAGCCATTATCCACAAATGGCGAAGACATGGAACAGTGGTGAACCTTCCCAGGAGTGGCCGGCCACCCAAAATTACCCCAAGAGCGCAGCGACGACTCATCCAAGAGGTCACAAAAGACCCCACAACAACGTCCAAGGAACTGCAGGCCTCACTTGCCTCAGTTAAGGTCAGCGTTCATGCCTCCACCATCAGTAAAAGACTGGGCAAAAATGGCCTGCATGGCAGAGTTCCAAGGAGAAAACCACTGCTGAGCAAAAAGAACATCAAAGCTCGTCTCAATTTCTCCACAACACATCTTGATGATCCCCAAGACTTTTGGGACAACATTCTGTGGACCGATGAGACAAAAGTGGAACTCTTTGGAAGGTGTGTGTCCAAGTATATCTGGCGTAGAAGGAACACTGCATTTCATAAAAAGAACATTATACCAACAGTAAAATATGGTGGTGGTAGTGTGATGGTCTGGGGCTGTTTTGCTGCTTCAGGACCTGGAAGACTTGCCGTGATAAAAGAAACTATGAATTCTGCTGTCTACCAAGAGATCCTGAAGGAGAATATCCGACCATCTGTTCGTGTACTCAAGCTGAAACGAACTTGGGTTCTGCAGCAGGACAATGATCCTAAACACACCAGCAAGTCCACCACCGAATGGCTGAAGAAAAACAAAATGAAGACTTTGGAGTGGCCTAGCCAAAGTTCTGACCTGAATCCTATTGAGATGTTGTGGTATGACCTTAAAAAGGCCGTTCATGCTCGAAAACCCTCTAATGTAACTGAATTAGGACAATTCTGCAAAGATGAGTGGGCCAAAATTCCTCCAGGACGCTGTAAAAGCCTCATTGCACGTTATCGCAAACGCTTGGTTGCAGTTGTGGCTGCTAAGGGTGGCCCAACCAGTTATTAGGTTTAGGGGGCAATCACTTTTTCACACAGGGCCCTGATGGTTTGGATTTTTTTTCACCTTTAATAATAAACACCTTCATTTACAAATTGCATTTTGTGTTTACTTGTGTTGTCCTTGACTATTGTTTAAATTGGTTTGATGTTCCGAAACACTTGAGTGTGACAAACATGCTAAGGAACAGGAAATGAGGAAGGGGGCAAACACTTTTTCACACCACTGTATGTTCTAAGCTCGTTTCTGGGATACCATAATTCCATTGTGTTTCCATGGCCAGGGTGAGATTTATTACTCCAGTGCACAAATCCGATCAAGCATGCGGGTAACTGTCTCAGTTCAAAGCATTTTCTCATGAACACCAAACTTAATGAAAAAACCTCCAATATACAATTTATGTGGGTTCTAGGGTGTGGCAACATTAGAAACAGAGCCAATATTTGTACTAAAATATGAATTAATCTCAGTTTTAATATGTTCCTGAAATTGTGGCTGGGTGAGATTGGAGGTGTTTAGTCTCCATAGAGAGTTTTTTTTTGTTAGGGCTTGAAAAAAGAGTGATAGATAGGGATGGCCGAATGGTTCGCCCGGCGGTCATTTTGCGGCGAATTTCGGCTGTTCGCGGTCCGCCCGATCGGCGGACTATTGCCGCTGTTCGCCCCGGCGGACTTCCGTGTTTACTGTGTAAAAGAACTTTGACCTATGATGACACATCCATAATGTGGTACAGGACAGCCAATTGAGACATTACAGCACATGGACACTTGGACATTCCCCCTAACTTATAAATAGACCCGATCCGGTGGCCATTTTACATTCTTTCGTATGTCACTATAGGGAGAGGTTGCTGTGTGGAGCAGGGAGAGACTGCAGTGACCCAAATTGCTAGCTATTAGGTCCACAAAAGTTATTTTAAGGACTGGTATGGTATAGGTGTTAGGTGTAGTTCAGGATATAGGTTTGAGGCACTACTATTCAAGTCATTGTTGCAGCAGCCTGTCTTTTGTCAGTGTAGAGAGAGGGACAGGATGCTGTGTGCAGCAGGGACAGTCAGTTTAATCATTAGCTGTTACTATGAGGTCCACAAAAGTCCTTTTCAGGACTGGGATGGTAAAGTAGTACAGGATATAGTTTTGAGTGCTATTCAAGTTATTGTTGCAGCAGCCTGTGTTTTGTCAGTTTAAATAGGGACAGGCAGGAAGCTGTGTGTGGCAGTGAGGGACAGTCAGTTTAATCAGTAGCTGTTACTATTAGGTCCACAAAGGTTCTTTTCAGGACTGGTATGGTAATAGGCTTGTACACGTATAATATTCTTTCTTCCAAATATAGAAAGAATATTATACTTGACTGCTGCCCTTCTGCTGCAGTAGTCCTTTATGAGTATAGGGACTGAGGTACAGTCTGCTAATCACAGCCTACTAGTTCAAACAAAGGTCCTTATAAGGACTGGTAAGGTATAGTGTACTACAGTACATAGGGTTGAGTGAGGTACAGTCTGCCATTCCTTAAGGACTGGTATAGGTCCACAATATATAGGGTTGAGGTGCAAAACTGCTGACTGCTGCCCTATACTGCAGCAGTCCTTTATCAGTATAGGGACTGAGGTACAGTCTGCTAATCACAACCTACTAGTTCCACAAAGGTCCTTATAAGGACTGGTAAGGTATAATGTACTACAGTACATAGGGTTGAGTGAGGTACAGTCTGCTATTCCTTAAGGACTGGTATAGGTCCACAATATATAGGGTTGAGGTGCACTACTGCTGACTGCTGCCCTATACTGCAGCAGTCCTTTATCAGTATAGGGACTGAGGTACAGTCTGCTAATCACAACCTACTAGTTCCACAAAGGTCATTATAAGGACTGGTAAGGTATAGTGTACTACAGTACATAGGGTTGAGTGAGGTACAGACTGCTGTTCCTTAAGGACTGGTATAGGTCCACAATATATAGGGTTGAGGTGCACTACTGCTGACTGCTGCCCTATACTGCAGTAGTCCTTTATCAGTATAGGGACAAAGGTACAGTCTGCTAATCACAACCTAATAGTTCCACAAAGGTCCTTATAAGGACTGGTAAGGTATAGTGTACTACAGTACATAGGGTTGAGTGAGGTACAGTCTGCTATTCCTTAAGGACTGGTATAGGTCCACAATATATAGGGTTGAGGTGCACTACTGCTGACTGCTGCCCTATTCTGCAGCAGTCCTTGATCAGTATAGGGACTGAGGTACAGTCTGCTAATCATAACCTACTAGTTCCACAAAGGTCCTTATAAGGACTGGTAAGGTATAATGTACTACAGTACATAGGGTTGAGTGAAGTACAGTCTGCTAATCCTTAAGGACTGGTATAGGTCCACAATATATAGGGTTGAGGTGCACTACTGCTGACTGCTGCCCTATTCTGCAGCAGTCCATTATCAGTATAGGTACTGAGGTACAGTCTGCTAATCACAACCTACTAGTCCCACAAAGGTCCTTATAAGGACTGGTAAGATATAGTGTACTACAGTACATAGGGTTGAGTGAGGTACAGTCTGCTAATCCTTAAGGACTGGTATAGGTCCACAATATATAGGGTTGAGGTGCACTACTGCTGACTGCTGCCCTATACTGCAGCAGTCCTTTATCAGTATAGGGACTGAGGTACAATCTGCTAATCACAACCTACTAGTTCCACAAAGGTCCTTCTAAGGACTGGTAAGGTATAGCGTACTAGAGTATATAGGGTTGAGTGAGGTACAGTCTGCTAATCCTTAAGGACTGGTATAGGTCCACAATATATAGGGTTGAGGTGCACTACTGCTGACTGCTGCCCTATTCTGCAGCAGTCCATTATCAGTATAGGTACTGAGGTACAGTCTGCTAATCACAACCTACTAGTCCCACAGAGGTCCTTATAAGGACTGGTAAGGTATAGTGTACTACAGTACATAGGGTTGAGTGAGGTACAGTCTGCTATTCCTTAAGGACTGGTATAGGTCCACAATATATAGGGTTGAGGTGCACTACTGCTGACTGCTGCCCTATAATGCAGCAGTCCTTTATCAGTATAGGGACTGAGAGTTTTGTCCCAGGGTCATTTAAAAAAATGACAGGCAGAGGAAGAGGCAGGCCCTTCCGCAGGGGTGGTAGGGGTAGGGCAGGAGCAACAGGCTTGAGCCAAAGTGGGAAGTTGCAGAAGGTGCTTTTTAATTACTTTAAGGCCGGGTTCACACCGCTGCGATGCGGGAACGCCGCGAATCCGCGGCGTTTTCCCGCATCGCACGACTCCCGCCGGCAGTTCACACTGCCCTATGCGAACGGCTGGGAGTGTCAATGATATGTTAATGACACCCCCAGATCCGATCGCATATCGCAGTGCGATCTGCCGACTCGCACAAGAATCGGATCGCATGGTGTGAACGCCCATGCGATCCGATTCTGTTGCGGACGAAAAAAAGGGTCCCGTGCGAGTTTGCTGCGGGACCGCTGCGAGTTCAGCCATACTATCTGTATGGCTGAACTCGCAGCGCTACGGAGATCGGATGTGATTTGCGGTGCGAATCACATCCGGATCTCCCCCCGCAGCAGTGTGAACCCAGCCTAAAGGATGCACCAGACTTGGTTGAGTGGCTCACTCAGCCTGACTCTTCTGCACCCTCCTCATCCTCTCGATCTGCACCCTCTTCTTCACTCTCTGCTATATGCACCCCATAAGACACTACCACCAACAACACCACCACCACCACCACCACCACCACCACATACCTTCCGCTTGAGTCATAGGAATTATTTTCCGATCCATATCAAGACATTTCTGATGCGCAGCCACTCTTGGCATTGGATCAGGAAGAGGAGGTAGCAACAACCGCCACTTAGCAGTCTGACGACAGTACCCAGATCAGCCCAAGGAGGAGGTTGGTCCCCAGTGTTGCTGCCTACTCCGAGATCTCTACTTATAGCGGTGGGGAAGGTGACGTCAATGATGACGTGTCTAGTGATGTCTCGTGGGTGCCCACAAGAGAGGAAGAGGAGGGGAGTTCAGAGGGAGATATGGATCAGCAGATAGGGAGGAGAAGCAGGAATAACTTACATTGCACAGGAGGGACAAAGTAGACTGCTAATTTATCAGGAGCGAGTCATCGACCATGTACGGTCACATCTGGCGCTCCCAGGACACCGGCACATGGCTCCGCAGTGTGGGCTTTTTTTAACATGTCCGCTGCTGACAATAGTGTTGCCATCTGCAATCTTTGCAGTCAACGCATTAGTCGCGGTAAGCCCAACACTCACCTAGGGACGACCGCCTTAAGAAGGCACATGAGCAGCCATCACCGAGCCGAGTGGGAGCAACGGAACACAAAAAGGCAGGCTTCCGTGGGCCTAATGTTCGAGCGTAAAAAAATGATGACGCCGGATAACCCTCTTGCCCAACGGTTGACGCCTGGCTTGTCAGAACTGATAGCCCGCCAACTACTGCCATATAAACTGGTGGACTCGGAGGCCTTTCGAAAATTTGTGGCCATTGGAACACCACAATGGAAGGTCCCAGGAAGGAAGTATTTCTCAGAGAAGGGCATCCCAGAGCTATATGGCCATGTTCAGCGGCAAGTGAACGTATCTCTGGCACACAGTGTCGGTGCCAAGATACATCTGACCACAGACACGTGGTCTAGCAAACACAGGCAGGGAAGGTATATCACTTTTACTGCCCACTGGGTGAACCTTCTGACAGCCGTCAAGCATGTAACCCGTGGCACCCGTGTAGATTTGGTTTTACTGCCACGGATTGCATGCAGACCTGGCTCTTCTTCTCCTCCTCCTCCTACTTCATCCTCCTCCCTCTCCTCCTCGGCTGACTCCTCCTTTTCCGCTTCTAGCGTCTCTTCCGCTGCGCCGCCCAAGCTCCCCAGAACCTATTCGACATGCCAGGTGAGACGTTGCCATGCCATGCTGCGTCTGTTGTGCCTGGAAGCCAAGAGCCACACTGGCCCGACACTCCTTTCAGCTTTGCGTTCACAGGCAGATCAGTGGCTAACACCGCTCAATTTGACAGTTGGTAAAGTGGTGTGTGACAACGGTGTCAATCTGCTTAGCGCATTGAAAAAGGGCAAAATTACGCACGTGCCATGCATGGCACACGTCTTAATCTTGGTTGTGCAGCGATTCCTTGTCAAATACCCTGGGGTCCAGGACATCTTGCGGCAGGCAAGGAAAATCTCGGCCCATTTCAGAAGATCTTACACGGCCATGGCTCGCCTTGCTGACATTCAGCGGCAACACAATCTGCCGGTCAGACGTCTTATTTGCCCGACGCGATGGAACTCAACCTTCTATATGCTTGATAGGCTGCTCCAGCAGAAACGTACAGTTGACGTCTACCTGTATGTACTCTGCGGCAAAACAGGTTCTGGGGAGCTGGGTTTTTTTCACCGCGCCAGTGGCTGCTCATGCGCGACGCATGCAGACTTCTGCGCCCATTTGAGGAGATCACCAAACTGGTCAGTCGCAGCCATGGCGCCATCAGTGACATGGTACCTTATGCCTTCTTTATGGAGCGTGCATTGCGTCATGTCATTGATCAAGCTGTGGAGGAGCAGGAGCGGGAAGATGAGGAAGTCGCAATGCTGGATGAATTCCCAGGGGGGGCTACTCTATCTGAGACAAGTCAACAACAGGAGTCTGAAGAGGAGTCAGAGGAGGATGGTGCCGGGGCGGATGAGGAGGAGCAAGAAGAGCATGCTTTAAACCTTTCTGGGATCCCTGTTGTTGTGCGTGGATGGGGAGAGGAGAATGAAGAGGACAACATTATCCTGGATGATGAGCAGGAGCCAGGACACCACACTGCTTCCAGTTTAGTGCAAATGGGGGCCTTCATGCTCCAGTGTTTTAATAGGGACCCGCGTATAAAAAGCATAAGGGTCAAGGACCAGTACTGGGTGGCAACGTAAATGTTACCGCCGTCACAGAGGGCTGTCAGAATGGAGCACTTCCAGGCCTTGCTTCGAGAAATGCTGCATTCTGCTTTTGCGTGCGCTGGCAGAGGAGCAATTCCCACTCCCAGAGAAGGAGTTGCGGGTACCAATCCTGCAAAAAGAGGCCGGTTTGAAGATGTGTTGATGACTTTTGATATGAGGTCATTCTTTCAGCTGACCCATCGACAGGTGTCATCTGGATCCAGCATCAGGGAACGCCTAGACCGTCAGGTGTCCAACTACATCGGGTTAACGGACGCTCTGAGGAGTGATGAACCCCTGGACTACTGGGTGGGCAGGCTTGACCTCTGGCCAGAGCTTGCCCTTTTTGCAATCGAACTGTTGGCTTGCCCCTTGTCCAGTGTCCTGTCCGAAAGGACGTTCAGCGCAACAGGGGGGGATCGTGACCGATACGCGTACTCGCCTAGCTCACGACAGTGTTAACTACCTCACATTTCTAAAAATGAATGAGGCATGGATCTCGGAGGAATTCAACACATGTGACCAGTAGACCATGTATATGTCTATAAACGATTTTTTTAATCGAGCACACAGACCTTCTTTCTTCATTTGGATCACTTCTTTGTCCAAAAAAAGCACACCGTACTATATGCCCGTACCCTCCTGTTTGAAGAGGTTGAGCAGTGTCATTTTTCTACTGGGGCTGCTTATTATGAGGGGCTCCCACCATCCCTGTGCTATGCTGATATCCTCCTGGGGCTGCTTATTATGAGGGACTCCCACCAACCCTGTGCTGTGCTGACTTCCTCCTGGGGCTGTACCTCTGCTGTGCATATTATGAGGGGCTCCCACCATCCCTGTGCTATGCTCATTATGAGGGGCTCCCACCATCCATGTGCTGTGCTGACTTCCTCCTGGGGCTGTACCTCTGCTGTGCATAATATGAGGGGCTCCCACCATCCCTGTGCTATGCTCATAATGAGGGGCTCCCACCATCCCTGTGCTGTGCTGACTTCCTCCTGGGGCTGCTTATTATGAGGAGCTCCCACCATCCCTGTGCTGTGCTGACTTCCTCCTGGGGCTGTACCTCTGCTGTGCATATTATGAGGGGCTCCCACCATCCTTGTGCTGTGCTGACTTCCTCCTGGGGCTGCTTATTATGAGGGGCTCCCACCATCCCTGTGCTGACTTCCTCCTGGGGCTGTACCTCTGCTGTGCATATTATGAGGGGCTCCCACCATCCCTGTGCTATGCTCATTATGAGGGGCTCCCACCATCCCTGTGCTATGCTCATTATGAGGGGCTCCCACCATCCCTGTGCTGTGCTGACTTCCTCCTGGGGCTGCTTATTATGAGGGGCTCCCACCATCCCTGTGCTATGCTGACATCCTCCTGGGGCTGCTTATTATGAGGGGCTCCCACCATCCCTATGCTGTGCTGACTTCCTTCTGGGGCTGTACCTCTGCTGTGCATATTATGAGGGGCTCCCACCATCCCTGTGCTATGCTCATTATGAGGGGCTCCCACCATCCCTGTGCTATGCTGACTTCCTCCTGGGGCTGCTTACGGTGCAGGTGTCAGTGCTGTATATCACGGTGCTGGTGTCAGTGCTGTATATCACGGTGCTGGTGTCAGTGCTTTATGTCACACTGCTGATGTCAGTGCTCTCTATCACGGTGCTAGTGTCAGATCACTCTATCACGGTGCAGGTGTCATTGCTGTATGTCATGCTGCTGATGTCAGTGCTCTCTATCACGGTGCTGGTGTCAGATCACTCTATCACGGTGCAGGTGTCATTGCTGTATGTCACGCTGCTGGTGATCATCTCCTGCACCCTCTTCTTTGCCTACCCTGACCTTCCCTCTCCTCCATTGCCTTCATGCGCTCCACAGTCCTGAATTGTCACAATTTAACATATAAAAAAAGAATGCTTGTAGTTGTCGATCCCAGATTCACCTCATACATGTGTTATGTCATTGGCCATGTGGTGGGACTATGTTTGCACAGCTAGTAATTATTTTGTGGCTGCAAATTTGACCTGTAGGTTTGCAAAGCTCGCATCCCATCGGCCACGTTCGCGGTCCGCTTTCGCGAAACGTCCCGTCGGAAGTTCGTCCATCACCAGTGATAGATACTGAGGCATGGTCAGGCCACATAATAAGACCAATATTGTCCAAAGAGATGGATTGTAGGGTGTGCTTATAGGTCAGGAACTGATCAATACTGGAAAAAGATTTTTGCTTCTGGGAGCAAAACACATAGTCCTTTTCCTTTCCATGCAAACACCTCCAGGGATCATCGAGTTCCTCAGAGTGAAGTAGGGATAGGCGACTTGTAGATCGCTTCCTGAGTGAATTAGAAGAATCTAGGGATTGGTCAATTGTGTCATTGAAATCACCACAAATAATTATATGGTTCTTCTGATAGTGGAGTAGTTTACTCATCACTGATTTCAGAAAGTGTTTTTGGTTAGTATTAAGTGCATAGATGTTAACAATAACCAAAGGGTGGTTGTTGAAGGAGGCAGAGAGGATGAGATACCAGCCAGAAGGGTCGATCAAGGTGCTGTGGTTGGAAGTCTACCGAGTTGCACACTACTATCATGACCCCTTTTGCCTTTTTATCTGCACAAAAACAATGATGGAAACATTTAAAAAAAAGCAGCTAAATCTAATCAAAGGCCCTATAAACATACAATAAAAAACAGTATAACACATAAGTAAAAAAATAAAAAATAAAACGTAGAAAATAAAATTAAGACGGTCACGGTTTAGGAGATATTTACTAAAAGACAGTAACAGCTGTCTACGGCGCATGCGCCGTAGACAGCGGCATGCAGGCGCTATCGCCATTAGCAGCATGCCCGGGAGTAAAGTCATCGCTGCTCCGGCGCTGTGAGTGGCCAGAGCAGTGATACCCGGAAGAAGATGGATGCTCTGGTCTAGAGGGGACAGCGGTGACATCGCTGTCTCCTGTGTCAGGTAAGTGACACATAATGGGCTACTATGCGATGCATAGTCACCCATTATGCTTTACCTTTGCAGGGAGACAAAGAGGAAGTAAACCCATCAGGGTTTACTTCCTCTTTAACCGGCTTGATTGGCTGTAGCTCTCCTCCTGCTGTCCAGAGGAGGATGGTTCAGCATAATATTAAGATCTCAGTAGAGGGAGAGAAGAATAAAGGGCAATGTTTCCATCTTCATATTGCTGTAGACTAGAACCTACCTGTCTACATGTCCTCTGTCCTTCCAGGTACAAATGCTGAAGAAAATACTCAATGTATCACTGTTAATCCCTTTGTTAATGTTTGGCGAGGATGACTATGTGAAAGAGCCAGTGTGTAGCTTGGCAATGGTCCAGAAAAAGCCTCAATATTTTTTGAGAGATGGAGATATCATCATTGGGGGCGTTTTACAAATATCTCAATTAACAACATCATACCCCCCGAACTTCGACTCTCGTAGACATCCAGAGGACAAATGTGTACTGTAAGTAACTTATGTTTATGTAAATTCACCGCTACCCCCTACTGACAAATATCTTTCTCGTATGTAAAAAGTAGCAACAGAACATTTCCAAGAAGTTATCAGATCATTTATTTTCTTCTAAAACAAATGAAAACATCGGTGACACAACCAAAGGCTGCACCTTCAGTGTGCTTCAGTTTATTTATTGATAATATTTTAACTGTATGACAGAAGGATTGTCATTCTAGCTTTCAGGGTAGTTGATGTTTTAAATTGGCAGGTTGTTTCTATGAATATAGTTTAGTGTTAAGAAAATAGACAAAAGACTAATATCGATCAAGGCCTTCCTCTCATAGTTCCTGCAGCTCTAGTCCAGAGGAAAATAGCTATTTCTAAATTTGGAAAAAATCCTTCACAACCTCATCATTTCAGTTCAGTTGGCTCAGGATCCCAATATTTCTATATTTACTAATGCTACTTGTGTGCCATGTTGAACTTCCAGTTACCAGTATGAGAGAGTGAGAGTGATAACATCAAATTTAACACACCTGCTCCCCATTCACACCTGAGACCTTGTAACACAAATGAGTCACGTGACACCAGGGAGGGAAAATGGCTATTGGGGCCAATTTGGACATTTTCACTTAGGGGTGTACGCACTTTTGTTGCCATCGGTTTAGACATTAATGGCTGTGTGTTGAGTTATTTTGAGGGGACAGCAGATTTACACTGTTATATAAGCTGTACACTCACTACTTTACATTATAGCAAAGTGTCATTTCTTCAGTGTTGTCACATGAAATGATATAATACAATATTTACAAAAATTAGAGGGGTGTACTTACTTTTGTGAGATACTGTATGCCATTAAGACATCATGTGTAGTATAGAGGGTCAATATACCAGAGCTCATGCTTTTATATTTGTACTGTATTGAAACTTTATGTAATTTTGTATCAATATAATATATATTATAATATATATATATTTTTATATATCCAATTGATTTATTTTGTATTTTTTTGCTGCCTAAAAGCCTCTGGGAGTTTTTTGTCTGTTTTTGGTTTTGCTACTGTTAATACAACTGGCAAAAGACTGATCAAAACCTACCTCTCATGGCACTGCATCTCTTGTTCAGAGGAAATTACTATTTTCAAAGTTGCCTTACAAGAGGGAAAAAAATACTTCACACCCTCACCATTCCAGGGCAGTTGGCTCAGGATCACATTTCTTTCTCAGCTTCTAGTAAAACTGTTACTCTGTATATTTTTATTTCAAATCATCCAATTGCCTTTTTTTTTAAATTCCATTATTGCTTTTGCCATTACTACCTCGATTGGTAAAACACAGCTTTATTCTTTCTCACGGTTATGCCACGTAAACACGATCAAAATTATGGTTGGAAAAAGGTCTGATGGTTTTTCCGACGGAATTCCGACAGAATTCCGCTCAAGTTGTCTTGCCTACACACGGTCACACCAAATTTCGACCGCCAAGAACGCGGTTACGTACA
The DNA here is from genome assembly GCF_037356315.1 of Lithobates pipiens. Lineage (NCBI taxonomy): Eukaryota > Metazoa > Chordata > Amphibia > Anura > Ranidae > Lithobates > Lithobates pipiens. Next base: position 592,966,173 of record NW_027507758.1, on the reverse strand, counting down.
CCACGTACGACGGGACTATAAAAGGGAAGTTCAATAGCCAGTGTGCCACCCTTTGGGCTCCTTCTGCTAATCTTGTGTTTAGCTCGTGTTAGTAGAAGTTTGGTGATAGACAGCTTTCGTGCTTTTAAGATCGTTGCTGCTCTTCAGTTTGTGCTTGTGGGTTCGTATCTGGTTTTCAGTGTGTGTAGTCAGTTCGCATTTGTTTGTCAGTACGTGCTATTTATAGTAGTACCGTATTTGATTCTCAGTGCGTTCTTGTCCGCCCGTTTCTGATTTTCAGCTCGTTCTTTCAGGCCTTGCTGTTTTTCAGTGCTTTCTGTTTAGTTCGTTCTGACCAGTCGAACGTTTTGAAGCCATATTGCGTGTACGTGCCCATTGTAGAGTTTTTGCTGTGCGGGGGCTTGGTGTTGGGCTAATAGCTTTGACACAAGCCCAGTCCATGAACCAGGCGAGGAGGAGTTCATGGATGAAGAATTGGTTGCTCCAGTGTGACCAATTCTTGCACATGCCTTTGCTCCTTGAGATCCGGGAGAATAATCCTAATGATTTCAGGAATTATCTCAAGATGACGGACCCCGTTTTTCACCGTCTGCTGGCTTTGCTGACCCCTTATATCAGCAGGCAGGATACCTGCATGCGGCAAGCCATCACTCCAGAGCAGAGGCTAGTTGCCATGTTGTACTACTTGGTGACTGGGAGAAGTCTGCAGGACCTCAAGTTCTCAACAGACATCTCCCCCCAGGCTCTGGGGATCATTAGTCCAGAGACCTGTTCTGCCATCATTCAGGTCCTGCAGAAGGACTATATGAAGGTAAGTTTTATCCTTTAACATCACATTATATGTATTTAATGTTTGCTAATGTATTGTATTTATTTCATCATTCCCTAATTACCATGGCTGCACTATGCTGTGAATGTCCCCTTTATCCTCATGCATGTTGGAATTTTTTTAAGTAAATTGTTTGTCCTTCATGAATATTTGCCTTCACTAACCTCCCCAGCATGCTCTCCTGGACCCATGCACACCTATAGCCTAGTCACTTAACATTGTATATTGTCAGCTCCATTGTAGTGCTTACCCTAAACACTCTCTAAAATGTGTACAAATGTTATTGTTGTCTTTAAATTAATGCATAGTGCCAGAGGCTTTTTTTTTTTGGTGCCCAAAATCATTTGGAACCCTCCCTCCCCCCAACCGCTAAGTCAGCTGATACCAATCCTCTCTGACCTTGCCAAACCCATACACAGTATACCTACTACCTCTTTTGTGGTCATATTTATGGATGAATTCACCAAAGCATGCAGTGCAAGGGCCTGCCTGAATACTTTCAAATTGTACTGTTTAAAGTTTTTAAAGTTTTGTTCTCCTATTATCTTGATAGGTAATTGCAGAATATAAAAATGAGCTTCCTTTTTTTTTTTTTTTTTTTTTTTTTTTTTTTTATTATGCTACTTCTTACCTGTCCAGTGGGCTGCCAATAGTGTAATTAACCACTTTCAGACCGGACCATTTTGCTGGTCAATGACCAGAGGTCTTTTTACAATTTGGCACTGCGCTGCTTTAACTGGTAATTGCGTGGTCATGCAATGTTGTACCCAAACAAAATTTGCGTCCTTTTCTTCCCACAAATAGAGCTTTCTTTTGATGGTATTTGATTGCCTCTGCGATTTTTATTTTTTTCGATATAAACGTAAAAAGACCGCAAATTTTGAAAAAAAAATGATATTTTCTACTTTTTGTTATTAGAAAAATCCAATAAACTCAATTTTAGTCATACATTTAGGCCAAAATGTATTCAGCCACATGTCTTTGGTAAAAAAAGTCAATAACTGTATATTTATTGGTTTGCGCAAAAGTTGTCACATCTACAAACTAAGTTACGTTTTCTGGAATTTACGCAGCTTTTAGTTTACGACTGCCTATCTCATTTCTTGAGGTGCTAAAATGGCAGGGCAGTACAAAACCCCCCCAAATGACCCCATTTTGGAAAGTAGACCCCCTAAGGAAATTGATAAGTGGCATGTTGAGCCCATTGAATATTTTATTTTTTTGCCTCAAGCGATTGAATAATGACAAAAAAAAAATTTTTTTTTTTTTTTTACACAAAGTTGTCACTAAATGATATATTGCTCACACATGCTATGGGCATATGTGAAATGACACCCCAAAATAAATTCTGCTGCTTCTCCTGAGTACGGGGATACCTCATATGTGGGACTTTTTGGGAGCCTAGCCGCGAACGGGGCCCCGAAAACCAAGCACCGCCTTCAGGCTTTCTAAGGGCGTAAATTTTTGATTTCACTTCTCACTACCTATTACAGTTTTGAAGGCCATAAAATGCCAAGATGGCACAAAACCCCCACAAATGACCCCATTTTAGAAAGTAGACACCCCAAGCTATTTGCTGAGAGGCATGTTGAGTCCATGGAATATTTTATATTTTGCCACAAGTTGCGGGAAATTTACAAACTTTTTTTTTTTTTTTTTTTCACAAAGTTGTCACTAAATTATATATTGCTCACACATGCTATGGGCATATGTGAAATGACACCCCAAAATAAATTCTGCTGCTTCTCCTGAGTGCGGGGATACCACATATGTGGGACTTTTTGGGAGCCTAGCCGCGTACGGGGCCCAGAAAACCAAGCACCGCCTTCAGGCTTTCTAAGGGCGTACATTTTTGATTTCACTTCTCACTACCTATTACAGTTTTGAAGGCCATAAAATGCCAAGATGGCACAAAACCCCCACAAATGACCCCATTTTAGAAAGTAGACACCCCAAGCTATTTGCTGAGAGGCATGTTGAGTCCATGGAATATTTTATATTTTGCCACAAGTTGCGGGAAAATTACAAACTTTTTTATTTTATTTTATTTTTTCACAAAGTTGTCACTAAATGATATATTGCTCACGCATGCCATGGGCATATGTGAAATGACACCCCAAAATAAATTCTGCTGCTTCTCCTGAGTACGGGGATACCACATATGTGGGACTTTTTGGATACCTAGCCGCGTACGGGGCCCCGAAAACCAAGCACCGCCTTCAGGCTTTCTAAGGGCGTTACAGTTTTGAAGGCCATAAAATGCCAAGATGGCACAAACCCCCCCCCCAAATGACCCCATTTTGGAAAGTAGACACCCCTAAATTTAGGGGTACACTAGTGAGACTAGGTAATAAATGGCGGGTGCCCTGAAACTATAAAAAAATAACTAACCAACCAGCGTCACCTGTAACAGTTATATGGTGATCACTGGTGAAAGGGTTAACTAGGGGGCAATCAGGGGGCTTTATGCGGTAGTATATGGGGGTCCCTGGCGCTATAAAAAGCTGCGGCGAACCTAAATACCTACCTGCCTAACTAGCGTCACCTGTGACACTAATACAGCGATCAGAAAAACGATTGCTTATTAGGCTGGGTTCACACTGGAGCGATGCGGGAACGCCACGAATCCGCGGCGGGTTCACGTATCGCATGCCTCCCGGCGGCAGTTCACACTGCCCTATGCGAACTGCTGGGAGTGTCAGTGAAATGTTAATGACACCCCCAGATCAGTTCGCATATCGCAGTGCGATCTGCAAACTCGGATCGCATGGTGTGAACACCCATGCGATCCGATTCTGCTGCGGACCAAAAAAAGGGTCCCGTGCGAATTTGCGGCGGGTGCGACGCGAATTCAGCCATACTATCTGTATGGCTGAACTCGAATCGCACAGAGATCGGATGTGATTTGCACTGCAGTGCGGTGCGAATCACATCCGTTCTCATAAACCGCTGCAATGTGAACCCAGCCTTAGTGACACTGGCGACGGGGGGTGATCACGGGGTGAAACCTTTATTGGGGGGGTTAGGGGGTACCTTAGAACTAAAGGGGGCTAACCCTAACTGCCCTAACAGTTATTACAGTCACAAATGACACCCGCCGGGTGATCAGGGGGTTAAACCTTTATTAGGTAATAAATGGCGGGTGCCCTGAAACTATAAAAAAATAACTAACCAACCAGCGTCACCTGTAACAGTTATATGGTGATCACTGGTGAAAGGGTTAACTAGGGGGCAATCAGGGGGCTTTATGCGGTAGTATATGGGGGTCCCTGGCGCTATAAAAAGCTGCGGCGAACCTAAATACCTACCTGCCTAACTAGCGTCACCTGTGACACTAATACAGTGATCAGAAAAACGATCGCTTATTAGGCTGGGTTCACACTGGAGCGATGCGGGAACGCCACGAATCCGCGGCGGGTTCCCGCATCGCATGCCTCCCGGCGGCAGTTCACACTGCCCTATGCGAACTGCTGGGAGTGTCAGTGAAATGTTAATGACACCCCCAGATCAGTTCGCATATCGCAGTGCGATCTGCAAACTCGGATCGCATGGTGTGAACACCCATGCGATTTGATTCTGCTGCGGACCAAAAAAAGGGTCCCGTGCGAATTTGCGGCGGGTGCGACGCGAATTCAGCCATACTATCTGTATGGCTGAACTCGAATCGCACAGAGATCGGATGTGATTTGCACTGCAGTGCGGTGCGAATCACATCCGTTCTCATAAACCGCTGCAATGTGAACCCAGCCTTAGTGACACTGGCGACGGGGGTGATCACGGGGTTAAACCTTTATTGGGGGGGTTAGGGGGTACCCTAGAGCTAAAGGGGGCTAACCCTAACTGCCCTAACAGTTATTACAGTCACAAATGACACCAATGCAAAAAAAAATGCTATTGGTGTCACTGTGACTGGGGGGGCAGGGGTGATTGGGGGGGTGATCGGGGGGTGAAGGGGGGGTGTGAGTGTGCCTGGCATGTTCTACTGTGAAGTGTCGTGTTGGTGCAACTCACCAATCCTCTCTCCTCGGTGCCGGAACGAAAAATACCGACACGGAGGAGAGATTACATCACTTCCTCTCCTGTGTTTACATTACAGGAGAGGAAGTGATGTCACGCCTCACTTCCATTCGTCAGGAGTGATCGAGAGGGGGTGGCCATGAATGAATGGCCGCCCCCTCATCCCGGATCGCTTCTGAACGAAAACCGACCGCCGCTGGCACCGGGGGGGGGCCCGATCGGGCCCCCCACCCGCGGGAAGGCAGGGACGTACAGATACGCCCATATGCCTGCCCGTGCCATTCTGTCGACGTATATCGTCGTGCGGCGGTCGGCAAGTGGTTAAGGAGCGGCTGGCCAAAGTAACACACATTACTTTGTTACTCCATTACTTGTGGAGAGAGCTACCTGTCAAAAACATACCCCGCCACCTCCCCTAAAATATTTCCAAGGGACCATCAGAGGTGGGGAGCAATCTGATAAGTGGGACTTATATTTTAGCCTTTAAATATTCTTTACAATAAATGTTTTACTGATGTTGGTCAAGAATATTTGTGTCTAATCTGCTTGCAATGTTTATGTGCAAAATCACTAATTAGATTTTTCTTGTTTGACTCCACAGTTTCCTTCATCAACACAGCAATGGTAGACTGCGGCTTCCCAATTTGCCCAGTGGTGGGATTTCCTAACTGCAGAGGGGCAATCGATGGGAAGCACATCCACATCGTCCCACCACCCCATTCGGTGTCATACTATTTTAACTATAAGCCCTTGTACACACGGTCGGAGATTCCGTCGGAAAGGTTTCCTATCGTACCGTTTTGTCGGATATTCCGACTGTGTATGGTCTGCATCGGACTGTTTCTGTCAGAATATCCAACGGACCAATTTTTCCAACTTGCCGGTAAAATTTTCAGACAAAATGCTCCGATCGGACATACTCCGATCATGTGTAGCCTACTCCAACGGACAAGGTGCCACGCATGCTCACAATCAAATTTGGACACGGAAGCGCTCGCTCAGGTAAAACTACTGCTCGTAATTGATATAGCACATTCGTCACGCTGCAATTTCATGAAGCGCATTCTCTTGTTCTTTACAATGCTGCAAGAATGAACTTCTTTTGATGCTCATATTCACACACACTTCTCCCGAACGTATTTCTTCAGTCTTTTTTACTCATTTCAGCAATACAATATTTTAAATCGTCACATCTACACATTATTTTTTCTTTTTTTGGGGGGGAGGGGGGGATTTTGTGTTTGGTTTTTTTCATAAACATCTCCTTTTTTGACAGTTTGCTCATCTTTGCATTTTTTGGGGTGTGTTTTGTGTGTCAACTTACCATAACACCATTATTATCTTTTTGGTATTTTCTTTTTCTTTTTTAATCTACAGGAGGTTGTTTGGTGTTGGTGCCCCTTGTTATTCATGTCACTTTGTATTTTTGAAATGTACCTGCCTGCTCACAAATAAACTGGCCTTTTTTAAGTAAAACACATACACAAGTATTTCTTCAAACAAAAAAAAACCTTTATTTAGGTGTCAGTAACAAATAAAGAGGGAGGCAGCGATGGAGAAACTGGGGAGATTAGCGAAGCCTTTGGCCCTCAGGGCACACATTAACTATTTAAATGCAAAAATTGGTGGCCTGAGGAGTACATGTCTAAGGGAGAGAATTCTGGTCCTGAAGTCCAAGAAACCCGGAACAGCAGCAGATGACATCTGTTTTCCCAGGCTGTGGTACTACAAGAGGCTGCATCGTTTGTCAGACCAGAGGGAACCCAGGTAATCACACTCTGGCCTTCCTTCCACGCTTCCTTCCAGGCTGTGGCTGTGGTGCTGGAGGTGTGGCAGAAGGAGGAGGAGGAGGAGGGGCATGGGGCAAATCACATAAGTGTGTTGCCTGTGTGATTTGGCCCAACAGACCCTTGTTGAGGGTGTGTATAATTATCTCCTCACACAAGAGCTGTTGCCCCTCCTCCATTTTCTCCAGTTTGCACGCAGCCAAGGCGGCAAAGGCCTCTTGATAGGTGGGGGTGGCTTGGAGGGCCGCTGAAGCCTCCCCAATCAGCCTCAGAGCCGACTCCTCCACATTCCCCCCTTTCTCGCCCTTTTGCGTGGAAAGCGGAGGGGAGGGACCTGGCATTCTGTCAGGCTCCTCCGCCCGCCCACCGCCTGGCTGCCGCTTACCCCTGCCTCCTCCTGGCTTCCACTTTCCACAGCCACCTCCTGGCTGCTGCATTCCACACCCTCCTCCTGACTGATGTCTTCCTGTGTATGAAAAAGGGACATAGTTTTAGTTTTTGGTTCATCAAACACACACACAATTTTCACATCAAGACTGTTGCAAACTGTTAACCAATAGAAAAGACTATCATTCTGAGCCCAGCATTTTTCATTCTTGTCCCAAAGGTTTTGGCCACTACTGTCTATTGATATGTTAAACACTTTCTAAAATCAGCAATTAGTGAGAAAAAAATCAAGTTAACATCATTCATTTTTACTCCCAAAATATGTACAACAATACTATACCTGGCTCAAGCTGGGCTCCCCCAGTTCTTCCTGAGTGGAAGGCCCAGGTTGGGCGTCGGAAGACTCAGCGGGTGTGGAATGTAGCATAGGATGCGTGGAAGGAAGAGTAGAGAGGGATTCTCTGACCTCAGCCTGGTCTGACAGAAAATGCATCCTGTTATAATACCATAGCCTGGGGACATAAACGTCATCTGCTGTAGCTCCAGATTGCATGGACTTCAGCACCTTCTTTCTCTCCTTCAGATATGTACTCCTCAGGCCACCGACTTTCACTTTTAAATAGTGGATGTCTGCCCTGGGGACCACTGGCTTCACAAACTCAACCAGTTTCTCCATTGCTGCCTGCCTCTTTAGTTTGTTACTATAATGAGGGTGCGTGGCTTGCCACAGGCATGGCAGCTCCCTGTATTTATCGATGAACAAAGGGAGGAAACTGTGATCATTGAAACCGTCCATAATGTCTGCAAGACACAACACAAGACAAACCCTAATGTCAGGCTAAACTCCACTAATGCAGGCCTCAATCTAGAAGCATTATAGGCTAGTGATGTACCAAGTTCAAAATTTTACCTTCGTTTGCACGATCGTCGCGTCAGCTTCTCCCTCTGTTCACAGATCGTACCTACGACACACGCGTGTTGCGTTTTATATACAGTGCACATGCGTGAAACTCCGCCCGCCCCTGACGTTCTTTCTAGACTATTCCCCGCCCCTTCGCTTTCGGCGCAGTGGGGAGAGCACATGGCGGAGACAACGCAGGTGCGCAATCAGAGTTCCACTAATGAGGAGGAGGGCGAGGAAAGCCCGAAGCCTGAAACGTCCTGATCCAGGAAGAGAAGATTTAAGGCCTCAAATATGTCTTTTGGAGAGATGTTGGAGATGGTGGACATATTGAACAGGACCGACTATGATGGGAAGTATGGACCTTACCCAAACCCAAATATCAGAAAGGCCAAGATCATGACTAAAGTTGTGAAAAGTCTTCAGAAGAATTTTGGGGTACGACGATCCAAGGATCAACTGAGAAAACACTGGTCAGACCTGAAACTGAGGGAGCACGATCAGTACAGAAGGATCAAGCGTGTTCTTCAAAAAAGTAAGTAGTTGTCGTGTGTTCATATGATTATTTTTGCTTGCATACTGCTCCATGTGCTTTGATTTCATGTTGTACAGTTTAAAATGGCCACTTTCAAGTTCATGGTTTCATTCGTTCGTAAGAAACATCGTTCCGCAGGTAAGTATTCCAGCTTTAGAAAGTGTCCACAATAATGTTCTCACCTTTGAACTCGGCCAAAAAACACAATTGGACTACACTTCCAAGCAATGTTTCACATTCCTATTTCTGCCCTCTGTGTGCTAAGTATTCCTTTTTTACATTCTCATAGGGGAGAGAAGACTCGGGAAGTCTGAGGACACCAGGGACCCCACCCCTCACAAAGAAGGCAAAATTCCAACACCAGAAGCAGAAGAGCAGGAGGAGGAGGAAGGAGAGATCATTGAAGTTGGACAAATTGTCACCACAACAGGTGAGTGTCGGACACCACCGCTTCCAGTAAGCTCATCAATGTATGTCGGCATATTTATAATACATGGTGTGTTTTTTTTCTTTTTTTTGTAGGTGATGTGGAAGAAGAATCACATTTTACCAGTGAAAGTGCCCAGATCCTGATTTGGGAGATAATGGTGTGCAATCGGGATTTAGAAAATATACAGCAAAACATCAATGATGTTAAAAATAAAATGAAGAAAATCATTGATGTTTTGGGGAGAGTGTGAAACACCCCAAACTAGCTAGGGTTTTATTTTTTGGTTTTTAAACAAAAACTTTTGTCTTTTACAAAAAGCTAAATTTGGAAGATGCACAGAGTGTGTCAACATGCGCTATCTCCCATCATCGGGGATCAATGTACGTGTTTTGTGGAAAGTGGCTGAGTTGAAGGGGTTGCAGCCCCAAAACATGTACATTGATCCCCCATGATGGGAGATAGCACATGTTGACACACTGTGTGCATCTTCCAATTTTGGATTTTCCAGGGGTGACCGCCATGTGATGAAGGCAATATCAGCCCAGTTTGTACATGTCTGATATTGTCTTCACTTTTCAAAGTTGAAATTTGTAAGTTCCTGTGTTCTGTATGTTACACTTTGATGCATGCCTGTTTACACAAAAACACCAAGTTACCCAAAAATGACCTTAAATAATGTTTTTGATACACCCAATATGTTGGTTTGTTGTAAAACCCTTTTCTAAATGCACATGTGAATGTGCTTTGATTAAAAAGTTAAATTATCAACAATGTGTGGCTTCCTTTTTCAATTCCGCCATGTGGATAGGCGTTAAAAAAAGGCGGAACCGGCTGGCCAGTATTCCAAAAGTGTTCTCCATCACTCTTCTGGCTCTGGCCAGCCGGAAATTAAAAATCCTCTGGTCCGGGGTGAGGGTCCTCATCGGGAAAGGCTGCATCAGATGGTTTGCCAGGGCAAACGCCTCATCCGCGACGAAGACGAACGGGAGTCCTTCCTGATTCTCTTCTGGGGGTGGCAAGCCCAGACTGCCACTCTGGAGACGCCAGTAGAACTCCGTCCATGCGAACACTCCACCATCCGACATCCGGCCAGATTAGACACCAACATTTTTGGCCAAGATCAGTATAACATTTTGGGAACTGAGTATTTAAAGCCTAAAGTATAAGGTCCCCTTATCAGAGTCATCACCCCCCCCCCATCCCCCCCATCTGATGGGCCCTCGCTAAAAATGAGGGGGGGGATGTTTTGGACAGGTAACCATCTCCACTTGATTGAAAGCTGAATTCCTAAATAATGTGTGATACTTTGGGAAGCCCCTCCTTACTTACACTATTGGCAGCCCACCGGACAGGTAAGAAGTGTCATAATACCAAAAATCAAACATAATGGAAGCACATTTTGACATTCTGCTATTACATATCAAGATAATAATAGGGTAAAATCGATAGCATTTGGAAGTATTGAGGCAGGACCTTGCACTACATGCTTTGGTGAACTCGTCCATAAATGTGACCAGCAAAAAGGTAGGTATAGTGGGTATTGGGTTTGGTAAAGTCAGCAGATAGAGGATTACTATCAGCTGACCTAGCAGTTGGGGAGAGGGGGTTCCTAATGAGTTTGGCACAACCAAAAAAGAAAAAAGTCACTCTGCATGAATTGAAGCACGCACATAACATTTGTAGACATTTTAGGGGGTGTTTAGGGGAAAGCAATACTATTAAGCTGACAAAAGACATTGGTAAGTGACAAGACTATAGTTTTATGGGCCAAGAAGAGCATGGCGGGGAAGTTAGTGAGGCAAATATGCATGAGGACAAAGGGGCAGAGCATATGAATTAGAGCATATTGCAATGATGGTAATTAGGGAATGAGGAAAGAAATGCAATACATTAGCAAGCATTAAATACATAGAATGTGATGTTAAAGGATAAAGCTTACCTTCATATAGTCCTTCTGCAGGACCTTAATGATGGCAGAACAGGTCTCTGGAATAATGATCCCCAGAGCCTGGGCCAAGTAGCGCAACGTGGCGATGAGCCTCTGCTCCGGAGTGATGGCTTGCCGCATGCAGGTATCCTGCCTGGTGATATAAAGGGACAGCAAAGCCAGCAGACGGTGAAAAACGGGGTCTGTCATCCGGATATAATTCCTGAAATCATCAGGATTATTCTCCCGGATCTCATGTGCGAGAACTGGTGACGCTGGCGCAACCAATTCTTGGTCCACAAACGCCTCCCCTCCCTGTTCATGGCCCGGGCTTGTGTCAAAGTAAGAACCCCAACACGAAGCCCCTGCACAGCACAAACTCTACGTCGAGTACGTAGACGAAACATGGTTTGAAAAAGGTCGGCTGGTCAGAACGGACAACAGAAAGCACCGATAAACAGCAATGCCTAAAAGAACGACCTGAATAGCAGAAGCAAGCATACAATAAGCAATGCAAATCAAAGCGTACTATACCAAGATATAGTCCACAATGAGAAACGAATGCTTACTGACTACACGCACTGATTATCAGATACGCAAAGACAAGCAGAAACTGAAGAGCAGTAGCGAACTGGATCACAAATATGAAAAGCACGAATCGTCTCTCACCAAACTTCTACTAACGCGCGATACACACAAGATCAGCAGAAGGAGCCCAAAGGGTGCTGGACGTGGTGCTGAACTTCCTTTTTCTAGTGCCGCCGTACGCGGCTTACGTCACTGCATTCTTGGCAACCGGGAATTCCGACAACTTGATCCGACCGTGTGTATGCAACATCACTTCCGGACCTCTTCCGGAATTAATCTGTCGGAATAACTCAGACGGATTTGGTTGTCGGAATCTCCGACCGTGTGTACAAGGGCTAAGGGGTTTCGTAGTATCGCGTTGATGGCGGTGGTGTGGGCGACATACGAGTTTCTGTATGTGGACATGGGGAGGAATGGCCGGATGTCGGATGGAGGAGTATTTTTTGTTTCAAATAATTTTATTGGTAAATAACAGCAAATGTACAATAATCATTTGTCATGTTCATACACCAGATTGTTTAACACATCAGAAAACTATGAAACAACAGAAGGATTATCACTTCAACACTAGGTTATGTGTAACAGAGGAATATAACCCAACCCTTGATCCTAAGAGGGTCCAACTATGACATGTGAGCTCAAAGCAAAATGTTTGTTATTCAGCAGGCTTGCAAGGGAGTAGGTTCATGGAGGTCGTAGTATGGATGGAAAGTGAGCTGAAGAGAGCGTGTGGGTTCTGCCTGAGGCTAGAGGGGGGATAAAGATGGTCTGGTTATGAGGAGGTTATTTATCACTTTCCCAGTGGATGGTCGTCCGGGTGGGTGAGCATTTTGTGGTCGTGTGATGTGGGAATGTTGCATAATAAGTTAGGTGCTAGGTTGGAGTATTTGAAGGGGGAGTGGTAAGGGGAGAGAGGAGGCTGAAGTGTTTCGGGGGACATGTTCCCTTCCTCAGAGCTCAAGCCAACAATTGGTTGCCTCATCAAAGTCCTTAGAGTCTTCCATTGCACCAGAGCTCTTGTTCTCAGGGGTAACACAAATTTCTAATCAGTCTGAGGAAGGGGACGCGTCCCCGAAATGTGTCACCATACCGACAATGCCTATTGTTTGGTCAGCTGTCGCCACATTGACTGACCATGAGAGATTGTTTTTAAGCATATTACTTCTATTTGTGAGTATTTATTTGGCATTTTGTTTCTTCAATAAACCTTGGATAATGCACTAGGCGTTTGCGCCCCCCCTGTGTGTACAAATCCATCCTGCCTAATATCAACAGTTCGAGCTGGTGGTGGTGTAATGGTGTGGGGGATATTTACTTGGCACACTTTTGGCCCCTTAGTACCGATTGAGCACCATTTTAAACACTACAGCCTTCCTGGGTATTGTTGCTGGACATGTCCATCCTTTTATGACTACAGTGTATCCATCTTCAGATAGCTCCTTCCAGCAGGATAATGCACAAAGTCACAAAGCTCAAATCATCTCAAACTGTTTTCTTGAACATGACAATGCGTTCACTGTACTACACTGGCCTCCACAGTCACCAGATGTCAATCCAATAGATCACCTTTGAGATATGGTGGAACGGGAGATTGGATGTGCAGCCGACAAATCTGCAGCAACTGCGTGATGCTAACATGTCATTATGGACTAAATCTCAGAGGAATGTTTCCAATACCTTGTTGAATCTATGCCATGAATAGAGATGGCAGAACACAATTTGGTTCAGTTTGCGCCAGAACTTTCAAACATTGCAAAAGTCCCAAATGGGGATGAGCCGAACACCCCCCGGTTTGGTTCGCATTAGAACCTGCGAACGGACCGAAAGTTTGCACGAACGTTAGAACCCCGTTAAAGTCTATGGGACTCAAACGTTCAAAATCAAACGTTCTAATTTTAAAGGCTAATATGCAAGTTATTGTCCTAAAAAGTGTTTGGGGACCCGGGTCCTGCCCCAGGGGACATGTATCAATGCAAAAAAAAAGTTTTAAAAACTGACATTTTTTCGTGAGCACTGATTTCAATGATAGTGCTTAGAACAGTCCCTGCACAAAATGAAATTTTTAAAGGAATAAAAGTAATTTAAAACTGCTTGCAGCTTTAACCACTTGCTTACTGGGCACTTAAACCCCCCTCAGTCCCAGACCAATTTTCAGCTTTCAGCGCTGATGCACTTTGAGTGACAATTGCGCGGGCATACAACACTGTACCCAAATGAAATTTCTATCATTTTTTTCCCACAAATAGAGCTTTCTTTTGGTGGTATTTAGTTACAGCTCGGAGTTTTATTTTTTGCTAAACAAACAAAAAAAGATGCAAAAAAAAAAAAAAAAAAAATCATGTTTTAATAGTTTGTTATAAAATTTTGCAAACGGGTCATTTTTCTCCTTCATTGAAGTGCGCTGATTAGGCGGCACTGATGGCTGCATTGGTGGGCACTGATGGGCTGCATTGGTGGGCACTGATGGGCTGCATTGGTGGGCACTGATGGGCTGCACTGGTGGGCACTGATAGGCATAGTTAAGGCGGCACTAATAGGCACAGATAAGGCGGCACCGATGGGCACAGATAAGGCGGCACTGATGGGCAAAGATGGGCACAGATAAGATGGCACGGATGGGTGGCACGGATAAGTGGCACGGATGGGTGGCACGGATGGGCACTGATAGGTACCACAGATAGATGGGACTGATGGGCACTGATAGGTGGCACTGATAGGTGGCTCTGATAGGTGGCACTGCTGGGCACTGATGGGCGGCACTGCTGGGCACTGATGGGCGGCACTGCTGGGCACTGATGGGCGGCACTGGGGTGCAGCACCTTTGAGGCAGATTGGGTGGCACTGTGGGTGGCACTGTGGGGTGGCACTGTGGGTGGCACTGTGGGTGGCACTGTGGGTGGCACTGTGGGTGGCACTGTGGGCACTATGGGCACTGACAGGGGGCACTGACGGGGGGCACTTACTTTCTCTTTTATTTTACTTCAGGATGGCACTGCGGGAGGCAGGTGGGCACAGGCAACTGGCAGGTGGGACCTTGTATTGATGGCCGTGATCGGGACTGATGTCCCGATCACGGCCGCCGGTGATCGGCTTTTTTTTTCTCTCCTCGCGCTGTCAGCGCGAGGAGGAATAATAGCCGATTACCGGCTCCGTTCTATCACATGATCAGCTGTCATTGGCTGACAGCTGATCACGTGATAAGGGGTCGGGATCGACCCCTTACACGGATCGGTGATCAGGCGAGTCTCACGGACTCGCCGATCACAGAGCGCGCCGCGCGCGCCCCTCAGGGGGCGCGCAGGCCGCTCGTAACCAGGACGACGTCAATAGACGTAGTCCTGGAAATCTAGGTCCGCGCTAATGCCGTCATTTGGCAATAGCGCGGATCTGTAGTGGTTAATGTAATGTCTGGTCCTGGCAATATGGATGAAAATCAGTGAGACAACCAGCATGGGTACTCCCTCAGTCCATTATCAGGCCCTTTGGGTCTTGTATGGATATTAAGGGGAACCCTGCACCCAAATTAAAAAAAGGAAAGGCGTGGGAGCCCTGGGCTCTATACACTCTGAACAGCAGTATACAGGAGGTGCAAACAAGACAGGGACTGTAGGTTTGTTGTTAAGTAGAATCTGTTTGTAATTTTGAACTGCTTTTTTGAAAACATAGGGAAGGATTATCACCCCTGTAACATTTGTTTTGGTGTCTGTACACCTCTTCAGAAAATTTTACCTGACTTTCTGTCCCAATGACAAATGTTTTTAGAAAATTTGGGGTTTTTAGTGAAACAAGGATTGGTGATAAAGCATCAGTGGAGAGGAGACACATTTTTCCCATATCAACTCTTACAGGAGAGATATTCCGTTCCTAGGGGTAGATTTCATCTAACTTCCTATTGTCTCCTTCCGTTTGCAAGTAGGAGTCGTTTGTAAGTTGGATGTTTGAAAGTAGGGGCCTGCCCTATATGCTCTGCAGAAATCTGGGCCTTAGATTTTGGTGTTGCCACAACACTGTAAGCCCTCACAGTTACTCTTGGTGGGAGCTGGAATGCCCTGCTGTGAACTATTATATCAAGAATTGTAATTACACGCCATTGTTGAACAGTGGTAGAAAAATTGGGCCTTTGGTGGTGGTGGTGCTGGTGCCACCACACTGTAAGTCCTCACAGTTATTTTTGGTGGACGCTGGAATGGGCCCTGCTGTGAAATATTATATCAAGAATTGTAATTACACGCACTTGACATACCCCCCCCCCCACGGGAGGTCCAGCACTTACCGCCAGCCTGTGGTGTCCTCTCTGAGTGCTCCTTACTGTATCTCCTCTAGAGCAGAAGCAGCGGTGCCGGAGGTGTCCTTCCTGGAGTCCAGTGCGTGTCTCCCCTGCTGGTGCCTCCTATTCCTAAGCGCCAGTTATCCAATAGGATCACCTGGGGCTTTTGGCCAATCAGGAAACAGGTCTCACTGACCTGCCTCCTGATTGGTGGGGAGGAGCGATAGTGTGAAAATAG
Organism: Lithobates pipiens; assembly: GCF_037356315.1. Taxonomy (NCBI): domain Eukaryota; kingdom Metazoa; phylum Chordata; class Amphibia; order Anura; family Ranidae; genus Lithobates; species Lithobates pipiens. The sequence goes on along the minus strand of NW_027507758.1, from coordinate 592,950,267 downwards.
CGAAAATTTATTTGCTATCGTCACACAATTGGGTGGAATCAGGGCGCAACTCTCTATGCCCTGAGCCCACCCTATTTTGAAGCCTATTAGAGCCTCTGGCTCTAATCAGGTGCGTCACAAAAAAAAAACACCCCCGCCATAGAAATCCATGTGTCTGGCATCCTAAAAGGGAAACCAGTGGTGGCCCTCCATGCACGGGCCGCCACTGGTTAAACGTGTACTAATGCACAGAAATATACTGTGTTAAATGGCATGTAACGCACTGAAATATACATCGTTAAACTTGCTGTAAAGCACTGAAATATACTGCGTTAAATGGCACATAACACACTATAAATATACAGCGTTAAACTTGCAGTAACGCACAGAAATATGCTGCTTTAAACGTGCACTAAAGCACTGAACTATACTGCAGTAAACCTGCTCTGACACAATAAACTGACAGTAATGTAAAAATGAATGGTCACTACGCTTACACTGACTGAAATATCACTAGATTCACACTAATTTAAAGACAAATGGTGGTCACACAAGACTCACACAGACTAAACTGTCACTAGATTCACACTAAACTGATATTCCATACTGACAATAGAATCACAATAGAACACTATAGCACACTAACGCTCTAGTAGCACTGAATAGAACCCTGTTCTATCTCTCTCCATGCCAATATCACACTACAAATGGCTGCTATTGAAAGAATTTATTTATAGTGTGGGGCAGGACTAAGAGAAATGAGCCATGATTGGATAGACATGATAACTGCGTTCAAGCATGGCTCTGACAGTGCTCTGTGCCCTGCTTGGGCAAAGCTTTCTTTGCTTCAGCCAATAAAGGATTCAAATGCACCGTGCGGCAGCACAGTGCACTGTGGTCATTCAGCAGGCTGACTAAACGGTGGAACGCCCCAATAATTTGGGTGTTCGTCAAACGGGCGAACAGCCAAAGTTCGGCCTGAAATCATGATGGGAAAGAACCATTGGCCCATCCCTACTGCATGCAAAGCAACATACCTGTACATCATTTTGAGGAAGTGGTTTTACCGGGGTGAAGTTTGCAGCTGCTCCGATGTAGTAACCCAGAAGCAATGTTGCAATGTCACTTCTGGTTTACTCGGTTGCCAGTGGCGCCGATTTAAAAAAATCCCTAATATTCCAAAATGCAGATTTCGGCATTTTGAATACTTTTAAGTGCAAAGGAGGGATATGGGATCTTTTAGACCCCAGATCCCTCCATAACGAGTACCTGTCACTGCCTATTACTGTCACAAGGGATGTTTACATTACTTGTGACAGCAATAAAAGTGATCCGATTTTTTTCAAAAGAGACAGTGTGAAAAAATAAAAAAATAAATATAAAATAAATAAGAAAAAAACTTTTTTTAAAGCGTCCCCACACGCCTGCACACCAAATAACATGCATACGTAAGTTGCACCCACAAATGTAAATGGTGTTCAAATCATACATGTGAGGTATCACCTTGATCGTCAGAGTGAGAGCAATAATTCTAGAACTCTAAACTGGTAACCATTAAAATGTTTAAAGCATCGCCTATGGAGATTTTTACCAGTTTCACCAGTTTAAATCTGTATCATGTTGGGGGCGTGTCCAAGATGGAGATGGGAGCAGACGCATAGCTGCTGAGCTCCCGCTCCAGATCCTAATACTTCCTTCATCCTGGTGTGGAACCCACTCAAATACACCTGAAAAAAACGCAGGCTGCTCTCCTGAGTCTCGGGGAATGAAAAGAAATAAAAAGGGGGTACAGAAGAGACGCACTGCCGAAGCTACCCACAATCTGCCTAAGCCCGGGCCTCCTCCCACCTCAGCCTGCCACATGGAGACTCAGACTGTGCCATCGCCTGACGGCAGGATCCAAGCGGGGTCCCCCCTCTTTGACGCCCTGATGCTGGCTATCACAACATGCCAATCCACCCTCACTATCAAAATCGATCATGTTCAGGCGGAGAAGGCCGAAGGCGGAGGATGCTGAAAACCAGAATCGCCGGGAACAATTTGAGGGTCCTTGGGCTCCCAGAAGGCGCCGAGGGCTCAGGCCCTGTCACCTTCATGGAGCAATTCCTACCATCCCTGCTCCCGAAGGCGAGATTCTCCCCGCACTTCTCTATTGAACAGGCCCACTGCATGCCTGCTACCAGAGGCCCGCAGGGAGCTCCGCCACGCACCTTTATTTTCAAGCTCCTCCACTACAGAGACAGGGACACCGTCCTCTGGTCGGCTCGTCTACAGGGAGAGCTTAAGTTTGAGAATACAAAGCTACTTTTGTTTCTACCCTCTCTTTCTCTCTCCCCTCTTCCCTTCCTCAATTGCATCGACTATTGATTACTATTGTAAAATCAACATGTCATGTACCACCTACCTTTGTATCACCTTTACAAAACAATAAAAAATTTATTGGGAAAAGAATACAAAGCTACTCATTTTCCCGGATTACTCTGTGGAAACACAGAGGCAACGCAAATCCTTTGATCAGGTCCAGGCCAGCCTACGAGAGAAAGGGGTCAAATATTTTACTGTATGCTCTTTCCCACCAGGCTGAGAGTGCAAGATGGAGAAAAAGTACAGTTCTTCACTCCTCCCAGAGAAGCGGCGGCAGGGGCTGAAACCCTCCAAAGATGACTCACCATACATTAATTCCCCTTGCTTGGATCTGTGAGTATGCTGCTGAGGACCTCCATGTGTTATACATTGTTATGAGGGCCCATAGGTGAGCACAGGATGGAGACCTGGTCCCCTTTCCCCTCCCTAGGTTCACCTACACAGTCCACCAGCAAAGCTGCACCCTGTGACATTTTCCCTCACTCACAGACCAAGTGCCTCTTAGACCTTATGCCCTGCATCCCTATCCTTTCTAAACCTCAGCGATAGCCTCCCTCCAGAGGGTTATACCCTCATGCAGCTGCCTACCCAGGGGGACTACCCCCCCCCCCCCGAGTTTTCTGTCCTGTTGAGGTCAGGATGGGGGGGTTGGGAAAGTTGAGCTGTTGCTGGCTCCCATTTTATTGTTTTATGTTGCATGACAGTAATGTTTTTGATTGATTCGCTTGCACTATTGACGAGACCTGGTCCACTCCTCGGCCCGACGTTCTACACCCGGAATGAACCACGACTCATAACCATTGACACTCCTGCCTTTATGTGGTTGATACAGCGGTATGGCTACACTTGATATACTCTCCTGGAACACACGGGGACTGAATTCCTCGATTAAACGCTCCCTGGTTTTCCAATTTATAAAAAGACCAAACCCCCACATCTGTGTGTTACAGGAGACACATCTAGTAGAAAGCAAGACCCTCAGCCTCAAAAAACCATGGGTGGGCCACCACTATCACTCCACTTATTCCAACTTCGCTAGAGGGGTTAGTATCCTTGTCCTCAAAACCCTCCCATTTAAACTCCTCGGTTTGATTCTAGATCCTGATGGAAGATTTGTCCTAGTCCATGCATTGATCCACAATTTACCATGGGTTCTGGTAGGACTTTACCTGCCGCCCCCCGTGTCCCTCAAATTTCTCTCATTTTGGCCAAACTGGCACAATTCCCCCCGGACAATGTAATACTGATGGGTGACTTTAACCTTGTCCTTGTCCTTGTCCTCTGATATGGACAGGTCAGCTGCAATTGGCACGACCCATCACGGGTTGGCAGCGTGGGCAGAAACATATGGCCTTACGGATGTGTGGAGGTGGAGAAACCCTCAAAATAGGTCCTTCACCTGCCACTCCGCCACCCATAGATCCTTCTCGCGTATCAACCTAGCCTACGTGGAGGTGCCCATTCTCCCCAGAGTCCGGAACATCACCATTCTACCCAGGGGAATCTCGGACCACGCTCCGCTGCTGCTGTCCCTAGAATTGACGACGGCCCCGTCAGACAGACTCTGGAGACTATCCAGATTCTGAGTGACGGACATGGAGGTGGAGTCCCATTTCCACAACACGCTGAAGCAATACTGGAGGGATAACCCTGGGATGGCCATGGAGAACTCTGTATGGGAAGCCTTTAGGGCCTCATCACGCAGTCAATACCAAGCAATTATAGCTGCAGTGTAAAAAAAGCGCAGGGCTGAACTTACTGGGGTGGAGGTAGAGGCTATTAAGCAAGAGGCCCTTTATGTTCAGTCCCGGGACCCCAACATTACACCCGATTCCTGTCTCTGACCCAGCAGATTCTCCTTCTGCGCACATCCCTAACACAGAAGAAACTACTCCACCAATCCCAACGCATCTTTGAACAGGGGGAGAAGACGGGTCGCCTCCTGGCCTGGCTCTCCAGAGAGCAGTCTGGTATTATGACCATTGCACAGATCCGAGGCCAGGACGGAACCCTCTTTTCCACCCCCCAGGAAATTAACCAGTGCTTTGTCACCTACTACCAACAACTCTATAGCTCCCACGTGACATACGAACAAAAAGACCTAACTGGATACTTAGAGGAGATTGACATCCCAGTCCTCACTACTACCTCAGCGAAAAAATAAATGCCCCCATTCAATTAGAAGAGAATAAGAAGGCTTAAAAATTATGCAGGCAGGCAAGACACCGGGCCCGGGTGGGTTCCCGGTGGTGTTCTACAAGACTTACATAGAAGACCTCGCCCCCACATTGCAATCAACCCAGTCTCAGGCATTGAAGTCTGGGGTCCTCCCAGATTCGATGAGTGATGCAGTGATAGTGGTTATCCTGAAACCAGGCAAAGACCCTACCCTATGTTCCTCATACCGCCCCATATCCCTCCTCAGTGTTGACACCAAAATACTCGCACAAGTCCTTGAACACTGTTATCACTGCCCTGGTCCACCCGGACCAAACAGGCTTCATGCCAGGGCGCGGCACGGACATAAATATCCGTCGGCGCCACACACACATAGCAGCTGCAGACCCAGACAATCCCGGAGTGGTGGCCTCACTCGATGCTGAGAAGGCTTTTGACTTGGTTGAGTGGGTCTACCTATGGACTGTCCTTTCTAGACTTGGCTTCGGCCCTCAATTTCTAGCATGGCTACAGATGCTTTACGCACACCCCAATGCCCGAATACGCACCAACAGGACCCTGTCTTGTCCCTTCTCTCTGGGGAATGGAACTCGACAGGGATGTCTGTTATCCCTGGCCTTATTTGCTCTGGCCCTGGAGCCACTGGCTGCCCATATTAGGAAGGACTCTGGAATTAAAGGTATAAAGGTAGGTCCATTAGAAGAAAAACTATCCCTATATGCGGACGACTTCCTACTATATTTGGCAGACACTTCCACCTCCTTAAACGCTGTCTTGACCCAGTTTGATACCTTCAGCCGATACTCAGGGGTCCGTATTAACTGGGACAAGTCGGTTCTGTTCCCGCTTCATCCGTCCCTACCCTGTACACCTTTACGTTGGGTAGAAGAGTTCGTATATCTAGGAGTAAAGGTGGGTCCCACTACAGAAGGCTGCCTGGCTAGGAACGTCCTCCCAGTCTTGGACCAACTGACCAAGCGTTGTACCCAGGGCTGGTGCAAGGATTTTTGGCACCCTAGGCGAAACCTCATTTTGCCGCCCCTATTGGCTCCGCCCCTGACTCCACCCCCAGAATACCGCTTCTCCAGCGCTCAACAATTCCGCCTCACCAGCGCCCATAAATTACAGACTTGGGGGAACATTTGGCAGATCAGTCAACAGTCAATATAATAGATATATATATACACTCACATTTTAAAATTACATTTCATGGTCATCACATTCACATAATGTCATTCACATTAAGGCCCCTTTCACACTGGGGCGGTGCGGGCTTCAGCAGCAAAGCGCCGCTATTTTTAGCGGAGCTTTACTGTTGTTTTAGCGGCGGTATGCGGGGGTTAAAACTGCTCCGCTAGCGGCCGAAAAAGGGTTAAAACCGCCCGCAAAGCGCTGCTGCAGTGACGCTTTGCCGGTGGTATAGCCGCGCTGCCACATTGATTTAGATGAGTAGGAGCATTTTAGGAGCGGTGAATACACCGCTCCTTCGCCGCTCCAAAGATATGGCTAGCAGGACTTTTTTCGCCATCCTGCCAGCGCACCGCTCCAGTGTGAAAGCCCTCCGGCTTTCACACTGGAGTGAAAGGGGCGTTTTTTTTCAGGCGCTACGCAGACGCTATTTTTAGCGCTCTAGCGCCTGAAAAACGCCTCAGTGTGAAAGGGGTGTAACAGAGAGAAAGCAACAGTTTTTTACTTACCTCACGGTCACACCAGTAACACCTGTTGCTGACACCAACTCCACTGTATTTGCTAGCCTGTGTACCTGCCTCGTGTGGTGCGGTGCCTCTTCTCTTCCTGTTCCAGGCTGCACGTACCCGACCCCAAGCCCAGAGAGCGGCCGTCAGGTGCCACGCTGACGCCGTCGTGCTGTAGCGTGTATCCCATGATGCATGCATGCTGCCTGCATCCATCCCTGTCCATCATTCGTTCCAGGAGAGCGGGGGGGCGGGGCCAGGGGCTCCGTGCTATCAAAGGGCATGTGTAATTTCAGAGGAGGACTGACAGAGAGCGGAGGGGCGGAGCGGCTGCTACTGTGCCTGTGTGTGTGTCAGTCAGACTCATCATAGCTATTAGCTAATGTCCCAGACCGTCGGACTGACAGGTGGGGGAGGGGGAGCGGCTGCAGTGTGCCTGCCTGTGTGGCATAACTATTTTCACAGACCATCGGATGATCGGAATGAAGTGGAGGGGGGCGGCTGCTGGTGTGTGTCATCATCACAGAGCGAGGACTGAGTCTGACAGAGAGCGGAGGGGAGGAGGGGGGCGGCTTCTGCCTGAGACACAGAGGCGGTGCGGTGTATGTTACTGGTCTGAACAGTGATTGGACACATGATGATACACTGCGTGAGTGAGATGATACCAGAAGAGAGGAGGATTACTGTGGAAAGCCAGAGCGGGGCGAAGGGGAGGGCGGATGGCGCCGCTGCTAGACATGGCACTGACATTCATAGTAGTTGCATCAAGGCAGCCAGGAATAAAATAACCAGCGGCCGGGCGCCCTAGGCGGCAGTGCGCCCTAGGCGGTTGCCTAGTCCGCCTAGTGGTAGCGCCGGCCCTGGTTGTACCACCTGGCGCAATCTCCCCCTCACACCAATTGACAGGGGAAATTTAATTAAAATGATATACCTGCCTAAGCTTCTGTACTTTTTCAGACAAATCCCTACCCTTATCCCCCGATCCTTCTTCCGGAAAGTAGACAGCATAGTGACCAACTTAATTTGGGCGGGTCGTCCCCCTCGGGTAGCACGGCGTACCCTCTACCTCCCATTGTCCAGTGGGGGCCTGGCCCTTCCAAATTTTCTTATATATTATTGGGTGGCGGTCCTAGTGACGGTCAGATGGTGGTTCTCCCAGCCTAGACAGAACCCGGCTGTCCTTCTCGAGGCCGTAATCCTCGACTCATACGTGGCTCTCTCCAACCTTGTCTTTAGGGGCTGTAAGGCTCATCCCTCCGTGACGGGACCTATGAGGACCCCCATACGGGGATGGCAGTGCTCCAGGGCATCCAGGGGCGAACCTGTAACTGTCTCCCCTCACACTCCACTCTGGGGTAACCCTCTCCTTCCTCAATTAAACACAGTACCGGACCCAACGACGTGGGCTAAGCGGGAATTCTTACTCTGAAGCATGTGATGCCAAAACGGCAAGATTATGACTTTCCAGGAACTGAGACGGACCTATGACTTCCCGAGCTCCTTTCAGTTTAGATATTGCCAGCTCAGACATGCCCTTACCGTGTAATTTCCAACCCCAGTCACTCTTGAGTCAGACTCGATTGAGCAACTCCTCATCTCAGGAGTGATGGGGAAAGCCCTCTCTTCCCTATCCTTGTATCTCACGGTTGCTCACGACACAGATACCGCGACTATCCTGAGTAAATGGAAGAAGGACATCCCTAATCTTGACTAGGACACTTGGGAGGAACTGGTCTCCATATATATCATATCTATGATTGCATCTAGAGACTGATTCACACAACTTAAGTTTTTACACAGGGCATACTATACCCCTCAGAGACTTGCCAATATCTATCCCTCCCACAGCCAATTGTGTACAAGGTGTTCCCTTGAATGTGGCTCTTTTTTCATATGGTTTGGACTTGCCAAAAAATTTGCCCATACTGGCGAGAGGTGGCGGACGTATTGACCGAGATCACTGGAGTCACGATTTCACCAGACCTTCTCCTTTTCCTACTTAGCTACCTGGGCCATATAAAGGGAGATAGATATACCAAATTGTGTGTGACTTTCACCCTCTTCTACGCAAGAGAGAAATCCTCATGAGATGGAGGGGAACGGAGCTCCCTACGAGATCCTCATGGCAAAACACTATAAACAAGGTCTTTGCACTTCATAAAATTACTTATGAAAGTAGAAATTGCCCAGCAAAATACAACAAAGTTTGGTCAAACTGGGTCGATGCCTGTGGATGAACTAGCTGGACCACATAATATTAACTGACTAGGAAGTGTAATAAGTGATCCTTGGCCTTCTTCCCTCTCCCCCTCCTCCCCCCTCCCTTTTTTCCCTTGCCCCCTCTTCCCTCTTCCTCCCTGAACCACCTCCTCCTCCTCTTACCCACTGAATCGGGGAGGCGAGGTGGCCGTGGGATAAACGCTTACATGCAATGTCAATAATTTTACTCTTTTCTGCACGATCCTAAACTGCTATACTTTTATTTGTTTGAACCTTGAATGCATTATGCCTATTCTCATATTCACGATAACGATGTGACATTTAACAATGTGCAAGAACTGTACTTAAAATTCTGTCAATGCTATGTTTGTACCTTTTGTTTTTCTAAAAAAAAAATTTACTCAGCATAATATCATACTTCCCAATGTACAAAAAACAATTGGGATAACTTTACTGTTTCGTTTTTTTGAAATTTAGAAATGTATTTTTCAGAAAAAATTGCATTTGAAAGAAGCCAAACTGGGTTCTAAGTAATTTTTTAGCAAAAAATACTGATTTTAACTTGTAAATAGCAAGTGTCAGAAATTGGCTTGGTCTAGAAGTGGTTAACTCTTCTGGGAAAGCTGTCCACAAGGTTTAGGAGTGTGTCCATGGGAACGTTTGGCCATTCTTCCAGAAACGCATTTGTGAGGTCAGGCACTGATGTGGACTGGCTCGCAGTCTCCATTATAATGGAGAATTTCTGGCTCGAAGTCTCCATTATAATTCACACAAAAGGTGTTCCATCAGGTTGAGGTCAGGACTCTGTGCAGGTCAATCAAGTTCCTCCACCCCAAACTCTCTCATCCATGTCTTCATGGCCCTTACTTTGTGCACTGGTGCATAGTCATGTTGGAACAGGAAGGCGCCATCCCCAAACTGTTGCCCAAAATTTGAGAGCATGAAATTGTCCAAAATGTCTTGGTATGCTGATGCCTTAAAAGTTCCCTTCACTGGAAGTAAGGGGTCAAACCCAAACCCTAAAAAACAACCCTTCACCATAACCCCCCTCCACCAAATTATTTGGACCAGTGCACAAAGCAAGATCCATAAATACATAGATGAGTGAGTTTGGGGTGAAGGAACTCAACCCGATAGAACACCTTTGAGATAAATTAGAGCGGAGACTGCGAGCCAGGTCTTCTCTGATTTCCAACATCAGTGCCTGACCTCACAAATGCACATCTGGAAGAATGGTCAAACATTCCCATAGAGACACTCCTAAACCTTGTGGACAGCCTTCCCAAAAGAGTTGAAGCTGTTATAGCTGCAAAGGGTGGGCCAACTCCATATATTGAACCTTACGGACGGACTAAGCCTGAGATGCCATTAAAGTTCATGTGTATGTAAAGGTAGCCGTCCCTATACTTTTGGTAATATAGCGTATGTAGTTCCCATATCGTCAGCGCCACCTAGTGGCCATTTTTTTTTACATATTTAATTCAAAGAGTAGAACAATGCATTATGGGCACTAGAGGGCACTGATGACATAGGAACTACATGTATTAGCCCTTGTACACACGGTCGGACATTCTGACAACCAAATCCGTTGGATTTTGTCCGAAACTGTTGCATACATACGGTCAGACAAAGTTGTCGGAAAATCCGATTGTACATAACGTGATGATGTTATTTCGTTATGACGGGACTACGTTCAGGCTAGTAGCCAATAGCCTTGGTCTAGGAATTTCATCTGAGCATGCGTGGCTCTTTGTACGTCGGAGTAGGCTACACATGATCGGAGTATGTCCGATCGGAGCATTTTGTCGAAAAATTTTACGGACAAGTTGGAAAACTTGGTCCGCCGGATACTCCGACGGAAACAGTCCGTTGGAGACCACACACAGTCGGATTATCCGACAAAACGGTCAGATAGGGCACATTCCGTCGGAATCTCTGACCGTGTGTACAAGGGCTTACAGAAAACATAATGATTTTCTTTATAAATAATAAACTTTGTCACAAATGCAACAACAAATGTTTTATAGATAGAACCCTTGGGTCTAGTTTAACCTTGCTTCAAAATATGGCTTTTGGACACGCTTTGTTAAAGCTCTATGAATGTCAGTCAGAGCTCCTGCCACTAAATAAAATGGTTAGCTTACAGTCCTATTTACACCTTGATTTTGCTTGATGCTTCGATGAGGCTTCGGTGGGGCTTCAATAAGGCTTTGGTGGGGCTTCAATAAGGCTTTGGTGGAGCTTCGATGAGGCTTCAATGAGCCTTTGCTGGGGCTTCGATGAGGCTTCAATGAGCCTTTGGTGAGGCTTCGATGAGGTTTCAATGAGCCTTTGGTGGGGCTTTGATGAGGCTTCAATGAGTCTTTGTGGGGCTTCAATGAGTCTTCGTTGGGGCTTCAGTGGGGCTTCAAGCAAGCTTTCCCATAGACTTCTATGGAGGCTTTGAAGCACAACTAAAGCGACATGAGGTATAATTTTTGAAGCGAAGCCAAAGCAAAGCAAAAGCAAGGTGTAAATAGAACTGTAAGCTAACCATTTTATTTAGTGACAGGAGTTTTGACTAGCATTCAAAGAGCTTTAACAAAGCCTGTCTGAAGCAAGTGTAAACTAGCCGTTAATGTGTGTTAAAGCCGAAGCAAGTGTAAATGAGCCCTTAGTTTGGATTGTTAGGTGCATATGAGTTACATACAAAAATAATATTGACTGTCTCTCTTCAGTAAACTCAATTTTCTGAGACATCTTTTAGTCTTCATGTTTGCCATAGAGGAGATAAACAACCGAACGGATTTGTTGCCGAACATCACGTTGGGGTACCAGATTTATGACGTGTGTAATATTGAAAGTAAAGCTATACAAAGTGTGCTGGATGTATTATCTGGGATGAAGGATCCAGTTGCAAACTATGACTGTCATAAGAACAGTAAAAAATTCATGTTCGTAGGACACAAGATGACTTCCCCATCTGTGGCATCAGCAACACTGACCGGAATCTATGGATATCCTCAGGTAAAACAACTCTCTGTCATTAACCTTAAAATTGTGAGCAAAATAACAAACAAACCAGGTATTTTAAATGCTTATTTGCATAATTTCCCTTTACATACCCTGAGTATAAAATATGGAAAAATGGGGAATGGGCGGGAGGGAACCCGAAAATGCAAACCAATGAGTACATAGGGGAGGAATGGGGATTATATGGCCCAGACTCCTCCCACAAATACAGGTTAGCCAATGACTATGACTTGTAGTCATAGTCAGGATACTGGAGGAGACATAACCCTGAATATGGCAACCTGGGGTGCACTGTGGTCACCCTTGAGAGTAAGTAAGGGCAAAAAGAGACACCAACTAGGTACAGTAAGTGAAATTTAATGGAAAACATGGCAAATAACTAATCCAACAAAAGTAGCAAAAGCATTTTTGCCCTCCACATGGTGATCAGGAATGTACTGACTATAGCAAAATGATTCCCAGCGTTCCATGCATTTGCTGACATGGGATGGGACCCCCTGCTTGGATGCCACAGATGCTGTCCCAATCCTAAAAGAATGGCCTGTGAACTGTTTTGTGTTCAACCCCAAGTTTGCAAACAGAATCCTAATAGGTGAGATGAACTCAATGGAAGTAAGAGCCTGTCTAGGGAAAGGAAGCAATGGGCTATCAAGAGGGGCTACTGGAAACATGGCAGCAAGCTGATCCAAGACCTCCACTGGGCACCAGACAGCGTTGGTACTGTAATAATTAATCACAAAAACCCTGCCCTGTCTGACGGTTCTTGTTGTTGGGGAGTTGAAGAGCATAATGATCAGGAAACCTGGTAAGACTACCCTTGAGGAGAACTGGTGTGTTAAGACCAGCTTGAGATACCTCCCCATGTCTCAAAAAACCAAAGAAACTAAGAAAGACCGCTGCCTTGAGGATCAAGCAGGGACCCAAACCAAAGGGTGAAAGGGACAACAAATCTACTAAATCACAGAACATCTGACCGGAAATAGGCAAGCGTGTCACCTCTGGCTTCCCCTGCATTTTCTGGATACCTTTAAGCATGGCTTTAATAGGATGAGCTGTAAAAAAGGACGGTCTGTCAGGATAGACAAGTGAAAAGAAGTGCTGAATACCTGAAAGGTATAGCTTAATGGTGTTAAATGACAGTGACAACTTGTTATGACAATAGGCCATGAAAGTCATCATGTACTTAACATCCCCCATCCAATTGCAGGGATAGAGGTATGTGAAGCCACAGAAACACCTCCATGCTGTCTTGTATGTCCTTCCTTGATAGTGATACATTCACCAGGAAGGATGCCTGCACCCTGAGTGCGTCTAATCCAACGACAGCAGGGCAAATGGTGGAACTGGCCTGCCCATCCGATCCGCTTCTGGATGCTGTTGGAATAAATCAGAAATCAGCACGAGATAATGCATCAGCAGCCACATTATAGACATCACTTATGAACTCTCTTTGGAGATTGAAAATTATACCTGAGGCTCAACCACGTTAACCTGCACATGAATGACATTATCAGGAGAGACTCGGATCTACCCTTATTGATAATCTCAGCAATGGCCGAGTTATCGGTGAAGCAAACCACTGTGTGTCCAGACCAAGAAGGACCCCAGGTGACAGCCACAATTTGATAATTTTTAAAAAGTGCTGATGTCTGGGCAAACCTGGGAATGTCCGACACCTCCGAAGGCCAAGGGCCTGCTAGCCACTGACACCTAAACACAGCAGAAAAACCTACTGAGGTGGAGAAGGCATCCGAGAAAACTCTGGGAGAAAATGTTGCAGGTAGATGTACAAACATGGAAATCTCATTCCATTCACAGAAGAACTGATCCCCCATCAGCAGATCTGCCCAAGCATCGGCCTGCCAATTGCACCGCCAAATCGGCGTCTTGGTAGAGAGGAAGGAGAGCAAAAAGCTTGGACACAAATTACCTGCCCTGAAGAATAAACGTCATAGCAAATTTGAGCATGCCTAATAGAGACTACATGTCTTTCTTAGAGCACACCGGGCACCTTCCCAAACTGTGTATGATACCCCAGATCCTGACCAGCTTGTCCTGAGGCAGATTGGCGGCCATATGGACAGTATCTAAGGTCATACCTAAAAAGGTAATAACAGTGGAAGGTCCATCAATCTTATGGGCAGCTAAGGGGACGTTCAGATTCATAAACAATTCAGTGAGTGCTGCAAGGTCCTTGGGAGGCTGTGCTGGGCTTTCTAAAAACAAGAAGTCATCCAGGTAATGAATGACCTTGCCACACCCCCTTTGAGAAGACAAAGCCCAATTGAGAGCTGAGGCAAACGTATTGAAGAGCCAAGGGCTGCTCTTGGAGCCAAACGTTAACTTGGTAGCAAAGTAATATTGTTCCCACCATTTGAACCCATGCTATTGCCAGAGAGACGGTTTGATGGGGAGCAGTATAAAGGCATCCGAAATGTTAGCTTTAGTCAACTATGTGCCCTGACCCGTCTGTAAAATATGCTGGCTGGCTAAGTCTACAGATGAATATTGCAATGAAAATTCCTCTGAAGGAATGAGAGAATTTAAAACTAGGTATGTGTGATGAATGAGGAGCCTCCACATGCTAAATGGTGAAGACACAAAAGGCCCAATGACGGACCCCTTGGCTAACTCATCCTGCAATAAATCAGCAGTAGACAACAAATTGGCACATTCAACCATCTGCAAAAGTAGGGTGATAAGGCCTGTATGAAACCCCTCAAACAAGCCTTCAACCAGAAACTGCCTCAGAGCTGGGGATGGGTGGTGAATCAACCAGAAATCTAACCTGGGGATGTTAACTCGGCTCAGCCATGAGGAAATGGATGCCTTGATAGGACAGGCAGACTTGGGGTGTGCCCTGAACTGGTTGTAATTGCAGACCGTGTAGTAAAAATTGTTACACAGCTGAGGTTTGTCTAACAAATGAATGGGTCTGCCCAGAAGGCCCTGTGGAAGAACCAAAATGCCTACAAAACAGTTCAGTTTCAATGTTGCTCCAACATGTGACCAACTGAAACTGTGGCCAAGTGGCAATGACTTTAACCGAAAAAGATCGTCGATAATCATAGCAGGTGGAACCACCATATTTGTGGGCCAGATCTACCATCTTGTGGAGATAAAAGTCCATTTCCTCTCTTCTACCGGGACTTATGCCACGTACACATGATCAGAATTCTCATCGGAAAAAGCTCTGATGGTTTTCCCAACGCAATTCCACTCAAGCTGTCTTGCCTACACACGGTCACACCAAATTCCGATAGTTTAGAACGCAGTGACGTACAACACGTACTACAGGACTAGAAAAAGGAAGTTCAATAGCCAGTAGCCAATAGCTTCCGTATCGTAGTTGAATCTGAGCATGCGTAATTTTTGGCGTGTCGGAATTGCATACACACGATCGGAATTTCCGATAGAAAGTTTTTCCGTTTGGAAAATTGAGAACATGCTCTCAAATCGGCCAGCCAAATTCCGATGGAGCATACACGTGGTCGCATTTTCTGATGAAAATCTCTCATCAGACTTTTGATGGACGAAATTCCAATTGTGTGTAAGCGGCATTACTGCACAAATAACATCCCTGTAAATACTGAAAGAAAGGACAAATTCAGCAATGCTCAGCTTGCGGTTAATCCTAGGATCACAGGTTTTGAGGACAACTGAGACTTCCCTGCAAGCATAAGCCTTGTTCTCCACAACATCCTGTGACGCCATGAGCAGGGATGCCAAGTTGACACTTGAGACTAGCAGGAATAAAATGGGCAGGACAAACAGATATAGTTAATGGAGAAGGAACTGCCAGAGGTAGCAGCACTCTGGTTTTATCTACGGAGGTCTCGGGTGGCCCAGGATCTGCGGGACCCGCTGCAACTACCACGCTGGCTGGACCGGTCTCCATCACATCCATCCTGTCCTGTAGCTGCTGGACGGAAGTGGAGAGTGTGTTTAACACTGTGTGGATCTGAGTTAGCAAAGTAATTAAAGACACATGCTCTGCACTGGTAGATGGCTGTGGCTGAGATGAGTTAGAAAAGAGAAGTCTGAACAACTTCGCTTTCCTGGCCAAGGCTGGGAATGGAATGCCCCTGCGGTAGAGCTCAGCAATAAGTTTAGGAATAGTACAATTCCTCAAGGATGGAGTGCTTCCGTGCTAGGAGCCCCTGACTGGCCTAGGAGGGATGAAGGCAAATTTGTCACTCTCCGACACGTGTGACATGTTACAATCTGTGGAAACACCAACTGGACATAGTCAGCCCAACCACCAACCATGCCCTAAACCACAACTATACTAAAATGGTGAGTGGTGCTGAAATAAAATAAAAAACAGTGCATAAGTGACACTAATGACCGTGACCCTCTACGTGAGTGTGGCACGAGCTTGAGTAACCCGGAAATGCATGCCAACAAGTACGTATGGGGGGGGGGATTATATGGCCCCGACTCCTCCTACAAATACAGGCTAGCCAATGGCCAGCCTTCTAACATATCTCACATCATCACACACACACACACACACATACACACACATCTTTTGGGGTACGCACCCTAATGCAATAGGCTACACACACCTATGCTGGCGATTCACTGGTACTAGGGTGGCAGCAATCTTATTTAATCCCTCATTCTTCTATTAATATCTTTGGCACTAGTTTTTCTTGTTGATTGTCCAAGTGTCCTTTTTTATCAGGTCTATTCACTAATAAGTGAAGAGAGGTGAAATTGATAAAGCTAAGCCAAAGTGGCTAAAGAAGAAAAAAACAAAACAAAACACCTCAATTTGAAATATTTTTAGTTCAGTTTTTTTGGCCTATATTTTACCATTCCCCCCCCCCCCCCCCCAAAAAAAGTACCTCAGTTCACTGAATAGTGCATTAAGACAAAACTGATCTTCATAAAAACATTAATATATTTGAATAAAATCAATACATAACACTGGATTACATCTTAGTTAATTTTTTTTATTAGGTTAAACATTTAACAAAACATAAAAATAAAAACATTTAAAATATGAAAAAGAACACATTCTGAAAAACAATAAAAATTATACAATAAAAAAAACCCCACAAAACAAAAATTGCAGTAATATGCAATACTATGTGATAAAGTACACTAATTCAAGAAGCTAAACAACAAAAAAGACAAATATGCATAAATGACTATTCCTCATTTAAAAAAACAAAAACAATTTAATAATATGCGATAATATGTGATTTTACATTAAAAAAAACATCAAAATATGTCCCAAATAATAAAGTGCATGTGCATCAAAAAGTAATGAGGTGTGAAGATCACGTGCTCAAAAAACAGTTCTTGAAAGTTGTGAACAGAATTGTTCCCACCATCCAGGCATCCACCAGGAGTGGGCCGTAGAAGCTCACCTTAAATAAAGACCACAACAGGTCTCGTGGTCCTTTGGTATACAAATCCTTAATGGCAGTTCACTTTCTACTCTCCTCTCCTCTCCTGCATTGAAATCCACAGCTGGTCTGACAAGGTTTTAAAATATGGATCCTTTATGGAAAATCACATTCCTCTCCACTCTTCTTTCCTAAAAGCGTGACTAGACCTGTTGTAGTCTTTGTTTAAGGTGAACTGCTAGCATATAAACAAGGAAAAATTAAACATTCCAAATTGTGTTCCACCAATGGGATATTAGGCTTAGTCCTCCTTGATTTCTACCTGGAGCGGCCATAACCCATTGCAGGGAGGCCTTGACTTATTGGGCTTACCAGTTACCTTCTCTTGGCCTGCTCTTCCACATCTAGGGGTTCCCAGGGTTCATACCCAATGACTTGAACACTGACACAGATAAAGTCCTTTGAAAAGGTTTTATTTTGCAGTAGTAACATCCAACAGAACAGTCTCTCATGGGAACAGGGTGCATGGGTGAAGAACTGAGGCACCTTGAACTGTAAGTCTAGCAAAGTCTCTAATTCTACCAAGAGAGTAGCCACTCACAGCTGGGTACTTCAAGGCTGAACAGATCTCTAGCCAGAGATCATGGCAGTCAGCACAATGACTCAAAACTTGGAACAGTCCTATGAACGTGTACAAGTTGTAACCAAGGGTGAACAGGATCCTCTTTCTTCAGTACCCGGAATGTCTCCCGTCTCCTCAATGGCACTCGAAAAGTGTGGATCTGTCAATGTCCTTCCCAACTCAGTAACCAGGCACTTCTTTGGATGCCACTTGTCGGCCCTCCTCCTAAGAGTCCTCCCTCGATCACTGCCACGAGCTGTGGTGCCTCTCCAAGCCGAGAGCACACCCGGACACCTTGAATCCTCCCTCAGTTACTGCGCCTCAGACCAGCCGGTTCCGAGACTCGGGAACAGACCGATCCCTACCCCAGACCAGGCAGGTCTATCAGGGGCCTCTGACAGGAACATGTTGTGGGATGATGAACACCCCGTGACCGGGACCCCTCACAGGGCTACCCCGGTCCTGGAACCAGAACAGACCACACAGCTCTCACAAACTTCTCACTAAAACACGTGACCCACACCTCTTAAGTACCTCTTCCCAGACTCCTCAGCGGGCCCCGGCACTCCCACTGATTGGTTCTGAGAAGGCCGATACCCAAACATCCAACCAGGCCTGGTTCTGGCCTGTCATGTGTGCCTCGCTGTTCACATGACCAGGCAGAACTTCCAAACACAACCTGGCCAGACTGATGTTAAGGCCAACCTATGTAATTAATCCTCAGAACCTCTATTGTTCTGAGGCAAAAACTAAATTTACATGCATATGACATTTTGTCCAAAATGTCATCCGTTACATACCTCTATGAACTTCATATGAGATCTCATGGATACCTCTCTGCACACCAATTAAAGAAAAACCTTACACACAGCAGGGAGCAATGATGAAATATCAGCCACAGTGACCCCCTGTGGTGGGATGACTATTACACATCATAACTGAACCAGAACTTGCAACAGACTTTCAGAATGTTTGCAAAGAAAGTTGATCCGGAGCCATGCAATGCAGACTTGCTGCTATTGTGCAACAAACTTGTGAAGCCTGGCAAGTCTAGCAAGAGCTTAGCAAGTCATTTTCAAACTTGCAGCACAATTGCTTGCCATCTGGGAGATTAACCCCTTTTATTTCTATTTTACTTGCCTCGCCCTTCATATATCACTAACCTCTTCAATAGGCTTCTATACATATAGAAGAGAATTATGCTTCAAATATTACCATGTGTACCATTAAAATTATTTCAGCCACCCAGAGACTGTTAACCCCTGCTTCACCTGCCCCTTGCTATAATAATTTTTTCTCTGCATTGTTTACTGATTGGTCTGCTGGTCTTTCTAGTTCCACGGCCACACTAACATGCTCTCTATTGTGTATATATAGCTGTCCTCCTCTAGAGGGCAGAAGGCCAATAGAAGGAGCAGACAGCTCCAAGTGCCTTCACCACTGTAGCCCTGATTGACAAGATTCCAGCCCTGCCTTGGTCCAATTAGATGCCAATGACATCACTTCCTGTTCAACGGTCCATGCTGGTCAGTGTTAAGCTTCCTGGTTCCTTGCTCCTGGAGAAACACTGTGATCCATTCCAGCCAGAACATCAGTGAGATCCGCAGAGCCATGTGGAATGCCAGAACTGCAGTTTACTTTGATGAGCATGCATCTTCTATCATCTTTAAGTGTTTTTAATCTTATCTTATTAAAGGCTACAGCAAAACTGAAATTTCTAAAGCAAAAAAATCTTTATTACCCCACATCCCGACCAGTCGCCGCAGTTTTACTGCGGCAGGTTGGCTCCCCTGTGCGAACCGACCTAACTGTACATTGGTTCGCCATTTGACCACTATGGGGCGCGTGCTCACAATCGCTCCATACAGAGACAAAACGGAGATCTGTCAATGTAAACAGACAGATCTCCATTCTGTCAGGGGTGAGGAGAGTGATCTGTTGTTCATACTAAGTATAAACAACGATCGCTCTCCTCACCCAGTCAGTCTCCTCCTCCACAGTTCGAATAACTCCTTAGGGAACACAGTTAACACCTTGATCGCCCCCTAGTGTTTAACCCCTTCCCTGCCAGTGACATTTACACAGTAATTAGTGCATTTTTATAGCACTGATAGCATTATAAATGTCAATGGTCCCAAAAATGTGTCAAAAGTGTCCGATCTGTCCGCCATAATGTCGCAGTCCTGATAAAAAAAAATAATAATGCCATAAATCTTTCCCCTATTTTGTAGACGCTATAACTTTTGTGCAAACCAATCAATATACACTTATTGAGATTTTTATTATCAAAAATATGTAGAATAATACATATCAGCCTAAACTGAGGAAAAAATTAGCTTTTAAAAAAAAAAAAAATGGGGATATTTATTATAGCAAAAACTACAAAATATTGTGTTTTATAGCGCAAAAATTAAAAAACCGCAGAGATGATCAAATACCACCAAATTACAGCTCTATTTGTGCGCAATTGTCAGTTAAATCGACGCAGTGCCGTATTGCAAAAAATGTCTGGGTCATTGAGCAGCCAAATCATCCGGGGCTGAAGTGGTTAAAAAATAGTGTCCCTCGATGTGAATCCACCATCATTCACAACGCCCGATAAATAGGAAAAAATGCAAAATGCTCCACCTCCATGAGAGGTTACCTGCCGCATGCTCTCTCTTCACAGCTCTTTTATAGGCAAGGGGCAGGGCCACCCAGTGATGTAACTCGATTGCCCTGCCCCCTTCTTAAGTTATGTGACCTCAAAAGGGGGTGGTAGTTGAACTGTAGCATGAACTCCGTTTTATTCTTTTTTTTTATTTTTTATATTCAGCTGTCAGTGGGGAAACCCATTGACAGATAATGACTCATCGGTTGTGAAGGACGTGGCGGCCAGCTTCCCGGCCCCATTCCTTAACCAGCTTAAACTGTGCCATGCATGGGCAAAGCTTTGCCCAATCAGGGCACAGAATGCACTGTGCAGCATTCGGGGTGAACACACTGCAAATTCAGGTGATGAATAAACAGAGTGATTGGTATTGATCCCCTTGTTCATTCAGGAAAGAAAAGGGGCTGGTAAACACGTTTACCAGCTCCTCGCTCCCCATCCTGACTTACTCCACTCACCAATCACCCAGGCAGCGACTGCAGCCGGTGGGAGGGGGCAGAGGGAAAGACAGCTAGCAGAGCTGCATAGTGGGGCCGCTGGAGATTGGTGAGTGAGTGGGGGGAGGGGGCACTGAAGGAGATACCAGTGGGGGGAAGCCTTCAGGATTTAAAAAAATTAACTGCAATTGCTGGTGGGATAGGCAGCGGGGGGATTGGCTATTGCATTGGATCACTGGAGATCCGTGCTGGCGGGGGACAGAGAGTTTCACTGATGGTGGGTTAGAATTGGTGAAAATTGGAGATACCAACTAAAAGTCCAAAAATAGGGAGGTGCAGAGGAGTCTAAACAACGGGGGTTATAAACTATATAATGACCTATTAAAAAGCACAAAACTGCCAAACGGCAATGGAAAGCTAGATAATAATCCCATAAAGGCTTACTAAAACAGGTTCTAATGAAAGAAGTCACAGGTATTTTCCCATTAGGTGGTTAGTGGTTAGAATGTAAAAATTCCAAGATTTCAAGTGACTTATAAATAAATAGGTCAGAGGTCAGGTGATCAATACTGACCAGTGGTCGTTGGGACACCACCTGGGGCATTTTATACAAGCAGCGGGCCTGTGTGCAAGATCATGATTTGGGCCTTAATATCAGAGAAAAAAGTGCAGCACAGAGAGAAGGAGAGAGAGAGAAAAGGGGGAAAGAGACAGGGGGAGAGAGAAAGGGGAGCGAGAGAAAGGGGGACAGGGTGAGGGAGAGAGGGGAGAGGGGAGAGCGAGAGAGGAGGGGAGAGAGAGGGGAGATAGAGAAGGGGTGAGACTGAGGGAAGAGCGAGGGGGGAGAGCGAGAGAGAGTGGGGGTGGAAGAGAGAGGATGAGAGAGAGGGGGGAGTGAGATAGGGAGTTACTAAACCAGCAGACCCCCCAAAAAATGACACATGTACAATGCTCTACAGATTTCAGATATTTGTAATTTACCAAGATCCTTTTGGCAGGGTTTTCCGATCTCTACATTAGACGGGGTGAAGGAGTCAGTGTCTTGTCATATTATCTAATGTCACCGACTCCTTTCACCTTCCCACTGCCTGCCAGCTCCATTACCAGCTGCAGTAGTAAGGCACGACAACCCGGGACCCCGACCCACTCTGCTACTACTTCCCAGGTGACCTTCTTCCAGCAGTAGTACAGGTGTCGTCGATGCTGCAGCCGCTTTTTCCTTCACTCCCCTCACTATCTCCGGCAGTCCCTCGCTCATCCTGCCTCCTTGTCTGCTCCCATCTCAGGCTCCCCTCACCTTCCCCCCAGGCCCCACTACGAGCCACATGCAGACGCATTATTTAGACGGACCTAAATATACTGCCCCTGTATGATGTGTGGAGCCTTTCATGGGGCCCCCTACTAACCTCGGGCCCCTCGGGCAGTGCCCAAGTGCCCAAATGATCAGTTTTCCCCTGCCCCCCCCGGTATCCCTAGAACCACTGACATCACTGGAACTCCCCACCTCTTCCTTGGCAATATTTGGTCAATGATGTCAACATCATCCTCGTCCCTTCGCAAATATAGATGATGACAGCTTTCAATGGGGTTGCCTCCTGCAGCTAATTACTGGGATCCACCACTGGAGTTCATGCATATATTCACAAATGGTCCCATTTGTTAGTGTGAATGAAGCGTAATAAATACTGAAGCTCCAATAGAGCTCCAACGGAAGGCAGGCTCAGGGTGGAATATTAAAAATAGAGCAAACAGAAAAACCAGGCCTGCACAAAATGAAACTCTTGGGCTGGCACACTTGGCCTTTTAGATCTCACAAAACAATATCAATCAAGATAGACATCTGGTATGTTGTACACATTACTATATTCATAGATAATATGCATCCATAAAAGGTACACTCTAAGCCCTTGTACACACGGTCGGACATTCCGACAACCAAATACGTCGGATTTTGGCCGACGGATTTTGGCCGAAACTGTTGCATACACACGGTCGAAGAAAGTTGTCAGAAAATCCGATCCTACTTAACGTGATGAGGTTATTTCGTTAGGATGGGACTACGTTCAGGCTAGTAGCCAATAGCTTTGGTCTAGGACTTTGATCGGAGCATGCGTGGCACTTTGTTCGATCGGAATTCTCTACACATGATCGGACAAAGTCCTATCGAATCATGTTGTCGGAAAATTTTATAGCCGACCTTGTACACACTATTGGACATTTCGACAACCAAATCCGTCAAATTTTGTCCGACGGATTTTGTCCGAAACTGTTGCATACACACAGTCGGACAAAGTTGTCAGAAAATCCGATCGTACTTAACGTGATGACGTTATTTCGTTAGGACGGGACTACGTTAAGGCTAATAGCCAATAGCTTTGGTCTAGGACTTTGATCTGAGCATGTGTGGCACTTTGTCCGATCGGAATTCTCTACATGTGATCGGACAAAGTCCTATCGAATCATGTTGTCAGAAAATTTTATAGCCGCCCTTGTACACACGGTCGGACATTCCCACAACCAAATCCGTCGGATTTTGTCCGAAACTGTTGCATTCACACAGTCGGACAAAGTTGTCAGAAAATCCGATCGTACTTAACGTGATGACGTTATTTCGTTAGGACGGGACTACGTTCAGGCTAGTAGCCAATAGCTTTGGTCTAGGAATTTGATCTGAGCATGAGTGGCACTTTGTCCGATCGGAATTCTCTACACATGATCGGATAAAGTCTGATCGGATCATGTTGTCGGAAAATTTTATAGCCCAGCTGGAAAACTTGGTCTGTCGGATACTCCGACGGAAACAGTCCGATGGAGCCCACACACTGTCGGATTATCCGACAACATGGTCCTAGCAGACATTGTCCATCGGAATGTCTGACCGTGTGTACAAGGGCACCCAGCTGAAAAACTTGGTCCGTCGGATACTCCGATGAAAACAGTCCGATGGAGCCCACACACTGTCGGATTATCCGACAACACGGTCCTATCGGACATTGTCCATCGGAATGTCCGACCGTGTGTACAAGGAGTAAGATATTCCCTGATATCCAAAAAAAAAAACACAGCCACCAATGGCTACAATAAGGTTTTAGACTACTCCTAAACTCAATCTTATGTTTGATTACAGATTAGCTATGGAGCTATGGATCCAGTCTTAATGAATAAGTTCCGCTTTCCCTCATTTTACTGCACAGTCCCTGATGAGAGAGATCGGTTTAACGCCATCATCCTTCTACTGAAACATCTTGGCTGGAATTGGGTGGGCATTGTGTCTCCACAGGACCATGATAGTGAAAGAGTCATTACAGAGCTGAAGAGTCTACTGTTGCAGAACGAGATCTGTGTTGAGTTTGCTATCACTATCAATGAACATATTGCACCTTATCATCATTTAAAAACTATGTACAGAATTTTACAGGCTACCAGCAGTGTTATAATCATTTATGGTACTGTAGAAATCAAGTATATGTACGATGTCATTCATTTTAATTCCAAGGAAAGGAAAATTTTCATATTGTTTGGGACTTTTCAGATATATGATGAGTTAAACATTACTCTTAATGGTTCTCTGATGGTCCATTTGCACAGCGGGAACATTCCAGGACTGAAGAATTACCTGCTAAATGTGAACCCTGAGAAATATCCTGACAACCCCATGTTACTGAATGTTTGGAGACAACAATTCTTCTGTGTGCCTGAATCTCTTCTGAATGTCTCAGAATTTCCAGAATTTCCTTGTGGAGAGTCTCATAGTTTTCAATCTGTGGATCTATTTGAATATGATGTGGAAAGTTTCCGCTTCTCTTTCAATGTCTACTCTGCAGTTTACAGTCTGGCACATGCTCTGCATGATACATATTTATACAAGGAAGGGAATGTCTTTAAATCAGAAATCTCAAACTGGCAGATGTGGCAGGTAGGGCATATGTTTGGTGGAATATCACACTACAATCTCCTTGCTAGGTTTTGTATTCTTAAAACCTCCTATTGATCCTTTTTATCCCAGATGTACAAAATACCACCCCCCCTCCCCCCCAACAAAACCTCTTCCCATGTCCATGTCCCCAGTTATTCCCAAAATATTCAAAATGTAGGATTTCAGGTATGAATATAGTGGCTAGTGTCAAGCACTGGAATATGCAGCAAATAAACATTACTGAGCAGTGTGTTGTATCTTGCTCCACCATTGTGGGCTGTAGACTCTGCCTGCAGTGTGGTAAAAGTATTAGAAATTTGGGTACCACATGCATGAGAACACATACAAGTCTACACCACAGACAATCACACTTCCATTCTCTGCCTGCATTTTCTAGCTCATTCCATTCAGAAAATGTGGCTGTCAAAAAGCATAGGATTTTTTTTACTGAAAAAGCCAGATGCTGTCTCCCTTGCTATGGAGGGTCCCCCCCCACTTGTTTAACTGGGGGAACATTTGCAAGCATTTGCAGAAGTGTGGCAATGGCTATTATGCAATGTATGGGTCCATTGAACGATTGCTCTCGCTTTCAAGTAATCAGGGTTCTGAGGTTCTGCTTAAGCCTTGTTACTATTTCACATTTGAGCGATGAGGTTCATCTAATAGTGAAATGTCAAATGGAGCAAGCACATGGGGTAGTGGCATTTCAGGAGTGTTTTTTTTCTGGCATCATAGGATAAAATTATACTACCTAAATGCCCCAATCTTTGTTTCTTCTCTCCAGAGGTTCTTTCACTTGAAGTGAAGGATGGGCATTTTTGGTTTGTGGTCTGGGCCCTGACCCACAAGTCCAGGCTTTCCCTGGCTTGGGTGGTGCCCCAAGCAGTTTGGGGTGCCCTCTTCTCCTTTCCGGGCCATCCATACATGGGACAGACACCCTCCCTGAAGGCCTGTCCACAAATCCAGAAAGGTTGACGATGGTCTTTTTTTGGGCCTTTTTAAGGGTACCTGAACAAGCTGCTCAGGGAGCAGTCTTTTCAGCATCTGGAGCACAATGCATCTCTGATAATGTACTCCCTGGAGAGGCTGGCTGGTTCTCATTCTCTAGCGTTTGGCATTGGTACCAGCATTAGGCAAAAGTGCACCTGAAACTGCACTTTTATAGTGCAAAGTGGATTTGCCTTTAGTAAATAACACCCATTGCCACAAAAAAACAACAACTTTACTACAAATACTGCTTTTGAGCACTGAAAAAGGAAGCCACACATTGTTGATAATTTAACTTTTTACTCAAAGCACATTCACACGTGCGTTTATAAAAGGGTTTTACAACAAACCAACATATTTGGTTTATATAACATTATTTTTGGTAACATTAATATAACTTGCTGTTTTTGTGCAAAAAGGCATGTATCAAAGCATGACATACAGAACACAGGAAATTACAAAGTTCAACTTTGAAAAGTGAAGACAATATCAGACATGAGTATGTCCAAACTGTGTTGATATTGCCTTCATCACATGGGGTGTCACCAGTGTAAAAGCCAAATTTGGAAGATGCACACAAATTGTGATCCAAACTGGACATTTTCCTTCTGATCCCATGCCTAATGTCAACATATGCTATCTCCCATCATGGGGGATCAATGTATGTGTTTTGGTGGTGCAACCCTTCATCTCAGCCACTTTAGTAGCAAGGAAGGGGTTGCACCCACAAAACGCGTACATTGATCCCCCATGATGGAAGATAGCACATGTTGACATGCTGATTTACTAAGATGAATGCGCTGCGCCGGTTCATACCTTATTTTGTGTGCCAGATAAATTATTAAGTGAGCGTATGAACCAGCGCATGGATAAGCGCAGATCATAATATGCTGGCGCACGCGATAATAATATTCCATTAATAATAGCTCACGCCGTATCATTAAAAGTACATTCACACAGAGAAAACACGACTTCCAGCGTGACTTTGGGAGGCAACTTGGACACGACTTGAGTGTGAATCGCAGCGCGACTTGGGGCGACTTACAGGCAAATTTAATAAAAAAAAAAAAAACGACATGGGTTCTCCTTCAAGAGTCCCCTCTAAGAGCATACCAGGCCCTTCAGGTCTGGTATGGATATTAAGGAGAAGCCCGCACCAAAAAAAAATGGTGTGGGGGTCCCCTTCAAAATCCATACCGGACCCTTATCTGAGCATGCAACCTGGCAGGCTGCAGGAAAAGAGAGGGGGATGAGAGAGCGCCCCCCCTCCTGAACCGTACCAAGCCACATGCCCTCAGCATTGGGAGGGTGCTTTGGGGTCCCCCCCAAAGCACCTTGTCCCCATGTTGACAGGGTTGTGGGGGTCTGCAGGCAGGGGGCTTATCGGAATCTGGAAGCCTCCTTTAACAAGATCCCGGCCTCCCCGTCTGTGTGAAATGGTAAGGGGGTACAAAAGTACCCCTACCATTTCACCAAAAAAGTGACAAAAGTGTTAAAAATGACAAGAGACAGTTTTTGACAATTTCTTTATTAAAGTCTTCTTCTTTCATCTTCTTTCTTCTGGTCTTCTTCCTTTTATCATCCTTTGGTTTCTTCCTCTATCTTCTTCTTCCTCCATCTTCTTCTTCCTCCGATCCTCTTCTTCTTGCTCCGGTGTTCTCGTCCCAAAGCACCCTCCCAATGTTGAGGGCATGTGGCCTGCTACGGTTCAGGAGGGGGGGCGCTCTCTCATCCCCCCATTTTCCTGTGGCCTGCCAGGTTACGTGCTCGGATAAGGGTCTGGTATGGATTTTGAGGGGGACCTCCACGCCATTTTTTTTTTGTGACACAGGGTTCCCCTCAAAATCCATGCCAGACCTGAAGGGCCTGGTATGGAATTTTGGGGGACCCCCACACATTTTTTTTCGTAATTTTTTTTTCTTAATGCTAACATGACCTGTGTGCAATTAGCCTTAAAAAAACCATAGAAGTGAACCAGCGCAAAAAACAAAAAAGTTAAGGGTGGCACAGTGGTGTAGTGGTTAGCACTCTCACCTAGCAGTAAGGAGGGTCGCTGGTTCAAATCCCAACCACGACACTACCTGCCTGGAGTTTGCATGTTCTCCCTGTGCCTGCGTGGGTTTCCTCCGGGTGCTCCGGTTTCCTCCCACAATCCAAAGACATGCAGGTAGGTTAATTGGCTTCTGTCTAAAATTGGCCCTAGTATATTAATTAGGGACCTTGGATTGTAGGCTCTTTGAGGGTAGGGACCGATGTGAGTGTGCAGGGGTGATTGTAGACACTCACTCAGGTTGAACTGGATGGACTGGTGTCTTTATTCAACCTTACTAACTATGAAACTATGAGAGGTGCGCCTGTTCAACTTATGCAAATTAATCTACGTGGCTTGACATTTACTAAGATTTTGCCGGCAGAGTGAATCAGAGCACGTGAATAAATGCGCTTGCGCATGCACAGTGCATAAATTGACCTAATGCAGTTCCAAGTGTATTTGCAGGCGCAGCAGGCTTGTTCACAGAAAGTTACTTTTCCGTTCTATTTTGGGCATATTTGTTACTTGGACAGTTATATCTATACTTCCTCACATCACCCACATCACCCCCATAATATTGGCACTTCCAGCTTCTTTTAATTCTGAGTTGAAGCATGCGTGTGCCAGGTCTATAGCGGCGCACGGATGACGACCGCCTGTGACCCGGCATGCTAATAGTAAATGGGGAATTGTGCTGTGTTACAGGCGCAAATGCTTTGTGAATACAAAGACGGCCGTTGCGCATCGGCGTGTGCCGCAACTCATGGTGCAAAGCCTTTGTAAATCAGCCCCACTGTGTGCATCTTCCAAATTTGTCTTTTTAAAAAATATAAAAGTGTTTTTTTTTTTTTAAATGGATGCTAGCTAGTTTTGGGTGTTTCAGATTCTGCCTAAAACATCAATGACTTTCTGCATTTTTTGTTGAACCTCATTGATGTTTTCTTGAGATTATCTAAATCGCGATTGAACCCCATTATCTCCCTGATGATGATCTGGTAAAATGCGATTCTTCTTCCACAACATCCACATCACCTAAAAATAAACCAAAAAAACACGGTGTATTAAGAATATGCAGGCATACATTGATTACCTTACCTGAAGCTGTGGTCTCAGACACTCACCTGTTGTGGTGCCAATTTCGCCAATTTCAACAATCTCTCCTTCCTCCTCCTCCTCTGCTTGTGATTTTGGGATTTCCCCTTCTTTGGGAGATGTGGGGTCCCTGGTGTCCTCAGACGTCCCGAGTCTTCTCTGCCCTATGAGAATGTAAAAAAGGAATACTTAACACACTGATATTTTAGGGCTGAAATAGGAATATGAAACATTGCTTGGAAGTGTTGTACAATTGTATTTTTTGGTAGAGTTCAAAGCTGAAAACATTATTTTTGATACTTTTTAAAGCTGCAATACTTACCTGTTTTGTGGAAGTTTGACAGATGGAGACACCCCTATAGTATCCACTGGAGCACGTGTGTGGGACACCCTAATAAAAAGGGTGTTCTGGTGTCCCACACTAGTGTACCTGAGTCCAGATGTGTAAAAAGCTACTGAGTGTCCTCTCCTTTACACTGAATCAAGTTTGCATTTGATTCTATTACAAAGCCCTCTAGACAACAAACTTCCTTTGACTAGAAATAGGCCTGAACAAATGTAGCTAACTGCAACTTGCCAAAACATTGTTTTTCATCATAGGTGGGCGAACAAACGATGTTTACTACGAACGTTTGAACCCATGAACATGAAAGTGGCCATTTTAAATTGTACAACATTAAATAAGAGCACATGGAGCAGTATGCAAGCAATAATAATAATATGAACACATGACAACTACTTACCTTTTTGAAGAACTCGCTTGATCCTTCTGTACTGATCGTGCTCCCTCAGTTTCAGGTCTGACCAGCGTTTCCTCAGTTGATCCTTGGATCGTCGTACCCCAAAATTCTTCTGAAGACTCTTCACAACTTTAGTCATGATCTTGGCCTTTCTGATATTTGGGTTTGGATAAGGTCCATGCTTCCCATCACAGTTGTTCCTTTTCAATATGTCCACCATCTCCAACATCTCTACAAAAGACATATTTGAGGCCTTAAATCTTCCTCCGGGATCAGGACGTTTCTGGCTCCTGGCTTTCGTCGTCCTCCTCCTCGTTAGTAGAATAATTAGTGTGCACCTGCTGTGTCTCCGCCATGTGCTCTCCCCACTGCGCCGAAAGAGAAGGGGGGTGGGGAATAGACTAGAAAGTACGTCAGGGGTGGGCGGAGTTTCTCGCAAAATGTAACATGCGTGTGTCGTACATACAATCTGTGAGCGGAGGAAGGAGGAACTGAAGTTGGTACATCACTAGCCTATACTGCTTCTAGATTGAGGCTTATATTGGGACAAGATTAAGAGAGTTTAGCCTGACATTAGGGTTTGTCTTGTGTTGTGTCTTGCAGAGAATATGGATCCCTTCAAGGAACCACATCTTCTGGGGTTATTCATTGAGATGCTCAGGGAGCTGCCCTGCCTGTGGCAGATGAACAACCCCTTTTATAAGGACCTAAGAAAAAGGAAGGCAGCGCTGGAGAAACTGCTTGCTTTGGTAAAGGCGATGTTCCCCACGGCAGACATCACCTATGTAAAGGCCAAAATTGGTGGCCTGAGGAGTACATATTTGAGGGTGAGCAAGAAGGTCCGGCAGTCCATGAGATCAGGAGATGCAGATGACATTTATGTCCCCAGGATGTTGTACTATGACAGGCTGTATTTTCTGGCAGGCTCGAGGGAACCCAAGGAAGCATTCTACCATCTTCCCTCAAGGCTTCAACCCACCCAGCTGAGGCTTCCAATGTCCAACTTGGGCCTTCCAGGCAGCAACATGTGGAGGGGCCCAGCTTGAGACAGGTAGAGCATTGTTCAACATATTTATTGTCGTACATTTTGTGATGATAACTAGATGTTATTATTGATCAGTAAGTTCTGATTTAACAAAGTGTTTTACATATCAATAGACAGTAGTGACCAAAAATGATTGGGACAAGAAGGAAACATGCTGGGGTCAGAATGATAGTCTGTTCTATTTATTAACATTCAATTTGCAACAGTCATGATATGAAAATTGTGTGATTGATGACCAAAAAACTAAAACTATGTTCCATTTTCATACACAGGAAGACCTCAGACGGGAGGAGGCTGTGGCAAGTGGCAGTCGGGAGGAGGCTGTGGCAAGTGGCCGCCAAGAGGTCGACCATCGCCCTCCTCCTCCTCCACCTCCTGCCACAACTACAACAGCAGAGCCACAGCCTGGAAGCAAGCCTGGAAGGAAGTGTCTAAAGGAAGACCAGAGAGTGATGGCCTGGGTTCAGTCTGGTCTGACAGAAGATGCAGGCTCTTGTGTGACCACAGCCTGGGGACATAGATGTCATCTGCTCTTCCTGATCTCTTGGACTTCTGGACCAGACTGTTTTCCCTTAGATATGGACTTCTCAGGCCACCAATTTTGCATTTAAACAATTAATGTCTGTCCTGGGGGCCAAAGGCTTCGTCAAATTTACCAGTTTCTCCAGCATTGCCTTCCTGTTTATTTGTTTGACACCTAATAAAGGTTTTTTTGGTTAAATAAATACTTGCCTATGTGTTTTACTTCAAAAAGGACAGTTTATTTGTCAGTAGGCAGGTAAATTTAAAAAATGCTAAGTCAAATTAACAAGGGGCACCAACACCAAACAAACACCTCAGGATTAAAATATAAAACAATAAAATAAAAAGATAATAATGGTGTTGTGGTAAGTTGACACACAAAACACACCAAAAAAATTACGAAGATGACCAAATGTAAAAAAAAGGAGATCTTGATTAAATAAGCAACCAGAAAATAAAAAAAATAAAAAATGATTCGGGAGATCTGACGAATAAAAATATTATATTCATAAAATCAGGAAAAAGAATAAAGAAATATTTTTTGGAGAAGTCTGTGTGAATATGAGCAGCAAAACAACTTCATTCTTCTAGCATTATACAGAAAAAGAGAATGCGCTGCATTAAAGAATTTTTAACATTGCAGCGTGACGAATGTGCTATATCCATTACGAACGCTAGGTTTCCCTGACCGAGCGCTTCCATCTCATAATTTATTCTGAGCATGCATGGCACTTTGTCCATTGGACTAGGCTACACATGATCGTAATTGATGCGATCAGATCATGTTGTTGGAAAATTTGAGATCCAACTCTCAAACTTTGTGCGTCGGAAATTCCGACGGAAAAATTCCGATGGAGCCCACACACGGTCGGATTTTCCGACTACATGATCCGATCACATTTTCCGTCGGAAATTCAGACCGTGTGTACAAGGCATTAGAGTCTGCAAAAGACTTGAGCCTGGGGTGAAGGTTCACCTTCCAGCAGGATAACGACAATAAACATACAGCTAGAGCTACAATGGAATGGTTTAGATCAAAGCATATTAATGTGTTAGAATGGCCCCGTCAAAGTCCAGACCTAAATCCAATTGAGAATCTGTGGCAAGACTTGCTGTTCACAAACGCTTTCCATCCAATCTGACAGAGCCTGAGCTATTTTGTAAAGAAAAATGGGCAAAAATGTCACTCTCTAGATGTGCAAAGCTGGGGACGGGGGGGCTGAATACAAATGCACACCACACTTTTGACATATTTATTTGCAAAAACTTTTGAAAACCATTTATCATTTTCCTTCTACGTCACAATTACGTGCTACTTTGTGTTGGTCTATCATTTCAAGGGGTATGAATACTTTTTCAAGGCACTGTAAGTATGCACAATCTTTTTACACTGGCATATTCTTCAAAAATGTTTACTGATTATCTTTAAAAACTGTTCATTTACATATTCAGCATTTATTGTATAATCATTTTCCCTTTAGATTAACAGGTATCTAAGGAGAGTGAATATTATAACCAAAGGAGGAGAGGAGATAAAGTTCACTGAAGGAAAAGTTTTACCCAGGTTTGACCTAATAAACATCGTCTTTAGGCCTAATAAATCTTTATCAATGGTTAAAGTTGGATATTTCCACAATGATGCAGAAGAATTAAAATTTAAAATGAATAAGAAAATGATCCAGTGGCATCCCAGGTTCTTCAAGGTATCTAGAACAGTGCTTTTCAACCTTTTTCAGTCAAGACGCCATTTAGAATTGGGCACAATTCCGAGGCACGCAAGTCTGAGGGCTCGTTCACACCAGGAGGTTTGTCCTAGCACTCACTTTTTTTGCGAGTTCATGGATGTCACATGTTTTAATGAGTGCAAACGTACACACATTTGCTAGAGGCGTGGGGGATGCCATTAAAAAATATTGGCACCCATGTGCAACTGCAAAAGGGAGCATATTT